>NC_140934.1:82444966-83089966 GCF_014529385.1 Adiantum capillus-veneris
AAGGCAAAACTTGTCGCCACTAGTTACAATAGTTTGCAGTGTATGCGACGCTCACACGTCAGATTTTGCCTTTTTGTATGATCAAAGAAAACGCGTTACCGTTGAGGGCCACTACCACCCTAAAAAACCACACTTACCTCTTTTGTACAAACCGTTTAGCCAAATCAATGTACCCTTTGATGCAACTAATACACTACTGATTGATGATACTCCTGAAAAGGAAGAACTAAATCCGTCGGGAACAACTATCTCACCACCTTCTTTCGAGGGGCATTCCTTCGATTTTTACCTTGAAGACATTCTGATTCCATACTTACAAAAATTGTATCTCAGTCCATTGTTCACGGACGAGTTTGTACTTTCTAATGAATTAAGATGACTCTTCTATCATGTCTTTGTCTTGTCTAACATTGAGAGAGAGAGAGAGAGAAAGAGAGAGAGAGAGAGAGAGAGAGATTTGACATGGTAAAGAAATGTATTTCATGCACACTTTTTCACAGGGCACAATTGAAAAATGAGCTCAATAAACTTCATGTATTGAAAGTCATTTGTATACACTTGGGTTCACAAGAATATCTGTTACATTGACACTACTTCAACCCGACCATCCAACTCTTTGCACAAAATATCTTTTTCCCTTCACCGCATCACCTTACGGCCAACTAGGAAAAAGGAAAAATCTGATAGGTCCTTGTCCATTGACTCTTCAATTATGTCATGCCGCAAATGCTGAAGACTGCATAGCTCCCTTATTGTAACCACCAACAGTAGGCCATGCTCTTTATCAATCACTTCCACATCCACAGTAGGATTATCTTCCAAACCTGCAGAAACCTGGTCCATAGGAATGTACTTACCATTGAGCATTTGTGATCGCATATACCAAAACGAGAGTAACACTGATTGGCTTGCAATCATGTACTTGACAACTAGAGTATCAAGCGCGACCTCGCACCATAAACCAATCTCTTCCTTTGCATACCATCCTCTGTCAAGAAGTTTGTCACAGGATGACTGCTGAAATGACTTGCACATGAACATAGTTTTCGTAACACGGATGTTGTAGCTATGAAACAACTCTATGAAGAGTGCAACAGGACAAAAGTTTGCAATTCTAACCAGTTTGGTGGGAATAGAGCTACGTAGAGACCTTTGTATATCCTTGTAGAGCTTACTTTGCATTGCCTCCACCATTGTTTCCTCGGGAACTGGCCAGTCCACAGTGTTCCAATCGGTTGGTAGAGGCACTTTCACCAACATGCCATTCTTATTCCCTGAGCTGAGTTGGTAGAAGTGGTCATAAAAAAATATTCCCTCATCAGCCAGTCTTTTGCTGCTCCTCCCTGAATACTGTAGAGAACCAATGTGGGCATGAACAACATGGAAAAGGCCTATTATGCACTCCACAGGCTCCCATTGCTCATAAGAAGAGGGATAAACATCTGCAATATATATAAGAAGAGTTAAACTAAGAGTATCAATAAGTAAAAATGACAAATCTAATGTAATTGAGCTGTGACTAATGGAGACATTGCTCATAACAAGCGGGAGAAACATTGCAAAATATATAAGAAAAGTTATAATGAGAGTATCAGTAAGTTCACATGTCAAGAGTACTTACAGTTGCAACGTGGTTGATGTATATCTGATACATTTCCACCGTTTGCTATCACCTCTGGATGGGTAAACACATGCTGAACAAGAACTTCCTTTACAGATCTTTTGCCGATTTCAACTTTGAAATCCAACGCTCTGGCCTTCCATGCTGAGCGATAAACGTTGATACCACTAGACCTCTTGGGTCTTCTTGGTTGCATGAGGACCCATGAACCTTTGTTTATCCTTTGTCCAACCCATTGGTTCTCTGCACTTATTGAAGTTGATATTGTAATTGAGGATATGCTACTACTTGGCCTTCTAGGCAAAGTGCAGTTGTTGGTTGTTGGTGTGAGAGACAGTAAACACCTGGAGCCTCTTGGGCGAGAAGACGTGGAAGCCATAGCTCTCAGAGAAAAGCTTTAGTGGAGGGAGATTCACTTTGAAAGCATTCTAATGGAGGGAAAGTGTTTTAGAATTCCAATATCTTGTGCGGGCTTAATGGTCACCCTTCAGTACGTTAATGACCATAAGAGAATATCAGAAGTGGGACCACATGCAAGCACCTAAAAGCTCGGTAAAAGGAAGGAAATTACGATGCTACAATCCTAGATTCGTGAAAGTTTTATGCTATTTTCTTGTTTTTTGAGTCTTTCCACGTACTTTCCTACGTAACGTAGCCTTCGTGCTCATTGGACGCGCTCTATTATTCTCTCTCTTCATATGGCCCTCCAAATGACCTCTGAAATTTCCTAATGTGAGTAAAGGGAAGTTCCATGCCCTGAGGACATGATCAGTCCACAAAGGGGAGTAAACCCAAAGCTTTGCGGAAAGCTTCGAGCTTCTCACAATACAATGCCTTGGTGAAAAGATATACAAGGCTGTACTATGTTGGCACATAAGCCAAGTTGATCTTCCTGCTGAGAGCCTCTCCTTGACATAGTGGTAATGCACCTCAATGTGCTTTGTGCAAGCATGAAAAACCGGGTTCCTTGCAACTGCCAATGTGATATGACTGTCAGTGTAGATAGTGTTGGCAGTGTCCTATCCAACACCCAAATCAGCCATAAGACGTCTAAGCCATACGCACTCAACCGTAGCTGTGAAGACTGCCCTGTACTCAGCCTCACAACTCGAAGTGGCCACAATAGGTTGATTCTTGCTCAGATATACATGAACTGCCAAGCATGAAACAAAAACCACTTGTGGACACTGGTGTGTCAAAACAACCAGCCCAATCTGAGTCCAAAAAAGCATGTAAGTCTGGCGGCAATGATTTGCCAAGATGTAAAGTGCCACTAAGGTAGCGAAAAATCCTCTTGACAGCCTGTGAATGCTTAGATGTGGGGTATGCATAAATTTTTTGACCTATGAGACTGCAAACTGAATACCCGGCCTCTTGTTGCATACATAAATGATGCATCCCCAACAAAAGTTTGGTAAAGAGCGACATCAACAAGATCACCGGCGTCATGAAGACTCAATTTCAAACCTGTTTCCATGGGAGTGGCAATAGGTTTGCAATCCTCAAGTCCAAACTTAGATAGTAATGTTTCTACATAACTTTTTTGACACGAGGCAATACCACCATCACACTCTGTATACCCAAGTGATGATGCAACAGCCCCAAATCTTTCATCTTGAAAGTAGCATTCAAATCAGCCTTAAATTCAACAATATGTCTCTCATTTGGTCCAGTCATCAGCAAATCATCTACGTAAAGAACCACAATGAGAAGTACATCACCCTCACACTTGACATACAATGTGCTTTCTGTTCGACTGTTACAAAAGCCTCGTTTGACCAAATCAATGTCAACTTTCTCATACCAAGCACAAGGAGATTGCTTCAACCCATACAAAGCCTTCTTACATCTACACACTTTGTCCTCTTGTCCTTTCTTGACAAAACCTCGAGGTTGTGTTACATAAGCTTCCTCAAATATGTCACCATTCAAGAAAGCATAAGAAATCTCTGACCAAAATGAGCTACCAATGCACATAGAAAACAAGCAGTAGTCATACGACAAGTGGGAGCAAAAGTTTCTTCATAATCTATGCATTTTTTATGTGCATAACCCTTTGCAACAAGTTGAGGCTTATGGCAATCGATCTCACCATCTGGCTTGCGTTTCAACTTGTAAACCCACTTTGTACCAATGGCCTTTTTGCCAGGAGACAATTCACATAAAGTCCACGTGTCATTTTTTATAAGTGCATCATATTCTGATTGCATGGAATCCATCCAATTTTTTGAATTCTGTGCTTCATCAAAAGCCTACAGAGGTTCCTCAACATCATGTAAGCTAGACACGGCCAAAGCATAACAATCTGATGCATAAGATGCATGGCCAAAGCCTGAACGAGTACGACTAGACAAAGGTGCATCCAATTTACTGTCACGCAATGTATGCACCATCCATTTTGGCATACCTCTAGCCTGCTCATTTTTAGTCCTTTCCTCATCAAGTACATCTTGCACATGTGCATCAGTAATAGGCTGACCTATAACATTTTCAAAAATCCCCATAGGCTATACCTTTGGCTCATTGGAATTTACATCGAATTTCCACCACTGAACGGAGGCAACAAAGTGTCATAAATGTCATGTGAGCTTACATTACTGTCTCTAGTACATGACAGCAAGGGCTGAACAGAATCTTCCACAAACACTACATCTTGTGAAACCAAAATACACTTTGTTTGCGGATGATACAACATGTAACCTTTGCTTTCATCACTATAACCAACAAAAATACATTTGACAGCCTTATCATCCAATTTTCTGCACTGTGTTTGTGGCACCAAAGCATATTCCAAACAGCCAAAAACACGCATGTGCTCAATAGAAGGCTTTCTATCATGCCATTCTTCATGTGGAGTAATAGACTAAAAAGCTTTTGTAGGACACCTGTCAAGTACATAAGTGGCACACATGATGGCCTCAAGTCGAAAGAATGCGGCAAAGCTTGACTTTTGACCATACATCGTGCCATTTTCGTAAGTGATCTATTTTTCCTCTCAGCTACACCATTTTGTTGAGGTGTATAAGGCACTGTACATTGGTGTTTTATCCCACGACTAGCCATAAATGCATAAAATTCATGAGCTCCTCGATCGGAACGAAGGGTGTCCATAGTACATTTTGATACATTTTTAGCCATGACCAAAAATTGTTTGAAGCACATAAAAACTTGGGACTTCGCTTTAAGCGGAAATACCCATGCATGCCTAAAGTAATCATCAATGAAAGTTATGAAGTAAAGGTAATTGCCCAAGGACGGAGTTTGCATGGGCCCATAAACATCCCTATGACAAGTTGCAACCTGCATGTGGCCCTAACTGAACCATCCTTTGGAAACATTGAATGCTGCATCTCAACCAAAATATAGCCTTCACAAACACGTTTGACAGGTGCTTCAAGAAGCAGCAAAGAAGAAACCATATGAGATTCTTGCAAACGCAGCAAACTGGAAAAATTCAGATGCCCAGAACGTGCATGCCACAGTTTTTCATTTGAAACAACCCTTGAATCTGCAACTACATTTGCAAAATTTTGTCCACACTTGTCATACAAAGTGAGCTTATACAGCCCACGACACAAAAGGCTGCAACAATTTCATCACCAAACTGAGATCATGAAGTGTACATCTGTCATCCACAAATTTGACTACAAGTCCAAGTCTAGAAAGTGTAGATACAGAAAAAAGATTCTTCTTGATACTAGGTACATAAAGTGCATCAGCAAGTGTGAAGGAACTGCCATTTGCAGCAGTAAGCACAATTTTTCCAACTCCTTGAACCGGATAAGAGGCATTGTTGTCACAAGTGACTGAATTCCCATGAGGGATAGACTCGAGAGAGGTGAACAGTTCACGATGTGAGGTAATGTGCTTTGTAGCACCACAATCAAAATACCACACATGTGAATCTGTAGCAACTAACATGCATGCATCATGGACAACAGGATTGTAAGTGCACTCTGCACTAAAAGCCCATCCTGTATCAACATTAGCATCACAGTCTCCTTTCACACAAGAATAAAAAATGGATGCATTTGTAGTGGAACCAACATTTGGAGTGGAACCACCCTCTTTCTTCTTAGCCTCTTTGGCCTTCAACTTAGGACACTGCTTGATCAAGTGATCATTAACTTTACAATAATGGCAACGCATCTTCTTTTTGCTCTTATCACCATAATTTCTAGACGAATTGCTGCCAGCAGAAGCATTAGGAACATAAGTTTTGCCACTCGCATTAGAACCATAAGAAGTAGCTGCATTGCTTTTACCACCCTTTCTTGAGAAGCAATAAAAGTCTGTTCAATTGCACGCTGCCTAGTCCTTTTTTTTTTGGAAAGTGACTCTTGCAAAACAACAATGTGCATAATGCATCAAACTTGAAAACTTCAGGATTTCCTTGGGTCATCAGTCTCCAAGTACTAGCAAAAGTCTGGTATGAATCTGGTAAGGCATCAAGAACAGTCTGCACGAGGGAACTGTCTGAAATGACTTCACCTGCAGAAATAAGTTGCTCATTGATATCCTTGACACCAGCAAGGAAAGTGTCATCTTCCTCATGCATAATCTTCGATTCCAACTCTTTACGCAGCAAAGCAATTTTAGCCTCATTGCGGCTTGCATAAAGACCTGCTAGAATATCTCAAGCCTGTTTTGCAGATTTCACTGAACAAAAATGAGAAGTAATGGTGCGCTTTATAGACAATACAATCAACACATGAGCCTACGCATCCTTTACATCCCAATGAGCTTGTTCTGCCGTAGGCAACACAATTCTAATAGCAGCAAGACCTGCAACATCCTCAATATCGCCTACATCCTCAAAACCATGACATACATCAATGCCCTGCACAATATTCCAAATGCCCTTAGACACAAGAACATGTTGCATCATGTAAGCCCACATAGGGTAATTGTCCCCATCCAACATGTCTGTGTTGTTGTCAGCCATGGAAAATGTATGCACCTGATGTGAAAACTACTCGAAATGAGGAGAAACTGAGGGAGACCAGCACGTGCTATATAGCACAACCCACAGTAGAATATATGGGACCTACTATGCAGAAAACGAAACTGACAAAATTTTTTCACTAAATGATGAAATTGCCTGTGCAAACTTGTCTCTCCTTGTAATGGAAACGGAGGCCGAAATGAGCCCAAATCAGAAATCTGAGCAGACTAAGCTCTACGAGTGCTCCCAAAATTTTTGTCAACCTACAAACACTCGCCAAATCTCATTGAAATTGAAGAAAGCGAGGAGGCGTGTGCTGGAGCTACTGGTGACTAAGCCCGAGAGGACGCAACCTACTCTAATACCAATTGTTGGAATTAGGGTTGCAGAGAAACACACACAGCTCAGAGAAGACGAAGGAAGCTCAAGGCACATGATTGAGAGTGTGTTACTTAGTGTGCAATGGAAAGATAGATAGCCCTAGAGTGATGGGCGTATATACAATGCACGGGGGAAAAACCTCCTAAAGAGGGAAAAAATGCCCCGGTTGTCCTAGTGTGTTCACACACATCACTACCACATGTATATGGTAACAGGGCCAATGGTAAAGGGGTCCAAATGAGAGATGGTATGTCAAAGAGCAAGGCTAGCTAATGGAGCTTAAAGACCTTAGGGTTAGCTTCATTAAAGACATCCAATAGTAAGTCTGAAAAGCCTTTGACCTTAGGTAAGCTAGGGTTGTGCTTGAGGTGGGAACCCGGCCCAAGCTTGAGGTGCTTGTTGTGCTTGTTCACTAAGGTGCTTGAGGTGCTTGTTGTTCTTGTTGACTAAGGTTCTTAAGGTGTTTGAGGTGCTTAATAACTAAGGTGCTAAGGTGATCCATGACTAGGTGCTTGAGGGGGTAAGGTGTTCCACAAATTCAATGCATATCCCTACACAAGGGAGGGGCGAGCCCTCATTGTAAAGGCTAGAGAGAGAACACGCACACCCTCACACAAGGCAAGCTTGGTACAAAGAAATAAAATAGGACACTTGTCAAGATCCTCTTCATGTTACCCTCATGGTGTGCCTAAAGCCTATTGGTTGGCCTTCCAAGGGTTCCAATTATAATTTAGTTAATTTAATTAATTGTTTATGCATTTATCAAGTCCTCTCTCTCAAAGGGGAAAGGGGGACACTTGTCCCAAGGCTACCCTTGCTGCTTGATATGCACTAAGCATGTGATTGTCCAAGATTGAGGAGGTCCATTCATGTGCAAGGTAGTGCTAGAAGAGGGGGTCAACCAAACCAAGGAGGGGGCTAGCTTGGGGGATATAATCTCTCTCTCTCTCTCTCTCTCTCTCTCTCACACACACACACACACACACACACACACACACACACACACACACACACTCATTGTGTGAAGTGCAAAGTGCAAGAGATCCATCTCCTTCTCCAAGCTACTGGAGAAGTTAAGAGCCTACACCAACACTCTTGGCTATGGAATGCAAATCCAACCAAGAGCCATGCTTAAATACTTAAGCTTTCCATCTTCATTACTCTATTATGTATGCTAGCAAGAAGAGCGATGATAAGTGAGGAACTATTTCTTTCTCCTATGAATGATTCTTCATCCTCTTCCCTACCCTCATTCCCTGTTAGTTCTCTCCACCTTTAAAGGTGTTTGAGACCTTGGGACTGAGGCTGGGGATGGTTAATGCTTTTCACAAAGTCTATTTTATGCTTGTGATGCATGAAGCTTTCCATCTTCATTGCATCACCTAGGTCACGAGGAACACAAAGATTGTATTGTACCAAGTCTCCCTTGATGGGAGAATCTATAATACAAAAGCCTATTGGAGGGGGGACCGGCTCCACATAAATCCAGTCCTCAACTGTTGTCAAGTTCTCTAAACTCTCTCTCTTGCAAAAGTATTGTTCATGCCAAGTTAATTAAGTATTATAGTTAAGTTGATATCACTAAATAAGTTCACCCTCTATGTTCTCAAAGTAGTCTCACAAAAATGCTCTCTTTCATTCTCCTAGTTCCACTATTCTCAAAGTTCATAGGCCATTTCCATTACAAAAATCACCCTTTGGGCTTTAAAACTTCCACCTCCTGTGAAAAACCTTAGCACAGTCCTTTTGAGGTGTAAATGTTTTGAAAACTTATTAAATCTAGAAATTTTGTGGCAAGCTAGAGTTTCACCCTAAGACTTCCCAAAGTTCATACTTGGAGTCTAAAGAGTTATTCTAATGACTTGAGCTTAGCACATTCACTTTCTGTTTGTAAACTCCTATAATTACTCTCGACCATCTCCTTTGTCCAGTAGCTTTGATCACTGCCACCCGGGATACAATTATCCTTCCTTGACCTATACTTATGACTGAGATATTTAGTTAAAAATTACCCTTGCTCTTTTTGGACTTACCCCTTTTTATCCCAAGCATTGATTGGGTTGGTCCAATAGCACACTTAAGCAATTTCACTTGTTTTCTTTTTATTTTCCCTTGACTTAAGTAGCCAATTTAAGCTGAAAATAACTTTTAAAAGGCTAGAAACTAATATTCATGACATTACCTCTGTTGGTATACTTGCAATGCCCACCTCTCTCAATTTTGACACCACAATGTATGTTGCATAGTTTGCACATATATTTGGTGGATTCTAGCTTTGTACGTAGATGAGATCTTTATTTGTGATCTTGGACGGTATGGAGCAAATTCAGGGCCAACTTTGGGCAAATTCGCTGGAAATTCCTCTTGTTGGAATATCTTGGTGGACCGAAAGACAAGCAAAAAATGACCGTCCTTTGGTCCATAGCTGGTAGTCTTTGGCTGGTGGTCAGATTTCCTTGGCCAATGGCCGAGTTCTAGGTGGACTTGTCTACCCAAAAGCGGCTACACATGGGTGTGTAGAGGCTCCCTTACATATATAAGGAGGCCTTCTCCATGAGTATTTTGAGCACATTAGAGGTGTGCACACTTAACGCACACACACACATCCTTGTTGAAGGATTGTTAGCCCCTTGTATTTCCTACTTGCTCTAGTTGTCTAAATTGCCATCTAAGCTCTACCTTGAGAGCGCATGGGTGGATGACGCCGTCACTTTGTAATAGTGTGCTAATATAAAGTTTTTTATTTGCCACTAATCTACTTGCATTGTATGTCTCCCTACTCTTCTTACTACTAGATCCTTATTGTATTCTTCATTTCTTACAACCTCTCCCTTGAAATCATACTCGTCCTGGACTATGGGATAGGGAAAGTAAAGTCATAGTTAGTCTTGTTGCTTGGGATAGAGGATTCCTTTTTAATTGTCAACATTCTTCCACACTGGTGAGACTAATTCCACTTGGTGCTTGGAAGGCTTAGCTGTCACAAGCTTGTAATCATCTTTCATTGTAGATTGGTAAGGTCTACTAGATGTTTGAGAGACTAAGCTGCCGCAAGTGTTGTTTATAGTATGTATACACTTAGAACTTATGAACATTTTAAAAAAAATATTAGATTCAAAACAAGACAAAATTATTTATTAAATATATGTGTTCATACCAGATTCTTACCTTTGAAAGGAGTCAATGTAAGTATTCACAAGATTTACACTATCCTTTAGTTGAATATATTGTATCCACCTTGCATCTTCAAAAGGATAAGTCTTAAATTTGACAAAATATTATCAGATAGTCTTATCACTTCTTAAAACCTTGAATTCATGTTGTAGGATTTTCTCTGGTCGCAAGATCTCTTCTTCACCCTCAAAATCAAGTGGTTCTTCAATTACTCGTTCTTTGGGTGGCTTGCCATTATAAGGTTTCAAGAGGCTCACATGAAAGGCATCATGAATGATCCAGGTACCTTGTAACCTTAATTTATAAGTTGTTTCATTGATAGGATTAAGAATTTGAAATGGGACATAATATCTTTTTGCTAACTTAGCATAATATTTTTGGTGATTCGTTGGGCGTCTGTGTGTTTCCTTGCCCGTAGTGTGACTTAGGCGTGCTTTTGGAAACTTGAGCAATATCCAATCATTATCTTTGAAGATCAAGGCTCATCTATGCTTATCAACAACACCCTTTTGATTCTATGTGTGATGGATTTAACTTCTTTGATCTTTTGAAAAGATTCTTTAAGATCTCTACTATACTCATAAGTAGCAAATATGTTCTCGAGTGTCTTAACCATCATGGAAGCTTGGGTCTTCTTTCAATTACCTCGAAGGGTGCCTTTCCTATAGAAGTATGGACAGTGTTATTGTATGCATACTCTATTAAGGGTAAATACTTTTTCCATTGATCTCTTGGATCTACTTTCGTAACATAGGCTTCAAGTAGATCAATGATAGTTGAATTTGCTGTCTCACTTTGGCCATCCGTTTGTGGGTGATAGGCCGAAGAGAAATTCGACTTAATACCCAAATTCTAAAAGAGACCTTTCCAAAAATTGGTAGTCATTCTTGGATCGCTATTGGATACCATAGATGTTGGTAAGCCATGATACTTAAAGACCTGTGAGAAAACGAGGATTGTCATATGGTGTGCTTTAATAGTCTTTTTGATCGGTATGAAATGTGATTGCTTGATAAACCGGTCTACTATTGTCCACATTCCCGTATTTCCATGTATGGACTTAGGTAATCCAAAGATAAAAATCCATGGATATACTTTCCCTTGGGGAATCAGGTATAGGCAATGGTCAAAGCAAGCCAAGTTGCTTCCCTCTATCATACTTTGTCTTTTGACATACAATGCATTTGGAAACATAGTCCAGTATGTTTCCCTTCATTGTTGGCCAATAAAAGTACATCTCTACTCCCTTGAGAGTAGCTTGAATCCTTCTATGTCCCACATAAGGTGGAACTTGAGATTTGTACATAACCCTTTCACGTAAAGTATGTGTAATACATAGGCTATTTCCATAGAGAAGATACTAATCTTGCACACTCTATGGTTCCTCTTTCTTCCCTAGTGCAATAGCTAACATTTTATCTTTGAATTTTGGATCCATAGTGTACTCATCTATCATAAAAGATAGATCATTGTGAGTAGCTATTGATACAACATTCACTTTTGAACCTCATGAAAGTGCAGGCCACTTGGTATGAGCTATCTGAGCAATATAAAAATTAAATTGTGAGAGAGTATTTTCCCATATTATTTTCTTATCACTTAATTTAGTTTGTGTCAAAAAGTATTTAATACTTTGATGGTCTGTGCACAAAATAAATGGAGTGCCTAGAAGGTAATGCTTTCAAGCATCTAGGGCATGCAAGACCTAGATTCTTTTCTTGGGCATTTAATCTCCTATTTTTGTATGCTATGGCATGCCCTTCTTGAAGAAAAATAGCTCAAAGGCATTGTCCACAAGCATCACATTGGACTTTAAAGGGCTTTAAAAGGTATGGTAATATTAAGACGGGTTGAGAGATAAGTGTTGCGTTTAAGTCTTGAAAAGCTTGAAAAGTGTTGCCTTTAAATCTTGAAATGCTTCGTTCTCTTTTGCAGACCATACAAATTTAAGATTCTTCTTAGTCATATCATATGATGGGCCTGCTTATAAATGAGAAATTTCCTATGAAGCATCCATAGTATGTACACATTCCTAGATAAAGCTTCTCAATTCATGTAGATTCATTAGTATAGGCCATTCTTTTATTACCTCTAAGTTTGGAGGGTCCATTTGGATCATTGCTTGTTGAGAGATAATATGACCTAAATATTCAATCTCTTTTAAGAAAAAATCACTTTTCTTTTGATTAATGTCAAGCTTTTTGTTTCTCAAAATTTGAAATATTTCATAAAGATGCTACTTATGTTCCTCAATAGTCTTTTAGTAGATGATTATGTTGTTAAAGAACACTCTCATGGGACTCTGATGAAGCTTCAACGAGGTCTAAAGAGCCTTTCCATTATTTGATTAAAGGTAATCAATGCATTGGTAAGTTCGAAAGGGAGTACCAAGAATCTGTATCGGCCAAAAGTTGTTTGAAAGGCCATCTTATGAATATATTCAAGCACTATCCTTATCTAGTGCTAGCCACTTTTGACCTCTATTCTACTAAAGTAGGTAGACCCTTGTAGCTTATTTGATTAGATCTTCTATCCTAAGAAAACACCATTTTAGATAATTTGGGAAAATCCCGTTTCCCAAATTCTTAAACGTTGTGAGCGGGATGGAAACACACAGAACGCCTCTATAACGACCCGACACACACTCTTGGGAAGATACACACACACACTATGGGGCACCACTCGGCTTACACAACACACCTGGCCGAGACAGGGAACACACCTTTGGAGTGAGAGGAGAGAGACTATCCACTTGCCCACTCCACACAGACACACACACACACACACACACACACACACACCCAAAAAACTCAACTCAAAAGAGGAGAACTTATGATAATTAGATACAAATGAACTTGGGCCAACACCAATGAGGCAAACAGCTCACACAATATGGGTAAAATATGCCAGATACAATCACAAATTGGAGAAGAAGCTTCATTCATAGGAGAAACTTACACAGCCAAAATAGCAAAAAAAGAGGGAGGAATTTGGAAAAATGGACAGCGCCATCGCGTCCGGAACGGCCCAAAACCCCAGTCTACAATGTCAAAGTGCTCAAATCCAACATCGGATGAGCAGTTTACGGCCAAAACAGGCTCCAAAACCCCAAAAATACACATGCGGATGTTCCTCCTCTCTTCTCCACGTTTTTTCTGGTCTTCTCTCTGTTTTTTCAGTTCCCACACTTAGATTTATTATTTGGGCACCCTTGGCCTTTTAGATGACCTCAAACGGACCCCGAACAGGCCAAAAACTGACCTCGCAGTGCATAGTTGTCACCTTTTTTGCATCATCTGCACACCTGGCACTCAGCTTTTTTCAATAATGCATCCCACCACCACGTGAAGTGGCCCCAAAGTATGGTCCTCATGATGACCTTTCTGCATAATTCTCACAAGGAAACACCCACGTTGTGTCCGTACTCATCCACGTGCAAGTATTGACCCCGTTCGGCCTCCTGACGCCACTAGATGCCATCTGACGCACCTGCTTACCTCATGTCGTCGGCCCGCGGATAGCTTCCTCGAGAAGTTTTACGCGTTACCAACTCCTCATTATTATTAAAAAAAAACATTGGTACTGATAATAGTGAAAATCGATGCACTATATACACCCTGTTCTACCTGTACACATGTGGGCCCCACGTAACCACATGGCTCTGGAAAATGGGCAATCCTTTATTCGATGCACCATGCATGGATATGTACATATGCGCAATTCCTTGCTCCAAAAAACTCCTGACAACGTGTATGCTAGGATTGTGTTATTTTATGATTTCTAAGATCTAGTTGCCTTTAATTTAGATAAATTATCATGATTGTATGAGTCTATTTTAATTTCTCTACTACAAAATTTAAGAATAAACCTCCAATATAGTTCTTGGAAAGAGGATTTGTATGACATCAATGCTTTTCAAAATTCAACAAATGCTTCTAGAAGTAGCTTCTCAAAGAATGAGGTGTCAAAAAAACCAATTGATATGATTTTAAAGCAGCATATAGATTGATTACAGCAATTAAAAAAGATAATATGTAAAGACAAATATTATTAAACACTCTTGTCATAAATTTGGTGACCTCAATCCATGTATAACAAAATACTTGGTTATGGTTTTGTAGCATGCTATCAAGTTTTAAATACACGATAATTTAAACAACATTCAAACTAATATTTCACACTTAAAAAGTCAAAACTATAATATAGAGTATCCTATGGCTATAAGACCATGAGATGCCATCTATTGCACCTATGGCCTTAAGGCCATATAGTGCTCTTTGTAGATATATCTATGACTTTAAGATAATCCAAAACATGTCTCTTTATGACCTCAAGGCCATAGGGTTATGATTGTTAGCTGGTCTCAATGTATAAAGAGATCCAGTGCTTCAAAGCCATATGGGACTTTATTTATGAGCCACCCTATGTCCCCAAGGCTGTAGGTTGTCTTAGGGCCACAAGATGTTGTTTATGCCAATAAGAAACCCTTCTATGCTCTATGTTGGCACTCTATGCCCCCGGGTGCACAAGGTGTGCCTCGTATGCTAGTTAGAAACCCTTTATTCTATATGTTGTCACCATATGGCCTTAGACCATAGGGTTCCCTCTATGCTAGTAGGAAATCCTCTATACTCTGTGTTTGCACCCTATGGACCTAGGGCCACAAGGTACCCTCTATGCTAGTAAGAAATCCTCTACGCTCAATATTGAGACCATGTGGCCCCAAAGCCATAGGATATCCTCTATGGTAGTGAGAAAAACCCTCTATGCTCTATGTTCACAAACAATTAAAAAATCTAAACAATAATATAGAGTATCCTATGGCCCTAAGACCATAAGATGTCATCTATTGCACCTATATTTCCATTTGGTATTTTATTTAACTATAGAAATTTAAATGAGGCACTTACTTAGATAAACTATCATAATTCTAACTTTGAATTTGTTTCTTAACATAAAACTACAATATAAATACTCTTAATATAAGTTTGTGCCAAAGAATCTATGTTAAGATGAAGATTTTTTACATCAAGTACATGCTTTAAAACTTCACTCAAAGGTTTTAGAGATGGTGTCTCAAAAAAAGGAGGTGTTTAAAAACACCATTTGGTGTGAATAATACGAATTGTATACATTGATTATGTTAGCATAGTATAAATTATAGACACAAAGATTACCACCAACAACTTGACAATTGCATAAAAATGATGGTCTTCATCGCATGTACAACAAAGTACTAACTAGAAAGAGTATGATATCTCCAAGATTGAGGGTGTTCAAAAAACACCGTTTTGTAACACTACCAAATGTCAAGAACATTTTGATTGTTTGCATCACTTAATAAAGACAATTACTAAGAAGAAAAAGTTAACAATACCATAGAAGCATCAAACAATGAAACCAAAGAACTTGAATGAGAGAAGTCTCCTCACAATAGGATGCACTTCATTAAAAAAATAGTTTAAATATTTTTCAAGCTATCCCACAACTTTCCATCAGGTTTAAAATTTGAAAAGTACACAATGCCAAATACTTCATAGATGCTATCTAGAATACTTAACTAGTACAGTTAAGGTGGCCTCCTTCTCTTGAGATTTTGAGTCCTTTGAGACATATAACATTGCATTACATAGTGAGTCTCAGGATCAGGATGGAACATTACAAAATTTCTTATGGTATAGTCTTTAGCATACAACCATCCACATAACCATGGAACAATTTCATCTTTTAAAAAACTTTGAAGCAATTGAGTAGGTTGGTCCAAACTTTGGAAAAATCATATAAGTTCCTTGCATATTCCACATCACTCGGTATGGACTATCATCAAATATTATAGTGTTGCCCCCTTCTAAATAATCACATAGCTTCCATATGGTCGAAAGATTTTTGTGATAGGCTCTTTTGTAACCGATCATGAAATTTGAATTTTGGCAGCACCTGTTATCCATAATCATCTTGAATTTGTGACTTTGTGTAGGATAAAATGCCTTGATTATGTGTTGAGCCTTTTGTAAACGATGGCAGCTCCAAATCCAAACCTCAAAGAACTCAAAGCAAAGTCTTAAGAAATACTCTGCATCTAGACGCACCGCATACACCTCATTGTTATCTTCTACAATGCACATGTACTTGGTCCAGGTTGGCCTTGATTGAAGCTCAAATGTTGCAAAAAGCACACCCTCTAAATCCAAGATAAGCGTTCTTTCTTCCTGTTTGAAAGATGCTGGTAGATAATGAAACCATTGCTCTTGGTTTGAATGTCATATTTGATGTAATATGAAAGGGAGCTCCTCTATTTTGTGATAATCTAATAGCAAAATATTTTTTCTTAGAATCCCTGAAATGATTTTAAAAAAAAAGTTAATATAGAGATCTTAAGTGTGTTGAAGACCTTAGGGACATAGTGTGCTAATTTGTGGTTACACTTAGTAAGTTTTATGCAAGAACACATGCCAAACTATGACCCTATGGCCTTAGAGTCATAGGGTGTGAGACCATAAAGTGCAATTCCCCCAAGGTCATAGAGAAAGATTTGACCTTATGAGCATGTAGATTGTCCTTGATGGCACAATGAACTCAAATTTCAAAGCAAACAACTATAAAACCTTTTTTTAAAAAGAGAATTTGGCACACGACACTCAAAAGTTACTTATAGTATTGAAAGACAAATTAAAAACCTATTAATCATTTACATCTTCATATATCTTGAAACCCTAAGCACTCTAACAAAGTCTCTGAGTACATAAAGATCTTTGTAAATGACAAAATGTTACAAAACATTGCTCCATCATTTCTTGATATAGGGCTATTTGAGATCACACGAAATTTTTAGATACTTTATATAATGCCTGGCTTCATGTACTTTGATTACAAGCTCCTTGTATCCCAATTTTTGGGCAAGCATGATTGCTTCTGTACCTTTCAAGGCTGATAATGATTTGATATTCTTTAAGACCCTTACTTTTTCTCGATCACGTGCTGAAAGTTTCTTGTCTTGACTTCGAGTGGACATTCCACTAGTGGTAGATGTTGCAACTTTCTCATAGTGAAGAGGACAAGAAACTTCTGGTAGCCTTCCCGTGGAGTAGGTTTTTCCTAGAAAAAATTAGATTTCTCTCCTCCCACTCTGCAACAACCTTGTGTATCCGGTTATAAAGCTCATGACCTTGAGCAATGGGTGCTTGTCCATATAAATGAGACCCTGTAACTATGTGAATGTCATTAACATGATTGAGAGCTTTGATATATGGTAGCAGCTCCCCAAGGAGGATATTATCCTCCTCATCATCAACATTAAATGATGGTGGAAAAATACAATTCAATGCAGGATTCATGCATCCCTTTAATGGTTCATCATCTACAAGAAGCAATCTTCTTGTATCAAGACCAAATTTTGATGATGCAATAGCCAACGGTTTGAAAAGTTCTTCTACTCCTGGATTATCTAAGTGAGTGATCCTTGATTCTACTCATGGTTGACATTGGCTTTGCCCCCAGATCATAAAGAATGGAAATTTTTCTTTAGCTTCCTTTTCTAAAATCTTGATGATGTCCACAATATGCATGTCATTAGCAGCTGACCATATCCCTACATTGAAATTGCTAAGTAGAGCCTTTAAAAATTCAATGCATCCTGGACGAAGAACAATATGCTCATGTCCAAACTTTAAGCTCTTCATTTTCTTGGACTTTTTCCAGCATCTCCTCAGGAACGATCCACACAAGCTCACTATTATAGTTAGCATTGGTTTGTTGGTGGATGGAAGGTCTGACTCACCATGCACTTTGATTTCCAATTCCTGGGGTGCTAAAATATTTGTGTTGGAGTCTCCTTCTGGCGTTGCACATGTTCTGGAGCTTGCATAGCCTTCTACTTCCATTGTAGTGTCATGCAATCCAATTCCCAAATATTGGGCTACTAGAATATTTTCATTGGATTCTTCTTCTTTCCTTGTACATGTTCTGGAACTTTCACTGTCTTCTTAAATTGGATTACTCTTTAAATTTATCTCCAGTCGTTGTAGTTTTTGACCTTCAAAAACTTGTAGATTCTCGTCATCTTCTTCAGAAACTCTTTGGTTGACATGGAGATTGATAGAATCTTTCTCAGTAGGGTCAATGGCATGAGCATCCTCTATACCAACGATCTCAAGTAAAACTTTGTCAGCCGCAATATCTTGTTGAAGGACTGCAAGTTTAAAGAACACCTAATTTTAGATTCCAAAGTATCTACATTTTGATAAATCTTTTTGTCACACTCTTAGAAAAAACTAATCGCAAATAGCAAATTTACTAAGTGACAACACATCTACAATGAATTTATTTTTATGCTCCTCATTGTCTAGAGATTCCTAATCTTTATCTAGCTACATTAGTTCTTTGTCCATGATGGTGGCGCCTAGAAGTATACTTGAAGAAACATTTATTCCTTTAAGCTCTAGAGCACAAGTCTCATTTTTTATTGCCATGATCTTCTTGCATTGGATGATTCTCTTTGTAGATATCTCTATGACTTTAAGATAATCCAAAATATGTCTCTTTATGGCCTCAAGGCCATAGGGTTAGGATTGTTAGCAGGTCTCAACATATAAATAGATCTATGGCTTCAAATACATATGGTACTTTATTTATGTGTCATCCTATGGCCCTAAGGCCATGGGTTGTCATAGGGCCACAAGATGCCCTCTATGAGCACTAGTAAGAAACCATCTATGCTTTATGTTGGCACCCTATGGCCCGAGGGCCACAAGGTGTGCCTCTTATGCTAGTAAGAAACCCTTTATGCTACATGTTGTCACTCTATGGCCCTTGGGCCATAGGGTTCCCTCTGTGCTAGTAACAAATCCTCTATGCTCTATGTTTGCACCCTATGGACCTAGGGACACAAGATACCCTCTATGATAGTAAGCAATCCTCTATTCTCTATGTTTGCACCCTATGGACCTAGGGCCACAAGGTACCCTCTATGCTAGTAAGAAATCCTTTACGCTCAATATTGAAACCCTATGGCCCCAAGGCCATAGGATGTCCTCTATGGTAGTAAGAGAAATCCTCTATGCTCTATGTTGGCACCCTATGGAGACTTGAGGGCCACAAGGTACCCTTTATAATGCTACTAAGAAACCTTGTATGCTCTAGGGGAGCACCAAATAGCCCCTAGGCCACAAGGTTCCCTCTATGCTAGAAATAAAACCTCTACGCTCTACATTGGCAACCTACAGGCCTCGGGCCATAGGGTGCATCAAATGGCTCCTAGGCCACAAGGTTCCCTCTATGCTAGAAAGAAAAACTATGCGGCTCTACATTGGCAACCTACAGCCCTCGGTCCATATGGTGCATCAAATGGCTCCTAGGCCACAAGGTGCCCTCTATGCTAGAAAGAAAACATTTGCGCTCTACGTTGACACCCTATGGCGCCAGGGCCATAGGGTGCCCCCTACGCCTAGTAAGAAACCATGAGAGCTCTATATTAGCATCTAAAGACCGTAGGCCACAAGGTGCACTCTATACTAGTAAGAAACCATCTAAACTCTATGTTGGTAACCTATGGCCCAAAGGCCATAGGGTGGCCAAGTGAAGGAGTACGAGCGGAAGTGCGACGCGAGAGAGAGTGCGAGAAGAAGAGCACGACAATATGGTGAACTCGCTCTACTGTAATGTGTAGAGCATAGTGAGTTCTTATTAGGTTTTTACAAAAGAATATGTGTACATACCTGGCGGCCCGCCCACTTACCTGGGCAACCACATTGGGCTTTATACCCCAACAACCTCCCACTTAAAGTCCAATGTGGTACTTTAAGTGTGAGAGAAGCTACTATACAAGCTAATATACAAGAGATGTAGAGAAGTGATGTACTACCCTACACCTAACTGCTTGCGAAAATGCGCAAATCTCTCTAAGGGAAGTCCTTTTGTAAGTAGATCAGCAGGATTTTCTATGGTGTGAACTTTGACAAGCTGAATTTGCTTATCCTCGAGTATTTCCTTGATGAAATGATACTTCACATCCACATGCTTTGTCTTTGAGTGATAAACTGTATTGCGAGCCAATTGTATAGCACTCTGACTATCACAATATAACACAGGCATCTCTTCTTTGATTCCAAAATCTGTTACTAGTCGATTAAGCCAAATTGATTCTTTGCATGCCGCTGATGCTTCATCATATTCAACCTCTGTAGTAGACTGAGTAACACAATCTTGTAATCTAGAACGCCATGATACTGCTCCACCAGCCAATGTAAAGACATACCCTGACGTAGACCTTCGGTTGTCTAAGTCACCTGCATAATCTGAGTCTGTAAAACCCTTTACACTTAGCTCCTGACTCCCATAGCATATGCGCATACTCTTTGTAGCTTTCAGGTATCTCAATATTCCTTTCACTGCCTCCCAATGTTTCTTGCCTGGGTTTGACATTTATCGACTTACTACTCCCACTGCAAATGCAATGTCTGAGCGAGTAGTAATCATTGTATACATCAAACTACCCACTGCAGACGCATATGGAATCTTATCCATTTCAGCCTGTTCTTCCTCAGACACAGGACAATCTTGTTTGCTAAGTTTCACATATGGTGGCAATGGAACACTCAATGCCTTTCCCTTCTCCATATTGAAACGTTGCAAAACCTTGTCAATATACTCTGTTTGAGATAACCAAATCAACTTTTTTGATCTGTCTCTCTCAATGCGCATACCAAGTATATGACTTGCCTCACCCATGTCTTTCATGTCAAATGATTTTGCCATCTTTGACTTCAAAGCTGAAATTTATTCCAAGTGCTTGCCAACAATCAACATGTCATCCACATACAAAATAAGGATCGGCCAACTGCCATCCTTAGCCTTCTTTGTATATAGACAGTGATCGAACTCACTACGTTTGTAGCCTTGAGAAAGCATAAACTTGTGGAACTTATGGTACCATACCCTCGGTGATTGTTTTAAGCCATAAAGACTCTTTAACAACTGGCATACCCAATCTTCCTTGCCTTTCTCAACAAACCCTTCTGGCTACTGCATGTAAATTTCCACATCTAAATCACCATGCAAGAACGTTGTCTTGACAACCATTTGGTGCAACACCAAATCTAATATGGCAACCAATGCAAGAAAGCATCTCAATGTAGTCATCTTGACCACCGGAGAGAAGACTTCATCAAAGTCAATGCCTTGTTCTTGCTTAAAGCCCTTGGCAACAAGCCTTGCTTTGTACTTTGACTGACTATCATGAGTGGTTATCTTATACCTGTAAACCCATTACAAGGTAGAGCCTTTTTGCCCTGTGGTAATTTAACTAGCTTCCATGTCTGGTTTTTATGCAGAGCTGTCATCTCTGACTGTATGGCCAATTTCCAATTCCTGGAGTCCTTCATTTTCACTGCTTCCTTGTAACATGAAGGCTCATTGCAATCAGTCAACATGACATAGTTCATAGATGGAACAAATCTATCAGGAGGTCGTGTGATACGTCCAGATCTACGCACAATAGGTGGCTCAGGCTCAGCCACAACCTGTGGTTCCAATCTATCCTGTCCTTGCTCCTCTTGAGCCCTGACATTTTGTCTTGCACGTGCATGTCCATCTTCTTGGAAGACAACTCTTCTAATCTCCTCAACCCTCTCTGGTTTAGAATGATATTTGGATTCATTAAAGTGAACATCATTGCTACGGACAACCTTTCTGGATTCGGGATCCCAAAGTCTGTACCCCATCTCACCAGAATTACCATAGCCTAGAAAGATGCACTTTCTACTCTTTGGCTCAAGTTTGTTCCTAAATTCCTTTGGAATGTGAGTATATGCCTCACAGCCAAAGACTCTGAGATGCTTGTATGAGGGAATTTTGCCTGACCATACCATCTCTGGCACTGAATCCTTCTGCAAAACCTTGCTAGGAGATCTATTTACAAGATGAACAATTGTTGATACAGCTTCAGCCCAAAATCCATTTGGCAGCTATGCATTAGACAACATACTTCTGACCTTCTCTTGTATGGTCCTATTCATCCTCTCAGCAACACCATTTTGAGGAGGATTGTAAGGAGCAGTAAGTTCACGTTTTATACCTTTTGACTCACAAAAGTCCTGAAAGGCCTTTGAAACATACTCTCCACCATTGTCAGTGCGTAAGCATTTAAGCTTCTTGCCACACTGATTCTCCACAAGTGTCACAAACGTTTTGAAAACACTAAACGCTTCATCCTTGTGCTTGAGAAATTAAACCCATACTTTCATCGAGTAATCATCTATAAATGTCATAAAGTAAGAAGCTCCCCCTAGAGATAGGTTAGGCATAGGTCCACACAAATCACTATGAACAAGTGCCAACTGTGTATCTCTTCTACTACTTCTATGCTTATGTGGCTGCTGCTGTGTTTGCTTACCATACAGACAATGTTCACTGAATTCAAAATCATTAAATGAAAAGCCAGGCAAATAACCAGAACGAGACAAGATTTCCATTCCCTTCTTGGACATATGTCCTAACCGGCTATGCCACAAAGAAACGTTCGGCTGCTCGGTTACATTGATTACATTTTTAGAGACATTTGATACATAAATCATGTAAAGTACTCCAGACTTTACTCCATGTGCTACTGTCATAGAACCCTTGGATATCTTCCACATGTTCTGTCCAAAAGTGGTGACATAGCCGGCATCATCAAGTAAACTTGTGTTGATCAAGCTCGTTGTAATTGCGGGAACATGTCTCACATTCTTCAGCGTGAAAGAAGAGCCATTCTGAAACTTCAATTGAACATCTCCAACACCTAAGATCTCACATGTCTGCCCATTGCCTAGCCGAACATGATCTTTAGTGGTCACATAAGAGGTAAACCACTCCTTTTTTGGAGACACATGAAGTGATGCCCGTGAGTCTATAATCGAGTCACTCAGTGCATTTCCATCAGATGTTGTAAGAAGAGCTGAGTCCATTGTATTCTTCAAGAAGTAGATGTCTCCTGACACTAGACTGTCATCCTTTGCAACAGTGTTTGTCACATTTATTTCTTGAATCTTCAATGAGGACTTGTTCTTCTCACCATGGTCTGCAGCTTTCTCTTTGCGTTTTTCTGCTTTCCATTCTCTGCAGTCTCTTTTCATCTGACCCTTCTTGCCACAATGGTAGCATTCTATGTCACTCTTGCCTTTAGCACTGCGGGACTTGCTATGAGACTGATTCCTCTTTCCACCTTTGTACTTTTCTTTGGTCCTTCCCTTGACAACTAAGGTTGTTCCTGTGCCTTTGTCCATTGTATTTCTATTGGTTTCTTCAGTAAGCAGACTTCCTTCTACACCTGCTATGTTCAAACCATCTGGAGGTGCAGAATTACTCAAAGCTGTGCGAAAAGTGTCCCAACTTTTCGGCAATGTGATCAACAGGAACATAGCTCTAACAGGTTCATCAAACTTGATACCTTGAGCTGACAATTGAGATATTGTGTTGAATTCATTCAGATGATTAGACATAGGTGTCCCTTCTTTCATCTTCAAGTCAACAAGATTCTTAAGCCAGTATACCTGTGAAGCTGCACTTTGCTTCTCATAAAGATCACTCTCAGCTTTAACCATGCTTGATAAGCCGACATCTCGTCTGCTACATTGAAGTAAACGCTTTCTGCCAAAGTCAGCATAATGGTAGAAAGTGCCAATTCATCCATTTCGCTCCGTTCATCTTCGTCCATATCTTCTGGTTTTATCCCCTGGAGCTTTATAGGTTTTATCTGCTTCTTTTGTACCAACACGTGCCAAATCTGCTTCTTCCACAATGGGAAATTGGTTCCATCCAGCTTCTTGATATTGTAAAGAGCAGTGTCCTATGATCCAGCCATAGCTACGCTTCACAGTAGTTTACTTTCCTGGGAAAAATTCGGCAAAGTTTCCCCTGTAAACTGACCTCTGAACCAATATCAACCTGTCAAATGAACCAAGAAAGCTTCAGATTCTGCATAAATTTCAGCAAAGTCTGCTTTGTAAAATGGCTCTGGTGTACTAAAAAACAGACCAAAAAACAGCTCAAAAAACCATTGTCTCTCTAACACTGTAAGCTGTGGGTAAACCTGTCCTGCACCTGTACTGTCTCTCACTGTCCTGTCACTGTCCTGTAAGCATAGACTGCGACAATGCCTCAACGGCAGTAAAGCAAAGATGCAATCCCAATTGTCTAACAATACATCCTAGCTGCCTATCTAAGGGTGCTCGAGGGATCGCTCCAAGACCTGTATCACCGAAAGGATCTCAACATTCGAGAATCCCCCAACTCAATAAAACCTCACTTGACCCTCAACAAAGGCTGCAGTAAATATGACAGTACATAGACTTCCCACAAAGTCATACATCCACAAATTTCCCACTATATGCTGTAACCGTTGTGGCGGTTGTTTGCTGCGTGACTCACAGCCAGCAAACCCTCAACAGACATACATCATCTATGACAATACATCCCATGTGGAAGTACCTGCAATGTCAGGATGAAATTTGGAATATCAAGCAACAAACACAAGCTACCTGATGAACTAGTGAATGTCGCCTACAGTCTGTGTGTAGATGTGTCTGTGTCGTATGTGACACGCCTCCAAGAACTGTGATCCGTCCTTCGATGTGTAGACAACCACAAATCAACACTCTGGGAGTGCCGATATCCTCAGCACCTGCAGTCGTAGGCCGAAACCCCAAATTTGCAGAGTCGGATCTGCACCCGCCAAGACCACGTAGTCGAAAATGGCCTGCGTAGAACTTTGTCGAAGCCGAACGGTGGCCAAGATGATCTCAGAATGAAATTCTGAGAACACCAAGCCCTTTGGGCTTTCCCATAAGAATTTGGGCCGTGTCTTCGCCTGTCGAATCTCACTCCAATCTGAGCAGGTGACTCTGGCTACCTGCAAATGCTGCCCCGAGCCTCGATCTGAGCTCTGATACCAGTTGAAGGAGTACGAGCGGAAGTGCGACGCGAGAGAGAGTGCGAGAAGAAGAGCACGACGATATGGTGAACTCGCTCTACTGTAATGTGTAGAGCATAGTGAGTTCTTATTAGGTTTTTACAAAAGAATATGTGTACATACCTGGTGGCCCGCCCACTTACCTGGGCAACCACATTGGGTTTTATACCCCAACACCAAGGAACCCTTTAGGAGCATTCCCCACAAAGACCGACTTGTGACCCCATGGTGATTTAGTGGCCTAGGTGCCCTTATTAAGACTCTTCTATTTTGGTATCATATGGCCCCAGGGAAATAAGCTATCCTCTATGCTAGCAAAAAACCCTTTATGCTCTTTGTTGGAATCGTATGGCCCCAATGCCACAGGGTGCTCTCTATGCTAGCAAGAAACCCTATGGCACCAAGGACACAGGGTGTCCTCCATGATAGTAAGAAACCCTCTATGCTCTATGTTTGCACCCCATTTGACTATGTTGACACCCTATGGCCCCAGGGGCGTAGGGTGCTCTCTATGCTAGTAAGAAACCCTATATGCTCTCTATTGGCACTCTATGGTCCCAAGGGCCATGGGGTGGAAAATGTGACCTTTGAGAGTATTCCTTACCACGTTTGCAAAGACCACCTTAGCCTAGGTGCCATCTTAGCGACTCTATATTGGCACCCTATGACCTAGGGCCATAGGGTGCCCATTATCCTGTAAAGACACCCTCTATGTTAGCAATAAACCCTCTATTCTCTATCTTGGCACCCTATGGTCCTAGGGCCACAAGGTGCCCTTCATTCTAGGAAGAGACCCTTTATGCCCTAAATTGGTACTCTTTGGCCTTAGGGTCATAGGGTGCCTTCTATGCTAGTAAGATACATTATATGGTCTAGGTTTCCACTCTATTGCGTAGGGATAAAAGGTTTGCTCTATGAAGAAACCATGTATACTATATGTTGGCAGTGTATGCCCTAGGGCTAGAAGGAAACCCTAGGGCTATAGGGTGTCCTCTATGCTACTATCATATGGTCCAAGGGCCAGATGGTGACCAAGGTGTCATGTGTGAGAGAATTCTCTCCTACATATACAAAAACCACTTTATGGCACTATGGCGTCCCAAGGGCAACAAGGTGCTAATAAAAATTCCTCTATGCTCTATGTTGGCACCCTATGGCCCCAAGGCCATAGGGTGGCCTTTATGATAGTAAAATTCTCCCTATGCACTATGTTTACGTGTATACTTATAAGAAGCCATTTATGCACTATGCTGGCATCTTATGACCCTATATCCATAAGATGTCCTCTATGGTAAAAGAGAAATCGTACATGGGCTATGCTGGCATCCTATGGTCCTACGGCTATAGGGTGTCCTCTATGATAGCAAAACCTCTATGGCTAATGCTAGCACCCTATAACCTCAGGGTCCAAGGTAGCCCTCCATGCTCTATATAGTCACCCTATGGCCCCAGGGCCATAGGGTCATTCTATGCTAATAAGAACCTCAATATGCTTTATGTTGGCACCCTATGGCCCTAGGGCCACAAGGTGCCCTCAAGGCTAATATAAACCCCTAATGTTTCATGTTTGCACCCTATTGTGCTAGTACCACAAGGTGTTGTCTATGCTAGGAAGAAACCTTGTGTGCTCTGTGTTCACACCCTATGGCCCTAGGGTGCCCTATATGCTACTAAGAAACACCATATGCTCTATGTTGGAATCCTGTGGACCTAGGGCCATAGGGTGCTATCATAAGAAATCATCTATTGTCTATGTTGAGACCCTATGGACTGCTGACCTAAGTGCCCCTTTAGAGACTCTATATTTGTACCCTATGGACATTGAGTGACTTACGTGCCTCTTCATAGACTCTATGTTAGAGCCCTATAGCACTAGGGTCAGAGAGTACTCTCTATGCTGCTAAGAGACCCTATATGATCTTTGCTGGCACTCTTGGGTCCATAGGGTACCTTTCATGTTAGCAAGAAATTCTACATACTTTATGTTAGCACCCTATGACCCTAGGGTCACAAGGTGCCCTCTATACTTCTATGCTAAAATGAAATCCTCCATGCTCTAAGTTGGCATATGACCCAAGGGCCAAAGGGTGTCTTCAATGCTAGTAAGAAACACTATATGCTCTAAGTTCATATCCTATGGCCCAAGGGACATAGGGTGGCCAAGGCATCCACGGTACATTCACAAACGGATCTTGATTACTATGTCATTAGAGTACATAGCATTCTTTCTAATATTAGTAATTTCAAAAAAAAAAGTCAAGTTGTTTTAGTGATCTTAAATACCATTTATATAGGTGAATACACATTAAAAGTCTTCATAATAAAATAGTCATGAAAAAATCCAAGTGTATATACACATTAAAATAATTATAGGTGGTATATATCAACTTAATTAGACAATGATAGTCATGAAAAAATCAAAGTGTTAAATTTTTTATAAAATCTCAATGTATTTATGATCTTATTAAAATGTGTAAGTTAATACTGCGGTAAATATGCAATCCAATATACAAAATCGAATCATTATCATACATCATACATCTATTGCTTTGCCACACAGTTGAAGGGGTCTTTGCATTCAAATATCATTATAACTTTCAAACATTTAAATCAAATTTGCAAGTACTTTAATTCACAAATGCATTGATCTGTTGGTGGATAGAAGCTCCGGCTCACCATGCACTTTGATTTTCAAATCCTGGGGGACAAAAATATATGTGTTGGATTCTCCTTATGGCATTGCACATGTTCTGGAACTTGCATTGCCTTCTACTTCCAATTTACAAACTTAAACAATGGTTATACATTATACAATCATTTCTTTGCAATAAACCTTGATACAATGTTCCGATTACTACATGACAAGCTAAAAAATTGTACTAGTCCTAGCTTCCCTCTATTGAAAAAAATTCAAGATATAAATTCCAATTCTCTTCATCATCTAGAAGAGAAACAAAATCATAGTTTGGAACAAAATAGTCGCACTTTATATCTTTGAATAAAATCTTGTTACAATTAAAGAACTAGATCTTCACATAATCCAAAGAACAAATGCTTCAATAACCATTTGCACTTTGATACTCGATGTTCACTATCTAAGCAAATAATTGGCATTTACAACAAATGTTAAATATATGTTTAATCTAGTTAGTTGCAATACAAAGATAATTATTTCAAACGCTATCAGCTCCTATTGTAGTAGCTTGACATCATTATCTTCTAAACCATTTATGCATCTAAAGGTTGTTATGGTTGGTTGTTGCCCACGAGCAGTTGATGTCTGATGCTTCTCCAAGATGTTTATCCACTAATCATAGATTTCATCATTGTACATGACCATGTCTGCTTCTTTGTTGGAAAATGATTAATGGTTGAAAACAATGTTCGCCACATTTACAAAGGCCTTCAAAATAAAGAAAAGAAAAATATTTCAAGACATATTTGTAACAAAAACAATCATAGGGAAGTGGAACTTACATCCCAAGGTGCTCGACTCGGATGACCAACAGGAACACCTGCCTTGGGTTTTGTTGGTCTAGAATATGCAAGCCATTGACTACGGCCATGCTTCAAGACCTCCACATAAGCCTGGTGTTTCATTGCTATTATTCTCTCTACATTCTCCATTTTGAAAATTCAGACAACAACCTCTTTGGGAGCGTCTACCACTATCCTTGCAGTTCTAAACTTGTAGAACTCTTTTCTCAAAGCATACTTAGTGTTGTTGTTACGCAAAAAATCTCTAGCCGCTATGATGGAATGCTGACCAGCTAGAATCCAGTAGTGGTATGTTGATAGCTTGTCTCCATGCACTTCAGCTATTTGTAAAGGCATTTTTGTAATTGGGTTATATGACATCAGGTTTGCTGCACTGGAGACTCGCCTAGAGTGCCCTGCAAATTGCTTCAAGAGATATTTCACATACACATCTGACAATGGTCTGCATTTATAGCCATCTGGTGCAAGGTTGCATTGCTCAACCGGGATCAATTGGGTAAATTGTACACCAAATTTAAAATAGTTTGCAATTCCAACGTATCCACCTAGCCCACTCTTAGAAGTTTTGGCAACTTCTTTATCAAGATCTTTTTCTTTGGGTTGTATAATAGAGTCCAACACAGCTAAGGATACTGAGTCCACAACCACTGCCACTGAGGGGGTTTCAACTGTTAGGGTTGCAAGTCCATTAGAATCTCCTGCTTCTTGAGTCTGTAAGGGTATAACTGAAATATTTTCTTCGGCCACATTTCCACTATTGTCTCCAAGTGAGGGAGTCTGACTCTCCTTGAGAGTTTTAGATTGATTTGCTTTACCTGTGTCTTCATTCTTTCGCTTCTTATTCTTCTTTGTGTTGCTCAATTTACCTAAATATTGATTGACTTTCTTAAAGCCCTCAATATATAAGTCTATAAAGTTCTCACTTGGAGTGTCGTCTTGAAATTCCACCCACCCTTGTTTTGTCATTGTCACTCCGTCATATCAACCTTCACCAATTTTTGAGCAAAGGCCACAGGCTCCAACAAGTAGGAGTCACCATTGAGTAGTTTTACTCCAAGGCATGGAGACATTTCAAGATCTGAACAATCTTTCTTTATCTCCTTGACAATACCATAGTCCTTGAAGGGCAGTTGCTCTTTATCTTGAAAGAATAAGTGGACTTTCTCATCACTTCCACCATTTGGTAAGTGAAAATCTAGATACCAAGAACTTGGTGTTGAGCCTATTGCATCAACCCCGGGGGATTCACTCTATATAACAAACAGGACGCCACCTGCGAGCGGACAACTTTGATAAAACCCCTATATACGACTCATATTAGGAAATATGACCCCCCTTTCTACGCTTATACGAAAGTCAATGCATAAAACTATCATACCCCTATCTTACATATAAAATTTAGGTCTCACATTATCTAACTAAGTAAAACTAGTCAAAGAGCGTGTAGCATAGTGACTGGCAATGTACTAAGGAACCACTTTTGTTGATAACTAGATGTATCCTCAATGTGTCTTAGTTTGACTTTCAAACTATGTGCTCGTTCAGCCTGCACTCTAGCTACTCATCCAATTCTGACCCATCTAAATTACTCAAAAAACATGGTTATAAAGTTTTGTTAGGTTCTTCGTGTAAATTTGCATCTATACAAACTCTTTACAGCTTTCATCCCTAAACGAATGATCTATAATAACAAAACAAGAAATTGATACAAAGCAGTGTTGGTTCTTGCATGTATCTTGATAGCTATTGACTCACAAGTTTGAGGGAAGACTCTTTTGGGAAGCCATGATTTTGAAACACAAGAACTTCTTCTCATTTTTCCCTTTTCGCACTGCCCCCCCCCCCCCCCCCCCCCCCCAAAAAAAAAAAATGATACCCCTCCCTTATTTTTAAGCTTAGGAGATAAACTATTGGGGGCCTACCACTAACTTATACGCTTATGTAACTTGTAAAAAAAAACCCTCCCCTGCACTTAGGTGGTGCAGTAAGTTTTCCATGGTGAATCCCCCGGGGCATCAACTGACTTTAACTTTCTCTGAGACATTTTCTGTAAAAAGAATGACATATATTTAGACAAGATGGATATTAATATATCCATATGACCTAGAGACATAGAGTCCCCTCTATGTTAAACCATGGGGTCCTAGGTCCAAAGGGTGCCAACAAAATGGTTCTACAAGTGTACCTAGGCCACTCTATGGTACTGTGATCACATGTTCTCTTATGAAATTAGAGGAACCTCAAAGTCGTATCCCTTGAATGGCCTAAATACCCCTTTAGAGCCTCTACACCAACACCATATGGAATCATGTGGTCTGAAGTCCAAAGGGTCCCCTGCATGCTAGTAAGAACCTCTCTATGCTCTACATTGGCATCCTACGGCCCCAAGGCCACAAGGTGGCCTCAATGTTTTGAAGAAACGCTTCATGAGGGTTTTCTGGCAACCTATGGCCCCAGGGCCATAGGGTGCTCTCCATGCAAGTAAAAAACACTATTTGCTCTATATTGAGGAGACCTTGTGGGCTGAAGTCCATAGGGTCCCCTCTATGCTGGTAAGAACCTATGTTTACTCTATAATGGCACCCTGTGGTCTGAAGGCCATAGTGTTCCCTCTATGCTAGTAATAATCTCTTTGTGCTCTATGCTCTATCGTCTATGCTCTATGCTCTATATTGACTTCCTATGGCCCCAAGGCCACAAGGTGCCCTCATTGTTTCCAAAAAACCCTCATTGTTTCATTAGGGCCAAAAACGACTCAAAAAGGGTTGTTTGTTAATCTAAGGATTAAGGAATAGTCCAATAGTTATATGACACATATACAAAAGTATGGCACTCTTGTCTCCTCTATTTTGGGTTTTGGTGGTCCTATTTTGACGGAGAACCGCTAAATGTCTTGATCATAAGGCTGAAACTGCTATATTTGGGTACTTTCGACGAGAGAGCTCATTAAATTTACGGCCCAAAGTTTTTGTAGTTTTATATCTTACTTTTCATATATATGCTTAGATCGTTGCTACATCCTCAATCAAATATTGACAGCAACACACCAACTTCTTCAATTCCTTATGGTCTCATACTAAAACGCAAAGATGTCACCGAACTTTTGGACGATAAGCGGTACTGCAAGATTGTTGCTAAGCAACTTGACACTCTTTTGAAACAGAATCAACTCCAAGCACGTGATGTTCAGTCAATTCTAGATGAAGCCGGAATATCCAACAAAGGTTATTCTGCAATTTTTAGGTATATCTGGTGTTTGAATCAATTGTCTTCACCTATCAAATCAAATGTCTGCAATTTTTAGGTATATTGGGTATGTGTAGCATTTGAAAACTTGGAAATAGTCCATTTACTTAATTTTTTGTTTACAGAACTATGCAGCAACAAAGTAAGAAGTTCAATCTCAAGCACACGTTGCTGCCAAATCCTTTCTCCATTCAAAAGACAAGACTAGAGGTCAACCAGGAAGTGCTTCGGACATCGGGCACTCCTTTTCACATTGAAGCAATGTACAGATTGCCATCAACAGAGAAAGTGGTCTATGACAAATACAATAATATATTTTATGATGTAGTAGCTTTGCACACATATATTGCTCAATTGTTCGAGGTTTCTCAAGAGGAATGCAATGGAGTTTTGAAGTTTGTGCTTAAACTGGATGAGTGTGAGCTAGTGAAAGAGACAAAGGTTGAGCGTGTCATAATAACACTTATGAATAGAGCATTAGATGAAAGCATTGCTTCAGATGACCCTAGAAACTTTAGCGTGCAATCCAAAAACAATATTTTCTTATTAGCCACATTCAAGGTTTGATATCAACAAGTTTTTTCTTTAAAAAATGGTTAGACATGTTTCATTTGATTGGTTTGGTTTTCCCATTTCAGGTGCCTGCAGAGACACCCATTTTTTTACACCAGTACTAGTATCCCCAGCACCCAAGTAGCATCAGTACCAGTTCAGTATAAACCAGTACCAATACCAGTATCAGTTCAACACTAGTACACAAGTGGCACCAATACCAATACACAAAATAGTACCAGTCTAGTCTTTTATAGTAAACAAATAGTATAAGTACCATAACTTGTTCATTACCAGCACACAATTAGCACCAGTATCAGTCTCATAAGTAGCCCCAGTATAAGTTCAGTATACTACTATACACAAACAGTCCAGTCCTAGGACCAGCATATCACACAAGTGGCAGCAATAACAGTACAGTACAATAAAGTATTAGTACATGTACCAGTACTAGTTGTGTATATTACAATACCAATTCTGCGCTAGTACACGAGGTCTACAGTACCAGTACCCAAGTAGCTTCGTTCTAGTATATTATAGTACACAAACAATATTAGTACTAGTACTAATTCACTACCATTACACAATTAGCAAAACATCATTAGTGACTAAGCCCAAGAACCATTTAGTTAGAGTAGAAAGTGTATAAACAAGGAATGCGCCACAATGCCATATCCATAATGTAATTCGCAACCACATACTACTATATCAGCAGCTTTTACCAAAATTCTTATAATTCACAACCCATTCTGACCATAACAATATTCTGCCACCGTCATCATAACCAACCAGTCATTCAGTGCAATTAATCAATTTTCTAGAACCAGAGTCGCAATAGTTGAGTAATAATACTGTATCAGTACACAATTAGCACCAGTACCAATCTCACAAGCAGCCCTCGCACTAGTAAAATTCACAAAAAGTATCAGTCCCCTGACCAGTATATCACACAACAGTATCAGTTCAGTGCAATAAAGTATAATAAAGTACCAATATCAGTACATAAGTAGCATCGATTCATAAGTAGTATCATTTTAGTGCAATAAAGTACTAGTACGCGCATAGATCCATTTTGCTTTAGTAAAGTCCCAGTACTTGTTCAGTACAGTACCAATACATGCTCCATACAGTACCAATACGCAAGTAACACCAGTACCAGTACATAAGTAGTATCAGTGCCAGTCTAGTATAATAAGTACCCGTACCAATACCAGTACATAGGTATCATCAGTACCAGTACCAACTCTAGTACCAGTACTCAAGTAGTACTAGTATCAGTATAGTAATTTTGACACTTTATCGTAGCAGAGTGTGTGTGTGTGTCCACCCTTACCCATGCACCATAACTAATGAGTGTGTGTGTGTGTGTGTGTGTGTGTGTGTGTGTGTGTGTGTGTGTGTGTGTGTGTGTGTGTGTGTGTGTGTGTGTGTGTGTGTGTGTGTGTGTGTGTGTGTGTGTGCGCGCGCACGCGCATGTGTGTGTGTGTGTCCACCCTTACCCAGGCACCATAACTAATGAGTCTAGTAGGCCCATTAGATATGGGCCTACTTCCTTAGTAAAAGACTAAGTAATGCAAAAAACTTGACCCCAGGCCATTCTTTTTTACTCAGAGCCGCCGTTATGGTGGAAATTAGAACTCGTTTTTGGAAGCCTTCAGCTTGAAATTTTATAATAAGGACCCCAGTTTCTTCAAGGGCTGCAAATACATTAGAGGAAGAGTAGATAATTAAGTGAAGAATACCTAAATAAGTATGTAGAGACGTTTTGAATTGTGTGTTTCTCTTTCTTAATACAAACTCAGCAACAGAAAGCCTATGGTTTCCAGAAAAATGTAGTAGAAAAGTTACCAAAACAGAGAAATTGTCAATAATCAATTCAATGGATAGATAATTAGTACGCTTAGTGAAAGTAATTCCATTGATTGTATCTTGTTCTAAAAAGATGGGTTCAATTGCTAAGCAAGCAGGATAGATATCCAACACCTGCTGGGCAAAGTTGGGATTATTAATACTTAATTTGTCATCCATAAATCTAAAGGTGTGATTACATTCTATAAGCATAGAGAGTCCTTCTGCTTGGGAAGCTTGCCTAATAATACATTTATATTCAAAATATAGTAAACAAAGGTTACACATAGCGAGGGAACAAGAGACTCCCATAGGAAGGCCACTTGTTTGACGAAAGCAGTTATTTCCCAGTACAACATAGCATTTGTTCAGAACCCACTAAATGTTTTTTTTTAACTGACTACTATTCATGTGAAGAGGTGAGGCCTTGCTCACTTTCTTCACCCATCTGGCTGTCTTAACAAAGGCGATGCCAAAGAAGGCCATGTCTACGAGACAATTTAATACATTTATAAGACCATATTCACCAACTAAAGGAATATTTTCATAGCATTGAGTAATATCTGTTGTATATACCGAATAAATGGAAGATGGTAGGTTTAAGATGACATCATATGAGTTTCCAACAATCCAGAAAGGTTGAATGTCTACTTGTGAGAAGTGCCTTACATCATTTCTTTTGATAGCGCATATATTTTTGAGTTCGCCACTTATGAAATTAATTCCTATCGTGACACTTTTTGTAATCTTGGAAAAAAGGCAATTGGTGGCATCTGAGATCCATCGAAATTTTCCTTTATGACTTTTAAATGTTGGAAACAGGATGGGAAGCTTGGTAGTTTCTTCCTGAAATCCTATCCCAATCATACTTTTACATGTTCTTTGGATAATAATATCCAGGTCTTTGCAATGTAACAGAACTCATTTCCTCTGAGTCGGTTTCCAGCTGCTTCAAAGGCAAGCTTTTTGCAAATGACAGTTGTCATGTTCGATGCTTTATCTAGACCCACAATGAAACATTTTGACTTAAGCTTGCAAAAGGCTAAGGAAAGTTCAACGGTGAGCCACGTCGACTTAGTGAGTCTATACTGGAAAAGACTTCCACCAACGTTTTTTTCAATTCTTGTTGAATTGCTAACTTGAATTAGAGTTTAGTGACCAAGTCGGCCAGTAAACTGACCAAGTCGGCCAGACGTTCAAAAAGTTCTTTTAAAGCAATATGAGCATTAAATTGGTTGATGAGGTATGTGATTAAGGCCTTTAGAGAGGAGTCTTCTCACAGAGTTATTCTCAATAATAGAAAGATTCATAGTACAAACATGCCTTCCAACATTGCCAATTTCCACTGTAAACTCATTACACAAGTAATAATCACATGACAAGGGTTTTCCTTTCCTAAGAAACTCATTAGAGTATACCAGATGTCGTATGGAATCAGTAAATCTCCACCTGGCTGAGTAGATCCAACTTACCAAATGTAGTGAGAAAGCATTTGGTAAATATAAAACGAGGTGAAAACAAATCTAAATTTTGGTTTGCAAAGACACAATGAACAAACACTCCATGCCCATTGTCCTCTTGAGAAATCAGATGCATTCTGCCAACGTCAGTACATGGTACCTGCATTCACAAATCCAATGAGTGTTTGACAGGATATCCTCTTCCTCTCCCTCTAATCATGCTTCTCGCTTTCCCTCTCCCTCCATATGACTCAGCAGAAGAAGAGGCTGGAGTCAAAAAGGATGTGTACGAGGAAGTGGGTGATATAAGAGAGTTTGGTCTTTTAAGAGTAGGTGAATCCTCAGCATCTGTGTTAGGTTTTAGCAATCCTAGGAGAGCATTAATACCAAGATAGTTTCCATAAGTAGCCAAAAGAATCGCAGGTTTTTCTGCATCTAGTTCTTTGAGTATTGAGATCATAAGGTTACGGAACTAAATAAACGCCATTTGAGCTAGCACAAGTTCTCTGGCCTATCCTCCAAGCCAAGAGAAAAACAGGGAGAGGTAGTGAGCTAAAGGAGTGTCAGGGAACATGAGATCCAAGTTGTTGAGGGCATACCATATACTATGATCAAACCAGATAATGCTTGATTCACACAAAGCCTTAGGGTCAAGAAACTGACAAGCACATTTGACATAAATCCTGTAAATGTTCCAAATAGACTCAGTGTAGTACTCAGAGTTACTTTTGGAGAACTCCATCAATCCCTTTGTACGTACATATAAGCCAGTATTTGAGCCACATTTTTTTGAATCAAGAAACCACATAGTAAAGGGAGCTTTAATAAGGTCACCTTTATCAAGACATTGGGCACCTTTTAACACTTTGAGTCATGCTTCTTCTATTGAAGCAGTCGGAAGGTTGGCTAGAAAAAGCTCCCAGGTCTCTATAGGTATGGGAGCTAAAAACCCTTTGTTGGGCAGGGCCCAAAGGTGTTGGTCCACACCAAGAGACTCGATTTCAACTTGTGTGGAAGGCAAGAAGGGAAAAACTCAAGAAACTTTAGGTACTATTTCCATTAGAGCGAGGTTTCACTAAGAGAACACATCTCTTTCTGAAAGGCTTTGACAGCATCTAGGGCCAAGGGTTCCCTGCAAAATAAATTGTTCGATACGGTTTGAACCGGAATAGATGGAGCTAAAAAAAACCCAAGTGAAAGACCACATAATTTGCGTAAGTAATTGGTCAATTCAGCACCTTCACAAGAGAATTTAGCTAACTCTCATTTATGAGCAAGTGTCAGGCAAGGGATGTTCCCTATGAATTCAAAGAGATCTCCAAACCCTTCCTTAGAGTTATTGACAAGCTGGGCAAGGGTGTGTGTATCAAACGACATGGTTTGAACCAAGGAATTGGATGTTGTAGTGAGGACCTATCAGGATGGAGCCACCGTGAAGTTAAGCAAAAAATGACAGGGATTACAGAGCCAGGGAATCCGCCAAATGAACATGTGTGTGTGTGCGTGTGTGTATAGTGGCATTTAATGCGTCAATTAAGTGTCCCTCAAGACACCTCCAAATTCTCAGCTACCAAATTACCTACTATATTTCACCTAGGATTCCCTAGGTCAATTAGCCCCAGTAAATAATGTACAAGGAATTTAACAAAATATCTTTAAATTTTTGTAGTCGGGCAAAAAGACCACCAAAATTTACACCAGTTCTAGAATTACCAGTTCCAATATACTAGTACATAAGTAGCACCAGTCCGAAAAGAGCATAAACCATAATAGTACCAATACTATTGTAATACCAATACACAAGTAGTTTCAGTACCAGTATTACAAGTAGCACTTGTATCAGTCCAGTATAATATTGTACATAAACAATACCGGTTCCAGTACCAGTATATCACATAAGTAGCAACAGTCCTAGTACAGTATAATATCATACCATTTCAGTACAATATGGTACTAGTTCATAATGTCTATACACTGCTTACCCTATCTTAGCCGGGTAAGGGGTCAACCCATTTTTTCACCATTTCCAGTATCACCAGTACCAGACCAGTGTAGTAACAGTCCACAAGTAGCACCAGTACTAGTACAAAAGTAGCACTAGTCCAGTATAATATAGTATACATACATTACTAGAACCATTGCAAATTCAGTGCTTGTACACAAGAAGTACTAGTACAAGTAGCATCAGTACCAGTCCAGTATAAAACTTCACCAGTTATAGTACCAGTATATCACACTAGTAGCAGTTGTACCAGTTCAGTACAATCCAATTACATTGTTAGTACAATATATACACACATAGCATTAGCACCAGTACATATGTAACACCAGTATCAGTCTAGTATAATATAGTACCAGTATCAGGACCAAATTCACAACTAGCATCAGTACCAAACCTGGCTCGAGTATCAGTAGCACCAGTGTCAATATAGATACATTAACACACTATCCCTAGCAAAGTGTGTGCGTGTGTGTGTGTGTGTGTGTGTGTGTGTGTGTGTGTGTGTGTGTGTGTGTGTGTGTGTGTGTGTGTGTGTGTGTGTGTGTGTGTGTGTGTGTGTGTGTGTGTGTGTGTGTGTGTGTGTGTGTGTGAATTTTCAGTACAATACAATACTGGTACCAATTTTACTAGTAGCACCTATACCAGCCCAATATAATATTGTACCCAAATAGCACCAGTTATAGTACTAGTTACTATAAGACACCAAGGACTCCCTAGGGCAACTCGCCCCAATAAGTAATGCCCAAGGACATTTACACACTATCCTTATACTATCTAGCTGGGCAACAGGTCCACCCATTTTTTTACACTAGTATCAGTATCCCCTATACCCAAGTAGCATCAATATCCGTTCAATATAAACCAGTATCAGTACAGCACTAATACATAAGTGGCACCAGTACCAGTACACAAAATAGCACCGGTCTATTCTTTTATAGTAAACAAACAGTCTAAGTACCATAACATGTTCATTACCAGCACACAATTAGCACCAGTACCAGTCTCATAAGTAGCCCCAGTATCAATTTAGTATACTATTGTACACAAACAGTCCAGCCCTAGGACCAATATATCACACAAGTGGCAGCAGTAATAATACAGTACAATAAAGTATTAGTACCTGTACCAGTACTAGTTGTGTATATTACAGCACCACTACCAGTACCAGTTCAGCGCTAGTAAACCAGTGTCTACAGTACCCGTGCCCAAGTAGCTTCGATCTAGTATATTATAGTACACAAACAGTATTAGTACCAGTACTAATTCAATACCATTACACAATTAGCAAAACATCTTTAGTGACTAAGCCCAAAAACCATTTAGTCGGAGTAGAAAGTGTATAAACAAGGGATGCGCCATAGTTGCCATATCATAATGTAATTCGCAACCACATACTGCTATATGAGCAGTTTTTACCAAAATTATTATAATTGAAAACCCATTCTGACCATAATAATATTCTGCCACCGTCATCATAACCAACCAATCATTCAGTGCATTTAATCACTTTCCTAGAACCAGAGTTGCAATAGTTGAGTAATAATATTGTACGAGTACACAATTAGGTACTAGTCTCACAAGCAGCCCTCGTACTAGTAAAATTCACAAAAAGTATTAGTCCCCTCACCAGTATATCACACAGTAGTATCAATTCAACGCAATAAAGTACAATAAAGTACCAATATCAGTACAAAATAGCACCAGGACACAAGTAAGCCCAATATCAGTACATAAGTAGCATCGATTCATAAGTAGTATCATTTTAGTGCAATAAAGTACCAGTACCTGCATAGATCCATTTTGCTTCAGTAAAGTCTTAGTACCTGTTCAATGTAGTACCAGTACGCAAATATCACCATTATCAATACATAAGTAGTATCAGTGCCAGTCTAGTACAATAAGTACCCGTCCAGTACTAGTACACGGGTATCATCGGTACCAGTACCAACTCTAGTACCACTACACAAGTAGTACCAATATCAGTATAGTGATTTTGACACTTTATCCTAGAAGAGTGTGTGTGTGTGTGTGTGTGTGTGTTTGAGAGAGAGAGAGAGAGAGAGAGAGAGAGAGAGAGAGAGAGAACTTATTTGGCTTGGACCTATCAAATTTCAGCCTTCTTATGTGACAAAATCAAAGTAGCCCTAAGAAAGAAACAATAATAAAAGCAGAAACTTTGAATGTTTATATTTTTTTAATCCAAAAAATATAACTTATAAGTGGGCAAGACTATGATCCTAATAAACATCCATGACTAAATCCTATGGTGTATGCTAACTAAGATGATAATCCATCGGAGAACTAGAGAGGGTGCGTTCAAGATGAGACTCTCATTCATGCATCAAGAGTAGAAGGTGAGAATTATTGGAGTTATTTCAATGACATAAGAGGGGCAGCACAAAAGTGATAGCTTATATATGCTTTTGGGTGGCATGCCAAGACTAGTTCCAAGCATGGTTACATGCTTCTCAATTCCACATACGTGACTTGATTGAGATACATTTGACTACTTATGCTAGTCTAGATGTAATTTTTTGGCGAGCATTTTTTGACGAGCGCTTTTTTGGAGCAGATTCCAAGAAGATTCTTTCTCTCTTCTCAACTGTATTCTCTCTCTCTCTCTCTCTCTCTCTCTCTCTCTCTCTCAGATATGTGTATGCTTTCAGGATGGTTATATGTGTGTTAAAAAAAAGTGATAAATGGTTCTATCACTATATCACCCAAGCTTCTTCTACTCCATCATCGTCTTCTGCTTCTTCTCTCTCTCTCTCTAAAATTCACAATTTATAATTCTCTCTCTATCATTATCATGTCACTTATACATGTGACTTGTCTATTCAAATGTTGTGATATATGTTGGGCAACAAGATAAACCACCAACGTGATAAGTGTCCTTCTATTTTGTTACACTTGCGAGCAATGGTACACATGCAACAAATCAATTTCAACGGTTTACACTCCATAATAATGAAATTTTATTTTGAACAACATTTAAAGACTACAATAAAAACACCAAAGGCTGTTATTAAAAGGGTTTAGAGTACACAACTTAAAACAACAACTACAATAAGATAGATATGGAGAAAAAAATAGTACAATATGCTAATATGGTGCCAAGGCCTTATTTCTCCAACGTTAGCAAGGAAAGGTGAGATCTAGTTGTTTTTGTTGTTATTGTTGGCTCCATTGGCTATTCCATGCCCGGCAATGTATGCCATCCACACTTCTACCCAAGCATCCACGTGTCATTCAAACAATGCACACTCTGTGGGGTGCGAAAACCATGTTCCCCCCAAATCATACTTGCATTGTTGGCTAGTGCCGCAACTTGATCGATATCCCCTTTGTTTGGATGTGCATTGAAATCAAGGTTTTGCATAACGTTGAATATAGAGCTTGTGGCCTCGTCGACTGCACGGAGAGAGTCCGTGTAGTTGTGTGTACTCTATGGTGTTGTGCATACTGCATTCATAGCATATACACTATTGAGAATATAAGTGGTATGCACATTGTTGATGGGGTCAACACGGGGAGGGGTTTGACTAGGCTCTTCGCGTTGTCCGCAATTTTCCCTAGGCATGGTAAATATATGAATGAGAGAAAACTAAAGGAATAACTTTAAAAAATAGATATTGAGTGAAGAGACTTGCACATGAATGAATGAATGGAACATTGTGTTCTTCTTGCTATTTATATAAAAAAACCCAAGCATCTTTACTTCAAGGGTCATTCACACCATGTCCTTCGTAATATTTTCACTTTAAATATTATGAAAATAAAAAAACACTAAAAGATTAACCACCATCGATTGACTTGCCTTCAAAAATTAAACATAATTACAAAAAAAAAATCAACATAGAGCAAACACATATCAAATTGAGTGAAAATTAAAACATAGCATGACCAACCAATAAGTTCAGGTGTGCCATTACATAGAAAAAAATTAATATGGAGTAATCAATACAAGTCAATAATTATGTTCCCGGTGGCCCCCGCAAATCTTGTGGGGATTGCGCTACTGGAGCGTGTGCAGGTGGGGGCCCCATGGGCAGTGTGGGAAATAGTGGTCAATAGAGCGGTTGATCATAGCTTGGCCAACCAGAAACTACGGCTAGAGGTCTACTCGAAGGAGAAGCAGATGGCACAATCAACTCTTGGTGACGTCATAAAGGAGACGGGGGAGGCTGTGATTGTTCTGTACGAGATACCTCACCCGCATGATGATTCAATCCTAGACTAGTAGGAAGCCGTTGTTGCGGTTGAATACGTGCCAAAAATAATTTCTTGTGCTAGTCAATGTTGATGCAATGTCCCTGTAGATGCTCGCACTCCATTGTCAAGACACCACAACCTGCTAGACTATCTAAAACTACATCCCCAACCTTTGTGAAGGTACCCAACAACCACCTGTTTACAAAAGCACAAACATTAGCAGACATGCCAATGGCACATTAGCGGACTAGTTCAATGGCCAGAACTGAGCATTAAGGTGTCCTCCTAGACTTATCGAGCAAAGAACTCTCTCTTATCCACTCCGGGACGAAATGATACTCCAAGGGCATCTAGCATCCATGGCAAGTCCCGTAGTGGCTCTCGGATCATGTCACAATCAAACTTGAACCCATCGTTGTCAGTTGCCACATCTCCTGCTTGACGATCATATAATGGAATCACTAGAAGGCCTTCAATTTTACGTGTGAACATGACCATCAATAAGATCACGACCTGCAATATGAGTTTCGGTTCAAACAAAAGACACACCAATATCTATCAACCATGAAATTCGTGGAGAAATGATTGAGAACTTACTAGATCTATGAAGTCGTCTATCATAGCATATCTTTGTGACACCATATACGAAGAAAAATAGTGCAAAAATGGCAAAAATTTTGCAAGCGTACCTCCTCGGTGATGAGTGCCAAGTGGTCAGCCCAACATGCCATGACTACTGCGCCATCTGATAGTAAAAACTCTACAACCAAGGTGAACACGCTCACAACGAGCTCGAGAGAGAATGCATTCCATCGGGGTATGCCACCAATGCTGGAATCAAGTTTGCAATGTGTAGGAAGGTCTATCCACACAAGTCGCACCCCTCCAAGCCGCTGATCGAGCTCCATTTTGCCGGAGTGTGAGAGAGATCCAATCAAACGTTGGATCACTTGAAACTCCTGCAATACATAAATACAATGCAAAAGAAGATTGAGAGAGTGCTTACCAAATTCAAAGTGAAAGCCAAAGTGTCACAAACTCAATCACAAAAAAAACTTTAGATCCATGATAGCCTTCCATAGATGGCATACATCATCAAGTACTATGAGATGTACTGGAACTACCCCAACACTTAAAATTTTTGCCATTTGTGCGTCAAAGTGAGCCGAAACTATGTCAAACGCAAAATTTAATGAAATGTTAGGTATCACAATTTTCTTGTTGTGAAAACAGGCATTTGTTTGTGGTGGCATTTATTACCTAGTGGAAACGAGTCAAGTGGTTTGGATGACCGAATAGAAACTGGGTGGCTGCCCTCGCTTTGTCTAGTACCAATGGATATGGTTCACTCGGGACCTCCGAATCTTGAGGCTTGGGAAGGACTAGATCTCCGTGACTCCAAGTAACATTCAGAATCACCTTGCTCATAATCTGACCCGCCACCTTCGTGCTCGCTCCTTTTACTCTGAGACTCTTCGAGAACTCTGAAAAATCATTGATGACTGGTCACCTCTCTTTTTGCCTTGTTTAGGTCTGTTATGAGCAGTTTTTGGGCTTCGATGTCCCTTGGTCGTGGTAGGAAAGATGATATCATTGGGAGGCTAATTGATGGTGACACTTTCTCTTTTGCCCTTACCCTTAACCTTCTTGTGCAATGCTGCAAGTCCAAAAAACTGTGAGGACACTATAGCAAAATAAACACATTAGTAGAACAAGAAAAACATTACTTATCATTGTATGCTTCAGCTTCGTCTTCGAAAAATTCATCATCCGCATAGTCCAAAAACCATGGACATTCTCTCTATGTTTCCTTACCATGGAGCTTCTCTATCCAATCGTCAGGATAGAGACTGCTCTCCTCTCTCTCAGACTCCATCCACGCATCGCTGGGATGCTCGGGGTATGGACTACGAAAGCCTATTTTAAGAGCACCCAATCACCATTTACAAAAAACAAGAGAAATAACTCCACCATTCATAACACACAATTTTAATATTGTATAGTTCAATACCTGTATAGCATGCGTCGGACAGTACAAGTGTGCTTGTTCCTCTGCATTGTGGGTAGTTCGTATGGTTTGCCTCCATCGCACAAAAACCTTGCCAAAGTGCTTTTGTCAAAAAGCCTGCAGTGCATCGCAAAGAGACATGCCATAATCATATGCAACGCGTGCATGTAGCTTCTTTAACGTGGAGTTCTTGGCCTCCATCTTTTTGGCCACACTCAATACACCTCTGCACGTTAAGTATTAGTAATGTGGCAATACTAGATAAAACCCCAAACTCTAGTGTTAGTACGCTCCCCTTTCAAGCTGCCACCACCAATATACGTCCATTCTCAACCATTGTGAGAAGGGCTTCTCTTGAGTCAGAATAGATGCTTCCACTACTGACACATCACCCTTGGCCAATATATCAATCATGCGATATTTTCTACAATTTATCATTGGATAACATTCTTAATAAATTAAGGAGAACAAGCAGTGCTTTCAAAAGCAGATATATTTACTCCGAAGGACTAATCCGTGTATGTGCAACCTCTGAGACTCTGAAGAGGGTCATTTTGCAATCCTTCTCTTCCGATTCCGCAAAGAGATGCATTTTTGGAAAAAAAACTATTCCATTTTTTGGGATTGGCTATAACTGCTATCTCTAGTCCCTTTCGCACAAAAAACTCTCGATCTCTTTCATAGACAAATCATAGCTTGCATTGTAATCATCTTTCTGCATGTGTTACTCTCTACTCCCCTTCGTTCACTGATAAATTTTGTGTTTTCAGTCGATACATTGCATCGAACTCTTCCTGCAATACAAATCGCCAAATCAAACTCATTTATTAAAAAAAAACATTATGTGCTTACCTAATGCGTGTGTATTACAAATTTACAATTACCTTCCACAGAAGTTGCACTAGCAAAGACATAAGTAGTCTAAGCCATTTTGAACGGTTATTGCCATCCCACGAAGTGCCCTATAAGCTTTTGCCCTATCTTCTTCATTTAATTTGTCCAATAAGGACTGTGGGTCCACAAGCGCTAATTTTTGCATCATAAATATGTCGTGTGCAGTGGTGTGAGGCACATGGACTTGCATCACCCTAGTTTTAAATGAAACATTATATTAACAATTGATAATATCAAGTGCACCAATATAAGTGTGAAGAAACTTACTTGTTGATCATGCCGAGCATCAAGAGAAATTTTTCCATCTCTGCAAGGTCGCACTTCACAATCGTGCACTCAACCTTTGGTGTAGAGAATTCATCCAACCGCTCTCGCAATGCCCAATCTTTCCACGCATGGAGCCGGTGATCGCCATTCCAAACAATAAACATTTTCTCCTCCATGTGAGAGAGCACGTGAATGTCTCTAATTTGGTCATCAAATATGGCCGACATCACTAACTCTCTCCCGTAAGTGCCACGCCTATCGAATGGTATAGGATCTTGTTTGACAAAATCTTCAGGCACAATGAAGCGAGCCATCGTGGACTGGTAACCTCTTTCGGCTAACAGATGTTGTTAGTTTAGTCACACAATCATCATTTGTTCTAATGGCCGGGTTGACCAAAAGACGGCAAAGGGAGATGCGAGGCAACAAGTGATTGTATGGCACAACATGTGCATCAATCCAACCCGATGAAATGTGGCTATCAACAATGGACCCAAAGAATTCAGTAAGAGGATCATTACCCCTGTTTTCTGCAAGGATGGTCATCGACGAGACCACTCGTCGAAGGAGGCATTACATCGTCGTCAAAACAGATGCTCCAACCCCAGAACCGCTCTCTTGAGTGGTGTGTAGAGGATTTTTTTCTTGGGTGATTTAAATCATCATCTCTTCTTGGCGGTCCACGTCTTTGGACTATTTTGTTAAAATTGGCATCTTGTTTGTTAATTAGGATGCTTATGGTTTTCAAAGAATTGATGAAAGGTAAAAGTAATATGAGAGGTTTGAAGGTGTGGGAAGAAGGTTTAAGAGAAATGAAATAAAAGAGAGTGGGAGGAGAAGGTTTAGATAGATACCAAGGAACGGAAAAAAAAAAAATTCTAAAAGATAGAAATCACTAACCCTTAAGAAAGAGTAGAAGAGTAAGCTTTTATAGGCATTTGAAAAATGAGAGGGGGGTTTTGCCAAAAAAAAAAAGAGGAAGAGAGGGCGTTTTGGTCAGTGCGGAGGGGACGTGCACAGAGAGGGCATCACGGCATGCGTAGAGCAGGCAAGAGCAGACGACAAGTGTGGATGCATATGGGAGGGGGCATGTAGGGACACCGGGAGAGGCGATAGGAGGCGTGAGGGAGGTATGGGGCGCAGACGGAAGGACACCAAGATGCATGTGTGGACGAGGGGGCGGCAAGGGACCAGTGGGGACGCGAGAGAGACAGGGGGCGCGCACGACAGGGTGGCAGGGGTGCGGGGGGCGTGCACGACAGGGGCACGAGGGAGACAAGGGCACATGGGGGACGCGACAGGGGGACATGGGTCGTTGTTATGTTCACGTGGGTCACCACCTCGACTGCCACGTGGACCTTGCAGACAACTACCCCGCAACGTCCCCTGACCCTCCCCCCCCCATCGCCTTGCCGCAGAGAGAGAGAGAGAGAGAGAGAGAGAGAGAGAGAGAGAGAGAGAGAGGGGGGGGGGGGGGGGGGGGGGGGGGGGGGGGGGGGGGGGGGGGGGTTCACTTGGGGAAAGACACACACACACACAGGGCAATAGAGATGGGGGGATTTGGATCCATGTGATTCACAAGGGGGGGGCAGAGAGAGAGAGAGAGAGAGAGAGAGAGAGAGAGAGAGAGAGAGAGAGAGAGAGGGGGGGGGGGGGGGGGGGGCTGGATGGAGGTAGTCCACACGGGTAGAGAGAGGAGGGGGATAGGGGCGATTCACACGGGGAAAGAGAGAGAGAGAGAGAGAGAGAGAGAGAGAGAGAGAGAGAGAGAGAGAGAGAGAGGGGAGGGGGGGATGCGGGTAGTCCACACGGGGGGGGGGGGAGAGAGAGAGAGAGAGAGAGAGAGAGAGAGAGAGAGAGAGCAAACAGGAGAGGACAATGCAATTCTAAAAAAATTAATTTTAATATGGATTTCAAAATTATCAATATTACTAATAACTACTAAGATCAATATAAAATGCTCTTAAATTCTCTAAATGCAACTAAACACTTTCACTCTCATCTTTTCAATCTTTTGCAAGAGATTTCTACTCAATTATCATTGCATGCACTATAATCTTTCCTTCTTTCGAAAAGGATTTTCCCTTTACCAGGAAGATTATCTTTGGGGTTAAATATCTACAGGAACACGTTTCGCCACAAACGTTTTCTGCTTTGCATGCAATTGTCATGGTTGGGAGTGAAGAGTTGACAATACCAATGAAGAGAACAAGCAATCACTTGGGAGAGCAGTTTTATGTTGTAGACGAATCTCTTTCTACAAAGTTCGTGGTGCTAGTCGAAGATAGCACAGTCTCAAATTCTAGTGACATGGCTGCTCCATTGGTGGATGTTCTCTACATAGACCTTACTAGTCAAAGAAAAGAACAACTCTTTGGAGAGTAAGTTTTGCAAAACTCTATCGAGGTAAGGAGTAAAAATAGTATTTTGTCATTTTTTTAATGCAATGAGCCTAACACTTTGACGAAGCTTCTTTCAAAGACAGTGGAAATCAAACAAGTGTCAGAAATACCAAAGGTGTACAATGGTAAAATGGTGTTTGAGTTTCCATCGACCTTAGGAAAGGTTCATCCAATGGATTCTATGGAAAATAAGTATGATCCACACCATTGGACCAAACTACAAACCTCAAATATTGCATTTCTTGGAGTGTGTCGCAAAAGTCAATGTGCAAGTGCTCTAAAATGTCCCAAATTGGTTAATTTTGGGAAGTCAAACACAACGCATTTCAATGGCAGCATGCTAAAATTACCTTGCATAGACCAGTTTTGCGATGGACTTGATGGCAAGCTTACTTGTCACTATTGCGGTCAACCGCCCATTTGTTTGGTACATGTGATTGCTTCGTATATTATCTCATGCCAAGGGATGAGAGCATGAGCAGATTAATGGTACATCAAGGAACTCATCAACATGACATGCGAGATGGGTCATCAAAAGGGCTCACCGATAATATCAAAGAAATGGTTGCATGAGTTCTCAGTGTGGATAGACATGCAGACGCAATAAAGGTACAAATGTGTGTGGCAAAGAATATTGTGACAACTTTGATGCAAAAGGGGGGCTCTAGTCATGTACTTGGTGAGCAAGAATTCCTAAATGTTGCTGAAGCAATGGGTCCCTTGGTGGAGGACAATTGGTGAGGATTCTTTTATGTTTCTCTTATTTGGACATATATTTCAAAAGTAATTTAACTCTGAAGTATAGGTTTCGAAGCTTCGTGGCTGCAACTAGGAATGGGCCAACAAAGAAGAGCTTTGGTGTGGACTCCTTGCTGCGGCTAAAAGAGATTGCACATATGATTCTTTCCACAAAATCAGGTTTCCCGGGCAAGGAGCGGAAGGGGAGCGTTGCTTTGTGTTCAAGATGTCTAATGTCTACAATTGGTCCTGCATCTGGATTGGATTTGGTTAATCGAATGCGACGAAGTGGACCTGGAGATCTTCGACACGCTTGGGTACAGTTTGATCACACTCACCAAGTAGCGGATTGGGTGACCATGGCATGCCACGTTTACAGTCTAAGGTTTGTTGTCTTAGAAACATATTTCAAAAGTTTGGCATATTTTAAGAAACAACCAGCAACGTGTTTACTAATGTGCTTAAGCATGCATGATCTCCTCACTATTGTAACTTGTGAGATGAAAGAGGAAGACATGGAAGCACAAATTCTTTTCTGGCAGTTCATAAATGAAGTTATGGAGGGTCATGGATGTGAGAGAGCGGATTTCTATGGATTCATGGCGGATGAAGCTTAAGCCAACCGGAATGCAGTTTGCACAGTGTTCAATGGTGGCAAAGATAACGCTCTACAACATTGAGAGCGATCTTGTCTTTTTCATTGGAAACAAAGCATGGTGACACACACCACAAAGTACATTGTCTCTTCATCTCAAAAAACTCACAAAGACGTGTGCGAAAAGTGGCGTCTAGCCCCCTCTAAAGAGGCAGCTGCAGCAGAGTATCGTCTACTTCGACAATGGTGGTTGTGAAATGAAAATTGCATGGATAAAGACATCCCTGAAATGGACTTTGTGGGAGCATCATGTCAGCAATAGAGAGAAGTGTTGATGCGGCAAACACTTCAAGAACCAACTTAGCCAAGAGCAAGCATGGTAGTTGACTTGCAGGGGACGGGTTCAAAAGAAAAATCTCATTGTATGAGACATGTACTTCAGATATGGAAAATAAAATACTACAAAGCACGAAGGCAATTTCTTACTCTCAAGGTAAACATATTGAAAAGGGTCCTTCACTAGAGAGGCTCAAGGAAAGAGTTTCCTCTAGTGCAGTACAAGTGATAAGAGTAGTAAATGAGGGTAGATCCGGAACACCTATGTACAAGGCTCGTATCCCGCTTGAAGGAGACAAAGAAACCATTCGACAAAAGCGAGGACCATCGATTGTGATTGATGTTGAGGATGAATCGACACATAGTTCAAAGGACAATACAAAAATACAAAGAGCACAACACACGAAAAGCGAAGGAATAGCATTTTCACGGAAGGTTCAGGGGTAGTAGATGGGAGTGAGAATTCCAAAGAGGAGACGAAGTTTTGTGTTTTGGAACAAAAGGTCAATGAAGCTATGTGGGCAATCAGAAGATCCCTTATCGGTAGTCCTGTGACATGCAGTGGCACCCCCAGCGATGGAAAAAGATGTGGACAAAATATTGTGGCATGTAGTAAAGGAACTCCCACACAATCCTTTGAGGGGTATAAAAAACATCCAAATGGGTTACTCAGACAATGGTTTTGATTTTGTCACAGACATGTTATTCATTGCTATGTGGTGAATCATAATATAGAACCAAGGCCAGCTCCTCGTCCACTAACTTTGCCGGTTGATCTAGAAACAAATCTCACAGACGAAGAAGTTGAGGTACTACTTGAAGGACGATTTCAAGTGGAGACAATTGGAAGAGATCGAGAGAGTGCAACCACCATGCGAACTCCTCCTAGAGGTGGAGGTGATTCCTCTTCCACTTCAACAAAAGCAAGTAGCAGTGGTTCAATACTAAGAAATGGTATAAGAGTCAAATTTTAAACTTCCATTTCAGAAGAAGCAGCTATAAAAATTGGTCTCGCTCTTTGTTTAACGGCTAAGGTGATTAAAGAGAAATGCATGTAGACAAAGTACATGAAGTTTTCAGGGTTGAGCATCACGCAATAGATGGACATGTGGGGATGTATGAGGTGCACATCAAGGATGAGCCCTATTGCACATGCCATGATTTCACTGATAGGGAGGCTAAGAAAAAATCTCATTTGGCTTGCAAGCACTTGTACTTCATTTTCTTGAAAGTTCTTGGATTGAGTCAAAATAAAACCATGTTCATCGATCAAACCGTGCATGGCAAAGAGCAGAGAGAGAGATATGAAATGAAATGAAATGATATATTAACGTCTACAAAAGGCCAAAATGACCTATGAGACCAACTGATTACAATGATGAGTCTAGTACCAAGTCTGGGTACAAACAAAGAAAACTACAAACAAGGAAACTGATAGGAGTGCTACCGACTCCTATGGGTGGCTGGTAGGCTGATCAATGGTATCATGCCATAAAGGTACAAAGTGGGGATAAATGTCACCATGATACAATATAACAGTATCATGAAGCCTATCCTGATCGACACTCTGGGTGTCGTGCTAGAATCCTGTGGATCCTCTGCCGCAATCTCCGCCGGTGCTGCGTGGCTCCCCTCCTCATCAGTCGCGGTCGTCTCGATCTCCCTAACTCTATAGCTCGATCAATGAGAGTACCGCTGATGTGTGTATGGGTGGGAACCGAGCTCTGTGATGGTGGTGTCCCCTCTGCCTCTCTGGTACTCAGATTGAAGAAATCTGATATGCGTCTCTGGGATTGTCTTTGTCTTTGCCCACTCAATAGAGCGTCTCTATGTCTCTGCATCTCAAGTAGGAATAATCCGAGACATCTTTGATCCTGATATCTCATGACTCTATCTAGCGAGTCAAAACCATCTCTGAATAAACAATGAAAGCGTCCCCGTATCTCATAGTAGACTGTGCAGCGACATATGTAGTGAAACTCTGTCTCTGGCTCTGCATGGCATAACTAACATATCCTACTATTTGTTGGTATGCCTCTGAATCTACCTGTGTCAATCCCAAGCTGGTGTGAAGATGTGCGAATTTGGCCTATAGCACATCGTAACCCATGAGATAGATGTGTGTCCATGTAACTGGGTCGTGTGACAAATCCGTCTGTCGTGAGTTGGAGAAGATGCTCTCTATAGAAAACCCTCTTCGTACCCAACTCCCGTGCTGGCTCTATCCATGTCCTCTTGCTATCAAGCTGGATAAGATCCTGCCGAATGAGTCTAGTAGTCTCCATCCGTGTAAGAGCCAAAGATGGTGCATCAAGAGAATACTGGAAAGGGGGCAGCCTATCCATGTTCAAACCGTCCCTCTGAAACCATGAGCTCATCTGTGCATACCAACATGATGTATCCCCCTGTAATGCCAGCTGTCTAGATGACTCAAGAGCAAGCCTAGCATACCTGTCCCTGGTGGTGTCCCATAAGCTGTGTACAAATGATACTGATCTGGTGAGAGCCTCAACCTCCATAGGTGGGGCAGCCAGCTCCCCTCGTATGATGTCATGTGGGACTGAGGCCTTGGCTCTAATCAACCTAGAAATCATAGATATCAAGGGTCTCTCCATATTACTCCATCCAACACAGTCAACAAACGGCCCCCAAACCTGAACCCCGTAGTGCATAACTGAAGCGACCAAAGTGTCGAAAAGCCATAGCTTTGTTCGAGGTTCCTGGAACTGAACCTGCGAACAAATCCTCTCTAAACCGCATAGGGCTGCATAGGCACGAGTCAATCTAGTGTCTGCTGCCACTTTCAGTGTGAACCTCGGTCCACTAAAGACCACCCCCAGATATGTGTATGCATCAGTGTACTCCATATTGTCCTGCCCATATGTGAAAGTAGGTGTTGATCTCCTAACCCACTGTGGCGTGGTATTAAATACCATGACCTTGGTTTTACCAAGGTTGACAGACAATCCACTATCCTCTACAAAACTATGCAATGCATCCAAATGTCTCTGCATACCCTCTGGTGAGTCTGATATCAACACGATATCGTCATCATATAATAAAAGAGGGATCCATGTACTAGCAAGCTGCGCACCTCTATCTCCTCCTCTATCAATATAATTAGAGACCTCATCAACATACATACCAAATAAAGTAGAGGACAATGGGCATCCCTGTTTCACTCCGATAGTGGAGTGAACTATGTCAGATATCCCCTCTGATGTGCGTACATGGCCCATCACTGAACTGTACAATGCCATAATCCCCCATATCAGCTCTGTGGGTACCCCCAATTCTATAAGTCGGCGTATCAATATGGTCCTCGGTACTATGTCAAAAGCTTTGCGGAAATCCACAAAGCTGCAGTATATCCGTCTACCATCTGCTCGACCCTCCTCAATGATAGCTCTGAGCGTAAAGACATGATCTAGTGTGGAGAAGCCCCTCCTGAAACCAGCCTGCCCAGGTGCCCATATGCCCATAATCTCTGCCCAACTGCTCAGCCTATGCTCAAGGATGGATGCATATAAACGTGCCAATGTGTGTCCTACCATGATACTACGGTAATTCCCCGACACTGTGGGGTCTCCTGTCTTGAAGATAGGTAGAATAGTAGATAATCTCCAAGACTCAGGGAAGCCCTCACACATGACACGGTTGAATAACCATGCAAGCATCTCTGCCAACAAATCCCCAGCATGTATAATGTGCTCTGCTACCAAACCCTCATGATCCTGTGCCCGTCTGGTCTTCATCCTGTCAATGGCCTCCTTTACCATCTCAGTGGTAAAGAAGGTGCTCGTAGCCGGACATGGCTGTGGTGGATCTGGTAGTGGTGGTTGTCCAGGTACAGTGTATAAAGATGCTGCATACTGCCCCCATATCTCTGTAGAAGTAATCACTGGTGGGGGAGACTGCTCATGGAATAGACGCCAAGCCTCTCCGGAATCTCTACTAAGGAAGAGCTGATATAAATCTTGCTCCATCTAGACCAAGAAAGCTCGCTTCTTCCATCGCACTAGTCGTCTTGTAGCAATACGAGACTGTCTATAGGTGATCACTCCCAATGTAAGCTCGCGCTGTATCTGAGCTCTACTCTGTCGACACTCCTCATCATACCAGTTCTTCTGAGGCATGTGCCCAGAACGACGTCTCTGACCAGGCTGAGTGTGTGGGTATGCCTCTATCGCGCTGCCCCATGTAATGTCACTATCAGCATGGATGTGATCTTCTCCACTGTGTATACTGGCTCTGATGTGCATAAAAGCCTACGTATCTCCTCTGCATAGACTGAGTCAGTCTCTGGTGTAAAAGTATAGCGTGGATGTCTACCACCCCATGAGGCCTGAGATGTATTGTACTCAAAAGAGACTGATAATGTCGTGCATGATCTACTGCTATCCCTACATGCCTGGGCCCCACTGTGAAATCCTGAATGTGAGAGATAAAGCTCGGATGTGTCAGAACATAGTCTAAAGTGCTGGACCCATGCCTATGTGGAAAACAAGTAAAACCTGTAGACAATGGGAAAGTTGGTAAGCCATTCAGTATGGCTAAACTGTGAGTAGTCTTCATCTCCCTCAGGTATCTCCCATACTCTGTATGCTCTCTGTTGTGTGAGCATCTCTCAAGTCCCACCTCCTTTGGCTCTAGCTCTCTAAGCATCTCCTCTGAGGTGTCATAGAAGACCGTCTGTGAGCTGCCTGTACGGGCATTGAAATCCCCCAAGAGTATGATGTCTCCATCTCTGGAGAACTCCCAGATATCATCATCAAGTACAGAGTAAGGAGACTGTCCTCTGGGTGAAGCATATACTCAAGTGCTGGGAGGAAAATAGCATATGGTGATGTACAAGAAACGTCCAGTCTCTGCCCTCAGCCTCACCCACAAGTATCTGACCTGATCATCTCTCCGAACTATGTGCAGTAGTGGTTGGAGCTCCTCTCTTAAAAGAACTTCTACACCTCCTGATCCTCTAGTCCCATGCGCGGATCTGGTGCTTGTCCGGCAAGCTGTCTCCCATCTGTATCCTGATATGTGCGGCATCAACTGTCCTGGAGCCTGATGAGTCTCTGAGTAGAAAACAATGTCTCTGTCTCTGAAGCTATCCTCAAAGGCCCCCACATCAAGTCTATACGAACCATTACAATTCCAAACCGCCATCCTGAGAGTGGTCCCATAGGTCTCGCACCGTCATGTAGAGCGATGCTCTGTAATCACTACTCGTCCATTTCTGCAGAAAGCCAACTTTCATTTCTCCCTTGCTGCTATAATCTCTGGCATGACCTCTCTCATATGTGCAAGTTGTGAGAGCGTAAGATCATCTCCTAAAAAGATACCTGTTTTCTTGAGGGTTGGCCTCTTCTTTAAAAAGTCTTTCTTTTCTTCCATGGAGGGAAAGCGCAAAATGAGAGCCCGTCCTTTTGAACTCTCCCCATTACCTTCACTCTTCTTGCCCACTCTCCAAGCTTGTGTGTGCGAGGGCTTCTCCACCCCCATCATGGACATGAGGCTCTTCACCTCTTGGTCCACCTTATCTGAATCTTTTAGGCCGGTCACTCTCACGTGTAGAGCGCGTACCCTTCTTCGTTGTTCCTCTTCAAGTGTCTTGTTGATGATGTCAGGTGTAGTCGGGATTTCCTTGCCCTTTCCCTTCTTGACAACTTCAATCCATTTTTCAGCCTCATTCATCTTCTTTTGCGTTTTGGAGAGAACCTCCACCCATGAGGTCTTCTTTTCTCCTTCCTCCTTTATTTCTTTGACTTGTGCTCGTATACTATTCAGCTCATCGATCATTGATGGCTAAATTTCTCCATCTTCAAGGCGTCCTCCCTCTTTGGTTTCGTCTAGTTCCTTCCTAAGGGCTGAGATGCTACCTTTTAAAGCTTGAATTTCATCCCGGAACTCCTTGCGTTCTAGTTCCCTCGCTTGTTCCTCCCTCTTTTTCCATTCAAGAATTAAATTCTTCTCTTTCTTCCACTCATCCATGTGGGCTTTGCATTCTTTCAACTCCCTTTCAATGGCTGTCATCCTCTTGCTTGTGACCATGTAGTGCGCCGCCATCTTTCTTGCCTTATTTGTTTCAGTTATTTGATTCACTTTGTAAGAGAGAGGAGAGAGCGACCTATACGCACCGCCTTATGCATACATTTGTTTCCACATTCAGCCTACATGGCATATATTTGCTTTCCGTACGTATCAATGTGCAATTTCTGTGAATTCTGCAGCTTCCAAATTCCTTGTAAAAATCCTTGCAGTTCTGAAAAATGCAAGTTTTTGAAGATTCGAAAGTTCGAAAAATCCGGAAAAGCCGAGACTAGGGGAATTCCTGTGGAAATTCCTCCTGGAATTTTTTGAATTTTGCCGGGTGTATGTACCTGCGGGTTGAAAAGGGGGGGGGGGGGGGGTATGTACCTGCGGGGAGCTGATTGCGCAGAGGCAAAATCACCACGCTGAGAGAGAGAGAGAGAGAGAGAGAGAGAGAGAGAGAGAGAGAGAGAGAGAAATGAAATGTTATATTAACGTCTTCAAAAGGCCAAAGTGACCTATGAGACCAAAAGGTTACAATGTGGTGGATCTGAAGAGAAAAAGAGCAAAAGCGATGGTGACGACGATGTGGGATCGAGGTGTGTTTACCAAGAAAAAAAATCTAAGAGAAGAGAGAGAGAAGAGAGAGAAGAGAAGAGAAGAAAGAATTTTTTTGGAATCTATTCGCCAGATTCCAAAAAAAACGCTCACCAAAAAATATTCCCTTGCTAATCTCAATGTCTTTCTAGATCCTTCCTCAACAATGAAGCCTTGATCTTTCTATAGCAAGCACATGAGAGTTATCCCACTATCTAGTTCTATTTTATCAACCTTCACTACTTAGCTTCATGCACCTACCTTGACTTTAGGCCCAAGCTTGATGTCAACCCAAGATATGTATATTAATACGCACATTAACATCTTGTGATAATTCTCTCTCTCTCTCTCTCTCTCTCTCTCTCTCTCTCTCTCTCTCGCACGCACGCACGCACACACACGCACACACACACACACCAGTTCTATGAAAAAGGTTCGACAATGGAAAAAATTCTAGGCAAGGTTTTGGAAAGGCGGGACTAACTCTCTTGAAAATTAAAACATGGACAAGAAAAAATCTACAAACTTTTGTCGGAAATGATGTAAAAAACTTCATATTTAGTCAGGCTTTGGCCAAAAGTTTCCTTGAGCATGATGACATTAAATACAATATTGTGTGCAGACTCAGCTTTAGTTAGAGAATGCACAAGCCATACAAAGGGAAAACCATGAGTGAAGGCTCCAAAAAAAAAGATGAAAAGAAAAGGAGCTATTTGCCTTAATTTTCTAGGCACCAGGTCATTGTCAAACAAAACATGCTACAAAAACAGGTATACTAATGCTCCGAAGACGCTTCAAGGAGAAAAAGCGTGGATCATTTGCATTTTTTTGTAGTGAGCTCTTTGTTTATGTCAGCTCAAGGACATGGAAATCTTAACACTCCACAAATGAGAACAATGTGGGAATTTAGTGAGAACTATCCCCGAGGATCTCATGCAAGAGCAGCAGATCATACTGATCATAAAATATAAAACTGCGGACATAACAAACCAGTCCAAATACAACCAAAAAGGCTCCCTCAGAGTTTCCTGAGGCTCTCAAAATGTACCCTCCAATAAAAAAACAAATAGGGTTACAACTTGCATTAATGATCGGTCTTAGGGCCTTAATGACAAATCTGCTGTAACTGGGTCATGACAACTTTTCCAGTTACTGGCACCTGCGGTTCAGCAGAGGGGGACCGTGACACTAATCTGAAGCCTTCTTTCCATTAATTAAGCAGGACATGAGAAGCCTTGACCTTACTTCCTTCACAAGTTCCAGAATCTGATCAGCACGCTTACTAAGAATCAGATCTAACAGCAGCAGTCAGCAGTTCAACACAGCCCCTCCCCTCAAAATACTGACTTCCAAGGAATTTTCATGTCCTCTTTCCTTAAGGTATGCACCTTGAGTTAATACTTGTCAGTGGGACGGTTGCTGTGCAAGTAGCTTAAAGAGGAAATGCTGAGTTGGGCATCAGGCTCACTCTATTGCCACATTCTACCCTTGAATTCTTCCCGAAAGTACTGAAAAAATCATTTGCTAACAGCTCCCTCTCATCATCATCACTATCAATAGAGTCGGGCATTACACGGTTCTCAATGGCCCTTCGCCGGACAACAAAAACATTGAAATAATAGCTGACCAATTCCTTCACAGTTTTCAAGGGCAATGCTGTAGGAAGCTCATCCCAAAAGTTCTTCCCCATCGAGTACGGATTCATCCTGACAGCTGCATTGAAGGCATGCTCCTCCTTGTCTGTCCAACGGAAGGAAACAGACTCACCCATGTCATGAAAGCCCCAACGAAAGAAAGCATCCCCTAATTCTCTCTTCAACCTCTCCTTCTCCTCCACAACATGCAATCTCACACATTCAACAGACATTGGCTTCGCACACATGCATTGAAGAGGTCTCCCTTCACCCACTTTTATAATATCAGAAGCTATGTTGCTGTCAGCAAGGGGCCACACACGAACACCACCAAAAAGTTCGGTAGACAAGCTACAAGAGTGCTCATCACTACCAGGCTGTTCTCTTTCCTTTGGCACCTTACCCATCCATGGGGGGATCTGAGCTTGAAAATGCCCACCAATAGGTATTCTCTTTCGGGTCGCATTATTATTCAGAAGGTACCCGATGTTCAAAGCCTCATTCATTGACTTCACATACTCGCTGGAAAGGTTGAGTCCTGGATCAATGTTTGGCCCACTACCGGCTCCAAACACCTGACCTGGAGTTCCACACAACCACGTTCGCCGTAACTCCGTTGCGTTGGCAGAAAGATGCAGTCCACATTTCATGGCACGTGTTTGATTAGCTCGCAGCTTCTCTAGTGTTCTTGTGTTGGGTTTAGGAAGTTCCTTGTAATACACTGCACGTGGGATTTTCTGTTTAGCCTGCAAAGAGGATATGTTACAAAACTTGTACATAGTCATATCACAGGGTATGCAGATTCTTGAGTTATAACCTACCATGTTGCCTGCAAGACCTCCATAGAAAATCAGCTCCTTTCTTCCCCATAAGACAGATCTTGTTTTCATGACCATAGTCTCGCACTCCTCAACCCAAGCTTCATTCTGCTTGGATCCTCGCAGACCTTGACCTTTTCTTGGGTCTCCTGGATTCAATGCTAGCCGCCTTAACCATTCCATCATGCCCAACAAAGAGATATTCCCTGTTGATATTGGCAGCTTGCATTCTGGATAACTGCTTGAGGCGGGATCGTCTTTAAAGTAAGATAGCCTTCGCTTCTTTGAAGGTGTTTCAACACTATTTTCCTGATGAATTCCGGGGGAAATACTGCTCGGGCTTCCACCTAAATCACAGTCTACCATGCCTGTTGATGACTCTTTTACGCTATTAGCAACCCAGCAATTCACATTTTGATGCAGCCCATTCTTGGGCACGTTCTTGTTGGTCTCTAAATTCCTCAAGTACTTTGCATAGACCAACTTCACAGCAGCTCCACCATTCAGTTCAAAGCCAAGCCTGTTCGAAATTAATGACCACATGGAACTGTCTGTGACTTTTTCATAGCCTCCATGGGTGACAACTTCCGTATATAACTGTAGTAAATCAATTGCCTTCCCTTCTACAAGAACAGGTAAAGGCCTTGGTTTATCCTCTTCATTATGCCCGTAGCCAGCTGCTTTCAAATCTCTCCTTGAAGACCCTATTCGAGAAGGGTTCCCCTGCAGCCTTTGCGCTCCGCTATAGTCATCAGTAGTCGGTGGGGTAGCAAGCTGCATTTTCTGCCCAACTCGATAACCATTCTCCTTAAATTGATCTGAGACTACTGCATCGCAGGAGCTGCAACATCACCAGAAAATAAAACCATTCAGTAAATTGACTGGTAAATTTATCTGCTGCAACAGAAAAGCTCCTACGTGTGTTCAGCTTTCGGCATCACATGAGGATTTGCAGTCTGTTGAGCTGTTTTAGCCATTAGCATCTCTCCTTGCATAGTATGAGGACTCACTGGGGCATATATATCAATGTCTACCTTGCATCTGCCAAACACACCAAAATGTCCACCATGCATTTCTAAGCAAGCTCAATATTTCAAAAGAAACTCTTCTATGGCAATGAATGGATGAAAAACGAGATCCCATAGAAGAAACAAAGTCAATTGAAACAGACTTTTGTGCAGAAATGGTATTGTTTTGATCCTTGGATTAAGTTCAGAGTACTTCTGAACATTGACGCTCGCACCAACCTATCCTTCTAAACCCTCTTCAAACATTGTGTTCAGTACTAAGTGTGTGATTTGTGGACTGCATGGAAATTTCCCAAGATGAATTTGATTTATGTATGAAATTAATGTTTTCTGGAAGAACTTGCTAGTTGTGTGCAGATAACATGTGAATCGAGAATGAAATGATGACGAATTCAGAGCAAGGATAGCTCCAGAATGAACCTGACAACGAAAAGAATCATGAATTTTGAATCATGAATGATTCAATGGAATTGTCGTAAGCGCATCAAGAGTTCCTGCGGGTGAGATGGCCACACAACTAGAACTCAATAATTGGACCACTCTGTTCGGTATGAACTCAGTGTGTGATTGATGGATTGGGATCCTCGGAAATAATTACTTGCACACGATAGTGCTTGAGTGCAGATGGAATGATTGACCAAATGACTGCAGCATTTCGGTCTCGAGAATCTATGGACATGATCACAATATGGGATTAGTTAAACCGACATCAGTGAGATCTAGGATGGATCTAGATGCGATTACTAAATACGTTACCAAGAATCATGGTCCTAGATCAGAACAAAATCCATGGACGTGATCACGATATGGGATTAGTTAAATCGACATCAATGAGGTCCGGTGCGGATCTAGATGCGATTGCTAAATACGTCGCCAGGAATCACGGTCCCAGACTCTTTGTGATATGATCTGAATGTGATGTGACTGTCGTCTTTGTACAAGTACTCGACTTGTATTGTCTAGTGCATCAGTACTTAAGAGTCAGTGTCTACTGAACTTGTTTATGGCTTATGTCTGATTTTGCAAGCACAATCAAGGGCAATTACAATTCTTTCAAGGGGCAAGGGGGGAGGGGGGGGGGGGTATGTCACAAAATGATGACCTAGCATGACCACCGGACGGAAGTGCTGGCAATACGATCGCTGACAATGCAGACTGTACGGAATCCCGAAATATGCGTTGGCTAATGACGTGGCACTCTGTACGGATTTCCACAAATTGCGCTGATGGCTTTTGGCAGATTTTTGAGGAGTTGCTTTTGGGACTACCTACTTTTGAGTTGGAATTGCTTTTGGGAACCAATTGCTTTTGAGTTAAGTTGCTTTTGGGGCTCTGCTTTTGGCATCCCTTGTAAGAATAAATAGACCCAAAGAGCCTCACTCTTTCGAGCATTTGGACATAGAGTCTAAGAGCAAAGAACCCCTTCGGGAGTTGGACTTTGCTCAAGCATTAATATAATAAAGAATATCAAAAGGGCGCCAGGTTTTGGGGCCAATATGTCACAAATTGGTGACGTGACTGCCTAGTACACACACACACACACACACTCTGGCAAGGACTCCCGGCTAGCATACCCGCTAGAATGATGACGTGGCTGCACCATACGGACAGCCCGCAAAAAACGCAAAAATCCAGCCATGTGACGGCATGTACGGACGCCCGCTTTCTACGGAAACTGTTGGCTGCTTTTGGGCTATGCAAGCGCTAGCTGAAAATCCTACGCTAATGTTGCTTTATTCAACGCAATGCAGCAAGAGAGAGAGGGTTTACTTTTTTGAGTTGCTTTATTTTAGGGGCAGCTTTTTATGGACAGCGGGCTCTGCTTTAGGCACCCCTTGTAAAACCTATTTATTAGTGGCTTGGGCTCTCACTTTTCAGAGCATGGACGCAGAGTCTGAGAGTGAGTCCCGACCACTCGCTTGTATTTTGAGTTGCAAATTAATACAAAAAGAAATACCGAAAGGGGCGCCAGTCTTTGGGGCCAATATCTCTAGGCACGGAACTCTGCCGGGCCAGTGTCGAATCAATTGTCAACTGTGAACTGTTTTGAAGTGAATTCTTGTGGTGTCGCGGTAGAATCTTGACTTGGAGTGTCCAAGTCCGTTACAGTGGTATTAGAGCTCAGCCGATTCCTATTCTACGGGAAATCCAATTTTTTTTACACGGCACTTATGGCTTCAAACAAAGATCAATCGACTTCCTCTGCATCCGGAGATGCGGGAAGAGATCACAATGAAGATTCATGCGAGGAGTATGGCCCGCCTCAGCCTACTCAGGCGGAGCTCGAAGAGATGGAGCGTCGACGATTGGTCGGCGATGCAACAAAGATGATGCTAAATTTTGCGAAGGACCAGAAATTTGCAAAATTTAAGAGCCAGATCTCTTTCGACAAGGTGCATGCACAGTGGCGTCAGACCACAGAACCACCCCTCAAACCGACACTTAAGAAACCTCCTACTCCAAGGATGTACACAGAGCAAGAATTAGAAGAGGTGGTTGATGCACGAATTGCTCAGCTTTTGACGCGCAGAACAAAGCAGAAAAGCACGACAAAAAGCAGAAGAAGGGAATTGATTTCCCAGGTTATTTGGGCTGTCAATCTACATTTGCATCAGCAAGAACGAAGAAGAAGCATGTTCAATTTGAAGGAGTACCCAGTTCTTCTTCTTCTTCTTCTGACAAATCTTCTAGCTCTTCTAACTCGAGCGAAGAAGACAGAAAAGGCAAAAAGCGAAGCAAAAAGCAAAGCTTCAAAAAGGGCAAGAAAAAGGCAAAGAAGCCTAAATCTCGCCCAGTTGTTAACAGTTCTACAGAGGACTCGTCTTCAAATAGTTCGGACTCTAACGACAACAGCTTCTACGCAAAGAAGAAGAATTTTTACAAAGCCAACCAATATGACTTTCTGGAAGATAAAAGCAAGAAAGCCCCAGAGTTCAAAGAAGGTGGACAGTCAATTAAATTTGACACTTTTTCTAGTTATAAAGATGCTTTGAAGGCTTTGGCCTTCATTCAGCAGTTTGACATAGCTTTCTCTGGAGGTCGTTACTCACAGCACTCCAAGATTCGGAGGGCTACCTCTGACTTCAAGGGAAATGCTCGAACTTGCTGGTCCACACTTCTATTAAACAAGACGGCGCCAGTTAAATGGCTGAAATTCAAAAGGCTTTTTTTTTTCTTCTTGGCTGACTCGAGAGTACGAACGCGACATACGAACTGCTTGGAACCATATTCGGATGACCAAGAAGGATACTTTGGACGCATATTGCGAGAGAATCTAGAGCTCTTTTCTGCCAGCCTCTTCATTTAAGAAGATCTCATTCAAAGAACAGATTGAGCGGTTTACCTTGGGTCTTTCTGTAGAGATCCGAGATCACTCCTTAGAGCAAAAGTCAGATTCCATTCAAAAATTGTTAAGTCATGCGAAACGGGGTTTTGCCATTCACTCGAGCAGTTTGACCTACCCCACAGATAGAATCATGACACAAAGGACCGAACAGACTTCGAACGATGAAAGTAGAAAGAGGAAGAGCAACCCAGACAAGAAAGAAAAGGATGCACGACCCAAACTCGCTCCTCAAGAGAGAGCTCTCTACATCAAGGAGGGGAAGTGCTTTGGATGCGGGGAAACTGGGCACATCTCCGCCAAGTGCCCTAAAAAGGCACCGAAAGAACAGAATGACAAGGATGAAGACAGGCCTGAAGGTTCGAGAGCAGCTGAGGAACGTGGACGAAAACGCAAGATGAAAACAAGACTGGTTCCAGATTGCGTGGGTACTGACCCAAGCACGATGGACGAGACTATATAACTTTGCCGAGCATGGGAAAGACCAAGAAGTCCTGATCTTCTTTGATGGAGGAGCCAAGGCCAACTTCATTTCACCTGAATTGGTGGCGCGGCTCAGGATCACACCTAATCGGATGGGACCACTAGCAGAGGCACTTCTAGCGGCACCTAACAGGGACGTAGCCATTACACCTGTCATTGGCAAACTTCGGTTGCATTGTCAAGGGTATTTGCGGCATGAGGACTTCTACATAATGCCTTTGGAAGGTTGTGATGTCCTCTTGGAAATTCCCTGGTACCACAAGAACAACGCCGTGGTCGACTATTGGGCAAGAAAAGCGACTTTCACCACAGAGAAGGGCAGAACCATTGTACTCGATGTAAAACTTAAGGGCGAGTCTGTCCCTATTATATCGGCTTCGGCCATTTCAAAATAAATGAAATCCAATCTATTTGTTTGTTTACTCGATCTGTTTGTTTACTCAATCTTTTTGAGAGAGATGAATGATGAGAATAGGACAAATATGTCTGAACTTGATAAAGAACGCCAAGCTTTTCTCCACACTCATGCTGATTGCTTCTCAGAGGGCCTACCAGGCAACTTACCACCCGTCGTTCTGAGGATCATACCATTGATCTGATACCTGGAAGCACACCACCGAACCGGCCACCTTACCGTGTGAGCTGAGCCCAGAACAAAGAAATTATGAACCAAGTGAAAGACATCTTGGAAAAGGGTCTTGTCCAATCTAGTAGTTCACCGTACTGCTCTCCAGTGTTGTTGGTTTTGAAGAAAGATGGATCTTGGAGGATGTGCATCGATAATAGAGCTCTCAACAAAAGCACCATCAAGAACAGATTTCCAATTCCTAGAATCGATGATATACTTGACCAACTACAGGGATCCCTCGTGTTTTAGCAAGGTCGGCTTGAAAAGTGGATATCATCAGAGCCGAATCGTGCCGGGAGATGTCTACAAGACAGCTTTTCGGACGACTTTTGGGTTATTTGAGTTTTTGGTGATGCCTTTTGGCCTAACCAATGCTCCTGCGACATTTAACAGGATGATGGACAGGATTTTTCAAGAGTACAGACTATTTGTTGGCACTTTCTTTGACAACATCATTGTTTTCTCCAAGGATGAGGCAGAACATAGAGAACATCTGCTTCAGGTCTTTCAAGCATTACGAGATCACAAGTTGGTGATTAATGCGAAGAAAAGTGAATTTTTCCTACCAGAGATACACTTTTTGGGACACACTGTCTCGGCAACAAGAGTACATATGGACCCGGCCAAGATAGAGACTATCCGTGATTGGCCCGATTTGAAGAATGTCCATGAAGTTAGAAGCTTCTTGGGATTGTGTTCGTACTACAGGCGGTTCATTAGAAAATTTGCAGAGGTTGCTTCCCCTTTGCATATCTTGACACAGAAAGGAGTCCCTTTCTCGGGGACCCACAGAGGTGACTGCCTTTCAGACATTGAAAGAGAAATTGACTACAGGACCAGTTTTGACTTTGACAGACTTGCAGAAGTTATTTGAAGTATATAGTGATGCTTGTGGTCGTAGTCTGGGTGCGGTCTTAATGCAAGAAGGCCATGTCATTGCATACGAGAGCCGATTGTTCTCAAGGCCGGAACTGATGACACAGATTTATGAGAGAGAGCTTTTGGCAGTTATCCATGCTCTTACTCAGTGGCGACATTACCTACTCAGAGAGGATTTTACTGTCTTCACAGACCATCAGAGTTTACGCTACTTCTTGTCATAGAAGCAGCTATCGGAAAAGCAGATGCGGTGGGCAAACGTCTTGTCACAGTGTCACTTCCAGATTGTCCATGTGCAAGGAGAGAAGAATTTGGTGGCAGATGCTTTGTCTCGGAAGCCATTGGTTCCGGCTATTTCCGCGATACATGATAGGAGCTTCGAGGATATGGTCGATCAGTATGCCACAGATACAGATTTTGCAGACATTTTTACACGGATACGGAATGGGGAGACAGTAGCGGGATATTCCATTTGGGATGGCTACTTGATGAGGAAAACCATGTTGTGCGTTACACAGCCGTTGAGGAAAAAGGTTATGACTGAATGCCACTGTCCACCTTTTACACGTCACCGCGGCATTGCTACCACCTTGAAAGGGGTAGAGAGAGACTTCTTTTGGCCGAGACTCAAGAAGGATGTGAACGAGTTTGTGTGCAGTTGCTTAGAAGGTCAAGTTTGATAGGCATAAAGCACAAGGATTGTTACAACCTTTGCCAATACCCACCCACCCCTGGGAAAGTATTGCAATGGATTTCATTTTTTATCTCCCGAGAGCATAGAGTGGTCACGATGGTATCTGGACTATTATTTACGGATTTAGCAAGCAAGCTCATTTCATTCCAGTGAAGAGAACAGTCAAGCCGGATCACTTAGCGAGACTGTTTGTAGCCCAAATCTTCAGATTACATGGCATGCCCGAGACGATTGTCTCGGGCAGGGACCCCAGATTCACGAGTCTGTTTTGGAAGGCAATTTGGGAGAACATTGGCACGCAGTTGCAGTTCTCGTCATCTTTCCACCCGCAGACTGACGGGCAATCTGAGATTGCCAATTTAGTGGTACTAGATTTATTGAAGTCTTACATCACGGATTAGAAGACTCAATGGGAAAAGTATTTACCTTTGGTGGAATTTGCATATAACAACACGATACACTCTTCGACGGGGAAGGCGCCATTTGCAATTATTGAAGGTGCTACAAAGGTTCCACCCTTCCTAAGCACGAAAGATAAGATTTTTGAAGCCAATGAGTACACGTGCGACTTGGACACGGCTTTTGCCAATGTCCGCGAGGCTTTGCAGAAATCTCAAGAGAGATAAAAAAAGGCAGCAGATCGCCATCGACGTGATTTGAAATTGAAGGAGAATGATTGGGTGCTCTTACGTTTTGAGAAGGCACGCCTGAGAAAGAACAAGGAAAAGCAGAGGCTTTTTCCAAAGCTTAGTATGCGATACTACGGACCTTTCCAGATCTTCAAAAAGATGTCTCCTTCCGACTGAAGCTGCCCGACACTTGGAGGATTCACAATGATTTTCATGTGAGTCTCCTGAAACCTTTTAAAGGCGATGTGCCCGAAGATGGGGAGCCTAATGAGCAACTCGAAGTGGAAGAAAATGAGGAGATCCTTGTTCCACAACAAATTTTGGCACATAAAGAAAGAAAGATTAAGCGTAAAGCGAAGAGGGAGTTCTTGGTTAAATTCAAGAACTATCCTGCATTGGATGCGAAGTGATGGAGGAGGAGGACCTACCAGATACTCCTCAGATTGTGAATCTTTACCTTGAAGCTTTTGATTTAGCATAGTCTATTCCAAATGGAACCCCGAATTCAGCTTGGCCAGATATCTGGTGCAGTGGGTATGCACAAGAGGCGAGTTGTCACAAAGTGATGACGTGTTTGCCCGAGAGCATGCGGGAAACCCTAGCCCTGACTACTGCTGAAAACCCTAAATTTGCAAACCATAACCCTAAAACCTACAAACCCGAAAATCTGCCAAAAACCCTAACCCTAAAACCTGTCCTAAACCCTAACCCTAACCCTAGCAACAGAGGAACTGAATTTCCGGATAATGCGCTAGCATGATGGCGTGGCATTGTACGGAATTTCCGGATATTGCGCTGATTTTCAGCTTGAGCGACGCAAATTGACAGCTTTTGGCTACGCAAGTTGAGCTTGTGAGAGAGAGAATTGATTGCTTTATTTACAAAACTCAAGAGAGTTTGTGTGAGATAGAGAGAGAACAGTTTGCTTTTGATTTGGAAGCTTTTGGGGCTCTGTTTTTGGCATCCCTTGTAAGAACTTTAAATAAGTGGTTTTGTGCTCACTCTGCAAAGCATCTAGACGCAGAGTCTGAGAGTGAAACTGAAACCGGCCTGTTCAATCCAAAAAGGGCGGTAGACTTTACTTCAAACCTCGATTTAGCTTTCACCCATTATTAGTCGTCTATTCTACCTGCGCTATAGTGACACAAGAGATGGGAATGGGATACAGATGCTAGAATGCTCCTGTATGAGAAGACCGACACCAGATTGGCCCCTAACTTAGGCGCCCCTTTCGGTATTTCTTTATTGTTTAAAAGAGGGAATAAACGTTGTGGATCCCTACAAGCTGCCCCGCACACACTTGGCTTAATTTCAACTGTTCCGGCCCGATTTCGGCAGCATAACTGTATTAGGACCCTTCACAGTCAGTATTCCCACGCATTGACTGACTTTCCCGACGCATACGGGCACTTTGCAAAACCTGGCGAGAATCTGCAGCACACTGAATTCTCTGTTTTCAGCCCCGAAAATGCGCCAGATCACCTGTACAGCGGTCCCCTCGCGTCCCCAAACCTCCTGGGGGTATTAGGGACCGTTTAGGGCCAAAACCCTAAACCTGCAAAAATACACAGCAGGCTGTAATTTACTGTTTCAGGCTCCGTTTCGCGTGCCGGTCGCATCCGTAGCAAGTCCTCGAGCTCCCGCACCTGTAGGGCTACTTGCCCTTTGAATCGGACGAGATTTCGAGCGTGAAACCTCTCCGAATCACCTGTACCTGCGGGGGATTAGCCGCTAGCTAATCCAGTTCCTGTGCAAGAGGCTCTTGCCTCAGCAATCGCGCATGAACCCACACAACTGTACATTGGTCAAATGAAGAGCCCACTAGTGGGGTATAACATACTGCCAAAGGGGAGAGAGAGGGCAGTGTGTAGCGTGCAGGGCATCACTCCTGGGACCGCACTGTGCATAAGAGGGAAAGCAAGCACTCCATAGCTCTTAACCTGTGACAAAATCTGAAAATGAGGCTCTCTCTTCTTCAAATTCAGCGCCACTTCTTGTTGCATGAGGAAAGTGCACCAAAAGGTGCCACTTGGCACATTTACAAGCATTTTCTTGTTTCGGGGTTGCCGCCTAAAAATCTCCCAACCGGTTGCCCAGTTGACTTCACGGCAGAGTAAGAAAATGTTCCCTTTGTCATTCCGGAGGTAATGACGCCAACACATTTTCAGGTCCCAAAATAGCAGTTCCCTAAATTTTAGGAGATGCTGCCATTGTATCTTTCTAGGTCATCCGACCCTCTTTGTACACTGCAGCCACACCCAGAACTGAAATGTAGCCTCTGTAACAAAGGATTCCAATATGGCTAGTCAATGACCCCACTTGGCTAACCATAGTCCTTGTCCAACTCTAGTGCTCTCTTGCCCTCAGGCCTGGACTCCCTCTGGACAGTTCCACACTAGCTATGCAATGCAGGGCAGTTAGATTTCCCGAGGGGTGTTTCCAAAAAGTGAAAGTAAATAGATATTAAGAAAGAAATCAACAAAAAGGATAGATAGTAGTCACACGCTGGTGACATACCCCCCTCTTGAAATCTCAAACGTCCTCGTTTGCATCTATGTCGTACATGCTCACGGTCAACACTGATGTATTCAACACCTGTCGACACATGTACGACACATACATGCTCGTTGTCAACCCTGGTGTATTCAACATCTCGTCGACTCATGTATTGCCTGCGTGTGAACCCTGTCCCAATGACATAGTGGTAGCTTCCACTGTGCCATTGCTTTGAGTCACTAACTTTCCAATGACAAAATGGTAGCTGCACATTTTGCCACTGTCTTATAGTACACGTTGGATCCCGTAACACTTTCGAGCATACCCAAACCGACAGTTTAAGAATGCAATTACACATGTACTCTTTAATAGAAGCAATTACTGTATCCTTGACAAACTGACAAGAAATACTCACTTCTATAGCATTAACCAGACTTTTGGACATTCCATAAGAGCAATTGCCAAACCGACAATCTGTATAGCTCTAACATTCATGTAACAGGTATTTCATTTGAGCTCACTTTAAATACCATGTACATCATTTGTTTCAGAAGCCATTGTCACACTGACAATCCATGTAGCTTTGAAACTCAAGGGGTCAAGGTAGGTTGCAGATCGAAGGCTTCAAGGTAAAGTGATAACACAATTGGTGACTCTGCAAGTTCACCTTCTTCCATCCACTTAGCATCCATTGGTGGATAGTTTCTGAACTTTACAAGTAACGCCTAGCAACCTTGCCTTTCACTTTCCTTTCTTTGTGTGCCAAAATCTATTCGGGGACCAAGATCTCATTAAGTTCCTCGACTTCCGGCTGATCTTCAGCTGGCATATCTTTTGGCACATCACCCACATAGGGTCTGAGAAGACTCACATGAAACGCATTGTGAATCTTCCAACTGTCAGGCAATTTCAGCCTATATGCAACATCACTGATTATGTCGCACACTTGAAAAGGCCCATAGTAACGCATGCTGAGCTTTGGAAACAGTCTTTCCTTGCCCTTCATCTTCTTTAACCTTGCCTTTTCAAAGCGTAAAAGCACCCAATCACCAAGTGAATATACCACTTCACGACGGTGACGATCAGCTGCTTTCTTTTGCTTTGCCTGAGTCTTTTCTAAGGCCACTTTGACCTTCTTATACATTTCATCCATTTCTTGAACATACTTATCTGCCTCAAATATCTTGTCCTTTGTATGCAGTATGGGAGGAACTTTCTTGCCACCTTCAACTATCTCAAAAGGTGCCTTGCCAGTTGATGACTGCACTGTATTATTGTATGCATACTCCACCAATGGCAAATACTACTCCCACTTTCCTTTATGCTCTGACACATAGCACTTCAGCAGATCTAGGACAGTAGAATTTGCCTCTTCTGACTGCCCATCTGTTTGAGGATGAAATGACGAAGAGAATTTGAGTGTGGTGTGTCACAAGGCGGGCACCACGTGCCAATAGAAAAGAACAGACTGAACAACTTTAAGCACTTCAAATAACAACTGAACTGAAATGGAGAGAGAGAGAGAGAGAGAGAGAGAGACGACACGCGACACGGAGTGGCGGAATTCCACCCCAGAGAGTATTGGCCCCAAACCTTGGCGCCCCTTTCGGTATTTCTTTATATTGCATCAACACAGTACAAGCCGGTACTCCAGACTCTGCACCTTCGTACTGAAGCATGCCAGAGAATGAGCCCTAGCCTCATATTTAAAGGCCCTTGGCCTGAAAAGCAGTTATAGTAAAAAACCTTTAAAACTCAAAAGCTTCTGGTTCAAAAGCAAAGCCAAAAAGCTGCCAGCGTAAATCATGGAAATCCGTACAGCCTGCCACGTCGCAAAACGCAGAAATCTGTCCTTAGGGTTAGGGTTAGGGTTTCTACAGTTTTAGGGTTTTTGGAAGCAAAAATTAGGGTTTGCAGGTTTTAGGGTTAGGGTTTCCAGAATTAGGGTTTCCACAATTAGGGTTTCTCGCAAAAATTAGGGTTTGTAGGTTTTAGGGTTAGGGTTTCCAGAATTAGGGTTTCAGCAGCTAGGGTTTCTGCTCTCGGGCAACCACGTCATCACTCTGTGACACTTCTTCTGTTGCTTGTTCTTCTTAGGGTTTAGGCCCTCGACCGATAGCTCCATTCTTCAATAGGTCGACACGTCAGCAATTTGTTACATCTCCCCTTCTTGAAAGAGAGTAATCGTCAGCGATTACAGCATATCTGCAAAACAACTCAAGTTAGTTCAAAAATTTCCGAGGGTCATTCCAAGGGACATTCCGAGGGACAATCAGTTTGCTCTTTTTATTAAGGAGTTAGCTTCTCCTTTCTGCTCTTTTGATCAAGGAGTTAGCTGCTCCTATCGGCTGTTTTGATCGAGGAGTTAGCTTCTCCTTTCGTCCAGATCGGAACTCTTGATATTCCGGCGTAGTAAAATTAGCCATCACACCCAGACCGTACTGATCTTCCTCGGGTGTCTTGATGCATTAAAATTACATACCTAGGCAATCTCATCCAATTAGAAATATTCAGTGGTTGGCACATCACAATGCAACACAAATGCTCACATATGCATGTTACAAGACATAGAAACATAAAGCCGCCGATGAACACTCCCCCTGCAAATAACCATCCAGGTCCGGGCCATGAGCTGTTCAACGACTCCCTCATCACTCCTCCCGCAAATAACCTAAAAAGGTCCGGGCCATGAGATATAGAGGCCTTTTACAACCAAACGCCCCCCAGACCGTAGCCTGCGTCGTTTGGAGGTGCTGAGAGTAACCACTGCTCAGACTTCTTAATACTCCTCCCGCATAACCATCCAGGTCCGGGCCATGAGTAACAACAACAATACTCCCCCCGTAAATAACCACAAGGGTCCGGGCCATGAGTAACAACAACACTTTTTCAATCATTCAATACTCCCCCCGCAAATAACCACAAGGGTCCGGGCCATGAGTATGAACAAGCATTCTCAAACATAATTTCTCACTACTCCACCCGGGAGTAAAATCACCAATCATTGAAACCAGTATTAAAACCAGAGTCAAACAATTCAAATCGGCACCAAGACAAGTTCAAAACAGATACCATCCATTTCAAACAAATTCCAAACAAGCTCAAACAGAACTCAAACTTAAAAAGCAATCTCGACATCAATCGAGCTCGAAAAGTCGACTGACTTTCCATCCTGAAACCTACACAAAAAATCAGGGTTAGGTTTCTTCCATAAGATTGTAGCCGAGCACGGCATGGTCCATTAGCTCTTGGACAGACAGTGTTTCTTTGGCGGCGATGGTAGTCCCAAGATAGCAATCACACTGGATCTCCTGCTTGTGAAGAGACATCTACTGGGAGATATCGAGAAATTCCAAGTTATAATCTGCTAGGGTTTCTATGGCAAGCATTTCAGGATACCCCACTCTGCCAGAAGTTGCACTCCGAAGGAAGATGTTAGAAACCATATAACTTCGGGCAAGTTTTTTTTTTTTCTTAAAAGCTTGCCAAGTACTTGGAGTATGCTGCTTGGTTTCTGTAGACATCAACATCTGCATGACACTGCTTCTGAGAAAAACAGTGACTTGAAACAAATCTAGATCATTCTCTTGCAAGTGATCTTAATTGGCTTATGCCCTGTAAGACACTGCGGTGAAGACGAGAGCGTGCCCGATGCGCGATGAAGTAAGGGTGGGAGTGGCTAATAAGTCCAGGTTCGAGGGCGAAGATATCCTTGAATAAAGCTTGTTTGCTCTTTTGTGGGACCGGTATGCTTTCAGAAAAGCACACGCCTGATGCTCTGATACCACTGTCACAAGGCGGGCACCACGTGCCAATAGAAAAGAACAGACTGAACAACTTTAAGCACTTCAAATAACAACTGAACTGAAATGGAGAGAGAGAGAGACGACACGCGACACGGAGTGGCGGAATTCCACCCTAGAGAGTATTGGCCCCAAACCTTGGCGCCCCTTTCGGTATTTCTTTATATTGCATCAACACAGTACAAGCCGGTACTCCAGACTCTGCAGCTTCGTACTGAAGCATGCCAGAGAATGAGCCCTAGCCTCATATTTAAAGGCCCTTGGCCTGAAAAGCAGTTATAGTAAAAAGCCTTTAAAACTCAAAAGCTTCTGGTTCAAAAGCAAAGCCAAAAAGCTGTCAGCGTAAATCATGGAAATCCGTACAGCCTGCCACGTCGCAAAACGCAGAAATCTGTCCTTAGGGTTAGGGTTAGGGTTTCTACAGTTTTAGGGTTTCTGGCAGCAAAAATTAGGGTTTGCAGGTTTTAGGGTTAGGGTTTCCAAAATTAGAGTTTCAACAGTTAGGGTTTCTGGCAAAAATTAGGGTTTGCACGTTTTAGGGTTAGGGTTTCCAGAATTAGGGTTTCAGCAGTTAGGGTTTCTGCTCTCGGGCAACCACGTCATCACTCTGTGACACTTCTTCTGTTGCTTGTTCTTCTTAAGGTTTAGCCCTCGACCGATAGCTCCATTCTTCAGTAGGTCGACACGTCAGCAGTTTGTTACATGGTGCCCATATTCTCAAACAAGTCTCTCCAGAACAAACTTGTCATGCGTGGATCACGGTCGCTAACAATCGACTGTGGCATGCCATGATACTTGAAAATATTGCTCATAAACAAACGTGCCATCTGATCTGGTTTTATCTTCTTCCTGACAAGAATAAAATGAGCCTGTTTGCTGAATCTGCAACTAATGGTCCAAATACCATCGTTTCCTGTCTACGTTCTCGGAAGATCAAAGATAAAATCCATAGCAATACTTTCCCATGGTTTGTTTGGAATAGGTAGTGGTTGCAATAATCCTGGTGCCTTTTGCCTGTCGAACTTGACCTTCTGGCAAATTAGGCATTCTCGCACAAAGGCATCCACGTCCCTTCTTAATGTAGGCCAATAGAAGAATGTCTCAATCGCTTTAACTGTAGCATCGATACCACGATGCCCTGCATACGGTGGGACATGACTCTCTTCCATAGCTTTGCGTCGCAATGGCTTTGTGACACACAATCTGCCATGCATCATCATGAACCCGTCTTTAAGAAGATAGTGTTCATGACGTTGTCCATCCATTAGCTGCTCGAAGACCCTTGCAAAATCTTCATCATTTGCATACTGTTCTCTCATATCATCAAGTTCATGATGATAAGGAATCGACACAGCTGAAATTTGTGGCTTCCTTGACAAGGCATCAGCCACAACGTTCTTCTTGCCTTCCACATACACAATCTGAAAATGGAACATGGACAAAATATTTGCCCATCGCATATGCTTCTCAGATAACTTTGTCTGTGTCAAGAAGTATCGCAAGGTCTAATGGTCCGTTTGGACAATGAAATTTGCACCTAGCAGGTAGTGTTTCCAACTTAAGAGCGCATGAATCACACCCAGTAACTCTTTCTCATAGACCTGCATGGTCATCTCTGGCCCTTGCAAAATTCTGCTCTCATAGGCTACTACCCTGCCATCTTGCATTAGCACTGCACCAATGCTACTACCGCAGGCATCACACTGGACCACAAATGACTTCCTAAGATCTGGCAACACAATGACTGGATCTGAAGTCATCTTTTCCTTTAAGAGATTAAAAGCTAAAATCTCTTTCTGTGTCCATCTAAAGGTGACTGCCTTCTTTTGAAGAGCATGTAAAGGTAAAGCAATCTCAACGAAATTTCGGATAAACCTTCTGTAGTAGGAGCATAGTCCCAAGAAGCTTCGGACATCATGCACCGTCTTCAAATCTGGCCATGACTTGATCGCTTCAACTTTTGCAGGATCCATTCTGACACCATCCTTTGAGACAATGTGTCCCAGAAAGTGGATCTCTTCCAAAAAAAACTCACTTTTCTTTGCATTGATGAGCAACCTATGACTGCATAGCTCTTTGAACACAATGGCCAAGTGATGCCTATGCTCCTCTTCATTCTTTGAGTAGACTATCATGTCATCAAAGAATGTACCAACAAACTGCTGCTGTGGACGGAAAATTCTGTCCATCATCCTATTGAATGTAGCAGGAGCATTTGTGAGACCAAAGGGCATCACTAAAAATTCGTAAAGGCCAAACGTCGTTCTAAAAGCAGTCTTGTGCACATCCTCTGATCTAATGCAGATCTGATGGTACCCACTCTTTAGATCTATCCTGCTAAACATAGCTGCTCCTTCTAATTTATCCATAATATCATCAATTCTAGGTATAGGGAACCTATTCTTGATGGTATTCTTGTTCAGTGCACGGTAGTCGATGCACATACGCCATGAGCCATCCTTTTTCTGCACCAACAACACTGGAGAACAGAATGGAGATGAACTGGGCTGAATCAGCTCCTTTTCTGACAGCTCCTGTACTTGGCCCATTATCTCTTTCTACTGAGCCGCACTAACCCTGTACGGAGGCTTATTTGGTGGGCTACTGCCTGGCACCAAATCTATCGCATGGTCCTCGGGTCTCTCTGGCGGTAATTGAGACGGTAATGAATTGGAAAAACAGTCACTATACTGTTGTAAAAACATTGACCTTTCTTTATCTAGCACAGATAAATTTGATTCATCACAATCTGACACCTCACGTGCAAAAACCAAGTACGCAGAAAGATGCTTTTTCATTACAGAAGTAATAGCAGAAGTTGATACAGTGGGAATAGACTCCCCTTTAAGCTTTACATCCAGAATGTGAGTCTTTCCCATGCTTTGTACAATGATCTTTTTGTTGTAGGCGTCCATGATTCCCTGTACACGAAACAACCAAGGAATACCTAACAACACATCACATCCGTCCAGTGGCATGATGTAAAATTCTTCAGCATCTACATAGGACTGGATATGTAGACACAACTTTCCAATGATGGGTGTCACAGCCTCTGTATGGCCAGGACATGCCAAACCTGCCTCTGCTGTATACCCCATCTCTTCAGGTCTGATTCCCAACTTTGAAGCCAATTCTGGGGAAATGAAGTTGGCTTTGGCACCTGGATCAAAGAACATAAGCACTGTTTGATCCCTGACCTTTCCCCATGCTCTGCAAAGCTCACTTGCATCTGAATTTGGCTTGTCGCCCACCATATCTGGCACTAGACTAGCCACGGGCTTCTTTCCTTTCCTGTCCTCCTTGTCTTCAGAATCAGCTGGCCTTTTCTTTGTAGGACAATTGTAAGCAATGTGGCCAGGCTGCTCACAAATAAAGCATTTGTTCTCTGACCTCGGGACCTTCTTTTGCTCTTCAGCCTTGCGAGGAAAACGTCTTTTCCATTTCTTCGCTAGTCCCTTTTCTGATTCAGCCGAAGCTTTGCCTTTCCCTGCGTTGGCTGGCTCCTGAGTCATGTTAGGAACCTCCTTGGAAACATACTTCTTCGCTGAATTTTTCTTGGCTGATCTTCCTTGACGCCAGTATTGAATTCATAATCTTCTCCCTTGAGCAAACCATTGCTAGTGTTTGCTACCTCGATGAGCTGCGTCAAAGTAGTGACTTTAGTCTTCGTGCAGTATTTTCTCAATCCTTTGGGTAGGCCACAACAGTATTTTTCAATCTGTTTTGTCAATGGCACAAACCTATAGGAAGTTACTGGAAGTAGAGCTTTCCAAAACTTCCGATTGTAATCATCCAAATTCTTGCAAGTGGTAGCATTAAGCTAGTGCCATTCTGTCATGACATCTGCTTCGAAATCATCAGATAACCATGCTGCTGCAAAAATCTCCTTGCAGTAAATCCATGTGGACGGAGCTTGCCCTTAAAGCAATAAAGTTGTCCACCATTGTCCCGCATTCCCTGTCAAGAAAGTGGCTACCTTGCGGACCTTTGAAGCCTCTGTAAAGTTTCCCCCTGCATAGGCCTTATCAAACTGCTGGAGGAATGAGAGAGCCTTCTTCCTGTCATCAAACCTTGTAAAGGTCGTGAATGACACACCTTTGCCACCTTCTTTCTACGGAGTTGGCCTCTCCAACGGCGTTAAGTTGTCATATGTAAGTGACTGAAACATGGGAACACTATTAGGGTTCATTTGTGTTCCCTGACCGCAATTAAGTTGACCTAGAAACGCCATATTTGGCTACTGATTTGTAATTCCAGCCATACCAAAATTTGCCTGTGGCATCCCAAATTGACCCTGAGTGCTTTGAAACCCTGGTAGCATGCATGTGACACCATACATGGGGTTAGGCATCATCGTTTGAGCACCCCCAAACACTGTTCCTGGCGTGTAAAACTGATTTCCAAGTGCATGACCAGCCATGCTCTAGAATACCGATCCACCTCCAAAATAGCCAAGGTGTATTGAAGGTGGTGGGAAGACTCGTTGCATAGCCTGTAGGTTGCTTCCCTGCCCATTAAAACCACCTATAGACTGCTGAAAGGTGGCGGCCTGAACTGGTACAGCTTGAAAGACTGGCATCTCAGCCACCTGTTCTTGCACCTTAGGCACAGGTTGTGGAGACTGCATGTTCTTCATTAAGTATACAGGTGTTTCCATTGACTGTGCACCTGTGCTCGAGCCTTAACAGGCTTTTGAATATGATCCAGTGACCCAACTTGCTGAGACGGAAGAGGAGGTTGCAGAAAGGCTAAAAACCTCGGGTTCTGCATTACTTGTGTGAATATAGCCACAGCAGTAGCCAACTGGGTCCTGAATATATCATCATCCGTCTGTGGTGGTCTTGAGGACTCACCCACTTCATGTGTCTGTTGACCCTGTGAAGAGGAAACCTCTTCTGTCACATCATCTGGTCTGTCCGCCATAATTGCAATTCCCTGTGTCAGGTCTATGATCCCCTATGTCTTCAAGCCCAGCCTGACCAAGGCTCACTTCTATGGGAAAAAGTGATTTAATCCCGTCGATGGAACCATGAAACCGGCCTGTTCAATCCAAAAAGGGCGGTAGACTTTACTTCAAACCTCGATTTAGCTTTCACCCATTATTAGTCGTCTACTCTACCTGCGCTATAGTGAGTCAGTGACACAAGAGAGAGGAATGGGATACAGATGCTAGAATGCTCCTGTATGAGAAGACCGACACCAGACTGGCCCCTAACTTAGGCGACCCTTTCGGTATTTCTTATTGTTTAAAAGAGGGAATAAACGTTGTGGATCCCTACAAGCTGCCCCGCACACACTTGGCTTAATTTCAACTGTTCCGGCCCGATTTCGGTAGCATAACTATACTAGGACCCTTCACAGTCAGTATTCCCACGCATTGACTGACTTTCCCGACACATACGGGCACTTTGCAAAACCTGGCGAGAATCTGCAGCACGCTGAATTCTCTGTTTCAGCCCCGAAAATACGCCAGATCACCTGTACAGCGGTCCCCTCGCGTCCCCGAACCTCTTGGGGGTATTAGGGACCGTTTAGGGCCAAAACCCTAAACCTGCAAAAATACACAGCAGGCTGTAATTTACTGTTTCGGGCTCCGTTTCGCGTGCCGATCACATCCGTAGCAAGTCCTCGAGCTCCCGCACCTGTAGGGCTACTTGCCCTTTGAATCGGACGAGATTTCGAGCGTGAAACCTCTCCGAATCACCTGTACCTGCGGGGGATTAGCCGCTAGCTAATCCAGTTCCTGTGCAAGAGGCTCTTGCCTCGGCAATCGCGCATGAACCCACACAACTGTACATTGGTCAAATGAAGAGCCCACTAGTGGGGCATAACATACTGCCAAAGGGGAGAGAGAGGGCAGTGCGTAGCGTGCAGGGCATCACTCCTGGAACCGCACTGTGCATAAGAGGGAAAGCAAGCACTCCATAGCTCTTAACCTGTGACAAAATCTGAAAATGAGGCTCTCTCTTCTTCAAATTCAGCGCCACTTCTTGTTGCATGAGGAAAGTGCACCAAAAGGTGCCACTTGGCACATTTACAAGCATTTTCCTGTTTCGGGGTTGCCGCCTAAAAATCTCCCAACCGGTTGCCCAGTTGACTTCACGGCAGAGTAAGAAAATGTTCCCTTTGTCATTCCGGAGGTAATGACGCCAACACATTTTCAGGTCCCAAAATAGCAGTTCCCTAAATTTTAGGAGATGCTGCCATTGTATCTTTCTAGGTCATCCGACCCTCTTTGTACACTGCAGCCACACCCAGAACTGAAATGTAGCCTCTGTAACAAAGGATTCCAATATGGCTAGTCAATGACCCCACTTGGCTAACCATAGTCCTTGTCCAACTTTAGTGCTCTCTTGCCCTCAGGCCTGGACTCCCTCTGGACAGTTCCACACTAGCTATGCAATGCAGGGCAGTTAGATTTCCCGAGGGGTGTTTCCAAAAAGTGAAAGTAAATAGATATTAAGAAAGAAATCAACAAAAAGGATAGATAGTAGTCACACGCTGGTGACAGAAACCCTAACCGTTCTCTTGTACTTTGATCATTGATTAATACATAAAGAAATACCGAAAGGGGCGCCAGTCTTTGGGGCCAATATCTCTAGACACGGAACTCCGCCGGGCCAGTGCAAATCTATTGTGATCTGTGAATTGTTTTGAAGTGGTAATTTGGTGTTGTCATGATTCATTCTTGACTTGGAGTGTCCAAGTCTATTACAGTGGTATCAGAGCATGGCTGATTTCTCTTCTACGGGAAATCTGATCCCCAATTTTTTTTCCGCGGCACCTACGGCTTCACGCAAGGATCAGTCGACTCCCTTTGCATCTGGAGATGCGGGCAGGGATCACAACGAAGATTCCGGCAGAGAGTATGGCCCGCCTCGGCCTACTCAGGCGGAGCAGCGAGAGATGAAGCGTCGTCAATTGATCGGCAATGCAACGAAGATGATGCTCAGTTTTGCGAAGGACCTGAAGTTGGAAAAATATATGAGCGAGACTTCTTTTCAGGAAGTGCATGCGGAGTGGCAGAAAACCACACCACCACCCCCGAAACCCGCTCTCAAGAAACCTTCTGATCACAAGAAATATTCAGAGAAGGAATTAGAAGAGGTGGTTGATGCACGGATTGCTCAGCTTTTTGACGCGCAGAAGAAAGCCAAAAAGCACGACAAAAAGCAGAAGAAAGACACTGACTTCCCGGGTTATTTGGGTCTTCAGTCGACATTTGATAAAGCAAAGAAACAGAAGAAGCGTGTTCACTTTGAAGGAGTACCCAGTTCTTCTTCTTCTTCTTCTTCTTCTTCTTCTAACAGTTCTTCTAGCTCTTCAGATTCGAGCGAAGGAGACAAGAAAGTCAAAAAGCGAAGCAAGAAACAACGCTTTGGAAAGGGCAAGAAAAAGGCAAAGAAGTCTAAATCTCGCCCAGTGACTGACAGTTGTACAGAGGACTCGTCTACGGACAGTTCAGACTCTGAGGACAGACAATTTTATGCGAACAAGGAGAATTTTTATAAAGCCAACCAGTATGACTTTCTGGAAGATAAAAGCAAGAAAGTCTGAGAGTTTAAGAAAGGTGGACAGTCGATCAAATTTGACACTTTTTCAGGATACTCAGATGCTTCGAAGGCTTTGTCTTTTATACAACAGTTTGACATCGCTTTCGCGGGAGGACGCTACTCAGAGCACTCGAAGATTCAGAGAGTTGCCTCTTACTTTAAGGGGAATGCTCGAACTTGGTGGTCCACGCTTCTTTTAAACAAGACTGCGCCAGTTAAATGGCTGAAATTTAAGAAGCTTTTTATTTCTTCTTGGTTGACGCAAGAGTATGAACGCGATATACGAGCTGCCTGGAACCATCTTTGGATGACCAAGAGAGATACAATAAATGCTTACTGTGAGAGATTCTGGAGCTCTTTTCTACCCGACTCTTCATTCAAGAAGATCTCGGTCAGACAACAGATTGAGCGGTTCACCTTGGGTCTACCTACAAAGATCCGAGATCACTGCTTGGAACGTAAGTCAGCTTCTATTCAGGAGTTGATGAGTCATGCGAAGCGGGGCTTTGCCATTCACTCTGGCAGTCTGACCTACCCCACCGATGAGGCCATGACACAATGAGCCGAACAGACTTCTGGGAATGAAAGTAGAAAGAGAAAGAGCAACCCAGAGAAGAACGATGCACGACCCAAGCTTACTCCTCAGGAGCGAGCTCGCTTCATCAGGGAGGGGAAGTGCTTTGGATGCGGGGAACATGGACATATCTCCGCGAAGTGCCCTAAAAAGGCATCGAAAGAACAGAATGATAAGGACGACGACTGGCCTGAGAGTTCGAGAGCAGCTGAGGAACGTGGAAGAAAAGGCAAGATGAAAACAGGATTGGTTCCAAATTGTGTGGGTATCGATCCCAACACCATGGACGAGAGTAAAGAACTTTGCCGAGCTTGGGGCAAAGTGAAAGACCAAAAGGCCCTGATCTTCTTTGATGGAGGAGCCAAGGCCAACTTCATTTCACATTGGCGGCGCGGCTCGAGATCACTTTGAATTGGATGGGACCACTTGCAGAGGCAGTTCTAGCGGCACCCGGTAGGGACGTAGACATTACACCTGTCATTGGCAAACTTCGGTTGCATTGTCAGGGGTATTTGGGGCATAAGGACTTTTTCATAATGCCTTTGGAGGGTTGTGATGTTCTCTTAGGGATTCCTTGGTACCACAAGAACAACGCCGTGGTCGATTATCGGGCGATGAAAGCGACATTGACTACAGAGAAGGGCAAACCACCTGTTCGGCCTGAAGATCATACCATTGATCTGATACCTGGATGCACACCACCGAACCGGACACCTTACCGTGTGAGCCGAGCACAGAATGAAGAGATTATGAACCAAGTGAAAGACCTCTTGGAAAAGGGTCTTGTCCAGCCTAGTACTTCACCGTATTGCTCTCCAATGTTGTTGGTTTTGAAGAAGACGGATCTTGGAGAATGTGCATCGATTATAGAGCTCTCAACAAAATCACCATCAAAAACAGATTTCCGATTCCTAGGATTGATGATATACTCGACAGATTACACGGATCCTCGTGCTTCAGCAGGATTGATCTGAAGAGTAGATATCATCAGATCAGGATCACGCCGGGAGACATCTACAAGACAGCTTTTCGAACGACTTTTGGGTTATTTGATTTTTGGTGATGCCTTTTGGCTTAACCAATGCTACTGCGACATTTAACCGGATGATGGATAGGATTTTTCAAGAGTACAAGCTATTTGTTGGCACTTTCTTTGACGACATCATTGTTTTCTCCAAGAATGAGGCAGAACACAGAGATCCTCTACTTCAGACCTTTCAGGCATTACGAGATCACAAGTTAGTGATTAATGCGAAGAAAAGTGAATTTTTCCTACCAGAGATACACTTTTTGGGACACATTGTCTCAGCGGCCAGGAGTGCAAATGGATCCGGCCAAGATAGAGACTATCCGTAATTGGCCAGATTTGAAGAATGTCCATAAAGTTAGAAGCTTCTTGCGACTGTGTTCGTACTACAGGCGGTTCATTCGAAAGTTTGCAGAGGTTGCTTCCCCTTTGCATATCTTGACACAGAAACGAGTCCCTTTCTCGTGGGGATCCACAGAGGTGACTGCCTTTCAGACATTGAAAGAGAAATCAACTACAGGACCAGTTTTGACTTTGTCGAACTTGCAGATGTTAGGTGCAGCGGAATGAATGTTGTATTTTCTCAAGATTAGTGATCTTCATTGCTCAAGGTTCCTTTTAGTCCTTTAGGGAAAGAGAGCTTTCCGTCTTATGGAGAGTACTGTGGTCACGAACAAAGTGGGTGGATGTTGTGCGTGCAAGTGAATGAGACTGAGAGAAGGAGAGAGAAGAGATACGACACAGAGAGGTTGTAAAACCCTCCTCCGAAGGCCCCACTCTCGTCGGTGAGAGTTGTCACAAAACGGGAGCGTACACGAGCACTTGAAAAATCTGAAAATTATAATTCTTTGAGAACATGAGAGAAGGGAGAAGATCGACACAGTATTGGGGACCAGAAGATGGGCTGGTCCACCCCCCCGTTAAGAGTATTCTTTTATTCAGGGAGAATTCTAACCCGAGGAAACCCCTCCGTTCTGTAATCTTAGACCCGAAGGTCGTGCTTCCCCGTAAAGGGCTTGGGCACAAGGCCGTTCCTTCCCGTAAGGGACTTAGGCGCGAAGCCGTACTTTCCCGTAAGGGACTTAGGCGTGAAGCCGTACTTTCCCATAAGGGCCTTAGGCGTGAAGCCGTACTTTCCCGTAAGGGCCTTCCCGTAAGACGGGAGATTCCTGCAAAACAAACCACACAAACACGCGACAACAATTCGTATGGCGAATCCACAATAGATACCTATCGGAAAAAGCGACTTCCGTGCTTCGTAGTCTCGCGATCTCTTGCGGCGGCAAAGTCTTCTCTTGCTGACGTTGGTACCCCCCTTTGTAGCTCCCTGGCCACGGCACGAATAGCTGCTCGCGTAGAGATCGCGCCGTTTTTTTTTTTTTTTTTTTTTTTTTGCGTTGTTCTACCCGAAATAGGGAGAGAGAATTCGCTGGCTGGTTTTGTTGCTTTATCTTCTAAGTGGCTGCCGACTTATTAAGTGGGCGGCCGGCATATTTTAAAATTGGTCTGAACCTGCCCAAAAACTCAATAAAACCTTATAAGTTAAAACCAATGCATTTAACAACACTTCCCAGGTGTCCCTGGATGCAACCACATGCACGAATGCAATGCAAACATAGATTCCTCGCGGGAAAGCGTCTGCCTTCCCGCGATTGTTCCTGCTTTTCGTAAAAAGCTTCATTGAACCCATCTTTATTCTTGTGCTTGCGTTCTTACGCGTATTTTCTTACTCAGTTCGGATTTCCTCCTTAACCTACGGGATGCCCCCTTACTGATGCACCCGTCACCCATCATGTGACGCATCAGGGGCACTCGTAACCCGGCCCTTTCCACCGAACGTACGGGAACTCCTTCGCGATGTTTACCGTCACCCATCAAATGACACATCAGAGTTGCCCGTTCCTGATGGCAGTTCCTGTAGCTACAATCTTTTAACAGTTCTTAGTGCACATAATAAAATATCCTAAAAAAGAAATTAATCATTAAAAATAAGAAAATAGTCCAATTAACAACATCCCTCTGGCTTCTAAACAGTTGACCTCAACTGTAGTGCTTGGACATGTACCCCCAGTATCTCGGGATAAGCTGCTAATTCCTCCTACGTCATCCACTGAGCATCTAGATTCGAATAGTTCTTAAACTTGACCAAATACTTCCGTGTTATCTTTCCGGATTTGAGAGGCCGCTCCTGATGACTTACTATCTGCTCCGGTTGGAGTATTTCTTCTGTTTCCTCAACAACAGGAGGTTTCTCAGCACTAGGCTGGCTTGGAGGCAGTCCCACATACGGCCGGAGTAAACTGACATGAGAAGCATTATGGATCTTCCAATTAAGCGGTAGCTCTATTCAGAAGGTGACATCATTCACTCGCTTAGTGATCTTAAACGGCCCATAGTAACGGATAGAAAGTTTTACCACCTTCCCCTTATGAGACGCTTGTTTCTTAAGTCTTGCCTTCTTAAACTTGAGTAAGACTAACTGTCCAACTGTTAAGTCTAGATTCCTTCTGTGCTTGTCTGCAGCTTTCTTATGCTTTTCCTGAGAGCGTAGAATAGCTCTCCTAACTTGCCCGTAGGCGGTGTCCAAATCCCGGACAAACTCATCTGCTGCAAAGATCTTATCCTTAGTTAAAAGGATGGGTGGAAGCAAAGGCTTACCATAGAGAATCTCAAAAGGTGCTTTCCCCGTCGATTTGTGTATGGTATTGTTATACGCATACTCGACAAGAGGCAAATATTTCTCCCAGTCAGATTCCCGGTCTGACACATAAGCTTTTAACATATCCAATACTGCGGAATTGGCTATCTCACTTTGCCCATCCGTTTGAGGATGGTAGGCAGATGAAAAATTCAGCTTTGTACCAAGATTATCCATCAAGGCACGCCAAAAATTTCCTGTCATGCGAGGATCTCGATCGCTCACAATAGACTTAGGCATTCCATGATGCTTAAAGATCTGTGCTAGAAAGACCCTAGCCATATGATCTGCTTTGATCGTTTTCTTGACTGGTATAAAGTGTGCTTGCTTGCTAAACCGGTCCACAATGGTCCAGATCGCGTCATTTCGAGTCTGAGTTCTAGGGAGGTCCATGATGAAGTCCATGGCAATACTTTCCCAGGGTTCATTAGGCACAGGCAATGGTTGTAGCAACCCAGGCGTCTTATGCCGATCATACTTCACTTTTTTGGCAAACCAAGCATTCCCTGACATACTTATCAATGTCTGCTTTAAGGCTAGGCCAAAAGAAATATATTTCCATTGCTAAGGTCGTAGAGAGAATACCCCGATGACCACCCGCATAAGGCGAAGCGTGTGCTTCATCCATGATCTCTTTCTTAATGGTTCCGCCACACATATGGCCTGATGGTGGTAGAGATAACCGTCCCGAATGGAATAGGGAAACTCATTCTCTCCACGATGTAGCTTTTCCCAAATAGTGGAGAAGTCTGGATCATTCGGATACAAATCCGGTAGTGCTTCTAATTCTTGGTGATACACCGAAGTGATAGCTTTCACCCTTGGCCGCCTAGACAATGTGTCTGCGACCACATTCTTACTCCCAGCCGTGTGAAGGATCTGGAAGTGAAACATAGACAAAAAGTTTGCCCACCTCATCTGCTTCTCAGATAGTTTCCTTTGCGTAAGAAAGTACCGCAAACTCTGGTGATCAGTCTTGATCACAAAATCCGCTCCTAGAAGATAGTGCTTCCAGTTGGATAAGGCGTGAATCACAGCCGTGAGTTCCTTTTCGTAGATTGATGCATGCAACTCTGCATCTTTAAGCCGTCTGCTTTCATAAGCCACTGCATGGCCTTTTCTTGGTTTAACACTGCTCCGATGCAATCACCTGAAGCATCGCGGTGAACCTCAAATGGATTCCTTAAGTCAGGCACTATCAAAATAGGTCCATGGCTTAGCAAGTACTTGAGCCGATCAAAAGTTCCTTGTTGTCTCGATCCCCATCTAAAAGGAATCTTCTTCTTTGTCAAATCATGAAGTGGTCCTGCTAAATGAGCAAATCCTCGGACAAACCTTCGATAATATGAACATAATCCCAGAAAGATACGTACATCATGTACCGTAGTGGGAATAGGCCAATCTTCTACCGCTCGGATCTTGGCAGGATCCATACTCACTTTATTGTGGAAGACTATATGGCCGAGATAGTGTATCTCAGAGAGAAAGAACTCGCTCTTCTTTGCATTCACATGCAACTCATGCTTTCGCAATTCTTGAAACACTAAGTCCAAGTGCTTCCGATGTTCCTCTTCTGACTTAGAGAAGATGAGTGTGTCGTCAAAGAATATTCCCGTAAAAGCTCGATACGGGCTGAAAATGCGGTCCATCATGCGATTGAACGTCGCAGGAGTATTGGTCAAGCCGAAAGGCATTACCAAAAATTCATATAGTCCAAAGGTTGTGCGGAAAGCAGACTTATGGACATCCTCAGGGGCGATCTGTATCTGATGATACCCACTCTTTAAGTCTATGCGACTAAAGACACTTGCACCCTGCAACTTATCAAGTATATCATCAATCCGAGGGATCGGAAAGCGATTCTTGACTGTGATCTTGTTTAAAGACCTATAGTCTATGCACATTGGAAACGTGTCATCTTTCTTCTGCACCAGCAGAACTGGAGAGCAGTAGGGTGAAGCACTTGGCCGTACTAACCCTTTCTCTAGAAGCTCGTTGACTTGCTTCAAAATTTACTCTTGTTGAGCAAGACTTACCCGGTAAGGGGTTTGATTAGGAGGCGAGCTACCCGGTATGAGATCTATGCGGTGATCTTCCGGGCGTACCGGAGGGAGTTCATCAGGAAGTGTTTCTGTGAAACAATCTTTGTACTTTTCAATAAATTGAAGACGCTTCCCTTTCTCCATTTCTGTGTTTCCTTGAACATCTGGAATTTAGTTCGAGCTTGGTAGTGCGGGTTCCTTCCTTGCTTTCTCTTGCCTCGTAGAGGCTTGCTCTTGCCGTTGCTGCTTTAGCGGGCAATCAGGTTTCATATGTCCTTTCTCGCCACAGTAGAAGCATCTTCCTTCTTCTCTGAAAGTTTGAAGTTGAGTAGGAGAAAGATACTTAGTTCGCTTGCCAGTGCCCTCTGGCTTCTAAGAATGATCATCGTCTCTAGATGGAGGACGTTTTCTTCCTTGGCCCCCATGGTCATCATAGACCCCTCTTTGCCTTGCACGGTAAGTGCTATGCTCCATCTTTTTGGGCGTCCCAGTTGAGTGCAAATCCTCAGCAATGATTGCTGACTCCATCATCCTTTGAAGAGCATCATGCGGATACACCTTCATACTCTTTCGAAGCTGCGGTTGGAGACCCGCTTCGAACTTTCTTTTCTTTTCCTCGTCGGCAATCTTCATGAAGGGAGTGACCTTCAGAAGAACCGACCAATACTTGTCCACATAAGTCGTTACTCTTTCATGTTCCTTTTGGGCAAGCCAGTCCCATTCCTTCCGTATGTCCGGCTCAAAGTCAGGCGGAAGAAATTGTTCATAAAACTCAGATTTGAAGCTCTCCCAAGTTCTGGCCTGAGAACCTTCCAGAATCTTGGCTAACCACCAATTACTTGCCGTTTCCTTGAGGTGCATCCCCACATGGCGTAATTTGGATTTTTCTGTGAAGTGCCCATTGGTAAAGGCGACTTCAAACTGTCTGATGAAGGACAGCGTTTTGGAGATGTCTCTCCGTCCGTTGTAGGTTTCGAACTTGATGTCCTTGTCGCCCGATTTGAAGACTCTCATGCGATGTTGAGACTTGCGACCATGCTTCTTGAATCGAGGTTTATCTTTAGGTTGATGTAGGGTAGTGGCAGTAGTAGCGGCTTCCTTCTTCTAACGAGATGATCGAGAAGTAGAAGTATAATCAGGAGAGTAAGATGGAGATGAGATAGAGATGTCCTTGCTCTCGTCTAGCAAAGAGAGCGCTTTTTCCTGGCCTTTCCTTGAAGTAGGCCGTTCATTCCGATCCGTAGATCCTTTGTGCACCTCGGCACGTTCTTCTTCTCTTGCCTCCTGTGGTCTCACGCCAACAGTGTTGTCTGGATGCTTGCCTGCATCAGTTCCATTCGTTTTCTTCATTCCGCCCAAAAGCTTTTGGACGTCTGGCAACAGCAAAATTTGTTGCAACTCCACAAGCTGAGCTTGCACTTGTTGAAGCTCCTCTTCAATGCTTCTCCCTTGGCTCGACATGGTTCTTCTCGTTCTTCCCGGAATCGTCCTTCTTTGCAGAGAAAGAGAGGAGTCCGAGCTCTGATACCACTGTCACAAAACGGGAGCGTACACGAGCACTTGAAAAATCTGAAAATTATAATTCTTTGAAAACATGAGAGAAGGGAGAAGATCGACACAGTATTGGGGACCAGAAGATGGGCTGGTCCCCCCCCCGTTAAGAGTATTCTTTTATTCAGGGAGAATTCTTATACAAGCACGAGAACCCGAGGAAACCCCTCCGTTCTGTAATCATAGACCCGAAGGTCGTGCTTCCCCGTAAAGGGCTTGGGCACAAGGCCGTTCCTTCCCGTAAGGGACTTAGGCGCGAAACCGTACTTTCCCGTAAGGGACTTAGGCGTGAAGCCGTACTTCCCGTGAAGGGCCTTCCCGTAAGACGGGAGATTCCTGCAAAACAAACCACACAAACACGCGACAACAATTTGTATGGCGAATCCACAATAGATACCTGTCGCTCTTGCGCGGGAAAAAGCGACTTCCCTGCTTCGTAGTCTTGCGATCTCTTGCGGCGGCAGAGTCTTCTCTTGCTGACGTTGGTACCCCCCTTTGAGTGAGGGCATGTGGTGCTTTTATAGCTCCTTGGCCACGGCACGAATAGCTGCTCGCGTAGAGATCGCGGCTTTTTTTTTTTTTTTTTTTGGCGCTGTTCTACCCGAAATAGGGAGAGAGAATTCGCTGGCTGGTTTTGTTGCTTTATCTTCGAAGTGGCTGCCCACTTATTAAGTGGGCGGCCGGCATATTTTAAAATTGGTCTGAACCTGCCCAAAACTCAATAAAACCTTATAAGTTAAAACCAATGCATTTAACAACACTTTCCAGGCGTCCCTGGATGCAACCACATGCACAAATGCAATGCAAACATAGATTCCTCGCGGGAAAGCGTCTGCCTTCCCGCGATTGTTCATGCTTTTCGTAAAAAGCTTCATTGAAGCCATCTTTATTCCTGTGCTTGCGTTCTTACGCGTATTTTCTTACTCAATTCGGATTTCCTCCTTAGCCTACGAGATGCCCCCTTACTAATGCACCCGTCACCCATCATGTGACGCATCAGGGGCACTCGTAACCCAGCCTTTTTCACCGAACGTACGGGAACTCCTTCGCGATGTTTACCGTCACCCATCAAATGACACATCAGAGTTGTCCGTTCCTGATGGCAGTTCCTGTAGCTACAATCTTTTAACAGTTCTTAGTGCACATAATAAAATATCCTAAAAAAGAAATTAATCATTAAAAATAAGAAAATAGTCCAATTAGCAACAAGAGTTGTCTACTTTGATTGCATATAGGTGTACAATGTGAATGCAATGGACTGATGCAATGGGACTATGCCGATGGCGACGACGGTGATGATGACGGCGACATGATGGCTGAATTTGGGTTCTTCTTTAGGCTGAAATTCTTGGACTGTTTTGGGGCTGAAAATGACTGTTTATGACTGTCCTTAAGGGCTGAAATCGGTGGATCTGACGGGGTTCCTGCTGAGGTCAAAAACGCTGACTGATGTACCTTCTTTGGCTGCGTTTTCTGCTATTGCTGAAGGCTGAGAAAACACTGGTTGTGGCAGAGATTTCCCTGCTGAAAAACGCTGAAGAAGATGCTTCTGCTAGCGTTAGTCAATCCCTGCATTGGCTGCGTTTTATGGCTGCAAGCTGAAGCAAAAACGCTACTGCCTGCTGATGGTTAACGATCCACAAATGCTGGGCTATGGGCTGCTTGAAGGGTGTACAAACGCCAGGCCAATGTGCTGGGATGGCGATGAGTTGGATCTGGGAAAAACGCCAATGGTAGGTGGGAGGTATGGCGAGGATCTACTGCTGGGGGGTTCTGCTGAGAAGTTGCCTATTGAGCGGGAAGCTCCTGCTGCCTCTTCTGCCATTTAGTGCTAACTTGGGTTTGCTTATATAGAAACTTAGCAAAATTGCCCTACCTACTTTTGTTGGAAATTCACTTAAAAATAATAAGTGAAAATCCCAATAAATAGAAAAATAGGCTAAATGCATTGAAAAATTCCCCTAATTGATGCTAATGGATTCTGATGGGAATTCCGATGATCATGCTGTGTGCAACCGGAGGATATGCATCTATGCTAAGTGACTGGGCATGCACGGTCTACGAATAGACTCACAAAAGTGCCAGATCACTGCTAATCTAAACTGACTTGACTTGACTTAACCCTGCTGTTGTGTAGCTTGTCCACGGACACATAGGGTTGGGATGTGTCACGTGACATCCCCTCCTTTTCAAAGTGAGGTACTGGTACCGAACTGTATGGCATCGAGAGAGATCGCCAACAGCATCCGGAATCCTGGAAGGGACTCTTCGCCAGCGAACGTTGATGTGTGGGTCGTGCGGTACTTGAAGTTCATAAAGGTCTGCAACGCTTGCTTCTTTGGGCCGCGCCGAAAGCGACACAAAATCTTGTGAATCTCCTTTCTTGTGTCAACTTCGTCTAGAGTCCTGCTTCTTTCGTCTTCAAGAATCTCCATGGCTGAAAATTCCTGAAACCATCTCCAACACAAAACCATGAACATACCCATTCCATGTAAACTGAAGGAAAAAAAACTTGTCTTCTCTAAAGACTATGTATGCAATGTAGATGAACATAGAGACGGAGTGATGACCCGTTCATCAAACACATGCAAATAATGAGGTCGAATCTTTTCTGTTTGATCGAAATCAATCAACTGTGGCAAATCACAATGGAAATGCCCATGCTTGGTGCTCATACAATCATGTGCTCGTTCAGGAACTGTGTCATACCAAGGAAGAGACATGGAATGTGACTTCCTTACATACAAACTTTTCATCTTTTCATACACAATCCGCATACATTCGTGCTCATCCATGACAGAAACGTGCTCAACATACAATATGTCATGCCTAGGAAAAGGGATCACATAACGATGCTGACTAAAATACATGAAACCTTCACGAATGAAACACTCGAACAATGCGTGCGTATCAATCATGTGAACACATAATACTTCCTATAATGGTTCTCTAGACCAAGGCTCGAGAGCCAAGATCGGTTCTTCAAGATCTATCGAATCTTCTTGTGGGGGATTTGTGGACCTCGACTCGAAAGCCAAGATCAATTCTTCGGGATTGATCGAATCTACAACGAGGTTAGCTTCGCTAGAAAAAGAATCCACTAACACATCAACCTTGTGAACAATCGCATCATCTTCTTGCAACTCATCATGCTTGTGAGAAATCACATGTTGATCATGCAAATCATCATGCTCGTGAGAAATCACATCTTGATCATGCAAATCATCATGCTTGTCAATATCATTCAAATCATCACACTTATCTTTGTCATCCAAATCATCATGCAAATCATTGTCAATCAAATCATCATCATGCAAGTTTTGTGTATCATGCTGTGGAGAAAAAGAGACTGAGAGAGTCTCCTTATCTCGAATCCGTTCAACCTTGTCCTGCATATTAGCAATGAGAGATGGAGAAGGAACAATGTCCTCTCCATGAAAGACAGTAGGAGAATCACTTTTGGCATTGATAGTTAAAGTGCTAGCCTCCCAATCAACGAGAGGGTTGATTTCACGAAACCATTTCATGCCTAAAATCATATCACATCCTGAGAGAGGAGAAACAACAAATCTTCTAGTGAAGGCAGTTTGTTGGATTGCAAACAACACATCAAGGCACTCCTTCGTGATGAGAGCGTCCATACCAAGACGAAAGCCAGAGACCTCGATAGGAGATCTCGGACTAACTTCGAGGCGGGCTCTCTCAACAAGAGAGGGACTGATCACATCATGCATACTACCTGGGTCAAACAATATGACAAAACGGTGCCCCGACGTACGACCATAACATTTAATGAGAGAATCATCAATGGGAGGGTCTTGAGAAATTGTGGGCACAATCGTGTTATCATTCATTGCATTGACAGACGTAGTGGGTGTCGTGGGTTCTTTAGATTCATTCGATTCAAGCTTAGGACATGTTCGTTTTAATGTGACAATGAAAACAGCGAAGAATACGTGCTTTGTTCTTCCGAAGTGATGTATCCTCCTACAATTCCTTGCGCTACTTTTTCATCTGGAGTAAGCTTAGGTTTAGCAGTTGTGTTAGCCTTACCCTTAGATTCATTGGAAGAATTCTTTGATGAGAGACTGTTGGAAGATTGGTTAGAAGAGTTATCATTCTTACCATTCTTACCGTTCTGCGGGTTCTGAGAAGTCTGTGAGGTACTTGTGGAAGTCTTGTTCTCCTTAGGCTTTCCTTTGTTGTGCTTCATCTCGTGGGCGAGAGCAATTGCTACCGCTTTGTTGAGATCGATTGGATCGAGTACCTCGACATCATACTTGATATACTCGTCCAATCGGTAAAGAAATGCCTCCTTGCGCTTCGCATCTGATTTGCGTAATTGAGTGCCGAGCTGCAAAACCAGATTAGAGAAAGACATAACCGGCATACCGTTTTGCTTGAGAGCTCGCCAATCGTCCTTCAGTCATGCAAGGTACTAAGGTGGCATAAACCGCGCCTTGAGCTTGTCTTGGAAATCAGCCCAACTAAAAGAGAGGGGCGTGAAATCGTCGGCTGCCTCTAGGTGCGCGGCTAGCTGTGCCTCTTGCCATGCCTGGTACCAATTTATGGCATCACCGGCAAGGTACATAGCTGCCGTCAAGACTTTGCTATTTCCTGTCTTCTTAGTTGTCGCAAAATAAGCATTAAATTGATGCAACCAAGAATGAATAACAATAGCATCCATCTTACCGTCATACTTACTGAAAGTCAACTTCTCTGTCACTGGGTTGTGTGAATCCGCATCGTGGCTTGTGCCACTTGACGAACTCCCATGATCTTTGGGTGGTTCGGTCTTCGAGGCTAGGATTTGGGCTATAAATTCTTGTTATCGAATCTCCCTTTGAGCTTCTCGCTCGGCGTCCCTTTTTGCTTTGCGTTCTTTGCGTTCAATGCGCTCGCGTTCGAGGGCAAGTCGCTGGTCTTCTTGTCTTGCGGCAATTGCAATGCGCTCACGTTCATGAGCAAGGCGCTCACGTTCCTGAGCAAGTCGATGTTCTTCTTGTTGTGCAACAAGCTTGTCGTTCTCTTTTTCGCGCTCGCGGTCCTTGGCTTCTTGTGCACGGGTCTTTGCCGCTTGTTCATCTGCTTTGCTTGCGAGTTGTTCCAAGGCAACTCGATTCGTTTCTTGTTGTCGTGTCATCATGTCCAACATTGACTTGACCATCATCTCCATAGGAGTGAGGACAACTCGTGGCGTAGATGGCAAAGGGGGAGGGTCGGAAAAATCTCCTGGTGGGGAAAATCCTTCGTTGCCTCTCTCATGCTCATCACCTGAATGCGAAGTATCCATGCCGCTTCGGGTGACGACCATGCACTAGGATCTTGGGGTCTTAAGCTCGCGAGGAACTTGGTTCTTGAGGGTCTTGGGTCTTGGGTTCTTGGGTTCTTGAGGATCTTGAGGTTTTCTTTCGCTTGCAAATCGCGTTGGAGAAGGATCTTCTCTTCACCCGAGTTCTACCCTTTTCTGTGGGCACACCCCTTGGCGGCCTTGCGCTCACACCAAGGTTGCTTTTTCCTACCTCACGTCAATTGGCCGGCCGCTAAGTGCACGGTCCGCTCTCAATGAGTGAAAAGAGACACAAGGGGAGGCTGGACAAGCCCTTCTTTCTTGGGATTCCTGTCACTCTTCAACAAAACACGATTAGGAATCGCCACGCCCAAGTAAACTTGGGTTCGTGCGACCTCAACAAGCAAAAAAAATTCTTGCGGTTCTTTCCTTGAGTAATGCAGAACACTTCCAAAGCTCTGATACCAATGTTAGGTACAGCGGAATGAATGTTGTATTTTCTCAAGATTAGTGATTTTTATTCCTCAAGGTTCCTTTTAGTTCTTTAGGGAAAGAGAGAGCTTTCCGTCTTATGGAGAGTATTGTGGACACGAACAAAGTGGGTGGATGTTGTGCTTGCAAGTGAATGAGACTGAGAGAAGAAGAGAGAAGAGATACGACCCCGAGAGGTTGTAAAACCCTCCTCCGAAGGCCCCACTCTCGTCAGCGAGAGTGGTCTCTGACGAGAGTGGTCTACTTTAATTGCATAAAGGTGTACAATGCGAATGCAATGGACTGATGCAATGGGACTATGCCGATGGCGACGACGGTGATGACGACAACGACATGATGGCTGAATCTGAGTTCTTCTTTAGGCTGAAATTCTTGGACTGTTTTGGGGCTGAAAATGACTGTTTACGACTGTCCTTAAGGGCTAAAATCGGTGGATCTGACGGGGTTCCTGCTGAGGTCAAAAACGCTGACTGATGTACCTTCTTTGGCTGCGTTTTCTGCTATTGCTGAAGGCTGAGAAAACGCTGGTTGTGGCAGAGATTTCCCTGCTGAACAACGCTGAAGAAGATGCTTCTGCTAGCGTTAGTCAATCCCTGCATTGGCTGCGTTTTATGGCTGCAAGCTGAAGCAAATACGCTACTGCCTGCTGATGGTTAACGATCCACAAATGCTGGACTATGGGCTGCTTGAAGGGTGTACAAACGCCAGGCCAATGTGCTGGGATGGCGATGAGTTGGATCTGGGAAAAACGCCAATGGTAGGTGGGAGGTATGGCGAGGATCTACTGCTGGGGGGTTCTGCTGAGAAGTTGCCTGTTGAGCGGGAAGCTCCTGCTGCCTCTTCTGCCATTTAGTGCTAACTTGGGTTTGCTTATATAGAAACTTAGCAAAATTGCCCTACCTACTTTTGTTGGAAAGTCACTTAAAAATAATAAGTGAAAATCCCAATAAATAGGAAAATAGGCTAAATGCATTGGAAAATTCCCCTAATTGATGCTAATGGATTCTGATGGGAATTCCGATGATCATGCTGTGTGCAACCGGAGGATATGCATCTATGCTAAGTGATTGGGCATACAGGGTCTACGAATAGACTCACAAAAGTGCCAGATCACTGCTAATCTAAACTGACTTGACCTGACTAAACCCTACTGTTGTGTAGCTTGTCCACGAACACATAGGGTTGGGATGTGTCACATGACAGCAGAAGTCATTTGAAGTATATTGTCTTAATGCAAGAAGGCCATGTCATTGCTTACGAGAGCCGATTGTTCCCAAGGCCGGAGATGACAGCACAGATTTATGAGAAAGAGCTTTTGGCGGTTATCCATGCTCTTACTCAGTGGCGGCATTATCTACTCGAAGCGGATTTTACTGTCTTTACAGACCATCAAAGTTTGCGCTACTCCTTGTCACGAAAGCAGCTTTCGGAAAAGCAGATGCGGTGGACAAACATCTTGTCACAGTTTCACTTCCAGATTGTCCATGTGTAGGGAAAGAAGAATGTGGTGGCAGATGCTTTGTCTCGGGAAGCTGTTGGTTCTTTGAGCTTCAGGGATACTAAAAGCTGACAGTATTCTGTTGTATGACTTTATGAAATGGAATTCCTCATTATGATACTGATTTGTTCTCGACTTCTTTTAAGTGCAGGAACTGATAGGCGAAATGACTGCAGCATTTTGGTCTAATTAATCGCGCATAGACATGATTGCAATAGGGGCTAGTCAATCGGACATCGATGAGATCCCGATTGGATCTAGATGCGATTGATGGCTACATTGCCGATAAATCATGGTCTAAGATCCGAATGAATGATTGAATGTCATGTGATGTCCTGTGATGTCTAGTGATGTCCTGTGATGTGACTGTCGATTGGTACATGTGCTAGATGTGTGTTCCTAGTACGTAGGTACTAACAATCAGTGTCTGCTAAGACGGTTTGTCGCTTCTGTCTCTTTTGCAGGCGTAATCGAGGGTGATTACAATGCTTTCAAGAGGGGGGTATGTCACAAAGTGATGACGTTGTCATGAGTTTTTTGGAGCAAGGGATTGCGCATATGAACATATACATGCATGGTGCATCAAATAAAGATTTGCCCATTTTCCATAGCCAGGTGGTTACGTGGGGCCCACATTTGTACAAGTAGGACAGGGTGTACATAGTGCATCGATTTTCACTATTACCAGTACCACTGTGTTTTTTTCTACAATAAGGAGGAGTTGGTAGCGCGTAAAACTTCTCGAGGAAGCTATCCGCGGGCCGACGACATGAGGTAAGCAGGTGCGTCAGATGGCATCGAGTGGCGTCAGGAGGTTGAACGGGGTCAATACTTGCACGCGGAGAAGTATGGACACGACGTGGATGTTTTCTTGTGATACTTATGCAGAAAGGTCATCATGAGGACCACTTTTTGGGGCCACTTCACGTGGTTGCGGGATGCATTATTTGGAAAAACTGAGTGCCAGGTGTGCGGATGATGCAAAAAGGTGACAACTATGCACTGCGAGGTCAGTTTTTGGCCTGTTCGGGGTTCGTTTGAGGTCATCTAAAAGGCCACGGGTGCCCAACTAATAAAGCTAAGTGTGGGAACTGAAAAAACTGAGAGAAGACCAGAAAAAACGTGGAGAAGAGAGGAGGAACAGCCGCAAGTGTTTTTTTGCTGTTTTTGGAGCATTTTTTGGCCCTAAACTGCTCATCCGAGGTCGGATTTGAGCACTGTGACATTGTAGGGTGGGGTTTTTGGGCGTTCCGGACACAATGGCGCTGTCCATTTTGCCAAATTCCTCACAGATTTTCTGCTGTTTTTCTGTGTAATCTTCTCCGATGAGTGAAGCCTCTGCCTAACTTTGTGGTTGTATCTGGTGTATTTCCTCCATATTGTGTAAACTATTTGCCCCATTAGTGTTGGGCTGAGCTTCATTGAGTCTAAACAACAGCAATTTGCCTCCTCTGAGCTGAATTGAGAGGGTGTGTGTGAGTGTGTATGTGTGAGTGTTGAGTGGGCAAGTGGGAAATCTCTCTCTTCTCACTCCGTCTGTGTGTTTCCTGTCTCGGGCAGGCTGGTTGTGTAAGCCGAGTGGTGCCCCATAATGTGTGTGTGTATCATCCCAAGAGTGTGTGTCGGGTCATTATAGAGGCGTTGTGTGTGTTTCCATCCCACTCACATTCTTCCAAATAGCTTCCTCGAGAAGTTTTACGCGCTACCAACTCCTCCTTATTGTAGAAAAAAACACAGTGGTACTGGTAATAGTGATAATCGATGCACTATGTACACCCTGTCCTACCTGTACACATGTGGGCCCTACGTAACCACCTGGCTATGGAAAATGGGCAAACCTTTATTTGATGCACCATGCATGTATATGTTCATATGCGCAATCCCTTGCTCCAAAAAACTCCTGACAACGTGTCTGCCTGAGAGCATGCGGGAAACCCTAGCCCTGACTATTGCTGAAAACCCTAAATTTGCAAACCATAACCCTAAAACCTACAAACCCGAAAATCTGCCAGAAACCCTAACCCTAAAACCTGTCCTAAACCCTAACCCTAACCCTAGCAACAGAGGAACTGAATTTCCGGATAATGCGCTAGCATGATGGCATGGCATTGTACGGAATTTCCGGATATTGCGCTGATTTTCAGCTTGAGCGACGCAAATTGACAGCTTTTGGCTACACAAGTTGACCTTGTGAGAGAGAGAATTGATTGCTTTATTTACAAAACTCAAGAGAGTTTGTGTGAGATAGAGAGAGAACAGTTTGCTTTTGATTTGGAAGCTTTTGGGGCTCTGCTTTTGGCATCCCTTGTAAGAACTTTAAATAAGTGGTTTTGGGCTCACTCTGCAGAGCATCTCGACGCAGAGTCTGAGAGTGAAACCCTAACCGCTCTCTTGTACTTTGATCATTGATTAATACATAAAGAAATACCGAAAGGGGCGCCAGTCTTTGGGGCCAATATCTCTAGGCACGGAACTTCGTCGGGCCTGTGCAAATCTATTGTGATCTGTGAATTGTTTTGAAGTGGTTATATGGTGCTGTCATGATTGATTCTTGACTTGGAGTGTCCAAGTCTGTTACAGGAGTTACTCTTTCTCCTTTGTCAACAGATGACTCGATTTTTGAATACTAGAGACATTGATGTCTCTTTGAGCTTCAGGGATACTGCGAGCTGTCAGTATTCTGTTGTATGACTTTATGAAATGGAATTCTGGATAATATGAAACTGATTTGTTCTTGACTTGTTTAAGTGCAGGAACTGATAGACAAAATGACTGCAGCATTTTGGTCTGAATGATCTCGATAGAAATGGTCGCAATAGGGATTAGTCAATCGGGCATCTATGAGGTCTTGTAAGGTGCAGCGGAATGAATGTTGAACTTTGCTCAAGATGAGTGCGCTCAAGGGTTCCTTTTACTTACGGAAGGGAGAGCCTTCCGTTCCTTTAGTGAGAGAGTGCAATGGACACAAACAAAGTGGATAAACACTGTGAATGAAGGTGCTGAGACTGAGAGATAGAGAGAGAAGAATACGACACCAAAATGTTGTCAAACCCTCCTCCGAAGGCCCCACTCTCTATGGCGAGAGCGGTCTACTTATGATTGCACAAATCTCTACAATGCTTGGACTTGCTGACGATGAGGACGACGACAAGACGGACTGAAATCTGTAAACTGAAATCTACAAATCTTTATTTGTTGAATATTGACTCTATGTCGGTGACGATGTCGATAGCGACGATGCGACGACGACGCGCTAAAAACGCAGATGCTGAAATCTGCGTTTTCCGGGGAAAATGTAAACCTTGATAAATCTGACCGTGTGGCGAGGATCTGCTGCAGGAAGGTGAGATCTGCGAGGTTCGGGACTTCTTCAGCGATGTCTGACTGCTGAAAACTGAAAACGCTGAGTCTAGGGCTGAATCTGTCGCGATGGAATTGCAAAACACTCAATGTCCTGCTGCTCCAAAAACTCCAGGGCTCTGTCGCTGTGGAGTCTGCTAACACTAGGGCTGATCTGCTATCTGCGGGGGAATCTGCTAATGCTAGGGCTGATCTAAGGTCGTACTGTCGCCAGGCTGTTGCAATGCAAAAACGCTGGCTGATCTGGGATTCTGCGGTGGAAATCAGCTAACGCTAGGACTGATCTGCTGTCTACTGTCGCCGTGAATCTGCAAGTGCGAAAACACTGGCTGATCTGATGCAAAAATGCTACGCCTTCTGCAATGCTGAAAACGCTAGAGTTGTCGTGGGGGTCGGTCTTGCTGAGAAGTTGCCTGTTGAGCAAGGTGCTCCTGCTGCCTCTTCTGCCAGAAAGTGCTAGCTCTGGTTTGCTTATATATTATCTTAGCAAAATTGCCCTACCTAGTTACCAACAAAAGTCACTTAATAAATAAGTGAAAAATGTCAAAAATAGGGAAAATAGGTTTAATGCACTGGAAAATTCCCCTGATGGATTCTGATGGGAATGCTGATGATCATGCTGTGTGCAACCGGAGGATATGCATTCAATCTAAGTGTCTGGACATGCACGGTCTGCGAATAGACTCACAAAAGTGCCAGATCACTTCCTATTCTAGACTGACTTGACTGAACTGAACCCTAATCATGTTGTAGCTTGTCCACGGACACATAGGGTTGGATGTGTCACGTGACATCCCCTCCTTTTCAAAGTGAGGTACTGATACCGAATTGTATGGCGTCGAGGGAGATTGCCAATAACATCCGGAATCCTAGAAAGGACTCTTCGCCGGCCCACTCTGATGCGTGGGTCATGAGATACTTGAACTTCATAAAGGTCTGCAACGCTTGCTTCTTTGGGCCTTCTGAGTCTCCTTCAATGCTTCAACTTTGTCTATGGACGTAGGTCCATCTTCTTCAAGAATCTCTGACGCTGAAAATTCTTGAAACCACTTCCAACGCAACAACATAAACATACCTATTCCATGTAAAGTGACTGGAAAAATACTATTCCTTCGAAAAAACTGTACATGCAATGCAGATGAACAAAGTGAAGGAGTGCCAAACCGTTCATCAAACACAAGCAAACAATGGGGTCGAATCTTGACTTTCTGATCTAAATCAATCAACTATGGCAAAACACAATGGAAATGCCTATGCTTGACGCTCAATCTTTCTTATGTTCTTTCGGGTATTGTGTCATGCCAAGGAAAAGACATAGAATGTGAATTCCTTGGGTGCAAACATTTCATCTTTTCATGAGAGTTCCGCATACATCCGTGCTCATTCATGAGTGAATCGTGCTCAACGTGCAATATGTCATGCCTATGAAAAGGGATCACATAAGGACGGTGACTAAAATACAGGAAAGCATCACGAATGCAACACTCGAACACATACGAACACATAGTACTTCCTGTGTGATCATACGAACACATAGTACTTCCTGTGGGGGTTCTTTGGACCTAGGCTCAAGAGCCAACATCGGTTCTTCGTGATCGATCGAATCTTCTTGTGGGGGTTCTGTGGACCTCGACTCAAGAGCCAAGATCGGTGCTTCGTGATTGATCGAATCTGCAATGAGGTTAGCTTCACTAGAGAAAGTATCAACTAAACCATCATCCTTGTGAACAATCACATCTTTTTCCTGCAAATCATTATGCTCGTGCGAAATCACATCTTGATCATGCAAATCATCATGCTTGTGATTGTCATCCAAATCATCATTCTCATCATTATCATTCAGATCATCATGCTTATCATCATGCAAATCCTGTGTGTCATGCTTGGGAGAAGAAGAGACTACGAGAGTCTCCTTTTCCCGAATCTCTTGCATCTGTGCCTGCACTTGAGAAAAGAGTCGCAACATCTCCTACATGTGTCGGTCGTTCATTGCTTTTCTTGCTTTGTTCTCGCGATTCATTTCTGCTTTTCTTTCTTCGAGCTCACGCTCTATTTCGGCTCTTCTTTCTGCGCATTCACAATCAAATTCTGCCATTCTTTCTGCTCTTCTTGCTTCGCGTTCTAACTTCCTGTCCATCATCAGCATGTCGAAAGCCTCCAAAGGAGTTAGTGCAATCCTTGGCATAGATGGAGAAGAAGGAGGGTCGGGAAAACCTCTTGGTGGGAAAAATTCTTCTTCAACACCCTCATGCTCATCACCTCCATGCGAAGTATCCATGCCGCTTCGGGAGATAACCATCCACTGAAGTTTTGGGTTCTTAAGTTCACGAGGAACTTTGGTTCTTGGGGGTCTTGGTTCTTGGGGCTCTTGAGGTCTTGAGGTTCTTGAGGTTCTTGCGGTTCTTCTTTCCCTTGCAATCTGTGTTAGAGAAGGATCTTCTCTTCACCCGAGTTCTGCTCTTTTCCGCGGGCGCACCCCTTGGCGGCCTTGCGCTCACACCAAGGTTGCTTTTTCCCACCTCATGTCAATTGGCCGGCCCCTAAGTGCACGGTCCGCTCTCAATGAGTAAAAAGAGGCACAAGGGGAGGTTGGACAAGCCCTTCTTTCTTGGGTTTCCTGTCACTCTTCAAAAACACGATTAGGAATCGACACGCTCAAGTGAACTTGGGTTCGTACAACCACAACAAGCACAAAAGAAAATAGTGGTTCTTGTGGTCCTTTCCTTGAGTGATACAGAACACTGCCAAAGCTCTGATACCAATGTAAGGTGCAGCGAAAAGAATGTTGAACTTTGCTCAAGATGAGTGCTCTGAACTGTGCGCAAGGGTCCTTTTACTTACGGAAGGGAGAGCCTTACGTTCCTTTAGTGAGAGAGTGCAATGGACACAAACAAAGTGGATAAACACTGTGAATGAAGGTGTTGAGACTGAGAGATAGAGAGAGAAGAATACGTGTTAGGTGCAGCGGAATGAATGTTGTTTTTTCTCAAGATTAGTGATCTTTATTGCTCAAGATTTCTTTTAGTTCTTTAGGGAAAGAGAGAGCTTTCCGTCTTGTAGAGTGTTGTGGTCACGAACAAAGTGAGTGGATATTGTGCATGCAAGTGAATGAGACTGAGAGAAGGAGAGAGAAGAGATACGACACCAAGGGGTTGTAAAACCCTCCTCCGAAGGCCCCACTCTCGTCGGCGAGAGTGGTCTATTCTTTGATTGCACAAAGGTGTACAATGCGTATGCAATGGACTATGCAACTTGGTCTATGCCAATGACGACGACGATGACGACGACGATCGCTGAAATCTGAGATCTTCTAATCGCTGAATTTCGGGACTGTTTCGGTGGCTGAAAATGACTGTTTGGCTGCGTTTTCTGAGGTAAATCTTGGGGGATCTGTTGCAACCAATGAGGGCTGAATCTGCTGCTCTGCTATAGGCTGAAAACGCTGTTATCCTGATGTCGCTAAGGCTGAAAAACCTAAACGCTGGTTTTTAGGGTTTCTGCGTTTCTAGGGTTTCTGAAAAACGCTGAAGCTTCTGAAGTCAGAAACGCTGGCCTTTCTCTTCTTGCTGGCGATCTCTGGCATAGGAGGAACGCTAGGGAGAGAGAAGTGAATTGCCGGCGATGGTGCTGCGGGGAGTGGCCTCGCCAAGGGAATGGAGAGGGTTCTTGCTGAGAAGGTGCCTGTTGAGCAAGGTGCTCCTGCTGCCTCTTCTGCCATTTAGTGCTAACTTGGGTTTGCTTATATATTAACTTAGCAAAATTGCCCTACTTACTTTTGTAGGAAAGTCACTTAAAAAAATAAGTGAAAATCCCAATAAATAGGAAAATAGGCTAAATGCACTGGAAAATTCCCCTAACTGATGCGAATGGATTCTGATGGGAATTCCGATGATCATGCTGTGTGCAACCGGAGGATATGCATCTATGCTAAGTGACTGGGCATGCACGGTCTACGAATAGACTCACAAAAGTGCCAGATCACTGCTAATCTAGACTTGATTGAACTGACTGAACCCTGCTGTGGTGTAGCTTGTCCACGGACACATAGGGTTGGGATGTGTCACGTGACAATACGACACCAGAATGTTGTCAAACCCTCCTCCGAAGGCCCCACTCTCTATGGCGAGAGCGGTCTACTTATGATTGCACAAATCTCTACAATGCTTGGACTTGCCGACGATGTCAACGACGATGAGGATGACGACGAGACGGGCTAAAATCTGTAAACTGAAATCTGCGAATCTTTATCTGTTGAATTCTGACTCTATGTCGGTGACGATGTCGATGGCGACGATGCGACGACGACGCGCTGAAATCGCAGATGCTGAAATCTTCGTTTTTCGGGTTGAAACTGTAAACCTTGATGAATCTGATCATGCGGCGAGGATTTGCTGCGAAAAGGTGAGATCAACGAGGTTCGGGACTTCTTCTGCGATGTCTGACTGCTAAAAACTGAAAACGCTGAGTCTAGGCTGAATCTGTCGCGATGGAATTGCAAAACGCTGAATGTCCTGCTGCTCCAAAAACGCCAAGGCTGAATTCTGTTGTCGCTCTGGAATCTGCTAACGCTAGGGCTGATCTCCTATCTGCGGAGGAATCTGCTAACGCTAGGGCTGATCTGAGGTCGTACTGTCGCCAGGCTGCTGCAATGCAAAAACGCTGGCTGATCTAGGATTCTGCGGTGGAAATCTACTAACGCTAGGGCTGATCTGCTGTCTATTGTCACCGTGAATCTGCAAGTGCGAAAACGCTGGCTGATCTGATGCAAAAACGCTACGCCTTCTGCAATGCTGAAAACGCTAGAGTTGTTGTCACGGGGACGTGGCAACTATTAACTATGTCACGAGGACGTGACAATTGCTAACTTTAGTTGTTGGTTTCTTTCCAATGGGTTTTGTTTTATTTTTGAGACCCTCTTCTTGAAGTAGCAAACGGTCGGACATTGTATGGCCAATGTGAACAGTAGTTTCACCCGCACATGGGTAGTGGTCGGCACTGGATTTCGTATGGTAAGAGGATGCCTAGGCTCAGAGCAAGATCATATAGGTCCCCCCGTCGCACTTAGCAAGTTGATGGATACTAGGAAGTGAACTCAATAAGGGCCTAAAGTCAAGGTGTGACTACCAACAGAAAGTATCCGACAGTTGGGCCACATTGCACTTTTGGATGCGGTCCCAATGAGGATAGATGGTCAGATGACCACAGGGAGCCCAACGGAATCATTTCCTAAAATTTAGGGAACTGCTATTTTGGGCCGTGAAATGTGTTCGTGTCATTACCTCCGGTATGACTAGGGAAACATTTTACAACTCTGCCGCGAAGTCAACTGGGCGACTAGTCGGGAGATTTTTAAGCAACGAACCCGAAACGGGAAAATGCTTGTAAATGCGCCAAGTGTCAATTTTTCATGCACTTTCCTCATACAGAAAAAAAGGGCGCTGATTTTTAAGCTGGGAAGAGGCCTCATTTGCTCTCTGTCACATAGGTTAAGAGCTATGGAGTGCTTCCTTTCCCCCTTATGTATAGTGCGGTGCCAGGAGTGATGCCCTACACGCTACGCATTGCTCTCTCTCTCCCCTATGAGCAATATGTTATGCCCCTCTAGTGGGCTTTTCATTTGACCAATGTACAGTTATGTGGGTTCATGCGCCATTGCCGAGGCAAGAGCCTCTTGCACAGGTACTGGATTAGCTAGCGGCTAATCCCCCACAGGTACAGATGAATTCGGAGAGGTTTCACGTGAGAAATCTCGTCCGATTCAAAGGGCAAGTAGCCCTACAGGTGCGGGAGCTCGAGGTCTTGCTACAGATGTGACCGGCACGCGAAACGGAGCCCAAAACAGGGAATTACAGCCTGCTGTGTATTTTTGCAGGTTTAGGGTTTCGGCCCTAAACGGACCCTAATACCCCGAGGAGGGTCGGGGACGCGAGAGGACTGCTATACAGGTGAACTGGCGCATTTTCGAGGCAGAAAACAGAGAATTCAGCGTGCTGCAGATTCTCGCCAGGTTTTGCAAAGTGTCCGTATGCGTCGGGAAAGTCAACTATTGCGTGGGGATACTGACTGTGAAGCGTCCTAGTATAGTTATGCTGCCGAAATCGAGCCAGAACAGGTGTTTCTTAGCCTAGATTGTGCGGGGCAGCTTGTAGGAGATCACAGGTTTTATTCCCTCTATTAAAGAATAAAGAAATATCGAAAGGGGCGCCAATTTTGGGGCCTACAAGTTGTTGGCGTCTGCTCGGAGCATTCTAGCTTCCGAGCCGTGTGTGTACTTAGGTGTTAATCCCCGTTACAGGTTACCTTTGCAAAGTACTCTGTGTGTGTCTGAAGTAAAGAATTTCGGGTGAAACCCAACGCCTACCACCCCACAGGCCGGTTTCATGGTTCCATTGCCGGGATATCATCACTTTTCCTCAAAGAGTGAGCCTCGGTTGTTTTGGGTAAAGACACAGAGTGCAGAAACGCGGGATTACACTATGGCCGACAAGGGGTAGGGCATTATGGAAGAGGGTTCCTCTTCAAATGACAGGCAGGAGATCCCTATGGTTTTCGAGATTGGCGAGAGCTCACGGCCACGTCAGTCTGTACCTCCTGTCAATGTGAATGTCTCTCCAGTAGTACAGGGCTTTATGACTGGGCAACTTGAGGATGATGCGTTCAAGACTCAGTTAGTTTCCGCGGTGAATGTCTTTTCGCAGCTAGTGCAGAATCCAAGGTTTATGGAGTTCTTGCAAGCGCCACCAGTGCAACATCAAAATAGGCAACCTACGCGGCGTACGGAGCTTGTTGATGCTAAAGCCCAAGAACTTCATGCGGCTCAGGAGGAAAGGGAACACTCGCATGTTGCGGAGTCAGGGGCTCCAAAACAGGTTCCTCCTGTGCTTGAACAGGTGGCTAGAGCGCCTATTCCACAGGTTATGTTAGTTCAGCCCGCCACCTTTCAGAGCCAGCATGCTGTCTAGAATGGACAAGGAACTAGATACCAGGCTATGCACTCAGTTTTTCCACCACCCACGGTACATCCTGGGTATTTCGGGGGTGGATCAGTGTTCCGAAGTATGGCTGGTTATGCGCCTGGAAGTCAGTCGTACATGCCAGGAACAGTGTTCGGGGGTATGCAAGGCATCATGCAAAACCCCATGTATGGTAGTATTGGCATGCAGCAAGGTTTTCAAAACAACCACGGCCAGTTTGGGGTGCCACAGGGTCATTTTGGCATGGCTAGTTTTTCTGGACAACAGCCAGATATCGCACCTCTGACGCAAAATGTGAATGGCCAAGATGTGTCGATCATGCCTACTACAGTGCCCATGTTGCAGACCATTCCGACAACTTGGGGGCACTAGAGAAGCCGAAGGCTTACAAAGAAGGTGGTGCAGTTGTAAAGTTCAGTACCTTCAGTGGTTTCGAGGACAAGACAAAGGCCCTCACTTTCCTCCAGCAGTTTGATACAGCTTATGCAGGAAGGGAATTTTACAGAGGCCTCGAAGGTCAAGAAAGCTGCCACTTTCTTAAAGGACAATGCGCTCACATGGTGGACGACATTGTTAATGCAAGGACAGGCACCCACCACTTGGGTTTACTTCAAGCAAACGTTTGCATCTGCTTGGCTATCAAATGGATTTGAAGCCAACGTCATGATAGATTGGCACCAGCTTACTTCAGCTTCGTGCAGGAGCTTGCTGGAGTACAATAGGAGGTTTTGTAAAGCGTTACTCTCAGTGACCTCCTACAGATTTGTGCCATTGATAGAGCAGATAGAGAAGTATTGTTGTGGGCTGCCTAAAGGACTTCGCGATTACTGTACAAAGAACAGAGTGGCTACCCTCACTCAGCTTATGGAAGTTGCGAACACTGGTCTTGCCTTGTTGAAAGGAGAGGACAGTGGATTTCCGAGCAACGACAAAGGAGGGCAACTAAAGAAAAATTCAGCGAAGAAGCCCTTTGTGAAAACGGCTCCTGATGCGTCACAAGGGTCAGAAAAGGCCACCAAAGACAAGGATTCAGCCGGGGCTTCTGGAGCGCAGGCAAAGAAACAGAAAAGGAAGCCTTTTGTGCGCAAGTTGCTCAAGGAAAAGAAGGTCCTAATGGCTGAGAACAAATGCTTTATATGCGAGCAACCTGGTCACTTTGCTATCAATTGTCCACAAAGGAAAAGACCAGCTGACTCAGAGAATAAAGAAGACCAGAAAGGCAAGAAGCGTAAACCCACAGCAGGTTTAGTGCCAGACATGGTGGGCGACAGGCCCAGCACAGATGCCAGTGAGTTATGCAGGGCATGGGGTAAAGTTAGGGATCATATGGCACTCATCTTCTTTGATCCAGGTGCCAAAGCCAACTTTATCTCACCAGAGTTAGCTATGAAGCTGGGCATCAGAGCTGAAGAGATGGGGTACACAGCAGAGGCAGGGTTGGCATGTCCTGGCCACTCAGTGTGTGTTACTCCCATCATTGGAAAACTGCGTCTGCATATTCAGTCGTATGTGGACACAGAAGAGTTCTACATCATGCCGCTGGAAGGTTGTGACGCCTTGTTGGGGATCCCGTAGATGTTCCGAGTGCATGGAGTCTTGGATGCCTACAGCAAAAAGATCATTGTACAGCATAGGGGCAAAACTCACATCTTGGATGTAAAGCTTAAAGGAGAGTCAGTCCCTATTGTATCTGCTTCTGCTATTTCTGTAATAAAGAATCATCTTTCTGTGTACTTGATTTTTGCACATGATGTCTCACATAGTGATCAGTCAAATTTATCTGTGTTAGATAAAGAAAGGTCAGCATTTTTGCAAAAGTTTAGTGACTGTTTTTCTGATTCATTACCGTCGCAATTGCCGCCAAAGAGACCTGAGGAGCATCGGATAGATTTGGTGCTAGGGTGTAGCCCACCAAATAGACCTCCCTACAGGGTTAGCGCAGCGCAGCAGAAAGAGATTATGAGCCAAGTTGAGGTGTTATTAGAGAAGGGGCTGATTCAGCCTAGTTCTTCACCCTTTTGCTCCCCAGTGCTCCTAGTGCAGAAGAAGGATGGCTCATGGCGCATCTGTATTGACTACCGTGCGTTGAATAAGAATACCATCAAGAATAGGTTTCCTATTCCTAGAATTAATGATATTCTCGATCGTTTAGAGGGTGCTGCAATTTTCAACAGGATAGACCTTAAGAGTGGGTACCATCAGATTCGTATAAGGCCAGAGGATGTGCACAAGACTGCGTTTAGAACGACATTTGGTCTTTATGAGTTTCTAGTGATGCCATTTGGGCTAACAAATGCTCCTGCCACGTTCAACAGAATGATGGACCGGATTTTCCGCTCGCATCAACAGTTTGTTGGGACGTTCTTCGATGACATGATAGTGTATTCGAAGAATGAAGAGGAGCATAGGCGTCACTTGACCATTGTGTTCGAAGAGCTGCGCAGTCACAGGTTACTTGTCAATCCTAAGAAAAGTGAATTCTTCCTTGAAGAGATCCACTTTCTTGGCCATATAGTCTCAAAGGATGGTGTTAAAATGGATCCCACAAAGGTCGAAGCTATCAAGACATCGCCAGACTTGAAGACTGTGCACGATGTCAGAAGCTTCTTGGGATTGTGTTCCTACTATAGAAGGTTTATCAGAAATTTTGCAGAGATATCATTGTCTCTTCACGCTTTGCAAAAGAAAGAGGTCACTTTCAGATGGACCCAAAAAGAGATTTCAGCTTTTAGTCTCTTAAAGGAAAAGTTGACTTCAGATCCAGTTATTGTTTTTCCAGATCTCAGGAAGTCATTTGTGGTCCAATGTGACGCATGTGGCAGTAGCATCGGAGCAGTGCTAATGCAAGATGGACGGGAAGTAGCTTATGAAAGCCGAATTTTGCAAGGGCCAAAGAGGACTACGCAAGTCTATGAGAAAGAGCTCTTGGCCGTGATTCATGCGCTTTCTAGCTGGAAGCACTACCTCTTAGGTGTTGATTTTGTTGTCCAAACAGATCATCAGACCTTGCGATACTTCTTGACACAGTCAAAGTTATCCGAAAAGCATATGCGATGGGCAAACATTCTTTCCATGTTCCACTTCCAAATTATGCATGTGGAAGGCAAGAAGAATGTTGTGGCTGATGCGTTATCAAGAAAGCCACAATTTTCAGCTGTGTCAATTCCTTATCATCATGAGTTAGATGATATGAAGGAACAGTATACTACTGATGAAGATTTTGCGAGGATCTTTGAACAGCTACAAGAGGGGCAACATCACGAGCACTACCTCCTCAGAGATGGTTTTATGATGATGCATGGCAGACTTTGTGTCACTAGGCCACTGCGACATAAGGTCATGGAAGAGAGTCATGTCCCACCGTATGTAGGGCATCGCGGCATTGATGCAATAGTTAGAGCAGTAGAGACATTCTTCTATTGGCCTACCTTGAGGAGAGATGTGGATGCCTTTGTGCGAGCATGCATAGTTTGCCAAAAGGTCAAGTTTGACAAGCAAAAGGCACCAGGGTTGTTACAACCACTGTCGATTCCAGATAAGCCATGGGAAAGCATTGCTATGGACTTTATCTTGATCTTCCAAGGACGCCAACAGGGAATGATGGTATATGGACCATTATCTGCAGGTTCAGCAAGCAGGTCCATTTTATCCCTGTCAGGAAGAAGATAAAATCTGATCAGATGGCACGCTTGTTCATGTACAATGTGTTTAAGTACCATGGTATGCCACAATCGATTATCAGTGATCGTGATCCTCGCATGACCAGTTTGTTCTGGAGAGGATTGTTTGAGAACATGGGCACTATGCTCAAGTTCTCGTCTTCGTTTCATCCACAAACTGATGGACAGTCAGAAGAGGTTAATTCTACTGTCTTAGATCTGTTGAAATGCTATGTGTCAGATAATAAGGGCAAGTGGGAACAGTATTTGCCTATGCTTGAGTATGCGTACAATAATACGGTGCACTCGTCTATTGGCAAAGCACCTTTTGAAATTGTTGAAGGTGGCAAAAAGATCCCTCCCATTCTACATACAAAGGACAAGATCTTTGAGGCAGATCGATATGTTGAGAACATGGATGAGATGTATAAGAAAATTAGAGTTGCCTTGGAGAAGGCTCAGGCAAAGCAGAAAAAGGCTGCTGATCGTCACCGTCGTGAGTTGCTGTTATCACCTGGGGATTGGGTTTTGTCAAGGGTCGAAAATGCAAGGTTAAAGAAAATGAAGGGCAAGGAACGACTGTTTCCTAAGCTCAGTATGCGTTACTATGGGCCTTTTCAAGTGCTTGACAAGATCAGCGATGTGGCTTATAGGCTGAAATTGCCCGATGCATGGAAGATTCATAATGCGTTTCACGTGAGTCTTCTAAGACCCTTCGTGGGTGATGTGCCAGAAGATATGCCAGATGAGAATCAGCCATAAGTTGAGGAACTTGATGAGATCCTGGTACCTGAGAAAGTTTTGGCACATAAGGACAGACAAGTTAAAGGACAAGTTGCAAGACGCTATTTGGTGAAGTTCAAGAACTATCCGCCTATGGATGCAAAGTGGATGGAAGAGCATGAACTGTCAGAGTCACCAAATGTATTGCAGCTTTACCTTGAAGCCTTTGGGTTACAGCCTACTTATGCCCCAACCCAACATGTGCAAAGGAGGGGTAATGATAGAGCTAGTACATCAAATGTACATATGAATTCAGTGTAATAGATGGAAATGACAAAAGTATGAAGGTCTCATTAAGTCATTTGTATCTATGTGTTATGACCTTTCTTTGCGGATACATGCGATGATAAAAGAGTGTTGATAGCACAAGATCATCAGTGGCGTGTATTTATGGTATGCAATCAAGGACGTTTGCGATTTCAAGAGGGGGGTATGTCACGGGGACGTGGCAACTGTTAACTATGTGACGAGGACGTGGCAACTGCTAACTTTAGTTGTTGGTTTCTTTCCAATGGGTTTTGTTTTATTTTTGAGACCCTCTTCTTGAAGTAGCAAACGGTCGGACATTGTATGGCCAATGTGAACGGTAGTTTCACCCGCAGATGGGTAGTGGTCGACACTGGAATTCGTATGGTAAGAGGATGCCTAGGCTCAGAGCAAGATCATATAGGTCCCCCCGTCGTACTTAGCAAGTTGGTGGATACTAGAAAGTGAACTCAATAAAGGCCTATAGTCAAGGTGTGACTACCAACAGAAAGTATCCGACAGTTGGGCCACATTGCACTTTTGGATGCGGTCCCAATGAGGATAGATGGTCAGATGACCACAGGGAGCCCAACGGAATCATTTCCTAAAATTAAGGGAACTGCTATTTTGGGGCGTGAAATGTGTTCGTGTCATTACCTCCGGTATGACTAGGGAAACATTTTACAACTCTGCCGCGAAGTCAACTGGGCGACTAGTCAGGAGATTTTTAAGAGGCGAACCCGAAACGGGAAAATGCTTGTAAATGCGCCAAGTGTCAATTTTTCATGCACTTTCCTCATACAGAAAAAACGGCGCTGATTTTTAAGCTGAGAAGAGGCTTCATTTGCTCTCTGTCGCAGGTTAAGAGCTATGGAGTACTTCCTTTCCCCCTTATGTACAGTGCGGTGCCAGGAGTGATGCCCTGCATGCTACGCATTGCTCTCTCTCTCCCCTATGAGCAGTATGTTATGCCCCTCTAGTGGGCTTTTCATTTGACCAATGTACAATTATGTGGGTTCATGCGCGATTGCCGAGGCAAGAGCCTCTTGCACAGGTACTGGATTAGCTAGCAGCTAATCCCCCGCAGGTACAAGTGAATTCGGAGAGGTTTCACGTGAGAAATCTCGTCCGATTCAAAGGGCAAGTAGCCCTACAGGTGCGGGAGCTCGAGGTCTTGCTACAGATGCGACCAGCACGCGAAACGGAGCCCAAAACAGGGAATTACAGCCTGCTGTGTATTTTTGCACGTTTAGGGTTTCGGCCCTAAACGGACCCTAATACCCCCAAGAGGTTCGGGGACACGAGGGGACCGCTGTGCAGGTGAACTGGCGCATTTTCGGGGCAGAAAACAGAGAATTCAGCGTGCTGCTATCTATTGCGTGGGGATACTGACTGTGAAGCGTCCTAGTACAGTTATGCTGCCGAAATCGAGCCAGAACAGGTGTTTCTTAGCCTAGATTGAACGGGGCTGCTTGTAGGAGATCACAGGTTTTATTCCCTCTGTTAAAGAATAAAGAAATACCGAAAGGGGCGTCAATTTTGGGGCCTACAGGTTGTCGACGTCTGCTCGGAGCATTCTAGCTTCCGAGCCGTGTGTGTACTTAGGTGTTAATCCCCGTTACAGGTTACATTTGCAAAGTACTCTGTGTGTGTCTAAAATAAAGAATTTCAGGTGAAAGCCAACACCTACCGCCCCACGGGCCGGTTTCACTTGTCGCGGGGGTCGGTCTTGCTGAGAAGTTGCCTATTGAGCAAGGTGCTCCTGCTGCCTCTTCTGCCAGAAAGTGCTAGCTCTGGTTTGCTTATATATTATCTTAGCAAAATTGCCCTACCTAGTTCCCAACAAAAGTCACTTAATAAATAAGTGAAAAATGTCAAAAATAGGGAAAATAGGTTTAATGCACTAGAAAATTTCCCTAATGGATTCTGATGGGAATGCTGATGATCATGCTGTGTGCAACCGGAGGATATGCATTCAATCTAAGTGTCTGGACATGCACGGTCTGCGAACAGACTCACAAAAGTGCCAGATCACTTCCTATTCTAGACTGACTTGACTGAACTGAACCCTGGTCATGTTGTAGCTTGTCCATAGACACACAGGGTTGGATGTGTCACGTGACAGGTCTTGAGTGGATCTAGATGCGATTGCTAATTGCATTGCCGATAGATCATGGTCTGAGATCCGAATGAATGTGGTGATTTCATGTAATGTCCTGTGATGTGACTGTCAATTGATACATGTGCTAGATGTGTGTTCCTAGTGTGTCGGTACTAATAGTCAGTGTCTGATAAGACAGTTTATGGCTTTTGTCTGTTTCGCAGACGTAATCGCGGGCGATTACAATGCTTTCAAGAGGGGGGTATGTCACAAACTGGTGACGTGGCTGCCCAATACACACACACCCCCCCTCTGGCAAGGACTCCCGGATGGCATACCCGCTGGAATGATGACGTGGCTGCACCGTACAGACAGCCCCCGGAAAACGCGGAAATCCAGCCACGTGGCAGCATGTACGGACACCCGCTTTTTGCTGAAGCTGCTGGCTGCTTTTGGCCTACGCAAGCGCTAGCTGAAAATCCTACGCTAATGTTGCTTTATTCAACGCGATGCAGCAAGAGAGAGAGGGTTTAATTTTTTAAGTTGCTTTATTTTAGGGGCAGTTTTTTATGGACAGCTTTTGCGGCCCTACTTTTGGCATCCCTTGTAAAACCTATTTATTAGTGGCTTGGGCTCTCACTTCTCACACCATCTAGACGCAGAGTCTGAGAGTGAGTCCCAACCACTCGCTTGTACTTTGAGTTGCAGATTAACACAAAAAGAAATACCGAAAGGGGCGCCAGTCTATGGGGCCAATATCTCTAGGCACGAAACTCCGTCAGGACAGTGTCGAATCAATTCTGAACTGTGAACTGTTTTGAAGTGAATTCTTGTCGTGTAGCGGTAGAATCTTGACTTGGAGTGTCCAAGTCTGTTACAGATACCTCTAGGCGCGGAACTATGCCGGGCCGTGTCGACTCAAGTTTTCAAAGTTGTGAAGTATTTTAAGTGATTTTCTCGAGTGTCATGTCGGATTCTGTGCTTGGGTTGCCCAAGTCTGTGACATTCTCCTAGGATCGTAGACACTCCTATCTAGGGATAGGTACAAAATTGGCTCTGGAAGTCGATGGTTACAACCACCCTTTCTTTAGACTTAGTTGACAATATTCTTCACCGCCCTGGTCCATACTCTATGACTCCTATAGACCACCCTGAGCTTGGAGTCCTTATACATATGTTTTGATTGGTAAGGCTCCTTGAGGACAAGTTGAGACGAGCATCCTCAAGGACCCACAGAATTGCATAGTGGTTACCTGTTTGGAAAGGCAATACTCTTGTAGCATAGCTCAAGGCATCATGAAGTTTAAAGATTGTTGTAAATTTTGTAAAGAGGGAAAATTGTGCCGAGCATGCCTTGAAATAAAATCTGGCAACTCGTCGACGAGAAACTATAGATATCCATTTGACTCCATAGCTTCCCGTCATGAATTGATGTAGGACTCGTTTGCCTGTCGGGAAAAGCAAACAGCCTTTGCTCCGATACCACGATAATCGAAGGGCACCATGTACTGACAAAATAATATTTGGAACAGACTATAGCTGTCACAAACGGGACGCATAGCAATATAAAATAGACTCGGATAAATAGAATTTATCACTAAGTACTGAAGCCAGAGGATATAGAGAGAAATAGATAGAGAGAGAGAGAGAGAGAGATATAGAGTGAGAAGATCGACACAGTACTGGGGACCAGAAGATGGGTTGGTCCCCCCCCCCCCCCCGTAATAGTCTCTTTATTACTGAGGAGAAGTCTATACAAGCACTTGAACCGAATGTATTACCACGTTCAATCTAGAATAAGACTTAATGGTTCCCGAAAGCCTCAGCTTCCTATTCCTAGGGCAAAACCCTATTCCAGGCAACGTCCGTTCCTTATTCCAAATCCTCGAAAATCAAGGTTCTCGCCTCTAGATCTCACCTTCCAGACTCCAGGCATGGCATCCCTGCAACTCTTTTCCACCTCTGTTTCCAGAGTCCGCTGGAGTCCTCTTCCAGCTGAACAACTCTACTTTCCCGGACGCGAAGTCCTTCCTTGAGAATCTCAACTTGCGGATCCCCAACTCGAGAGTCTACTACTCTCGGATCCATGGATCTACGTCCCAAACTCGGGTACGAAACCCTTGGGCTAATCTGGCTCTAGTTCCTCAGAGCGCTTTCTCTTGCAAAGGCTCAAGCCTTCCTCTGCTCCTACTCCCTCACTATGAGGAAGTACACCTGCAAACAAATACTTAGAGATCATAACATGAAAATCGTTACCTTCAAAGTCTCGATGCTCGAAACGCAACTCGGTTCTCGAAAAACAATTCCCTCTCTACATAGAAAATTATCTCTTCCAATCCTACACACATAAAGAGGTGAGTTCTTGGGTTCCTTCTCGTAAATCAGCCCTGTCTACGACGTTTATGGGCTGAAAACAGAGAAAAACGGCAGCTTGTCCCGATGGAAACACGTAGGCACTTCTTCGCGAGAGAGCTCGCGCAATGGGTCCTGGCGACATCTGGTACACTTGGGACAGCCATGGGCATTACCGGCAACGTCTTCTTTGCGGCTGAAATCTATTGTAGCATCTCTTTCTTGCAAAATTGGTCTTCCCTCTGGGAGAGGGCGTGTGATGCTTTTATAGCTCCCTGGCCACGGCAAAGATAGCTAAGCGTTGGCTACTCGCGTAGAGATCGTGGCCGTTTCTCGGTTTGTTTTTTTTTTTTGGGCCACACACACACACACACAGAGAGAGAGAGAGAGAGAGAGAGAGAGAGAGAGAGAGAGAGAGAGAGAGAGAGAGAGAGAACGCTGGTGTATTTTAAAAATAGTCTGAATCTGTCCAAAAACTCAATAAAACCTTATAAGTTAAAACAATGCTTTCATAGCACTTCCCAAGTATCCTTGGATGCAATCACATGCACAGTTGCAATGCAGACATAGACTTCCTCGCGGAAAAGCATTTGCTTTCCCGAAAAGCAATCCCTCTTTCTCAGAAAGCGTTCGTTTTTTCCTCAAAGTTTCCTCTGAACCCATCTTCATTCAAGTGCTTGCTTTTCCTTGTGCACAATTCTAACACAGTTCGAAATATCCTCTCGACTATGGATATCTCCTTTCCGATGCACCCGTCACCCGCCTTGTGACGCATCAGGAATACCCATTACCTAGTCTTTTCCTACCGAAATTACGGTACAATCTCCTTCACGATGCTCTATGTCACCCATCCTATGACGCATCAGAGATGTCCGTTCCCGAATGGTCGGATACTCCTTCACGATGCTCCCTGTCACCCATCCGATGTGACGCATCAAAAGTACCCGTTCCTGGTGGCCTTACAGATATTCCCTTTCACAGTGCTCCCGTCATTACTCTGATGACGCACTAGGAATACTCGGTACTCGGATGTCTTTGGTGAGAAAAACCCTCTCACTTATAATCAATAATTCATTTAGAATTATTTTTCTTGGTGTTCCAAGCGAGAAAACCTTCTCACTTACAAATCCAATAATTCATTTAGAATTATTTTCCTGTCAGATAAAGCCAATTTAGCAACATCCCTCTCACTTATAAGCAGTTGTCCTCAACTGTAGACGTCCAACTGAACTGTCGGGGAGAAACCGGAAAAATTCCAAATCTTGCTCAATGGTGGGTTCAGCTAGTCCTTTCTCAGAAGAGAACTTAAAAATTGAATTAAACAAAAATTCAAAAATTCAATACTTATCTTACCAGCTCATGTCCTTTCTCTAGTACCTCGAGGATATCCTTCATCATCACGTCTTTCCGAGAATCTGTTAACTCAATTCCACCTTCTCGATCCCAAGTAGAATAATCCTCCTAGAAATCAATCTAGGTCTCTGTCCCTGCGCATAACCTTGCGCTATTAGTCCTAAGGATATTAAACCTCTTATGTCCTCCCACATGGGGCATGTCAAGACTATCAAGCTCATGTGAATCTTCATGTGGCAAACAAAGTGGGCCATCTTACCAAAGTAAGTTCTTATTCCGGGCCTTTGCTTTGGGTAGGCCAATTGTTCTGATCCGAAGATCCCTTGTGCATTGCCGCACGTCTTTTAGCTTCTTCCTTTTTTTTTCCTTCCAGATCTAAAGTTTCCTTATCCGAGACTCTGTTAACTCGATTCCATCTTCTCAAATTCAAGAAGAATAATCTTCCTAAAAATCAATCTAGGTATTTGTCCTTGCGCATAATCCTGCGATGTTAGTTCAGAGGGTATTAAACCTCTTGTGTCCTCCCACATAGAGAATGCCCAAATCATAGAGTATTAATCTCGATGTCTTTCTTTCACAAATAGAGTCTGCGATCACCTTAAAGAAGGTTCTTGTTCCGGGCCGTCGCTCAACGTAGGCAGACGGTTCCAATCCGAAGATTCCTTATGTACGGCGGCACTTCTCTCCAATCTTTTTCTTCTACGAGTTATTACCACCAGCAATGTTTTCTCGACGCGCATTAGCGTCTCTCCCATTCATTTTAAAACAGTTGGCGAATTATACTCTTACGGATATAATAATTCAAATTTATTCAAGTAACAAGTATTGCTACTTGACCTACTCATGGAGAAACATATACCGCAACCAAAAGTTGCTACTGTAATGGTAAAAGCACATAGCGTACTCAATGATCGACGACCATCAGAAAACCTCTTCTCCGTAGAGAAACTCAAATTCCTTCTACCGAACACATCTCAAATAGAGATTTTCGTGTCGGAATATCCTTGCGCGCTGAAAGGTGCTCAAGAGAGTATAACAAACTCCCATCCAGTTCCTTGGCATAGGTCTACAGCTTCGGGTGTTATCCATGTACCCAAAGGTGTACAAAATTCTTAAGCTGTGTAGGAGTTTCGATGAACCTGGGGAATTACCTTCCTTACGTAAGATCCTTAAGAGCGAAGACACCCAACCTGACGATCCCATGGCTCGATCTTAGAGCAAAACCTGCTCATCAACAAAACTAGGATTTCAATCCTTGGATTCCTCGAGCCCACGCCGTAGCCGTTGCTTGTTCCTTCCCTCGTAAAGAGAGTGTTCATTCACTTGTGCAAAAAGCACTACCATATCTTTCCCGGGTAAGGGGTGTAGGCTCATAGGATACTCAAGCTTGATAAAAGCTTTTCTTTTCTTGAAAACTCGGAATGGTTCCTTCATAATGTCCTACCCGGATTTCTAAGCACCTAGACAAGATTTTTTCTGAAGTAGATCTTTGAATAAGGTCACTAATGTCCCCTTTGGGTTTCACGGATACTAATGGGCTGACAAGTATTTTGTTGTATGACTTTATGACACGGAATTTCCGAAAAAGAATATGATTGATTTGTACTTGACTTGTTTGAGTGCAAGAATTGAAAGACGAAATGACTGCAGCATTTCGGTCTCATGAATCTCTATAGACATGATCGCAATAAGGATTAGTTAATCGCGGATCAGTGAGGTCCGGAATGGATCTAGATGCAAATACTAAATACGTTGCTAATGGTCATGGTCTAAGATTTGGAATAAATTTTTTTGTGATTTGTCATGTGATGTCCTGTGATGTCGAGTGATGTCCTATGATGTGACTGTCAATTTGTACAAGTGCTAGATGTGTCGTGTCTAGTGCGTCAGTACTAACAGTCAGTGTCTACTAAGACAGTTTATGGCCTCTGTCTGTTTTGCAGGCATAATCGAGGGCGATTACAATCTTTCAAGAGGGGGGTATGTCACAAACTGATGACGTGGCAGTGGCAGTACGGATTTCTGACGTGGTAGATGACGTGGCAGACTCGGAAAACGCGCTGACTGGATGACGTGGCAGTGTACGGATTTTTTCGCGTTTTACGCAGGCTATTGACATGGCCTGGCTGTACGGATTTCCGTAATCAATGTTGATGCGTTTTGTTGGCAGATTTTTACCCAAGATGCTTTTGGAGCCATTGCTTTTAAGTTTTAATACTTTTGAGGCTCTGCTTTTAGCAACCCTTGTAAAACCTTTATAAGTGACCCAAGGGGCTCACTTTGCAGAGGATCTGGATGCAGAGTCTGAGAGCGAGCACCCGCAAGCAATTGTACTTTGCTCAAAGATTTAATATAAAAAGAAATACCGAAAGGGGCGCCAGTTTTTGCGGCCAATACCTCTGCCATCTGGGCACGGAACTCCATCGGGCCGTCTCTCTCTCTCTCTCTCTCTCTCTCTCTCTCTCTCTCCATTAAAGTTCAGTGATTATGAAGTTTCTGTTCGAGTGTTGCTATTGATTTCTCCCTTCGAGTGTCCAAGCCGGTTACATGCTACATGCTCAACTCAATTCCTCGACTCACCGCGCTCTACCCACCATAATTCTTGCCAAGCCAGTGAAAAGCAAGTTATAATTAGAGCTGGCTCACATTGTCTACCATTTTAAATTAGAAGCTAAAAAGTGGCCCACTCGCCAATTCAAAATCGTCTCCATGGGTTGAGAGCAATAGAGACCATAAAATTCTAGTAACCGCATACGGATTATCAAATTAAAGGGAGATTCATTAACGCTACTCTCGATCCCACCAAGTTCAGATGGGAAATTAGACAAATCAAGGCTAGCTTTTGTTTGGTTTTGGGGGGGGGGGGGAGGGGGTAAGAGTTTCGGCATCTCAAATGAACTGCCCAATGTGAAGAGGAAGCTCTAAAACCCCAACAACACACCCCAAAACGGTGATCGAACGTGGGTAGGTAAGTTGAAAACCTTGAGTGCAGTTTCCACAGCCATTACACTCCCCTAGAAAGCTACTATCGAATATGTATTTTATAAAGAAAAAAAGAACACTCCTCCAGCCCCTCCTGCTCCTGCCGCCATCGCTATCCCCTGCTCACTCGTGCTGCAAATGGTTTCGCCCTCCTGATCCTGATGCCATCGCCATCCCCTACTCCTACTGCATCCTACCATCGCACGCCACCTGCATCTGCACTCCCTACCCGCCAACCAGGAGTCTCAAAGGATCTTGAAAGATACGCATTTTAGATGAATGGTTGAGGACTCTCTCTCTCTCTCTCTCTCTCTCTCTCTCTCTCTCTCTCTCTCTCTCTCTCTCTCTCTCTCTCTCTCTCTCTCTCTCTCTCTCTCTCTCTCTCTCGTGCTCACTCCCCTTGATCTCTAAGCTTCCGCATCGTCGACTTTGACATGGTATTAGAGCATCTTGGTGTAGCTCATGCATAAGGAACCTTGGTGGAGACGGAGCTGCAAAGTGAAAAGAAGAAGAGATATGTCGCCGGCATCCACCACCCTCTACAATGGCATCTCAAAGCGCCAGTGTTTTCCTAGCCAGCACCAATATTTTCCCCTCTACTAGTCCCTGCGAGCATTTTGGAACGCCAGATTGGCGGTAGCTTTGGCCATGGTCCTGCGAGCGTTTTGAAACGCCGCTATTCTCCTTTGGCAACAGCACCCTACGTTTTGGCTAGCGTTTTGAAACACTCAGACGATCTCCCCTCTTGGCGGCACCAACGAAACCCTCCACAAGCCATTGCGTTTTGAAACGCTGTGACCAACCTCCCCACCCCTTCCTTGTCGACGACAGCCCTCCCTACCAATGCCCCAAGCATTTTTTGCAACAGCGTTTCAAGACGCTATTCTTGAGGGTATCTTGAGGTACTGGAGCACCCCCACCGAGATTGTCTTGGTGATTAGGAGGGATTCTTGTGCACCTTCTGTAGAAGGTTTGGAGAATACAACGGGGCCGTGTTGAACCTTAAAGGAGTGGCTTTGTGCCAATCTTACGACCATTGTTGAAGGGTTTTGTGGCGGATCGGGAGAAGTGCAGGACCTCAAGAGAGGGATAGCAGTTTTTTTTTTCGGAGCCATTTGGGAAGAGCAGAGGAGTGGAACTCCTTGGTTCTTGGTTTGTGCGGTCACTCTTGGAGTGCGCGAAGGTTTTCTCGGGATTCCAATTCTTGCAACTTCATCATGGCCCCCCCTTGCTCGAGCACCCACGACGACAACGACCATAACCAACAAGTGGCTATGGATAGCGGATCAACCATCCAGTTAGCGGCCTATGCACCGGCACAGTTCTCAAGGAACCCGGTAAATTGTTTGGCTCGAGATTGTGAAGTCAAAAGCAAATGAACGAGTTTGTTAGAGGACAGCCGCAAAGGCAAGTTGGACAAGGATAGCAGTACGAGTGCTCGGTTATCTGCCACGAGGTACGACCACAGTTGTTATGAATGTGACTCAACGCTTTATTTGGCTCGAGACTTTGAAGCCAAAGACAAAAGCAGGAACTCGCAGATAGACAAAGACAAAGGCAAGCTGGACAGAGATTACGGTCATAAAGATTTGACATAGGACATCGGCATGGAACACATGGCAGCGGCCACGGTGGCCTCAACGTCAGATTTCTAGTCAAAGTGCAAGTGTCACCACTAGCTTCAACCAAAGAGAGGCTTGTGAGTGGTAGAGAGGGACAAAAAGTGCTTCCTACAATTAATTTGGACCCTTGTGTTGGAGTTCAAGTTATCGGTGTTTGGACCCGTAGGTCGGAGTTCAATGCACATGCATTTGGCAGGGAACCAATCAGATGTCTAAGACACTAAGGATAGGCGCACCAATTCATTGTTGTTGGTCAGATCATGGATAGGATGAGTTCCACATTTCGTTTTATATTTTGGACGTAATGTGTTCACAGTTCATGAATGGGGATTATTGGACGCAGTGTGATCTACAGCTCCAATTTTCTACAAAGGCAACCGATACTCAAGATGGCATTATTCTCAGGTATAAAGTTGAGGGGAGCAACACCTAGGTGTATCCAGTTGGTGGCCACTTCTGGGGTGTCCATAGTAGCTTCTTCATCGACTTGGCCTCACTATTGATATCCACTATGAGCTGCAGAGAGGGTGTTAAGAGTTTTGGCATCTCAAGTGAACTGCCCAATGTGATCCCATTATTTAGTTTGGCTTTTAGGTATTCATTTTACTTATTTGTCAAAGTCTAGGTAGGGCAATTTAAGAGATTGCTATATAAGCAATCCCTTGCCTCCATTGTATACACATTAAGTTGTTCATTGCCAAAGTTGATTGGTTCAAGAGACTCTCTCTCTCTCTCTCTCTCTCTCTCTCTCTCTCAAAGTCTGGGTAGGGCAATTTGTTGAGGTTGCTATACAAGCAACCCCTTGCCTCCATTGTATACACATTTAGTTGTTCATTGCCAAGGTTGATTGGTTCAAGAGTCTCTCTCTCTCTCTCTCTCTCTCTCTCTCTCTCTCTCTCTCTCTCTCTCCCCTTGGTCTCTACGCTTCCGCATCGTCAGGTTTGGCTTTTATATATTTATTTTACTTATTTGTCAAAGTCTCGGTAAGGCATTCCTGCGGTTGCTTGTATAAGCAACCCCTTGCGTCCATTGCATAAAGCTATTCATTGCCAAGGTTGGTTGGTTCATGATTCTCTCTCTCTCTCTCTCTCTCTCTCTCTCTCTCTCTCCACTTCCGCATCGTCGACTTTAACGCGGGGGACTCTTGTTCCTCTCTACATAATCATGAGAATCTTTGGCAAAAGGGGAACTATAGTCACAAGAAAAAACATATGTGATTCAGCATCAAATCTTCTGGATTCTCGCATGAGAAAATATCCCAAATTCCACTATTCTAAACACTATCAATTCCCAAAGGAAATATTACCTGGCAACACACTAGAAATCAGTCACCAAACCCTGCAGATGCGTAGATACAACCCCAAATTACACTGCCTCGCGAGTTGAGCCTGCAGGCGCGGAGGTTTTCAAGCCCCACAAGTCATAGCTGCGCTCGAAGGTGTGTAGAAGCAGTGTGCAACACACGTCGTTTGCATTGAAGCCTCGCAGGTGCGCAGCGACGTCTCTGACATGTTTATTGCATATCGGCTGTCCCTTCCACTACTATGAGAATCTCCATGAAAGGCTCCACTCTCCATCTCATAACTATAGGTTTGCCTTCAACTATAGACTGTAAAATTGGCATTCGTGGGGATTGAACTCGACACTATTGACATTAGTACTAAACCACCACGCTGTATTGACACCCACAACTTATACATTATACTTAAAGAAAATTAGAGCGCACGAAAATCGCCTCTTCGTTGGGGCTCTCGCCATGCCGCTGTTATAGCACGCACCCGTCTACGTCGTTGTCACACGCTCCCATGTCTACCACGATCGAGCCACCCACAACCTCCCCAGTTATGTGGCACACATCTGCACCATCCGCTTGGTTCATATGCCTGCCCCCAACCCACCCCGCGGTGTCTTGCATCCTTGGCATCTCCATGGATTTGCACTAATTTTTTAATTAAATCCACCTAGGGGCCCTTACTTTAGCAGTGTTCAAGAAAAATCGATTTCACAAACATACAAAATTCCCTTTTGGTAGATTCAAAGAGGAAATTTTTCAAAATGATTGGTATTTCTCTATGCATAGAACTGAATGATAGATTTTGGTGCAAATTTCCATGTTATGCATCATAAAGATTGTTTCTCAACTTATGCGAAAGGCTATCAAGGCATTGTCAAGTTGGGTGACTCTTATGTCCTTGACATTGTTAGCATTGGAGAAATTTGGTCGGTGCTCTCAAATGGTAAAGAATTTGTACTACACAATGTTAGACATGTTCGTGAGTTAGCAAAGAGCTTAGTTTCCATGGGACACCTTGATGACCTTGGTTACACCCGAGTTACACAACCATACTTGGGAATCACTCTTGGACTATCAAGAAGGGAAATTTGGTTATTTTCAAGGGTCAAAAGCATGGTTCATTGTATCATAGGCATGTGTGTCAATGTTCTTGTTATAGGCGAGCTGCCATCTACTGAGTTGTGGCATTGCTGGCTAGGCCATATGAGCCAAAAGGGAATGAAAATGTTGATCATTTTGGTTACTTGCATGTTTTGAGTTTTAGTGACTTTTTGATTTGTGAACATTGTATCTATGGCAAGAAAACTAGGAGTGTTCATCTGCCTATGATTAGAAAGCGATTGGAGCCTTTTAAACTTGTTCATAGTGACGTCTATGTGTATATGTCATCAAGTCTCTAGGGAGAGCTAATTACCTTGCGACATTCATTGATGACTTTACAAGGAAGGTGTGGGTTTATACTTTGAAAAGTATGGATGAGATTTTCTCTTCTTTCCAGAAGTTCCTTGCACTAGTTCAGAATTAGTCAAGTAAAACCTTAAAGGTTTAAGGACTAATAATGGTGGGGATTATCTCTCAAGATAGATGGTTGACTTCAGTGCAAAGAGAGGAATTAAGTGGCAGTTTGCAACGGGGATGGGAATAGAGCGAGCTTTGGAGAGAGCATTTTTCATCCTTCTCATTAAATGTTGTATTTTCTAAAAATGCTTGCTATAGAGATTATTAGAGAGAGATTTTGGGAGAGAGCTTTTTTTGTTATAATCTTTATTTTTAGAGAGGCTTAAACGACACATTAGATGTTTTAACTTGGAAAACTAAATGCAGAAGGTGGTGTTAGATTTTCCTCATGGAGATGGGGTAGAGAAAAAAGTGTATGAGAAGGAGCTCTCCAGCTCCAATATCCCTCCCTCTCCCTCTCTCTCTCTCTCTCTCTCTCTCTCTCTCTCTCTCTCTCTATATATATATATATATATATATATATATATATATATATATATATATATATATATATATATATATATATATATTATTTTCCTATATCACAAGGTGACAGATGATATCTCTCTCTCTGTGTCTCTCTCTCTCTCTCTCTCTCTCTATATATATATATATATATATATATATATATATATATATATATATATATATATATATATATATATATTATTTTCCTATATCACAAGGTGACAGATGATATCTCTCTCTCTCTCTCTCTCTCTCTCTCTCTAAACACATCTGTCAAGGTGATTATTGCTCACCAAGCTCTCTATCTCTCAGGACTCTCTCTCACTATATTTGCGAGATGTTTCAACCATTCTCTCTATGAGAACTTTCTACATTACACTCTCTCTCACTATATTTGCGATATGTTACAACCATTCTCTCTGTGAGCTCTCTCCACATCACTCTCTCTATCAAAACCAAATAAGACTTTCTTTAGGTGAAACCATTCAATTTACAAGTATGCACATACAAGAAACCAACAACATAATGACAAAGAAATATTTCTAAATTTCTCAAAAAGGAATTACAAGGTAAAACTAGACTAGATGACCAAGGTGTTCTTGGGATACAATAATTATAGTTCACACTTTGACTAAATGGTATGACGACAATTGGACACTCGAAGTAGATGCTCATTAGTTGGCTTGCTTTGATGGATAAACATGTTATGTTTCACATCCAAGACAAAGTAGCAAAGGAAAAGAAAATAAATATGCTTGCAAGCCATGTGCGGTTTGCTGTGTGCCACTCGATCCACAAAGTCTCCACTTGTACACATCGGACTACTTGCGATGTGAACTTCATACATCTTGCCTCAGGCCAGTGAACCGGTTGTTTCAACCATGAATTTCTCATGCATGTTTGTCTTCACAATAGTATGTTGCACAAGCTGAACTTCCATGGTAACTGCTAAGTCAATTTTTCTTGGAGGCCTGAATTGATATTCTTGGTCAATAACATGTTGTTAACCCTTATGGACACCCTGTCACCTTCGATGGACGCCTTATCACTTATTTGAGTCATGGATCGGGCTTGTCGGTCCTATAGTTGTGTAGGTGATCACCGATGAGAGGCGCACCACCTATCCCATTTTTACTTGACCAGCCACTGTGGGCGTCCATGTGTGAATGGGACGAATTCATATAAAAGGTCCATTTTGAGATAAAATCCTCATTCTTTGAGGTGCATGCTAAAGAAGTGCTCTTGCTTTACCTCTATCTTCTCCTTCTTTGTGTGCTCACGTGTGTGCACGTGTGTGTGTGTGTGTATGCTTGAGAGAGAGAGAGAGAGAGAGAGAGAGAGAAAGAGAGAGAGAGAGAGAGTGATCGAGCATTGTGGCGGTGATGCGGTTGAGCCCGGCGACGACGACGGCTCCTTCTTTACGACACAAGATCCTTCACGACGGAAAGCATTGAGCGGTGAGTGATACACCATTGCCCCTTTGAGCTTGCTAGGACAATCTAGTTGTGTGCTTGCAGCCAGTCGTGGCTCGCACACAGTGTTTGGCAAGTTTCCAACCTTTGACACGTGTGGTAAAAGCACACATTTTTTGTGCCGCTGTCGGGGAATGCCTTGCACTAAGCTTGAGGAGCACTCAGTGCTACCTCTTGTAACCATTCTTTTCATCTGTTTTTCGCTTTTGTCTGAGTTTGTGTTAGATCTGTTAGTGGTTGTAATGTGCAGGTTTAGCAGGTTTTGTTAGAATCTGTTAGTGTTGCAATGTGCAGGTTTTTGTTAGATCTGTTAAGTTATGTAATGTGAAGGTGTTAGCAGCTCTGTTAGTTAGTGTTGATGTTTTGTAGCATGCAGTAGACAGTGTGCAGTTTGTTGTGTTAGGAAGTGTGTGTGCAGTATTGATTGGTGTTAATTAGTACTGTTAGATGTAGGTAACTGAGACAGAGCTGCCAGGTGCAGCTGTGTATACGCGTGAGCTCGATGCCTACGCGCAACATTATCCACAGAAAAGTTTTTTTTTGTGTGTTAAAAAAATAAAATAAAATAAAACGCTCAAAAAAATTTGAGAGCAAAAAGAAAATTTTACAAAACTTATTTTAAAAGGAAGGATCGGGATCATTCCCCAAGCCCAGGCCCAGGCCTTAGTCTTAAGTCTTATGATATAGTATAGGCACTACTATATATATAAAGACAACCACCTCAAGTGAGGAGAGGGCATGTGGGATAAGTCCTTCAAATCCTCCACCCTTTCCTTCACACTTACCCCTTGAACTTACTAATTTTAGCCTTCTTTCCAACTAGAAAAAGACTCTTTTTAGGATTTTGAGGGCTTTAAGTAACCGAATCGAGGCTTGTAAAGCATGAACCTCCCTTTAGCCAAGATGCTCATTTTGAGCTATCACACGCCATATTCCGTGGCTTGGTTAGAAAAAAGGACAAAAAAAAACGAGAGTAATTTTGGGTTGCAAACACCCAAAAAACTAGGTGAGCGGCCTTCACGGACACTCACCAATACATTTAGAGTGTTGAGTTCACATGCACCTATGCTCTAGTCATGTGTTAGAGGACGATCAAATAGAGAGTGTCTCTGCTTACGCGGACACCCATTATTCCTCCACATTAGGCTCTAGGCCCTCATCGGGAACCCAAGGTAGTACCAGTCAGGACCCACATATTGCATCTAGTGATTCCTCCTCTGACTACGACGTCATGGAAGGTTATTCGATGCCCAATCCCCATAGTTCAATCCAAGACATACATGCCATGGGTCCACGGTTCGGGCCGAGCGTGCTTAGCCGCTTGAAAGAGACTTTGAGTAGAGCCACTCGCTTCGAACATGGAGCTAACGATGTAAAATAAGGGGGTGGGGAAGTAAATTTACCATTCATGACCAATGTAGACCCCATGCTCCTAGAGAGTGTGCCTGGGAATACTCCATTCACTGCACTCCTTGACTCTTTAGAGATATTCTCCTCCGAGGTTATATTACCAGATGGTAGAAGCCTTGCCGAAGTGCAAGAGGTTGAGCGATATATCCTTGCATCTAGGAAAAAGGAAATCAAGAGCCTACGCAAGGCAGAGCAATAGAGAGAGCTAAAGGAGAAGGCCCCTGTGATGATAACATACATGCTAGTTGAGCAATCGAGTGCTCCTGAATTAGCAACCACTAATGGTTAACCCATAGAGAGCCACATTGCATCTAGTTCAAAGGACACCTCTAGCACCTCAATCCTAGATGGAGCGTTTCTAAATGAAAATTGGGAGTATTAACTACAAATGGAGACTTTAACCAACCTATACACAGGTCACACCTATCACATGGGTTGGTTAGATATCCTACAATCCACAACGGGTGCTACTAGCATAGAGGAGCAACAACAAAGAGTTTGTGATGTCATCCATAGGGTTATTGAGCTAGAGAGACAGAACAAAGGGATCCACATGCCTTCAATGGGTCTCATGAGATTCTTGGATACAGGGAAGGCTAAGCAACCAACTTTATCACAAATGGAGACTCCCACGGTAAGCCTGATGGATCCTCCATATGTTGTTTTTCCAGGGGTCTCAGTACAATCTCAGCCCACAAGTGATAGCTTTATCTTTCCAAGTTTAGCTCATCTCTCTCTTGATGACATCAGGGCTACCATGCCTACCCCAGTGATGGGAATGACAAAAAACACGCCATGGACCTCATTTATTAGCACCGCTACATGGTGGCCCAATGCCTACCACAGTACCTACTAGTGGGTATCAATCATATGCACCTATGGGTCCTCATGATCATGTAGCTCCTATACCTCCCATTGTTTCAACAACTTATGCTCCACGACCACAACATCCAAGCCTTTATTTGAATGAGACCTTACTAGATAGCATTATCATGTCACATGCCACGTTTGTTATGCCCAGGGCCACACATATGAACTTTGGGCCACCACATGGCACAACAACGTTCCCAACTTGGAACCCCAAGGGCTTCCAGGTTGGGTACTTTGTTGTGCCATGTGGTGGCGTATAGGAACCCCAAGGGCTTCCTATACGCCAAACCCAATGCCAACCCCCATTCCACATGTAGTTTTGAGAGCGTCTGTCCCCACAATACATGCTCACTTGGGTGACTTGGCAACATTTGCTCAAGCTATCGATCGATCTATTGCTGAAAATATGCGTAATAGCCTGATACAGAGCAGTAAGGCAATACAAATAGTCATACTCACACAAAAAATTAGTGGAGACAGGGATGTGAGAAAGCATATTGAAGTATTTGAACAAATGTGTGATTCCCTAGGAGAGCACAATGACTTGCTAAGAGTAATGCTTTAAGCCCGACCTTGAGTGGGAAGGCTGGGGATTGGTATAGAACCCTAAGGGTGGAAGAGAAAATGATTTACCCTACTCGTAGGAGACTGTTCTTGAAAGAGTACATACAAGAGAGAGTACTTTGGGGTGTAGCCTCTCACTCCAAAAAGCCCAACGAGAGGAAGGGGAGTCCGTGAGAGACTTTATTAGTTGCTTGAAGCATTTGAATTCTTGTTCCAAACGAGTGCTTCAATAATAACAATTTCTCGATAGATTCATTAGGGGACTATGACATGAGGATATCTACAATGGCCTAGTCATTAGAGGTATCACCACTTGGGAAGCAGTCACCACCAATGCGATCCAATCGGAGGACAATTTAATGATTCAAGGAGAAAGGGTGTCTGTTGAGCCTAAATCTACTAGCTTGCAAGCATCGGGGCATGAGCCAATGACCATAAAGCCTATTGCTAAAGAGCCAAAAGATATCTGAGATGACTTTAGCAGATCTCACCAAGGCCATTCAAGAAAGTCTTAGAGACAATCATACTCCACAAAACAATCATATGTATCCAAGAAGGGAGCAACAATGGTGCTCAGTTTGCTATGGTCCACATAGTACCAATGAATGCCCTACGTTTAGAGTAAAATTTAATGGGAATTGAAATGCATGTGGGAGCTACGGTCATCAAGCTAAGGATTGCATAGTATTTAGACGTGCAATGGCCAATAGACCAACCTTAGCATGGACGGACACACCTCGAGTGCCTACATTGATGCCGGTCCCATCTCTTGAACAATCATCACAACACATGGTCCCTAGGGCCCAAAATATTGTTCAAACAACACCATTATCACCTCCAATGCTAGGAACGCAACCCCCACATCCGAGAACCACTTTGTGAATCAAGTGGGTTGTGAGTCATCTATTGCTTGCATGGATTGCGAGGACCCACATGGAGGACTATTGGGGACAAGTCAAACCTGTCTATCAAGTAGCTGCTCTTGCGGCAAGAGGCCAAAATATCAATTTCACTACCAAGAGACCACCTCTTCAATGCTACGAGTGTAGGGGTCCACATTGTGTAGCCGAGTGTCCCATTAGACTACAAAAGAATGCCACACTAATGCAAACCAATCAAGCGAACACATCTACAATGCCGAAACTCATGTGTAATCGATGTGGCATAGATCATTTTATTGCCCAATGTCTGAATAATCCGAATGCACCAAAGACCAGGCCATTGAACTTAATTGAGGTTACCGAGGACGGATCACAAAGTACACCTGTGGTACCAGTAAATGTAATCACACAATCGATGCTCCAAAACCAAAATTATATTCTTGAAGAAAGAGACATAGCATCAATTGCCCAATCTCAGAAGAAGAATAAAACACGAAGGAAGAGATCACAAAAAGCAGCGAAGTCAGACCCCAGTTCAAAGACCAACATAGGGACTGGTGATGAACGATGCCACTGAAGAGGATTCTGATTTAGGTGAGACCATGGAGACTAAAACGGCCACTAGGAAAGCAACAAACAAGGAAGATCGTCATGAGCCACAATGGACAGGACCCCAGAAGAAGATAGGAACTTACCCAAGCCCTACAAAGGAGATTGAGAGAGTCAATCAATTAATGGATTTTGTAGAAGAGACCCAAAGGGATCTAGAGCCAGCACCTAGGCAGATCCAGATTACAAACACAGTGTTCCCTATGCAAAATCAAACTCACAAATTCCATAGACCACTAGCCATACCTAGTGTTATCCAAGAACAAAGTGACTTTAAGTCATGGGAAAGTGGACGTACTCCCTTCTTGTTGGAGAGAATGTTTACAGAGGGACTACCTGACCCTATCAAAGAAATGAAGATCCCATCTTCCCCATGTCAAGGGACTAAAGCCCAAAAAGTACCATTAAATATTACCAAATTGATGGATGTCATGGCTTCAAAATTTAGAACCACCATCATGTCTAAACTATATGGAGACCCTGAGCTATTCTTAGCTCTTTGAGCTTTCCTCAATGGAGAATTGAAAGTCGGGCTACCACAATTTGGACATATGGATGGAGCTAGGGAGGTGCCAATAGAGGAGGAACACTTCGATCCACAACCCAACCTAGATCAAAACTCTGTTGTTGAAATACATGTTAACAAGTTGGGACAATACTTTGAAGGCAATGAATCCAATGCGACCATACCAATCACTACCAAGGGATTAACTATGAAGGGAATCCTTGATGATGACGTTGGGGCTAGCATTGTAACTAAGAATTGTTGGGAATCTATGGTAAGACCTCACCTTGGGACTACAAACATAGTGGTAAAGATGGCCAATGGGACTATTGTTAAACCTATTGGGATGCTAGAAAATCTCAAGATCAAGGTTTTTGGACACAAAATAAGGTATACCTTCATTGTTATGGATTTTTCCAAGCACACTCTGTCATCTGAGATGATCTTAGGATGTCCTTTCATGAGGGAAGTAAAAATGGTGCACGACTGGTCTAAAAACCATGTCTACCTGCAGTTCCAAGACTCTATCATTCGAGTTGATCTTGTACCTGGTCGAGCACATCATCTAAGGAACATATTTATAATTGATCATAGATCTGACACCACAATTCACTCGGCCCCATTGTAGTATTGTTACACATGTAAAAAGGACACTATGCGCTTTGCCACACGTGTCGGAGGCTGGGACTTGCCTGTGCACTATGTGCGAGCCTCACAAGGCTGCAAGCACACAACTAGAAGATCCTAGCAAGCTCAAAGGGGTAGGGGTGTGTCACTCACCGCTCATTGCTTCTGTCGTGAAGGAACTTGTGCTGCAAATAAGAAGGAGCCGCCATCGATGCTGCACTCAATTGCCTCACCGCTGCAATGCTCGATCTCTCTCTCTCTCTCTCTCTCTCTCTCTCTCTCAAGCATACACACACACATGAGCACACAAAGGAGAAGGAGACAGAGATGGAGCAAGAGCACTTCTTAGCTTTCTCTCTCTCTCTCAAGCACACAGACACACACACACACACACAGACAGACACACACATACACACATGAGCACACGAAGGAGAAGGAGACAGAGATGGAGCAAGAACACTTCTTAGCTTGCACCTCCAAAAATGAGGATTTTTAGGTCAAATGGACCTTTTATAAGAGTTTGACCCATTCACACATGGACGCCACAGTGGTCAGTCATTGCAAAACTACTATAAAAGTAAGATAACTAGTGCAGCTCTCATCGGCGATCACCTATACACCTATTGACCGACAAGCCCGGTCCATCACTCAATCAAATAAATAATAATGCGTTCGTCAAAGGTGATACGGTGTCCGTAAGGGTTAACATGCCCCCCTTCCTGATGTAGATTCCATCCTCGGAAGCTATTGAGATGAAGCTTGTTCGTCGAGGTGGAAGAGCATCCGAGATGAATGTCCTTAGCCTTCTTCAATCACTGTAAAAATTAACCAAAATTGGCATAGTAATTGCATTCTCATATACAACTAAAAAGCATATGCATTTGTAGGCACACAAATTGATTGGTACCAAAATATTAAACAATTTGTTAGCAGTAAAACGTTAAATTATAATATAATCAAAACGCATAAGTAGTCGTAAAGGTCAAAAGGTAAACAAGTATGGGGTCGCTAATTTAACGATCGAGAGGTACTAGAGGTCAACTATTAATACTGTGCGCATATGTCGCACGTGTCAATGCAAGGAACTTGCCGATACACCGTGTGCGAGCCACAAATGACTCCAAGCACACAACAAGCCTAAACTAGTAAGCTCAAAGAAGGTGATGGTGTGTCACTCACCGCTCTACGCTTGCTTCGTGGTGGATTCCTCGCCGCGATGAAGAAGAAGCTGCAGTCGTGTCGTGCTCAACCGCTTCACTGCCGTCGTGCCTTCGTAATGCTCGATCGCCCACACACTCCCTCTCTCACTCTCTCTCACACACACACAAGGAGATGAAGAAGAAGAAGATGGAGATGGAGCAAGAGCACTCTTCAATTGCACAAATGAGAGAATGAGTGAATTTTAGGTTTAGTTGACTTTTATATGAGCTCACCCCATTCACACTTGGGCGCCCATGCTTAGCCAACTAATCCCTTGAATGTTCCAGTTAGAGTGCGCCTCTCATTGGCGATCACTCTTACCCTTTTCCTATTGGACTGACAAGCCCGGTACCTGACTATACAAGTAAATAATACAACGTCCGCCGTAGGTTACAACGTCCGTCGTAGGTGATAGGGTGTCCGTGAGCCGTGAGGGTTAACATGCCCCCCTTCCTGATGTAGATTCCGTCCTCGGAAGCTATTGAGTTGAAGCTCGTTCGTCGAGGTGGAAGAGCATTTGAGATGAATGTCCTTAGCCTTCTTCAATCACTGCACAATCAAACAACATTGTCACACTAATTGCATTCTCATAAGCGATTAAAAAGAATATGCAGTTTTAGGCAGACAAATTGATTGGTAACATAATTTTAAACAATTTGTCAGCAATAAACATTAAATTGCAATATAATCAAATGCATAAACAGATGTAAAGGTAAAAAATTAAACAAGTCTGGGGTCGCTAATTTAACGGTCGAAAGGCACTAGAGATCGACTATTAATACCATGGGTAAGCTTCTTAATTTTCTCTGGTCAATTAAGTTGTTGAATCGCGAGAGCCAAGTATTTCATGTTCGAGGGCTGACTAGAGGCTATACCTAGAAGACCTTGTAGTTAAGCTACGATAAAAGGAATTTCTCATGAAATCATCGCCTGACTGATTACCTTTTCTTTGACCCCCCAAAGTCTTTTCACAGTGATTCAATTTTGATGTGTGTGCTTATTTTGTATGCCTTGGGTTTTTTGGTTTTCAAGGAAAAGCGCCCACACTGGGAACCTCTAGGGCTCTAGTACCATAGGCGATACATGTGAGTGAAGTACCCAATCAAGCTGAGATTTCTCTTCCAGCTTAAGATTTTACAATGTGGCACTTTGATTTATTTATTTTTGTTCATTTTCAGCATTTTAATTTTGTAACTTTGGGGGGTCATATAACACTGATACACCTCCCCAGGCTCATCACACAAGTAAACTCCCTTTATAATACTTAAGCGAAAGGTCAATAGGGTCAAGCCCACTAGAAAGCCCTAGTACATTTCACACAATGCTGCCTAAATTGGATTAGAACCTAAGTAACCATTGATTATTAGGAAGGCATTCCCCATGGTATTAAGAGAAGATCTCTAACACCTAACTTGGTCAATTTAGCTTAGTCGGACTGCTTGATTTTTAAACCTAGACAAGTGATTATGAAAAAAGATTACATTGAATTAAATGCTTGATACTAAGAAAATGCATTGAATATTATGCTACCAATCACAATCAAAGCAGACAAACATGGATGCAAAAAGTAAAGGGGCAATGCTAATGGATAAGAAACACCTGTTTGTGTCGATGGTCGCGCTTGATTTGAAGAGTGAGTCGAGATAAAGATTCCATGAAGGTCCAAATCCTAACAACAACAACACGTTCCTGTACACACAAGGAAACACAAAGAATACCTCTAGGAGGCACATCAGTGGTAAAAAGAACTTTGCTAATCACTCAACTCTAAAACAGAAACACTCCTATTGTATTAATCCTACCTACCCTCCATCACTCGAGTGATGGGGATCAAAGGTATTTTATAACATAGGTTTCTGTTTCAGTGTACCAGATGTGAATGTGTAGGTCTGGGTCAATGTTTTGACTTTTGTTGTGCATACTTGTTTGCTAATTGATCTTGCTCTTTTTTTTTTTGTGAGTATAAGGATTTATATATATACAATTAGATTGGTGATTGAGAGGTCAGGGAAACAAGGTTGAGAGGGGAGTGAGTGAATGATGACTGTCAGCCCCCCCTTCCTTGGGTAGATCATACCGTTTGAAATGAGCTTGTCACCCTTTGAAACCAATTGTTCCAGTCGATAATAGGTGAGGATTTTTGCCAGTAGTTTTCTATTACCTTAGGTGCCTCATTGAGCTGCAAGGGTGGTAAGGTACTCTCCCAAGATCGAACTTGAAGTGGTTCATCAGGTGATTCTTGAACACTGGGAGGTGTGGATTTCTTTGTAACTTTATGGAGGTCCACTATTGTAGGTGGAGGCTGTGGAGAAGCTTTTACCTCTATCGATGCATTATATGAGGAGCTAGAAGCTTCATGGGTTTCTCCCCTTCCTAAGCTAGGTGGAACAAATCGTTCTTTCTTCGGTACCCAAACTAGCTGTGGAGCGGGTGTGTAGCATTCTGTGATTTTTTTCTTTCCACGATCGTCAATTCATTTTGGAGTTACAGGATTGGGCTCACATGGGTCAGGTGACAAGTAAGAACGCAATCTACGTTTTGGCACCCAAATTTGATCATTTCCTTGATAGTAGCCTTGGGCTTCCAATAGTCGTTTAGGAATCCACCGCCACGTTTCCTTACATTTCTTGGAGCGAGTTGGGCGTTTCTTACAAGTCTTCTGTTTTTTAGCACTAGCTGTTGGGGTATAAAGCCCAATGTGGTCGCCCAGGTAAGTGGGCAGGCCGCCAGGTATGTACACATATTCTTTTGTAAAAACCTAATAAGAACTCACTATGCTCTACACATTACAGTAGAGCGAGTTCACCATATCGTCGTGCTCTTCTTCTCGCACTCTCTCTCGCGTCGCACTTCCGCTTGTACTCCTTTAACTGGTATCAGAGCTCAGATCAAGTCTCGGGGCAGCACTGCAGGAGGCTAGAGTCACCAACTCAGATTGGAGTGAAATTTGACAGGCGAAGACACGTCCCCAAATCTAGTGGGAGAACCTGAAGGGCTTGCTGTTGTCAGAATTTCATTCTGAGGTCATCTCGGCCACCGTTCGGCTTCGACAAAGTTCTGCGCAGGCCATTTTCGACTACGTGGTCTCAGCGGGTGCAGATCTGACTCTGCAAATTTGGGGTTTTTGGCCTACGACTGCAGGTGTTGAGGATATCGACACTCCCAGAGTGTTGATTTGTGGTTGTCTACACATCGAAGGACGGCTCACAGTTCTTGGAGGCATGTCACATACGACACGGGCACATCTACACACAGATTGTAGGCGATATCCACTAGTTCATCAGGTAGCTTGTGTTTGCTGCTTGATATTCCAGATTTCATCCTTACATTGCAAGTACTTCCACATGGGATGTATTTTCAGAGATGATGTATGTATGTTGAGAGTTTGCTGGCTGTGAGTCACGCAGCAAACAACCGCCGCAGCGGTTACAGCATACAGTGGGAAATTTGTGGATGTATGACTTTGTGGGAAGTCTATGTATTGTCAGATTTACTGCAGCCTTTGTTAAGGGTCGAGTGAGGTTTTATTGAGCTGGGGGATTCTCGAATGTTGAGATCCTTTCGGTGATACAGGTCTTGGAGCGATCCCTCGAGCACCCTTAGATAGGCAGCTAGGATGTATTGACTGTGAGTTAGACAGTTGGGATTGCATCTTTGCTTTACTGCCGTTGAGGCATTGTCACAGTCTATGCTTACAGGACAGTGACAGGACAATCAGAGACAGTACATGTGCAGGACAGGTTTACCCACAGCTTACAGTGTCAGAGAGACAGTGTTTTTTGAGCTGTTTTTTGGTCTGTTTTTGAGTACACCAGAGACATTTTACAAAGGAGACTCTGCCGAAATTTATGCAGAATCTGAAGCTTTCTTGGTTCATTTGACAGGTTGATATTGGTTCAGAGGTCAGTTTACAGAGGAAACTCTACCGAATTTTTCCCAGGAAAGTAAACTACTGTGAAGCGTAGCTATGGCTGGATCACAGGACACTGCTCTTTACAATATCAAGAAGCTGGATAGAACCAATTTCCCATTGTGGAAGCAGCAGATTTGGCACGTGTTGGTACAAAAGAAGCAGATTAAACCTATAAAGCTCAAGGGGATAAAACCAGAAGATATGGACGAAGATGAATGGAGCGAAATGGATGAATTGGCACTTTCTACCATTATGCTGACTTTGGCAAAAAGCGTTTACTTCAATGTAGCAGACGAGATGTTGGCTTATCAAGCATGGTTAAAGCTGAGTGATCTTTATGAGAAGCAGAGTGCAACTTCACAGGTATACTGGCTTAAGAAGCTTGTTGACTTGAAGATGAAAGAAGGGACACCTATGTCCAATCATCTGAATGAATTCAATACAATCTATAGTCAGTTGTCAGCTCAAGGTGTCAAGTTTGATGAACCTGTTAGAGCTATGCTCATGTTGATCACGTGCCGGAAAGTTGGGACACTTTTCGCACAGCTTTGAGTAATTCTGCACCTCCAGATGGTTTGAACATAGCAGGTGTAGAAGGAAGTCTGCTTACTGAAGAAACCAATAGAAAGACAATGGACAAAGGCAAAGGAACAACCTTAGTTGTCAGGGGAAGGAACAAAGAAAAGTACAAAGGTGGAAAGAGGAATTAGTCTCGTAGCAAGTCCCGCAGTGCTAAAGGCAAGAGTGACATAGAATGCTACCATTGTGGCAAGAAGGGTCACATGAAAAGAGACTGCAGAGAATGGAAAGCAGAAAAAGGCAAAGAGAAAGCTGAAGACCATAGTGAGAAGAACAAGTCCTCAGTGAAGATTCAAGAAATAAATGTGACAAACACTGTTGCAGAGGATGACAGTCTAGTGCCAGGAGACATCTACTTCTTGAAGAATACAATGGACTCAACTCTTCTTACAGCATCTGATGGAAATGCACTGAGTGACTGGATTATAGACTCAGGGGCATCACTTCATGTGTCTCCAAACAAGGAGTGGTTTACCTCTTATGTGACCACTAAAGATCATGTTCGGCTAGGCAATGGGCAGACATGTGAGATCTTAGGTGTTGGAGATGTTCAATTGAAGTTTCAGAATGGCTCCTCTTTCACACTGAAGAATGTGAGACATGTTCCCGAAATTACAAAGAGCTTGATCAGCACAGGTTTACTTGATGATGCTGGCTACGTCACCACTTTTGGACAGAACATGTGGAAGATATCCAAGGGTTCTATGATAGTAGCACATGGAGTAAAGTCTGGAGGACTTTACATGATTTATGTATCAAATGTCTCTAAAAATGTAATCAATGTAACCGAGCAGCCGAACGTTTCTTTGTGGCATAGCCGGTTGGGACATATGTCCAAGAAGGGAATGGAAATCTTGTCTTGTTCTGGTTATTTGCCTGGCTTTTCATTTAATGATTTTGAATTCTGTGAACATTGTCTGTATGGTAAGCAAACACAGCAGCCACATAAGCATAGAAGCAGTAGAAGAGATACACAGTTGGCACTTGTTCATAGTGATTTGTGTGGACCACTGCCTAACCTATCTCTAGGGGGAGCTTCTTACTTTATGACATTTATAGATGATTACTCGAGGAAAGTATGGGTTTACTTTCTCAAGCACAAGGATGAAGCGTTTAGTGTTTTCAAAACGTTTGTGACACTTGTGGAGAATTAGAGTGGCAAGAAGCTTAAATGCTTACGCACCGACAATGGTGGAGAGTATGTTTCAAAGGCCTTTCAGGACTTTTGTGAGTCAAAAGGTATAAAACGTGAACTTACTGCTCCTTACAATCCTCCTCAAAATGGTGTTGCTGAGAGGATGAATAGGACCATACAAGAGAAGGTCATAAGTATGTTGTCTAATGCACAACTGCCAAATGGGTTTTGGGCTGAAGCTGTATCAACAGCTGTTCATCTTGTAAATAGATCTCCTAGCAAGGTTTTGCAGAAGGATTCAGTGCCAGAGATGGTATGGTCAGGCAAAATGCCCTCATACAAGCATCTCAGAGTCTTTGGCTGTGAGGCATATACTCACGTTCCAAAGGAATTTAGGAACAAACTTGAGCCAAAGAGTAGAAAGTGCATCTTTCTAGGCTATGGTAATTCTGGTGAGATGGGGTACAGACTTTGGGATCCCGAATCCAGAAAGGTTGTCCGCAACAATGATGTTCACTTTAATGAATCCAAATATCATTCTAAACCAGAGAGGGTTGAGGAGATTAGAAGAGTTGTCTTCCAAGAAGATGGACCTGCACGTGCAAGACAAAATGTCAGGGCTCAAGAGGAGCAAGGACAGGATAGAGTGGAACCATAGGTTGTGGCTGAGCCTGAGCCACCTATTGTGCGTAGATCTGGACGTGTCACGCGACCTTCTGATAGGTTTGTTCCATCTATGAACTATGTCATGTTGAATGATTGCAATGAGCCTTCATGTTACAAGGAAGCAATGCAAATGAAGACTCTGGGAATTGGCAATTGGCCATGCAGTCAGAGATGACAGCTCTGCATAAAAACAAGACATGGAAGCTAGTTAAATTACCACAGGGCAAAAAGGCTCTACCTTGTAAATGGGTTTACAGGTATAAAATCACCGCTCATGATAGTCAACCAAAGTACAAAGCAAGGCTTGTTGCCAAGGGCTTTAAGCAAGAACAAGGCATTGACTTTGATGAAGTCTTCTCTCCGGTGGTCAAGATGACTACATTGAGATGCTTTCTTGCATTGGTTGCCATATTAGATTTGGTGTTGCACCAAATGGATGTCAAGACAACGTTCTTGCATGGTGATTTAGATGTGGAAATTTACATGCAGCAGCCAGAAGGGTTTGTTGAGAAAGGCAAGGAAGATTGGGTATGCCAGTTGTTAAAGAGTCTTTATGGCTTAAAACAATCACCGAGGGCATGGTACCATAAATTCCACAAGTTTATGCTTTCTCAAGGCTACAAATGTAGTGAGTTCGATCACTCTCTATATACAAAGAAGGCTAAGGATGGTAGTTGGCTGATCCTTATTTTGTATGTGGATGACATGTTGATTGCTGGCAAGCACTTGGAAGAAATTTCAGCTTTGAAGTCAAAGATGGAAAAATCGTTTGACATGAAAGACATGGGTGAGGCAAGTCATATACTTGTTATGCGCATTGAGAGAGACAGATCAAAGAAGTTGATTGGTTATCTCAAACAGAGTATATTGACAAGGTTTTGCAACGTTTCAATATGGAGAAGGGAAAGGCACTGAGTGTTCCATTGCCACCATATGTGAAACTTAGCAAACAAGATTGTCCTGTGTCTGAGGAAGAACAGGCTGAAATGGATAAGATTCCATATGCGTCTGCAGTGGGTAGTTTGATGTATGCAATGATTGCTACTCGCCCAAACATTGCATTTGTAGTGGGAGTAGTAAGTCAATACATGTCAAACACAGGCAAGAAACATTGGGAGGCAGTGAAAGGAATATTGAGATACCTGAAAGATACAAAGAGTATGCGTATATGCTATGGGAGTCAGGAGCTAAGTGTAAAGGGTTTTATAGACTCAGATTATGCAGGTGACTTAGACAACCGAAGGTCTACGTCAGGGTATGTCTTTACATTGGCTGGTGGAGCAGTATCATGGTGTTCTAGATTACAAGATTGTGTTACTCAGTCTACTACAAAGGCTGAATATGTTGCAGCATCAGAGACATGCAAAGAATCAATTTGGCTTAATCGACTAGTAACAGATTTGGGAATCAAAGAAGAGATGCCTGTGTTATATTGTGATAGTCAAAGTGCTATACAATTGGCTCGCAATCCAGTTTATCACTCAAAGACAAAGCATGTGGATGTGAAGTATCATTTCATCAGGGAAATGCTCGAGGATAAGCAACTTCAGCTTGTCAAATTTCACACCACAGAAAATCCTGCTGATCTACTTACAAAAGGACTTCCCTTAGAGAGCTTTGCACATTTTCGCAAGCTGTTAGGTGTAGGGTAGTACATCACATCTCTACATCTCTTGTATATTAGCTTGTATAGTAGCTTCTCTCACACTTAAAGTACCACATTGGACTTTAAGTGGGAGGTTGTTGGGGTATAAAGCCCAATGTGGCCGCCCAGGTAAGTGGGCGGGCCGCCAGGTATGTACACATATTCTTTTGTAAAAACCTAATAAGAACTCACTATGCTCTACACATTACAGTAGAGCGAGTTCACCATATCGTCGTGCTCTTCTTCTCGCACTCTCTCTCGCGTCGCACTTCCGCTCGTACTCCTTCACTAGCTATGGTGGCTAAAGAAGATTTAGGGACCCACTTGAATGTTTTCTTCGTTACATTAGGATGAGTCTTGTCAGAAGCTATATGCATTGCTTGTAGCATATTTAAGGGTATGGGCATTTCATCCCCCTCAGGTGTTACCCAAGTCGTCCCCCTATTTCCCCAAGTGTCTATGGTTGCTGCTAGGTGGACCCAATCCACATTGTCCGACTCAGTCATCCCAGGTAGTACATCCATATAAGGAGAATCTTCCCCAACATCAGTGTCCGCTTTACACGTGTAACAATACTGCAATGGGGCCGAGTGAACTGTGGTGTCAGATCTATGATCAATTATGAACCTGTTCCCTAGAGGGTGTGCTCGACCCGTCACAAGATCCACTCGAATGACAGAATCTTGGAATTGCAAGTAGACATGGTTTTTAGACCAGTCATGCACCGTTTTTGCTTCCCTCATGAAAGGACGTCCTAAGATCATCTCCGATGCCATAGTGTGTTTGGAGAAATCCATAACAATAAAGGAAATCCTTATTTTATGTCCAAAGACCTTGATCTTGAGATCTTCTAGCATCCCAATAGGTTTAACAATAGACCCATTGGCCATCTTCACTACTATGGTTGTGGTCGCAAGGTGAGGTCTTCCCATAGTTTCCCAGCAATTTTTAGTCACAATGCAAACCCCAGCGCCACCATCAAGGATTCCCTTCACAGTTAATCCCTTAGTAGTGATTGGTATAGTCGCATTAGATTCATCACCCTCAAAGTATTGTCCCAACTTGTTAACAGGTATTTCTATAACAAGGTTCTCATCTAGGTTCGGTTGTGGATCTATGTATTCCTCCTCTATCGGCATCTCCCCGGCTCCATCCATCTGTGCAAATTGGGGTAGCCCAAACTTCAGTTCTCCATTGAGGAAGGCTCGAAGAGCTGAGACTAGCTCGGGGTCTTTATATAGTTTGGACATGATGGTGGTTCTAACTTCTGAAGACATGAAATCCATCAATTTGGAAATGTTTAACGGCACCTTTTGGCCTTGAGTCCCTTGACGTGGGGAAGATGGGATCTCCATTTCTTCGATAGGATCAGGTAGTCCCTCTGTAAACATTCTTTCCATCAAGAAGTGAGTACGCCCACTTTCCCATGACTTTAAGTCACTTTCTTCTTGGATGACACTAGGTATGTCCAAGGGTCTATGGACTTGATGAGGTTGTTGTTGCGTAGGGAACATAGTGTCTGTAATCTGGATCTTCCTAGGTGCTGGTTCTAGATCCCTTTGGGTATCTTCTACCAAACTCCTTAATTGCTTGACTTGCTCAATCTCCTCTGTAAGGTTTGGGTAAGTTCCTATCTTCTTTTTGGATCCTGGCCATTGTGGCTCATGAAGATCTTCCTTGTTGGTTTCTATGTTAGTGGTCGTTTTGGTCTCCATGGTTTCACCTGAATCAGAATCTTCTTCAGCGTCGTTCATATATACAGGGTCATCACCAGTCCCTATGTTGGTCTTTGAGTTGGGGTCTGACTTCACTGCTTTTTGTGATCTCTTTCTTCATGTTTTCTTCTTTTTCTGAGATTGGGCAATTGATGACATGTCTCTTTCCTCAAGAATATAATTTTGTTTTTGGAGCATCGATCGTGTGAGTACGTTTACTGGTACCACGGGTGTACTTGGTGATGGCTCCTCGGTAACTTCAATCAAGTTTAATGGCGTGATCTTCGGTGCATTTGGATTATTTGGACATTGGGCAATCAAATGATCTATGCCACATCGATTACACATGAGTATTGGCATTGTAGACGTGCTCGCTTGATTGGTTTGCATTAGTGTGGCGTTCTTTTGTAGCCTAATAGGACACTCAGCTACACGATGTGGACCTCCACACTCATAGCATTGAAGAGGTGTTCTCTTAGCGGTGTAATTGATATTTTGGCCTCTTGCCGCAAGAGCAGCTACTTGATATACAGGTTTGACTTGTCCCCAATAGTCCTCCATGTAGTATTGTGGACTTTCTTCAAGCACATCCATCCCATAGACGATATTAGGATCCATATCTTCCTCATAGCCTTCCAAACAAGAAATAGATGACTCACAACCCACTTGATTCACATAAGTGATTCTCGGATGTGGTGGTTGCGGTCCTAGCATTGGAGGTGGTAAGGGTGTTGTTTGAACAACATTTTGTGCCCTAGGGACCATGTGTTGTGATGTTTGTTCAAGAGGTGGGGCCGGCATCAATGCAGGCACTCGAGGTGTGTCTGTCCATGCTAAGGTTGGTCTATTGGCCATCGCACGCTTAAATACTATGCAATCCTTAGCTTGATGACCATACCTCCCATAGGCATTGCAGTTCCCATTGAATTTTACTCTAAAAGTAGGGCATTCACTGGTACTATGCGGTCCATAGCATACTGAGCACCATTGCTGCTCCCTTCTTGGATACATATGATTGTTTTGCGGAGCACGATTGTCTCTAAGACTCTCTTGAATAGCCTTGGTGAGATATGCTAAAGTCATCTCATATATCTTTGGCTCGTTAGCAATAGGCTTTAGGGTCATTGGCTGATGCCCTGATGCTTGCGAGCAAATAGATTTAGGCTCAACAGACACTCTTTCTCCTTGAATCATTAAATTATCATCCAATTGGATCGCATTGGTGGTGACTGCTTCCCAAGTGGTGATACCTCTAATAACTAGGCCATTGTAGATATCCTCATGTCGTAATCCCCTAATGAATCTATCAAGCAATTGGTTATTGTTGAAGCGCTTATTTGGATTACAATGAGAATTCAAATGATTCAAGCGACTTATAAAGTCTCTTACCGACTCTCCTTCCTCTCGTTGGGCTTTCTGGAGCTGAGAGGTTACACCCCAAAGCACTCCCTCTCGTATGTATTCTTTTAAGAACAGTCTCCTAAGAGTAGGGTAAATCGTTTTTTCTTCCACCCTTAGGGTTCTATACCAATCCCCAGCCTTTCCACTTAAGGTTAGGCTTAAAGCATTGCTCTTATGTAGGTCATTGTGTTCTCTTAGAGAATCGCATATTTGTTCAAACACTTCGATATGCTTTCTCACATCCCCGTCTCCACTAAAATTTTGTGTGAGCTTGGCTATTTGTACTGCCTTACTTCTAGGCTCTCTATCAGGCGTGTTACGCATATTCTCAGCAATAGGTCGACCAATAGCTTGAGCAAATGTTGCCAACTCACCTAAGTGAGCAGGCACCGTGGGTGAAGGTGCTCCAGAGACTACATGTGGAGTAGGTATTGGCATTGGGCTTGGCTCATAGGAAGCCCTTGGGTTCCACGTTGGGTACGATGTTGTGCCATGTGGTGGTCCATAGTTCATATGAGTGGCCCTAGGCATAGCAGACGTTGGATGTGACATGCTAATGCTAGCCGATATAGTCCCATGGAAATAAGAACTTGTGTATTGTGGTTGTGGAGCATAGGTAGTTGAAACAATGGGAGGGGTAGGGACTACATGAGTACGTGGACCCATAGGTGCATACGATTGGTTCGCACTTGTAGGTACTATTGCAGGCATTGAGGTACCATGTAGCGGTGCTTTACTAACAAACGAGGTCCATGGCGTGTTTCTTGGCATGCCCATCATTGGGGTAGGCATGGTAGCCGTGGTGTCATCAAGGGAAAGATGAGCTAGACTTGGAAAAGTAAAGCTATCACTTGTGGGCTCAGATTGCATTGAGACCCCTGGCGAAACAACATGTGAGGGATCGATGGGACTCACTGGGGAAGTCTCCATGTGTGATAGAGTGATTTGTTTCCCTTTGCCCATGTCTAAAAATCACATAGGACCCGTCGAAGGTATGTTTATTCCTCGATTTTGCCTGTCGAACTGGATAATCCTATGGATGACATTGCAGATCATGTGTTGTTGTTCCTCTAGACTAGTGGCACTAGATGTGGATTGTACAACTTCTAACCAACCCACATGGTATGTGTAGCCCATGTATAGGTCGGTCAAAGTCTCCGTGTGTAGGTCATATTCCCAATTTTCATTGAGAAATACCCCGTCCAAACTTGGTGTACTAGAGGGTTGCCGTGAGGTGGATGCAATGTTGCTTCCCGTGTTTTGACTTTTAGTCACCGCTACCTTAGAGGTGACTTTGGAAGGTGGTAGCTCGGTAGGGCCCTCATTAAATGAGGTAGGTAGAATGTCCACGTGGACACTCTGAGGGAGTGTGGGGTCTACAGGAGATGTGAATGGTGATTCTACTTCCCCACCCCCTTCGTTTACTTCACTAGCAGTAGGTTCAGAGCGCGTAGCTCTACTAAAAGTTTCCATCAAACGGCCAAAAACACTAGTTCCAGGTTGTTGGGCCCAGCTAGGCACAGTTTCATTTGTTCCCCCGGGGCTTTTGTGTAAGATGATCTTCCATAATATCAAAGTCAGAGGAAGAGTCGCTAGCTGCTATATTTGGGTCTTGGGTTGCACTACCTTGGGTCCCCGCCGAGGGCGTAGACCCTAGCGTGGAAGAATAGTGAGTACCCCCGTAAATCGAAGCACTAGCTAGTTGTTCGGACTCTAGCACACGACCAGAGCGTAGATACATGTGCTTTGGGTGCCCTACAAGTGTCGGCAAGTACCCTCAAAGGTTACTTGCTTTGTTTTGTGGGTGTTTTGCACCCCGTTTTCTACTTGATTTTTTCTTGTTTTTGATGTTTTTTTAATGTTTTTTTTAATAATGTTTGATTTTATTTTTTATTTACTAAAGTGTGTGATAGCTTGAAACGAGCGTATCACTTAAAGGGTCGCTGTGTGCTTTACAACACAATTTTCGGGCATCTGACGTTCCGTTGGTCCTCAAAAATCAATTTTTAGCTACGTGTGAAGCTAAAATTCGTTTTTTTAAAAGGCGACTGAGGCCGAGGCCTGAGCGTGAGCTTGGGCTTGGGTCTAGGCTTGGGTCTGGGAGATATTCCCGATCTCGGTCCTACCTTTAAAATTTTATTTTTTTTATTTTTTTAAATTTTTTTTTAATTTTTTAAGGATAAAGCCGCCGCGGCCTGCGCGAGAGCACACACACACTCTCTCTACCTACTTCTAACTAATACACCTACTCTTACACACTAACACACTCTATTAACTCTCACTAATCTACTTCCTACTTACTGTACACAAAAAACTAACTACCTAAATACACAGAGAATAAACACAGAACCTTTGAAATCTCTATTAACAAAGAAAACTAACTACCTTAATACACAGAGAATAAACACAGAACCTTTGAAAACTCCATTAATTAAAAAAATACACAGTTCAACACCAAATCCCTCTTCTCAACACACACACACACACTCCTTCCTTACCTTTCCTACAATAGAAATTGCACCACGGAGAAGCACAAAGTGCTACTCGAGCTTCATGTATGGCATTCCCCGGCAGCGGCGCCAAAAATGTGCGCATATGTCGCACGTATCAATGCAAGGAACTTGCCGATACACCGTGTGCGAGCCACAAATGGCTCCAAGCACACAACAAGCCTAAACTAGTAAGCTCAAAGAAGGCGATGGTGTTTCACTCACCGCTCTACGCTTGCTTCGTGGTGGATTCCTCGCCGCGATGAAGAAGAAGCTGCAGTCGTGCCGTGCTCAATCGTTTCACTGCCGTCGTACCTTCGTAATGCTCGATCGCCCACACACTCCCTCTCTCACTCTCTCTCACACACACACAAGGAGATGAAGAAGAAGAAGATGGAGATGGAGCAAGAGCACTCTTCAATTGCACAAATGAGAGAATGAGTGAATTTTAGGTTTAGTTGACTTTTATATGAGCTCACCCCATTCACACTTGGGCGCCCATGCTTAGCCAACTAATCCCTTGAATGTTCCAGTTAGAGTGCGCCTCTCATCGGCGATCACTCTTACCCTTTTCCTATTGGGCTGACAAGCCCGGTACCTGACTCTACAAGTAAATAATACAACGTCCTCCGTAGGTTACAACGTCCGTCGTAGGTGATAGGGTGTCCGTGAGCCCTGAGGGTTAACAAATACCATGGGCAAGCTTCTCAATTCTCTATAGTCAATTAAGCTGTTTAATCGTAAGAGCAAAGTATTTCATGTTCGAGGGCTAACTAGAGGCTATACCTAGAAGACCTTCTAGTTAAGCTACGATAAAAGGAATGGCTCATGAAACCACCACCTGAATTATTCCCTTTTCTTTGACCCCCCAAAGTTTTTTCACATTGATTCAATTTTGATGTGTGTGCTTATTTTGTATGCCTTGGGCTTTTTGCTTTTCAAGGAAAAGTGCCCACACTGGGAACCTCTAGGGCTCTAGTACCATAGGCAATACATGTGAGTGAAGTACCAAATTAAGATTTTATATTCTTGGCACTTTTGTTTGTTTGTTTTCATTGCCTTTTAATTTTGTAACTTTGGGAGGTCATATGACACTATTACCCTCTCCAGGCTCATCACACTAGTAAACTCCCTTTTATATAATACTTAAGCTAAAGGTCAATAGGGACTAAGCCCACTAGAAAGCTCTAGTACATTGCATGCAATGCTACCTAAATCGGATTAAGAACCTAAAGTAACCATTGATTATTAGGAAGGCATTCCCCATGGTATTAAGAGAATATCTCTAACGCCTAACTTGGTCAAAGTATCTTAGTCAGACTGCTTGATCCTTAAACCTAGACAAGGGATTATGACATAAAATTATATAAAATCTAATGTTTAATCTAAGAAAATGTGATGAATATTGTGCTGTAAATCATAGTTAAAGCAGACAAACATGGATGCTAAAAAAAAAAGAAAAGAGGCAATGCTAATGGACAAGAACCACCTGTTTGTGTTGATGATCGCGCTTGATTCAAAGAGTGTACTAGACAAAGACTCAAAATCCCAACAACTACAATGCATTCTTGCACACACTAGAAAACAGAATACCTCTAGGAGGCACATGAGTGGAAAGAGGCACCAACCTTTATTGAACACAATCAAACAACATAAGGAACGCTAACCTAATTATTTGCACCCCCCTAGAGGGTTAAGGGAACATGATATTGAATAGATGGGCGGATAGCCCTAGGTCTAAACCCCTATCCTCGTTATCGTCGAGAAAAACAGTCATCATCCGTGAGACCATATGTGTCATCCGTGTAATCATGTAAACCTTCTTCGTCTCATTAGAGGCACAAATGTTCACTAAGAAGGTCACTAGACGTCTATAGTCATCTTGGTCAAAAGGGTAGGCTTGTGCAATGGGAGAGACGCTCTCTACTAAGTAGGGATCAATCGTGGTCAAGAGACGTATCAGCCATTCTAGTTCCTCAACATTCTTCTCACACGCGAGCGTATCTACCGAATCCCATTCACAGGCAAGCACCGAGTAGACCATGTAATACACTTGTGAAAAGTAAAGAGGGTAACTCTTACCCAAGGTAGGAGTGGATGACTCTAGCGTACTAGCCATATTTGTACACACAGATAGATGATGGTTAGAGTGTAAATATTATAAGAATCATGTTAAAAGGTTGTGTCCTTGTGCATAATGTGTTTTTATGATTTTGGGTCATGTACTAGAACTTGTAGGTTTCCAACTTTTTGTTTGGGGGATCTTGATCTTTTACTTTTTTTAATTTTTTCTTTCTTGAGTATAGGACTATATATATACATTCCCTAAGATTGGAAGATTGAGAGGTCAGAGAGGAAGGTTAAGAGGGGAGCAAGTGAATGATGGATGTCAGTAAACTTTTCCCCCTTCCTTGGGTAGATCATACCTTTTGGAACGATGTCATCACCTTTTGAAACCAATTGTTCCAAGTTGTTATGGGTGAAAACTTTGACCAATAGTTTTCGATCGCTCTAGGCGTTTCATCTAGTTGCAAGGGTGGTAAGGTACTCTCCCATGATTTTATTTGCAACGTTGTTATAGGTGGTGAACTTACAACGGGAGGTGCAAATTCTTTCTTGTTTGTATGGATATGTACAATGGTAGGTGGAGGTTGTGTCCAACAAGAAGGTCTACTGAGTATAGTGTTCAGTGATCTTTCCCTTCCCACGATCTTCGATTGGCTTTATCGTTACAGGATTTGACTCACATGGGTTAGGTGACATGTAAGGACACAATTTATGTTTTGGCACCCAGATTTGATAATTTCCTTCATAGTAGCCTTAGGCTTCCAATAGTCTTTTAGGAATCCAACGCAACGTTTTCTTACATTTTTTGGAGCGAGTGGGACATTTCTTACAAGGCTTTTGTTTTTTAGCATAAAAGATTGTTGCTAAGGAAGCTTTAGGAACCCATTGGTATGTTTTCTTAGATATATTGAGATGGGTCTTGTGTGTCTCATTTTTTGTTTCAACTACAGAAGTTGAAGCTCTAGAGGGTTGGGCCATAGGTACATATGGTTCAACCTCTTGGACATGCAATGTTGGGTTTTATTTCCTCATCAAGAGGTAATATCTCAGGGACTATGGATTGAGTGGCAGGACTAAGAGTTGGTTTCTGCATTGTGATACTCCCAGTCCCCCAATCAATAGTGCATTTGGTCGCTCTATCATCCACATGCGTCCTAGGTTTATATTGCCTTCCATAGTTCCAACATGCATGATAAAAAAGTCTTGAGCTACAATTCCATTGTCATAACTGACATAAGTGTGCCAAATTCCAAAAATCGTAGTTTTTTTCTTGTTAATACCTTGACTTGGATAGTACACTCAGATAGAGATGGCTTTCCTAACTGACACCAAATCTTATATGATAGCAGATTATATAAGCACCCATGTCCAATAAGGCATTATATAGCACTTTTCCATAGGTGCTATTTAGCTCAATAGGGTACGCGGCATAGACGTCTTCAACTTACATGACCTCTTCCATGCTTCATAGTTCCTCAATTTACCTTTTCTCTTCTCTCTCTTGGGTGGCAAGTTGTTGTCCTCCATGTCAGAAGATGGTGATGATGATAAAGAGGGAGAGGAGGAAGAAGGCAAAGATGGTGGCCACTTTCTTTGCTTCCTCTTGCTTGGATTTCTTTCTCCCTTCTTTGGATTAGCATGGAGGGGAGTACTTGATGACTTCTTCTTCTTTTTGGGAGGAGTAAGTGATCGCCATGCCCATCGTCTTCTTGGGGCAGCATCATTTTCATAGGTAGATGGAGTGTCACTTTCATACCTCTCCCTTGAAAGTTCAAGGCACACTTCTTCTTCTTGAACAATTTTCCTTGGAGGTCCCTCCAATATCTCCTCATCATTACCCAAAGAGATTCCTCTTTTGGGGATCTCACTAGAAGGCCTCATAGGAATGCTCTCTTTTTGGGCACTTGAGGAAATTTGAGCTTGAAGGGCTTGAATTGGGTTTGAACCTCCGCTTGGAAGATAAGGTTTCCCATTGCTTCTTGTAACTTGTCAACAAGGTAGTTGACTACTCTCCAACCATCATCAAAAGCTATATCATGAGTCAAATCTAAGTTGTCAATATTAATTACATTCTCTTGATTATGTTGAGCCATGATTAAACTTCCTTATATGTGTATGCTAATTCTTTTCTTGGCACTCCCAAAACTTTGGCTACCACTCCTCTTATCCCTTGAAAATTAGCACTCAAGTAGCTACACCCATGGTTTAGAATATTCTTAACTGCAAAGAGTAGTGGAGTGCGTTTAATAGTACAAGGTTGGCACCGATTCCTATTGGGAGGCTAATAGCTCAACAATAGGTAAGCCAAAGGCAAGTCCCAAAAGACTCCATTATTAAGGGGAATATTTTTAGGCGAGCACTTTTTGGTGAGTGCTTTTTTGGAATTGGGCGAGCAAATTCCAAATAAGATTCTCTCTCTCTCTCTCTCTCTATCTATCTATCCCTCTCTCTCTCTCTCTATCTATCTATTTATCTATCTATCCCTCTACTTTCCAAAGTAGCATTCAAAGTAGTCAATTAAGTTAATAGTCCCTGCAAGACATTAAGCCACTCATCTCTCCACTGAGCAATTCTAACTGAAACTTTTTGTCTGTATACTATCAATTGCTTATATGAGGCTAAATCCTTATTCATTAGCTCCTGGTTCCAGTGAACTCTTTAACTTTCCTCTATAAAACTGCTTCTTCAGTTTGAACTTTCTTTTCCTTCAGTGTGGCATCCTTAATCTACTCCAATTCACTTTGCAGTCTCTTATTCTCCCTTTTCACTAAAGTAAAATCCATTGTCTATTGTTCCACATATTCTTTGACTACACCAATTGCATTTTGCACCTCACTAAAAGATATACTTGAAAAGATTGCCTTGGATATGTTAGGCTTTTCAACTGCAAATTCCCCAACTGTAATGACAGGTGTCTCTCCTACAAGTTTTCCTTTTAGCTTTCTGAGTTTAAAGCCTGTCTTGACTGACACAGGTACTGCAAATTTTTCACTTGGTTCCTCTCTAGATTCAGGAAACAAGTCCCCAAATCCCTTGTCTAGATTCATCTTAACTGCTTCTAGAAATTCCTTTTTTGACTATCCAGTAAAGACCAAATTTTCCACATCCTTTATCATATGCAGGGTCTTCTGTTCTTGATACAGTTTTGTCTTTTCTCTTTCCTTGGTGCAGAACCCGAGTCTTCAACCAATTGTCCTGGCCCTGGAAAACGTTTTCCCTGCAAAATACTCTTGTTGTTTGCATATTGAAAATTTGTTGCCAAATATGGTCCCCCTTTTGTTGTTTTATCCTTTCTTTTTTGCTTGGTCTAGATTTCAAACTTGATCCTGTCAAATAGGATGTTTGCCCATCCAATCTGCCTGCCAGTCTCAGCTGCTAATAATATACCATAATTTTCCCTGCTTATATACTCTAACTTGACCAGAAAAGTAATCTCTCAATAAAACATTTCACCTACTGCAGTCCCACCTGGTTCTTCATTCCTGATAGTTGATAGTAATGCCTCCCACCTTGAGACTATCCAAATGCCTTTATCATGCCCTTATCAGTTGCTTTACTGGACTCATTGTCTTCTAGAGTAGGTATATCAAAACACCTTGCAAAAAGTTCTTCAGTCAAATATTCCTCTACAAAGATATGTCCATCATTTGCCTGCAAATACTTTAATTTTACCATTGGCATTTGATTATGCCTCCAATTCATCCAGGGTGACCTTGCAAAATTTAGTGACCATATTTTCTTCAACCATGGAATATTCTCCTCGTTTGCCACCACCAAATCATACTTGAAGTCAAAGAAAGTCTACTCTAGGATTACTTCCTCTTTTGAAGGTGGTAAACCCTTGATGGGTGTAAGCATTTCTGGCTCATCCTCCTCACTCCTTGCTATGTTATCTCTCAAAGCCATAGCTTCTATCCATTTTGCACAATAATCAGTGCAGCCAAGATGTACCTGTTATGTGTAAACCTTGCAGGTGGCTTGATGGGACCAACAAAATCTAATCCCTACTTTTGAAATGGTTCCAAAGGTAATCTAGGTTGCAAGGGCATCCTATCTACATTCAATGGTCTGCCCTCTCTTTGGCTATTCCTGAGCATCCTTTATAATAGTTGGCCACCAAAGTCCAGCTTGAAATATTTTTCTTGCAGTAAGATCTCTTGAAAAATGTCCTCTTGAATTACCTGCATGAGCTTCTGCCAATACTGCTCTTTGTTCAAACTCAGAAACACATCTCCTGATCAATTCCTCTTTTGTACAAAACTCCTGCAAAAATTGTAAAAGGTTTGCTTCTCAACACTAATCTCTTTCTCTAATCCTATGTCATTGCTTCAGGTAACACACCTTGAGTCAAAAATTGAAGCATATTATCATACCAGTCCCCTGACTTGTCAATCACCTGAACTAGAAACAGCTCTGCATCATGCAATTGATCAGGCACTCCTCCAGAATCTTCCTCTCCTATTTCCAATCTACTCAAATAGTTGGCTTATACATGAAGTTTATTTGGAGTATGTATCACCACATAATCAAATTCTTGCAAAAGCAGTATTCATCTTGCCAACCTCCCTGAAAGGTGGGTTTATTCACCAAATAGATCAATGCTTGGTGATCCACATGAAAAATTACCATATTCGCCAATAGTCAGTGCATAAACCATTCCAAAGCACTCCCTCTTAGTAACTGTGTAATTCTTCTCTGCAAGTGTCAGTACCCTGGTTGCATAGTAAATGGTATGAACCAATCTCTACTGACTTCTTGCATAATGATGTAGCCAGTGCTACATGAGATGCATCCACAAAGATGTAAAAGGGTAACTTCCAATCAAGAAAAATCAAAACTGGTGCTACAGTCAACATGTTCTTCAAAATCCTAAATGCCTTGCTCTTTTCTTCTCCCCATTCAAATACAACATCCTTCTTTGTAAGCTTTGTTAATGGTGTGCACACATGAGCCAAATACCTCAAGGATATGTTGTGCCACTTGACTTGGCCCAAAAATCTACTCAATTGTTTAATTGTTCTTGGTTTTGGTGCCTTACTAATAGCTTCCACCATTCTGGGATCAGTAGAAACCCCTTCTTCAGAAATCACATGCCCTAAAAGAACTCCTCGTTTTACTACAAATGCACATTTGGTTGGATTTAATGACAATATGAATTCCATGCATTTTTGAAAACACAACTTCAAGTGTTCAAGGTGCTCCTACTTCTTTCCAAAAACACTAAATTCATCCAAGAAAACCCTAATAAATGCTGTAAGGAATTCAAAAACACATGTTATACTGCTTTTTGAAATATGATGAAGCATTTTTCAAGCCAAATGTCATCACATTGCTAGCATAAACTCCCCATTCAGTCACAAAAGCTGTTTTCCCCATGTCTTCAAATGCCATTGAAATTTGGTTGTAATCACTAAAACCATCCAAAAAAACTATAAATCTCATGTCCAGCTATTGCATCCAGTAGTGTATCACAAAAATGTAAAGGAAATGGATCAGTTACTGTAGCAGCATTCAGTTTCTTGTAATCCACGCACACCCTGATCTTTCCATTCTTCTTTGGAACTACAACGATTGGTGACAACCAAGTAACTTCCTCAAGAGGATAAATGAAACCCACAACCAACAGTTTATCAATGTCTTCTTTAACATGTTTGGCATGATTAGGATTCATCTTGTATCTTTGTTGTACAAATGGAACTGCATCTGCTTTCAACTTAATTTTGTGTTGACAAAATCTAGCATCTACTCCTTTCATATTTGTGTATTTCCATGCAAAAACATCTTTGAATTCTAACAAAAATTCCTTTAGTTTCAGTATAAATTCTTCATCCATATCTGTTGATGCCTTCATTGTCTCTGGTTCCTTCTGAGTGTTCAGGTTTAGTTCTTGCAGTTCATCCTAAGTTACTCTAGCAGTTCTTGCCATCTGATGTTCAAAGGCTCTCTCTCCTTGCTTCAATGCTTCAATGGCTTCCTCCTCTTCTCTATTTTCAAGCTTTAGATTCTTCAACAGCTCATTACCCATCTTGTTAGTTGATTGTTTACTCCCCTCAGTAATCACTGGTTTTTGAGCTATTGACTATATTCCATCGTCTTCTGGTTGTAGCACATATTTGGTTGCTATCTTTTTCAATCCACTTCAAAAATAGGTACAATTGATGAATTAGTTCTAAGAAATTCTTCCTCTGCATTCTCTCCAATTTCTTCTACCATACTCAGTCCTTCTGCATGCAATGCCCTGAAACCAGGTGGTATCACCTATTTTGCATCTATTTGCATTCTCACTTTCTTTTTTCCTCTTTTGATCACTATAGAGTCTGCTCCCCATAGCTGCTTTACTCTTGTTGCTCTTAACTAGGCCTCCCCAAAATCATTGGATAAGAGCAAGTAGATTCTTCTAACCTGAGAATCAAATTCCTCAGAATCCCCAAAGGTTGAACTGTCTTTGGTCTGCCATCTTCACCTGAAAAGGTGATGGATCCCGTTTCAAGAGATTCAGATGTTTGCAAGTTGAATATAGGAGAATATTAATTCTTGACTCGCCATCCAAGAAAACTGCTAGAACAAACACCTTTCCAATAGATACCCCCACTACTAGTACCTTGTAATCAACATCCATTGGTAGGACTTGGGAAAATGCAGGTACCAACCTCAACATTTGCTTTATAGTAAATGCTATTGGAGCTTACAACAAAGCTTCATAAAATTCATCACCACTGTCCTGCTTTTTGAGTACAATCTCACTTTGTCTAATGTACTTTTCCCTTGGTCAGCCGAGGATCTTGCAACAAACTCCCATTCTTCAGGTGGCATATTCCCTCCTTGGAACTCGCGTACTTCCTTGAGTGCTTCTGTTCTCATTTATTTTTGCTCCTTCCAATTTATAGTGCCCTAATCTTCTTTTTCCTGTATGATTGCCTTTCCTGGATTTGCTTTTGATATTGTTACAACCATGACTTCAGTGCACCTAGTGCTTTCAGGAATATCCTTTATTTGGATACATGTTGCACAGTCCCATTTGTAATGCTTATCCATCCCTAAGTAGATTGACACTCTTGTACTTTCTGATCAGGTTTCTATTTCTCCTGATGAAACTATACCCTGTCTTTAATCCATTCTTGCTCAGTCCATTCTTCTATAATCCATTCTTCTGACACCACTAAATTAGTCTCACCTGGAGGTCTTTGTTGCTGCTAGGGTGGAGGTTGTTGATTTTATTCTTGAATCCTATTATTATTGTTGTTATTGTTATCGTTGTATATGATGATAGGATGCCTCTATCGTTTTTGTGTCTACACCATACTTCACAATCAGGACCTTGTCTATGTCCTACTACTCCACAGTAATTACATTGCACCTGCTCCATATTATTTTGACCTTTGTTTTGGTATCCCCAATTATTTTGATTTTGAAACCTTCTTTGAGGTGCAGGTCCCTAATATCTCTTGTTAACACCTTGAGGAGCTACCACATTTGCAGCTGCCTCCCTCATTTTTTGAGTAATATACTCAGGTCTTCTTCCCCTAAAATATGGATTATAATAACAATTTTAATAATCATGACCAAATATTTGAAAAATCTGACAATATGGTTTTCGTGACATTCTAAACTGGCTCATTCCAATTTTTTGACCAACCTTCATACCAGTATCACTTTCCTCTTCAATATCCTAATTTGAATCTTCATCTTTTGATTCTGAATCATTCAATTTTGTATCTGAATCCTCACTCTGCTTTTTCTTCTTATCCTTTAGTTCTTCTATGATATCTTCTTTTAGCTCTTGCAACTGCTTCAACCAAATCAATAAACTTTGTGCATTTGCTAATGTGGGTCTCCTTGCTACTGCACTTTTGAACTCCTTTTTGAGTCCCTTATAAAAGTAGTCTCCCAATTGCTTCATAGAAGGCTGTTGTGTTGCCTCCAGTCTATTGTTCAAATTTCTAAATTTTTGTGCATAATATTCAACCAACAAGTCTTTCTGCTTCAATTTCCTCAACTTCTTCAAAATGTCTTCGAGTGTCTTATCCTCCATGAACCTTAGTAAAAATCTCTGCTTCAAATCATTATAATCAGCAAAAGCTATCATGCCGTACTATATGAACCAATCCATGGCCTTACCTTGCAATGTTGCTCTTTCTTCACTACATCCGAATGTAATGCCTCATATCCATTCGCATACCACCTTGTTTGAAACTGACCAATGTGGCTATCAGCATCTAGGGACTTTTTCCCGCTAAACTTTGCCACACCCACTTTGGGATTTGGTGCAGCCATAGGAGGTATTGGAAGTGTTATGAGTACTCTTACTGATAGTGGATTGAAATGTAAAGTACATGTCCCTGATGGTACAAACTGCAATTGTCTTCTTGTCCTTAATATTGTTTGAGTTAATAGTACATTAACCTATTGTCCCAAAAGTGGGTCTGCTACAGGAGGAGTTGTTTGTTGGCCTCCTTGGCTTGCAGGTGGCGTCTTCTGCAGCCTGTGTTTAGGTTCTTGCATTTCAATCCCGGACCCAACAATTTCTACTCCTGCATCAACCCCCCTTATAGGTTCTTCCTAGTCATCACTACCAAACTCTTCTTCTTGCCTTCCCCTTGCAGAGAACTCTCTCCTCAGTCTAAACCTTGTTCCATATGAGTGTTGTGGTAAATTGGACCCTTGCCGTGACCCACTCATGCATTGCTTCTTCTCTTTTGTCTTAAATATTATACCAACACTTTCCTTTCATACAGACTGTAACATGAAGAAAAATTGGAGGCACCAAAAGGTAAAAATGATGTAACTACCTTGTTAGCAATTTCAATTTTGATTTTCCCAGAAAGATTTGGGAAGAACTCCTCCAAGAACTTCACTGCATATTCCTCAGACTCTTCCTGTGGGGTTATCCAATTTGAGAATTCTTGCAGGTGGTCTATGTCAACCAACATATCAGCACCCTTATGCATTCTTGAGTGCCATATGGTTCAGACTGAATTCAAACCAATTGTAGGATCGCCAAAGTGTTAGGGGCTCATAGTCCTAACAATTATTAAGTACAATAAACATGCATTGCAGGAGAAAGAGAGGTCAACAGACTGCACATTAAGTCACAAAATTGCAAATCATATGAATAATAAACACCATGATTGAGAAGAACAAGGTACTGCTTCATTGTGTGTATTCATCATTATCATCAACCTATAGACCCAAAACAGTAGTATGACTACAGGAAGACTGCAAATTGGTCGTTGGTTTCATCCAAAAGCTGCTACATGCCATAAGACAATTCGGGTATTTTAAACTACCTAGGAATTAGGCACTTGTTTAAACACGCCCCTAAGGTTTAAAACTAAGACCTTAATTACCGTCCAAAAAGATAAGTACCCTGACACATCGGGCACTAACACACGCATCTAGTGTGATCAAATTGAATCCATACATGTTGAAGATCGTTGTCCCCATCTTGTCTCATTCAATTCACTGGGTCCACACCAAATGTTGGACACACTGCTGACATTTTGAAGACAAAACATTTCTCTCCTTCCTTACCTTGGCCAAGAAACCTGCTACCATGGAAAAGTCATATGTGCTGAGTTTAAGGAGTGCATCAATTCCAAAAGACTATTTGCCACCACCTCCCTCTGAAGCGGACACTGACCTTCTGTCATAAAATCTAATATCTAACCAACCCAAATGATTTTCTCATATTAAACTAATTATCTAATGTGGGAGAATAAATGGGAACAAGGGTTAGAATATAGACATGTGCTTATGGATCTATCTCAACACGGGGCCAAATTCAAAGGGTCCAAATGAGAGATGGTATGTCAAAGAGAAATGCTAGAATGGAGCTTAAAGACCTTAGGGTTAGCTTCATTAAAGACCTCCAAAGGTTAGTGTTAAAAGTCCTTAAACCTTAGGCAAGCTAGGGCTATGCTTGAGGTGGGAACCCGGCCCAAGCTTGAAGTGCTTGAGGCGCTTGCTGACTAAGGTGCTTGAGGTGATTTATGACTAAGGTGCTTGAGGTGATTTATGACTAAGGTGCTTGAGGAGATTACGGTGTTCCAAATACTATCATGGTTGCTTGATATGACTAAAGCATGTGATTGGCTAAGCTTGTAGGGGTCCAATCAAATTGAAGCTTGAGCTACAAGGAGGGATTGACCAAGGAAGCTAGGGGTGTGCTTGGGGGGTATACTCTCTCTCACCCACACACTCACAAGCTCATTCTCACTTGGTGAAAGTGCAAGAACTCCATCTCCTTCTCCAAGCTTGTTGAGAAATTGAGAGCCTACACCAACACTCTCGGCTATGGAATGCGAATCCAACCAAGAGCCATGCTGCAATGCTTAAGCTTGCCATCTTCATTACTATCCTATTATGCTATCCTAAGCAATAAGAGTGACGATAAGCGAGGAACTATTTATTTCTCATATGAATGTTTCTTCTTCCTCTTCCCTACCCGCATTCCCCGCTATCTCTCTCCACCTTCAAAGGTGTTTGAGGCCTTGGGACTGAGGCCGGGGATGGTTAATGCTTTTACAAAGGTTATGTTATGCTTGTGATGCATGAAGTTTTCCATCTTCATTCCATCACCTAGGTCTCAAGGAAACCAAAGATTGTAATGTATCAAGTCTCTTTTTATGGGAGAATCTATAATAAAAAAGCCTATTGGAGGGGTGACCGGCTCCACATATATCCGGTCCTCAACTGTTTTCATGTTCTCTAATTCTCTCTCTTGCAAAAGTGTTATTTATACCAAGTTAATTAACTATAATGGTTATGTTTCTATCGCTAATTAAGTTCACCCTCTATGTTCTCAAAGTAGTCTCATAAAAATGATCGCTCTAGTTCTCTTAATTCCGCTATTCTCAAAGTTCATAGGCCATTTCCATTACATTGGTATCAAAGCTACTAGTTTCTCTTTTCTTGCTTAAGAAGAGAGGTCCTTAAGTTGTCCATGAAAGGTTGGACATGTTCGTTGCCATAGGGTAAGTGGGACAAGGATCTATTATCTTGGTTGAAAAGGACTTAGTTCGAGGTACACCGTTGGGAACTATAGTCTTAATATTGGAGTCTCTCAAGGCTTGCCTTTGGCTTAGCCATTATTAAGATACTAGGAATCTCAATAGGAACCATAATCACCAAGCAATATTAGACCCTCTCCATTAGTCTTTTCAATCAACAATCTCTAAACCGCAGGTGTGGCTGTTTGAGAACTAATTTTCAAAGGTAAAGAAGAGTAGCGACTAAGGTTTTTGAGGGTACCAAAGCACAAAGTATTTTATACATAAGTTTAATTATCATGGCTGCCAATAATCAAGAGAGTAGAATGAATATTGACAACTTTGATTTTGCACACGAAGGTGCTAATGATGATGCCCCCATGTTTGTTAATTATCTTGCCACTAGGTTTCAACAAGCTTTGGGAAACCTTGCTTTGCAAGCCGAAGTTTCTCAAGAACTTCGTGATTATGGGATTTCCTTTCCTCTCCAAGAGGAGAGAGAGCTTAAGAGGCCTCTTGATGAGAAGAAGACTCTCTCCCATAAGAGAGGAGGAATCCAAAAAACGAGAAAGGAGTGAATCACTAAGTTCATCTCAAGATGTGGCCCCATGAAGACGACGTTTTAGATGATCACCAACTCGCTCCAAGAGGAAATGGCCAACCCATTGTCCTTCTCTTTGTCACTTCAAAAGGGAAGAGAGGAAACAAGGGAAGGAAAAGGCAAGAAAGAGGTCACACTCTTCTCCTTCTTCTTCACCTTCCTTCTCTTTCCTTGCTTGGAGAAGGTCCCAAAAGCTTAAGAATTTCAAAGAGGGAGGAAAGAGTATCTCTTTTCTCACCTATGATGGCACCTTTGGTGCTATTGACAAAGTATTGGCCTTCATCCAACAATTCAACGCGGCCTCCAAGCTACTTCATGCAACTATGCACCTCCAAAAATCTTCTCGTCAATGGTGGGCTAGCCTTCGTGGCAACGGTGAAGCCCCAAAGACATGGAAAACTCTACGAGTATCCATCATGAAGCAATTCCTTGCTAGCAATGCGAAGGACAAAGTGCTTACCGAATGGTGGAGTTTGAAGCTGCTCTCCAATGAGTCTATCCACAAACATCTGGATAAGTTTTGGGATTTACATCTCAAGGCTACTATTTTTCAAAAGATAGAATTTGCCGAGAAAAAGCAACAATTCTGTGAGGGATTACCTGAAGAAATGTCTAAGTGTTCCAACTCCCAACGGCCTGATTCTATCATGGAAGTAATCCACCACACTGTGGTTGCTTCACTCATCAATTTCCAACAAGGGGCTAAAAGGGATGCCAAGCCCATGGAAAACAAAGATTGAAATGATGCAAAGGAGAAGAACAATGCCCAAAACTCTTCCCAAGGCAATTCCAACAACAATAATCGGTCCAAGGAGGAGGGAGTTTACAAAGGTAAAAAATAAACTCTCTCTTGAAGAGCTAGAAGATTTTTGTAAGGACCACAAATGTTGTAAAAATGGGGAGCAAGGACATGGCTATCGTTCTTGCCCCAAAAGAAATGCCTGCAATGAGACTCCTACAGCTTCCACGATCGAAGCTCCAAAAGAGGATGCTCATTGCAAAGGATCACCTCTGTCCTATGCTTGGAAAAAAGTAATGGAGCATGATGCCTTCATCTTGTTTGACTCTAGCTCTACTCACAATTTCATATCAATGGAATTGGCCACCAAGTTAGGCATTCAAGCTCATGAGACGGGAGATGTGGTTGTAGCCAATGGAGCCTTCAAGAGGCAAGAAGCCGTACTTACTCCTTTGATTGGGAAGTTGAGGCTTCATGTCCAAGGTTATGTTGACAAAGAATATTTTTTTATCTCTCCTCTCAAAATGAAGATGTCATCCTAGGGGCACCATGGTTTGACCGTATGGCTATTTATGTAAAGTTCCCATAAAGAAGGTTGTACTTCAAGTACAGGGAAAAGAAAATTTAATAGATGCTAATGAGCCTGGTCGTACCGTACCCCTTGTAAATTCTCTTGCTTTTGACAAATCAATGAAAATGCTTAGTTTTCGCGTACATGATGTTTGTCGAACAATCTATAAAAGGTCCTAATGTTTTGTCAAATGAAGATGGTAGGAATCAACAAGAGTTAGACTTGTCTAAATTTCTAAATGGATTCCATGATGTTTTTATTGATGATATCCCTATGGACTTAACTCCAAAACGAGGGGATGCAAATTGAGCTCCTACCAGGAAGCTCACTACCTAACAAGCCTCCTTATTGATTTTCCCAAGCTCAACAAGAGGAGATCTTGAGGTAAGTACAAGAATTGGTATACAAAGGGATGGTGAGGCCAGGTTCCTCTCCCTTTTGTTCTCCAATTCTTTTAGTGCAAAAAAAAGATGGTACATACCACATGTGTGTGGAATATCGAGTGCTAAACCATATCACTATCAAAAATAAATTTCATGTACCGGGGGTAGAAGATTTGTTTGATAAGCTACAAGGTTCGACCTACTTCAGTAGGATTTCCCTTAAAAGTGGTTATCATCAAATAAGGATAGTGAATGAAGATATCCCAAAGACCGCCTTCTGTACAACATTTGGTCTTTATGAATATCTTGTCATGCCTTTTGGTTTGAAAATTCTCTAGCCACGTTCAATTGTTTAATGGAGAAAATATTTAGACCCTACCACAAATTAACTGGAGTGTTCTTTGACGATATCATCATTTACTCCAAGTCCTTGGAGGAGCACAAGAAACATCTCTAGGTAATTTTTCAAGCTTTAAGGGAGACCAATTTTTTTATCAATCAAAAGAAGAGTGAATTTTTTCTTCAAGAGATTCAATACATAGGTCATATAATCTCAACATGGTATCCTATGGATCCATCAAAGTTGGAGGTAATAAAATCATGGCCTAATCCAAGGAATCTACATAAACTAAGAAGCTCTATTGATATGTGTGCATACTATAGATGCTTTGTAGAAAAATTCTCTCAAATAGTAGGACCATTGCATGACTTAACAAAGAAGAACTTTAAGTATTCACATAGATTTCTAAAGAGAAAAATGCTTTCAACAAGCTCAAGAGAAGCTTACCTCCCAACCAGTCCTTATGCTTTCGGATCTCTGAAAACCATTTGAGGTCCAATGTGATGCTTGTGGTGATTTCCTTGGAGCAGTATTGCTTCAAGAAGGGCATGCCATCGATTGCATATGAGAGTTGAAGGCTCAATGCCGATGAACGGGTCTTGGGAATATACAAAAAAGAGCTTTTAGATGTTCTACATGTCCTAGACACTTGGAATCACTATCTATTGGGGACTCCATTTGTTTTGCAAACGGACCACCAAAGTCTCAAGTACTTCATGACACAAACCAAGCTTTCTGACAAAAAAATGAGGTGGGCAAATTTTCTTTCGCCATTTTATTTCCATATTGCTCACATTGCTGGTAAGCATAATCAAGTGGCCGATGCACTATCACAATGTCCAAGAGTCAATGCCGTGTCTATAGCAACTCACAATGATCTATCCACTATGGTAGATGAGTATGCTACTGGACCTGACTTTAAAGACATAATGTCAGCCCTTGCCATAGGGAAGAAATAAGAACCATTCACCTTGCAGGATGGTTATCTTCTCCATGGCAATAGGCTATGTGTTACCCACTCCAATGAGCTCCATTTTTTGTGAATCTGGTTGATACTTCCTGGGCAGATTAATCCAACTGATATTTTGATACCAAAGAAAATCTCTTTATGGTACTTAAATGGGTGCTGATAGTTAAGCATGCCTATTGCAAAATTAAAATATTACTCGTTTAACTAAGGTTCTTGCTGGCTGACCTAAACCTGGGTTTTTTTCATACAATATTTTAACTAAAGAATTACATAGGATGATATGGAGTAGTCGACTGCCTCTCACAGTAAAAGGTTATTAAAGAGAAGAACTTTTATAACATATGAAGAAATTCTAGTAGGATTACTTTGTTTAGGACAATAGCTTGTCTAAATAATTTTGAAGTTTGACATGGATAACAAATGATATGTTCTTTGAAGCCTACCATACGTAGCCAAGCCTAACATATTTGTTGTCTTGACTATATGGATGTAGGTGAAAATTCTATCTTGGCTTAAAAAGGTTTAGCTTGTTGCAGTCCAACTTTGAAAACGCTTGATGATCCAACTCGGATGGTTCTGATACCTTTGTATAAACTCATTTGGAATGATACTTCATTCTTGTAATGCTGTACAGTTATGAATCAAAGACTGAGTTGTTTCTCTACTAATCTTTGCCTAGACATCTTTAGCCAGTCGTCTTTTGAACGTCTTGTTCCTTGGTGTGTATTTATTAAAATTAAAATAGCTACACACACACACACCTAAACACCAGGCCCTCCCAGGCAACTGGGTGGACCGGGATGTTGTCTTTGGATATTTCTTGTCTTTAGGCTTTGAGTGACCCACTGTCTATAATTCCTTTACTGGTTGACAGGTGTTAGGTGGTCTCTCCTTGACTATAGACTGGATTCCTACTCACGACTATTGTAGCCTTTTGGCTCAATCGATTTTAAGTAGCAGGTTAATCCAACTCTACTCACCAATGCTTAAGAAATTGAATTTTGATGATTATAGGAACATGCTATCTATTACACATATGAAGACTTTTTGGGATCATGAGGACAAATCAATGACAACCATACTTTTTTAAAGTGGTTGACAAAGCCTTAAAACTTCTACAGGAGTAATGTCTTTCTTGAGGACGATATCAGATATTGTATTAGTACAAACCAATTCTACCCTTTTGAGGGACACTCCAACTTGGCACTTCCATGCGTTAACTCATCTTTTTGATGAGGTAGTAGGCCCACTGCCTCATACACAATGGGCCTACTTCCGAAACCCATTGTGTATGGCACCTGGGTTAGGGCGAGTCACACACACACACACACACATGGTCACAACGTCTCAACATCTGACCTTGATAGCATCTGGGGGGATCTGAGTGTGTCCTAAATCACTATATCTACCTACAAAAAATGGCATCCAACCAGTTACACTCAAAATTGATTTGAGTTTTTGCCTTATGTGGGTTTTACCTTATGCTTTACATAATAATTACCTGCTATCTTTTTGCTATGGTGAACACACACACCCACTTGGTCACTACAACTAACCAAGGTAGCTAGTTCTGGTAACACTAACTCAACCTTTTGGTTTTACTACCCTAACCATGTATGTTGGAAAACATTGTACCCAACACACTTCTGGCAGGTAGACTAAGCCTCTGTTGCTAGAGTACAAGCAACCTACTCATAGCATAAAGATTTCTTTTTGTGTGTGTGTGTGTGTGTGTGTGTGTGTTTTCTTATATACAAGAGTATGTTATGACGGTTTTCGTTGCTAATAATGCCAAAAATAATTTGTCTATTGTTATCAAGTTATACCAAGGTATAGGCTGACTGCTTGGATGAGTACTATTGTTGATCCGATCAAGAGGGCACATATCTGGGAAAAGCTTAAAGCAGCCAGGGTAGAATATGTGGCTTCCTTTGCCGGTAGGAACATGGAGTGGTTGAGGAAGAGAGACTATCTTAATAGAATGTGCAAGAATAAGGAGATAAATTATAAAAATTCTTAACATAAATCAGTCTAATGACAATCATTTGCAGATGATAGGTTGTGAAGTTTCTATGATGTTGTAATTGGCTACCACAGTCTATTTAAGCTTATCTTTCAATGATAAGTTTACTTGCATAAAAAGAGTTGTACCTTTGTGACATGGATAACAACTAGGATGCCCGTGCATCACTTGCATACAGAGCCAATGCTAACAGAAGGTTATGTTGTTCTATGGGTGCATGGTGAGGCAACTCTCTTTGGTTCAGCTTTTGGTTGCTTTACTGTTTGGAAGATTTGCTGTCGGTTTGAAATTTGTGAAGGGATTTCTACCTTTTGGGATGGTGACTTTTATAAACGTGATGATATTCATTTGTACAATCAATGCTACAAGACAAAAGAGATGATCGAGAGCAATTATAGAAGTTTAAAAATAGAAAGTGATTGTGCTAAGCTTAAGTCATTAGAATAACTCTTTAGACTCCACGTATGAAGTCTAGGAAGCCTTAGGGTGAAATTCTAAATTGCCACAACATGTCTAAATTTAACAGGATTTGGGACTAGCTTGGGTGCACCTCCAAAGCACCATGCTAAGGTTTTTCACAGGATAAAGCCCAAATGGTGAGTTTTATTTTTACCAAAGTTTATCCTCATTTTGCATGTTCTAAATTAGCAAGTAGAGTGTAACCCCGGGTCAGCTTCATAAGCGTCCAAGGTTTGTGCAAAGGTCTTGCACCCAAGCTAAATAACTAAAAGGTAAGTTTATGGCTTTTATTAAATGAAAGGGAAAAGGTAAAGATTAAGGTTGGATTAGCACTTTCTCATTTAATAAGTTGACTCTAGTCTTTGTTTACTAAGCTTGATTGGCCACATGTCCAAGGTAGCATATGCTTGCTTTGCGTGAACTTAAACGAGTGTGTGTGATATCTCCACTTGCCAAGATGAGTTCCAAGAAGGGGGGGGGGGGGGGGGGGGGGGGGGGGTTGTAGCATGCAAGGCAAGATGGACAAGTGTTGGAATATGCTTGAGTTGCATTAGGAGGTGTTCCCACCTCATTGGTCAAGTGTAAAGCATAGTAATTCAAGTCTATTTGCACACTTGTGTAGCATTAAAAGAGAGGGATCGTTGGATTTTTGAGTCTCTGTTTCCTCTCACACAGCCTCTCTCATGTGCCCAAGATTGAAAAAGCAAACTCTCTCTCTTTCTCTCTCATGGGATCTCTAGAGATGGACTCTATGCTCAAGCTCTTGGCTCTGGATGCAAATCTAATCCAATGAAAGTATCTTCTTCTCCATCTCTATTATTATATTACTAAGCTATGCTAAGATCTTGCCCATGAGCAAGTGTACTTGGAATATCAACTCTCTTTCTTGAAAAATACTTCTCTTCACCTTCATCTTCCTCTTTCTCTGCAATTCCTTTCTCCTCACTGAGGTGTTTAGGGTTTGGAAAGGAGGGTTATACCATGAAAACTTGAAGAACGCCATCTTCTTGATTCAAGCAAGGCTCCATAAGAGCACAAAAATGTATTGTAACAAAGCTCTCTTTTGAGAGGATTATAATACAAGTCCTTTTGGAGGAGAGACCTGCTCTAAGCACTCTTCTTGCTTAGCATAGCATAATAGAATACTAATTAAGATGGAAAAGATGGCAAGCTTAAGCATTGAAGCATGGATTTCATTCCATAGCAGAGAGTGTTGGTGTAGGCTCTCAACTTCTTAACAAGCTTGAAGAAGGAGATCGAGTTCTTGCACTTGAGTGTGTGTGTGTGTGAGAGAGAGAGTATACCCCCCAAGCACACCCCTATATTCCTTGGTCGACCCCTCCTTGTAGTTCAAGCTTCAATTTGATTGGACCCCTACAAGCTTAGCCAATCACATGCTTTAGTCATATTAAGCAACCATGCTAGTATTAGGACAAGTTCTTACCCCTTTGAGAGAGAGGGCTTGAATAAATGCATATACAATTAATTAATAAACTAAAATCTCATTGGACCCCTTTAGAGGCCAACCAATAGGCTTTAGGCACCTTATGAGGGAAACGTGGAGAGGAACTTGACATGTGTCCTTGTTGCTTCTTTAAACTAGGCTTGCCTTATGTGAGGGTGTGTGTGTTCTCTCTCATGTCCCTACAATTAGGGCTCACCCCCCATGAGTAGGGATATTGGTTGACTTTTGGAACACCTTAAGCCCCTCAAGCACCTTAGTCATAAAGCACCTCAAGCACCTTAGTCAGCAAGCACCTCAAGAACCTTATTCAATAAGCATGACAAGCACCTTAGTCAACAAGCACTATGAGCACTTCAAGCACGTGAGTCAGCAAGCACGACAAGCACTTCAAGCTTAGCAATGTTCCCACCTCAAGCACAACCCTAGCTTGCCTAAGGTCTAAGGACTTTTAACACTAACATTTGGAGCTCTTTAATGAAGCTAACCGTAAGGTCTTTAATCTCCATTCTAGTATTGCTCTTTGACATACCAATCTCTCATTTGGATCCTTTTGACTTTGGCCCTATGTTGAGATAGATCCAAAAGCACGTGTCTATATGCTAACCCTTGTTCTTGTTTATTCTTCCACATTAAATGATCAATTTAATATGAGAAAATCATTTAGGTTGGTTAGATATTAGATTTTATGATATTACCTCTCTCTTGAAATCATAGTCATCCTCAACTATGAGGTAGAAGAGATAAAGCCTTAGTCATTAGTCGATGTTTCTTAGCGGGGAGAGGATCCCTTTTTACCCTACGGCATCATTCCAAGATGGATGACTAATCCATTTGGAGCTTGGGAGACATAGCTACCGTAAGCATGTCTGCTCTATAGTCCATAACATAATTCCAAAGTAGAGCGACAATTTCTACTTGGTGTTTGAGAGACGTCGTCAACACAAAGATGATTCTAAGCATGCATACTAGTTAAATTTGTGCACAAGAAAAAGAGAATTAATCTTATAAGACAAACACATTGATCATTTAAAAGAAACATTTACATTTGCTTACTCTAATGTAGTATTGTAAGCATTCACAAGGTTCATACTATCCTTAAGCTGTATTCCTTGCATCCATCTAGCATCTTCAAAAGGATAATTTTTGAACTTAATAAGATACTATCGGATAATCTTACCATGTCATAGTACCTTGTCCTCATGCCGAAGGATAGCTTGAGATTGTAGCACCTCTCTTGATCTTCGATCTCTGGTGGGTCTTCAAAATGGTTCTCTTGGTGGCTCTCCTTTGTAGGGCTTAAGTAGACTCACATGAAAAGCATTGTGTATGAGTCAATGGTTGGGCAACTTGAGTTGATAACCCATGTTATTGATTGGCTTCAAGATTTAAAAAGGACCATAGTATCTTCTTACTAGTTTAGCATAATACTTTTAGTGGCTCTCCTTTGTAGGGCTTAAGTAGGCTCACATGAAAAGCATTGTGTATGAGCCAATGAATGGGAAACTTGAGTTGATAAGCCATGCCATTGATTGGATTTAAGATTTAAAAAGGACCATAGTATCTTCTTACTAGTTTAGCATAATACTTTTAGTGCCCCGTAGGATTTTTGCCCGTCGTTTGCCTTATCGAGCCTTAGGAAAGTTGAGTGACACAATCATTTTCTTTAAACGTTGAGGGCCTTATGTGATTATTAGCAGTAGTTTTTTGCCTTTGTTCAGAGATGGATATAGCCTCCTTAATCTTTTGGAAAGATTCTTGTAGGTCACGTCTATACTCATTGGCAGTGAAGATCTTCCCATGTACTTTAAGTAGTAAGGGACTTCTAGGTCTTCCCTCTATAATCTCAAAAGGTGCCTTTCCTGTAGTAGTATGGATACTATTACTGTACGCATACTCTACAAGGGGTAAGTACTTCTCCCATTGTGAACTTTGAGCTACTTTTGTAACATAAGTCTTCAGTAGATCGAGAATTGTAAGATTGGCTATCTCACTTGGCCATCCATTTGTGGGTGATAGGCCAAAGAGAAATTCAATCTTGTACCTAGATTTTCAAAGAGACCTTTCTAAAAATTACTGGTTATTCTAGGAACTCTATCTGACATGATGGATGTTGGCAATCCATGGTCTTTGAAAATCAGAGATATGAAGCAATGGTAAAAAATGCTTTCAAGTCATCCCTTACTCAATGCTTTCAAGTCATCCCTTAATGCCACAACGATCCATCAATAAGGTATAACAACAAAAGTTTTTAGATAGATTTTTATTCAAGCTTGAGCAGGCCTTAAGTATAATTATCCAGATTTAATCCATAGTTGGCCAGAAAAATTCAAACCACATGTAATGAAACAAAGAACCAGATTTAAGCCAACAGTCTAAGTACCAAGCTGAAGGTCAGTGTTTGTCAATGCAAGTAGCCTCCCCCATACCAAACCATACACAGGTAGTAAAGCAAAAAAATCCAGATTAGTACTCACTAGATTAGTAACAAGGCCAGATCAAAATTTAAGCCATTTCTCTTTAAAGAATAAAAACCAAATTATGTATAAAGCCAAACCATACTCCCAGTAAATAGCAGCAAGCTACATGTCAGATTTCTTGTATGTCAAGGTCAGCATGACAAAGTCTAGCAAGGTCAGTAAAGAGAAAAAGATCTTGCTAAAAGCAACCCAGAGCAGTATAAGCCAGAGCCAAGGATGTACTAGTCAGAACAAGAGCCAGATCCAGCCAAATACAACCATACCCAAATATAGCTAGTTCATGAGAGTAAGATCTAACCCAGAGACTAGGTCATAATTTTGGTAGTTGTAGTAGAAGAAGGATCAGGACTAGGCCAGAATTCCAAGACCCAAAAGGCCAGCTAGTAATCAACAAGCAGGCTGTAGTTTTATAAGACCAGTATTTGGCTAATTTGAAGAGATTAAACATGTAAAGAGTCAAAGGAATATGCCATGGAAACCACATGATATACATCATCCTTTATATAGTCAAAGCTATCTTAGCAGTATCATCAAGTATTAGATCCATTTTTTTCAAGCCAAATTTTCTGCAAACTGTATGTATAATAACCAGATAAACAACTGCAATCTTCCAAACTCAGATTTCGGCAGCATAACCAGCAATGCCACCAGGCTTTCAACACCATACTCACCATAAGTATCAAGTTAATGCAAAAATGACCAATTTTTCATTAGTTTCCATGATCAGCCACTATTTCAGAGATTGCACAGAGTAAAAGTAAAGTGAGCAGGGACGCGATTTCTGGGCGAGCAGGTTTTGGTGAGCGCTTTTTAAGAATCGGGCGAGCGAATTCTCAAAAGAAGGGACAATCTACCCATGTCTCTCTCTCTCTCTCTCTCTCTCTCTCTCTCTCTCTCTCTCTCTCTCTCTCTCTCTCTCAACTAAAATTTGATTGTCATTTCACGACCAACTTACATTCAAACAAAAAACACCTGCGAATCATTCAATACACTATTAATAAGAGAAATAGAAGTTCCTTACACACAATTAGGGTCTATTTCATCTAGCAAACCCCAAATCTATGAGTTCCATTGCATCCAAAGTAAATACATATGGGGGGTGATACATCATGGGTGACATGGAGGAAAGAAGGGCGGTGGGGGGGCCATATCCTCTGGGAGGAAACAAAGGTCGTGCCAACGGGGGCAGTGCACCAAATGGTGGGGGAACTAATCCAAATGGCAAAGGGTATGAACTATATGTGGGGGGGGGGGGGGGGGGGGGGGGGGGGGGGGGGGGGGGGGGGGGGGGGGGGGGCCATGCCAAAAATGGGGCTGTGAAAGTGGGATATGGTGCTGCTACTGCCCCGCCCTGACTGCTGAGTGGTGTTGGGAACGGTGGGTCAAGCGGATGAATCTGCTCGGACACCTGCTGCTGCGGTTGCTCAGTTACCTGAGCTCTGACACTCCTATGAAACATCAATGTCGAGCCTAAATCGAAAGGTAGGCACTGAGCTGGATCCAAACAAGCACTGAAAACTGCCCAATCCTTCTCACAACTGATGCAATGTCTACGTAGTAGTAAACATTGTGCTGCCAATGTCCCAACTCCTGCAAAACAATCCAACACAGCATCTCCCATGTCTGTGAAGGTACCTAGTAGCCATCTACAAAAAAAAAGTTACCTTTAGATTTATTATACCTATAATTTTATAGGAACAATAAAAACAGCTAACAAAAAAATTCTACCACCTGGCAAACGTTGGACTCCTCTCAACACCTCTACGATAAGGCCGGCCCATACGATCAAGCGTCCACTGTGTGGAATCTGATCCTGGTAGCTTCTCCCACAACATGTCGTCATCTGCAGAGAAGCCACGTACATTTGCTGCAATCTCTCCATCCGCTCGATCGTACCTCGGAAGCCAACACCCACCAGTTCTAGGGGGTGAAAAAATGGCTAGCAACAAAGTACCAACCTGCGGGGAGCAAGTAAAACATTATTTTTTGACCCACGAACATCGAAGTTACTATTCATTATCAAAACAAAAAAACAACATACCCCCTCTAAATAGTCCTGAACAGTCGTACAACTAGCCTCCGGTAGTGGTAAGTACAATGTCCTCAACAGCTGGAAACCAGCTCCCTCTGCCTTCGAAGTGACGATGGAAAGATGTTCTGCATGACATGTCGCCACAATCATGCCATCCACCAAAAGAAACTCGGATGCCAGAAGGAATGCAGCATCCACAAGGTCACTATCCCATTGGTTCCATAAAGGAACCCCACTCGTGCTAGCTGCATGTGGCCTAGTGTGTAAGGGAAAGGCCATGTACACCAAACGGACGCCACCCAATCTCAAGATGGGGTTCATCTGCCCTGTTCCTGATAGAGAGCCCAAGAATCTACGTAGTGACTGCATAGAACTGCATGCAGTTTTTGTTAGCACTATAAGTGTGCCCATAACTATGATTGTAAATAAGCGTGGCTTACCTGTCATTGCACAACACATCTGGAATAGCTTTTGCCAACTCTTTGGCACTAGCATGCACTGCAAGGTGGCGTGGCTCTACATGCATATCTGTATGTAGCAACATAAGATCAAATATATCTTTCAAGCAATGCTAAAGAGAACAACACAACATTAAGCATTTTCACGTACCTCGATGGTTATCTCCCACAACTCTGGCCATGTCTGATAGGTCCTCGGCAGCCCTACCATGCGATGGTGAACATGGAGGGGACTCCTGGATGCCCCCCACTGGTCTGGGAGTGAAGGATAGTGTCGGTACACTGTGACTCATAGCACCAAGGCTATGAGCACCAAGGCTATGAGCACTATCGCTGACTTCTACAAAATACTCCGCAACCACATGCTCGCTCTCACTGTCGCTCGAAACTACAGCCCTCTTCTTTCTCTTCCCACGTTGCTTGTCAGCTTGTTGTGCTTGCGAGTCTTTCCTTGAGGTCTGTTTCTTCCTCTCTGATTTCTTTGATGTGTTTGGAGATAGAGCATCCTCTATCACAACAGCTTTCTTTCGTGGCGCACTATGCTCCGCTATTAATTAAAAGAAGAAGAGTTATCGAGCCCATATTCTATTGTTTCATGGCAAAGGTAAAAACTACATAGAGGCATACCTATGTATAGATCTTCCTCTTCGGGTGGGTACTCCTTGTCCGGGTAGTCCAGCCACCAAGGACACTTGAGCCATGCTTCCTTTGGCCGCAAGTCATCTATCCACTCGTCAGGATATAAGCCCGTCTCCTCTCTCTCCGACCTGCACCATGCATCAATGGGGTGCTCGGGAATGGGAAAGACAAGAGCATCTCTCCACCATCTACAAGACAAACCACAATGTTTTCATTTGCATAGAACAAGATTAGTGTATCCTACTACATTCTTAATTTGTCAATTAAAGATGTCGAACCTGTACAACAAGCGTCGTGCCGTACAAGCAAAATGGGGTTGCTCTTCGGGTTCATGTGTGGATTTGATCCGAGCACTCCACTTCTTGAAGGCCTTCTCAAAGTGCTTGCGTCTGTATGTCAATAATGTGTGGGCAAGCGTGCAACCATGCCTACCTTCAGCCTTCTCATGTTGGATAGCAACATCATGATTCTCGGCCTCCATTTTCTCGGCCATCTCAATCACTCTCCTGCAGCAACAAATAATAAGTCACAAGTTACATAACAAATTGCTAGCTGGTGCAGATGTTCACTAAATCTAACCTTTCCAACTGCCACCAGTACACGTGATATCGAAGCCACTGATCTGGATCCAGGCCTTCTCCGTCAAACCGATGCCCTTCTCCTTCAAGGATGCATCACCGCCTTGGAGCAAATCAAGCAATCGGCACTTCCTATCAAAGGAAAAGCGAGACTTATTTTTTTTTGCTACATAATAAAAAGAGAAATATATCCAATGATTTAAACGACTATTACTTACTTTGTTGGGCTAATGCGTGCACCCGCTACCTCTGCCACTCTCGAGGGTGTCATTTTCGTGGTCTTCTTACCCCAACCTGTAAATGAAATACATTTTTGGAAAAAATCGCTGCCATTCTCGGGATTTGCAATGGTGGCTATCTCAAGCCCTTTGCGCGTAAAGTATTGCTCCGTTTGAGAAAGCGCTAGATTGATGCTTTCCTCGTATGTGTCAAGTGCCAACTCGTAGTCAAAACTCCCTTTTGATGGCAGCCCTTCCGTTTTACTACTAAACATATGATCGAACTCTTCCTATTATTTTCAAAAGAGTCGATCAAAATACACATAATAAGATTTCGTAATCAAAACATATTCTCATATACAATTGGTTTGAAGCATACCTTCCAAAGTAGTTGCGCAAAGACAGCCATTGGCAATTTTAGCCACTTAGACTTATTTGGACGTCTAAAACTCAAAGCCCTTTCTGCTGCCAAACGCGCTCTTTCGGGGAATTTTTGCAGAAGTGATGTAGGGTTTGCCGACCCTAGCTTTGTCATCATGAAAATATCATGAGCAATCGTGTGAGGCATTGAAACCCTCGTGGCCCTGTTTAACAATCGATTGAAATTTATATAGTTTACAAATAAGATGCATTTACATTAGCAAAAAAACAAGGGCTCACCTATTGATCATACCCAAAACCAATAGAAACTCCGCTGCCTCATGTGGCTGAAAGTCAACTAGAACGCACTCCACCTTTGGCGCTTTCTCAATTGGAATGTCATTCTTGTTCATCCACCGCATCCATGCCTCCAATCGGTGATTACCATCCCAAACCACAAAGTACCTCTCGACCATGTGACTAAGCTCGGGGATTTGGCGAAGCTCTTCATCCAAATCATAGGACATTGCAAGATCCCTCGCAGCGTGACCACGACGAGTAAATTGTTTGTGATCCTCCCCAGGAATTGGTTCACTAACAATAAATCTGGCCATCGTTGGTTGGTAGCTTTTGTTTGCAATAGAGAATTGCAAATCGGCCACATGGTCATCATGCGTGCGGATGGCGGGGTTTGAGAGAAGTCGACAAAGAGGCAATCGTGGAAGTTTCCCATCGTATGGTACTCTGTGAGAATCCACCCAACCCAAAGAAATGTGTTTGTCGACAACATTTCCAAACACTTCATCTTTGACATTCTCAATAGCGGTACCTGTTTCCACACGATGACTGGGTCCGGTGCTTGATTGTGATGTTCCAGCCACTCCAGTTACAATGGATACAATACGATCCAAAGAACTCAATGCCTGAGATTGTTGGGTATCCTGTGTGCCTAACGGAGGTACTTCTTGTGAGGTAGTAACATCCACCTCATCAATTGCACCAATATTTTTTGTTTGGTTTCTTGTTCTCATGCTTGCGAGAAAGAAGGATAACTTATAAGAAATAGATATAGGATGATTTATGAGAATTTGTAGGTTGGAAGTTTGAGATGTGAACTTGAGAGAGAGAGAGAGAGAGAGAGAGAGAGAGAGAGAGAGAGAGATCTGTGTAGCAAAAGAGAATAGAGAAGAAGAATATGAAGAAGAGAAGGTCACTTTATAAAGCTTTTAATTTTGTATTAATTTTAATTTTTTTAGATTTCTTTTTTATGACTGTGTGTGTGAGAGAAAGAAGTGTGTGTGTGTGTGTTGCCATGTCCGCACGTGTGTGCGTGTGTACGTGCAACGTGTGTGTGTATGTGTTGAGGCGGTCCGGGGCGGCCAACAAGAAGAGCAACCTCTAGACACCCTTCAAGGCTCCCGTGCTGCTCAATGGGGCTGGGGCACAACACAACACAAACCAAAACAACAAACCCACAGCCAAATCCCAACTACACAAGGGGCACCACCTAGTTTAAGAGCGAACTAGGACGCAAAAGAGGAGAATCGTTAGAGCAACCCACAAACAAGCAAGGAATTTACACTAACCCTAACACCAATGGAACACTCTCACACACTAAAACATGAGAGAGAGAGAGAGAGAGAGAGAGAGAGAGAGAGAGAGAGAGAGAGAGAGAGAGAGAGAGTGCTCCGGCTGCTTTGAAACATATCGGCAATGATCAAGCAAACACAACTATATATTTAAGAAAGAGAGAGAAAGGGGGAGGGGGTGCTTGTTGCATTAATACCTTCTTACAAATCTGTCATGACAAATCAAAGCGAGATTAGTATTTGTTCAACATAGCTTGCGTAAATTTCACCACAACACATCACAAGAAAAGCCACCCCAATCACTGTCTTAAAGCCAAGGGAGTCCTCTCCACCCTGTCGCCCTCTTACAATATGTGGGATTTATGGTTAGATTGATGACAACACCAGAGACAAGCTATCAAGAACTTAACAAAAAACACCAAGACACTTACACATCATTGTTGTCCATTACTTCACGTTGGAAGGGAGACAAAGTATTCAAGCTTAGTCCAAATCCACCCTCCTTGATTCAGCAAATGTTGGGCTTACACTAGTAGGAGAAATGATAGATTTCCTACTCTCAATTGAATGATCACTCTCTCTCTTACAATGGCATAGAGTTACCTTGCTAATCCCCTATTACAACACATGCACATGCATAAGACAATGAGCTTCCACTCAAGAGCTCCTTCTAGAGAGGTTGAGCTTGGCTTCTCAAGCTATAACATAGTGCTCTTGCTTATGGCTCCCCCTTTTGTGCTAGCTACACCCTCCTTTTATAGCAATTTTGAAGGCTAGGGTTACTCCTCTAACCATGGTTGGGTTAGATTTTCAGCCATTTATCTAATTTCTTTTGCTTGGAATTATCAAGAAGTTGGTGGGGAAAGAGAGAGGAGAGAAATGGAGGTGATAGGACTTTTCACGGGTTAGTGTTAGTAGAGTTAGTATTAATTTACAAATGGAATTGGATATTTACAATGGGAGTATCCATGTAGGATACAAATAAGGAAGAAAAACTCTTAAGAGGTAAGAAAAGGTGGATTTCTTACAAGGTTGATGCTCCAAGTGTCTTGAGTAGGGCCAATTTTGACGCTTGTTGACGGTCCACTAGCTTTGACGGTACATTTTTTCTCCACTCTTGACCTTCCTTGAGAGACAAGGTAATTGAAGCTGAGTAATCAACCACCATGATGCTGTCTTTTAAGAGAAGAGGCTGAATTTTGTGGTTTTTTTGAAAGATATGGGTAAATTGGAGGAGGAAAAATGAGACTAGGTGGTCAATTTTGGAATGGAATTGTGTGTGGGAGGTATGAGTTCACCATGGTTTCTCTTATTCTTCAAGGTTGAAGAGAAGGTGAGTAGGGTGCAGAGAGGAGTGGTGAGAGAGGTGGGGATGATGAGTGGAGAAGTGTGTGTGAAAGAGGAAAATGATAAAGTGGAAGAGAGAGTGTGGCTGCATAGCATGGGAAAACTGGGGTCCACTAATAAAATCATAGCTCATAGCTCGTAGCTCAAAAAAATATGAAAAAATGTGAGGCAAAAGTTCAGCCCACGAGCTACAACTTTTGTTTGTATCACCTTTTCAAATTCGGAGAGCAAGTGAGTTTTAAAAATTCAGCAAAACCGATCGTTTTTTTCCACTGCACAAGGTCTTTGTGGGGTCCTTCTTTGGATGATTCTTTTGAATACCTCCAAGAGTGAGCCCTCCATAGTGCATGTATGCATGCCACCTACCCTTGACCTTATTTGGTAGGTCTATAATTGAAGATATTGTTGAGATTATGATATAAGAGAATAGTACAACTAAGAAAATCAAATATTGAGGGGTCTAAAAAATATGTACATGTCAAATATAAATAATATAAGTGGAAAAAATATAAAGGGGTCAAAAGAAATCTCTCTCATTATGAGGCTACCATAAAAAGATAAATATTTTTGGTGTTCTAATTTTTTAGAAAAAAAAAACAAAATAGATGTAGGAAGGGAAAAATCACAATAGTGAAAAAATATACACATAAATAAAACTAGTTTTTTTGGATTTTTGTTGGGGTGGAGTTACACCAAATATAAGAGAAGCTTACATGAAAATATTTCTATATGGAATAAAAAGTATGAAAAATGGTAAGAAAAATTGTGGTAATGGTGAGGCAATGTACAGAGCATAAATAACACACACCTAGGTAGAAGTATTTAAATAAATACCAAAATAATTATGAAAAAATATTTTATTTAGGCCCTATATACAAAGAAATATTTACATATGCATGGGCCATAATATACTTATATTTTTTATTTATTTTTATTTTTTTTGGCTCAACTAGCCCAATGACTAGCTAATTGAGGGTTTTTTAAGAAGATATGGGAAAAGTCCCGTGACTCACGCATGCCTATGTACAGTGAAATGGTAGGGATAGCCACAGTGTTTGGGTGATTTTGGTAGGGTGAGGTAACTCACTGTGGAAATTACAAAGAGCCGAAAAACGGCTATCATTAGCCCTTCCCCTGGATGATGGTATATTCATGTACCATCATAGAGCATCTTTTCCAAAGAGAGTGCTTCAGAGTCCTTGACGAGATCTTTATTGTTTGGCCCCTCATAATTTTGGCTAGAGTTACACTCATGCTTCATGTAACAATACTTACATGAGACAGTGGCCTTTTGACAGATCTTTGGTAGATCCTTTGGTAGAAGGCGACTCAAATAGGGCTTCAAGCGATACCCGTTTACTTTCCTGGAGTGCTCTTTACCATTCTAGTCCATAAGCTGATAGTAACTTGAATTGAAAGCCTTCTTGACTATGTATGGCCCTTGCCATCTTGTTTCAAATTTGGCATCAAAAAGATTATCGAGTCGATTGTCATACCTTAGCACAAGATCTCCTTCATTGATGCCTTTGTCCTTCAGTTTCTTGTCAAGCTTCTCCTTTGTCTGTGTGGCTTTCCTCTTATAGCACTCGTATGCTGCTTCTCTTTTCCACTCAAGCTCGGCTAAGGTAAGAAGTTTATCCATCCATGCTTCTTGATCATCTTGTGCTGATTTGCCATGAAGTCGAATTGTTGGAATGTTTAGCTCAATTGGCTGTAAAGCCTCTTGACCATAGACCAAGTGAAATGGTGTGAACTCCGTGGCTTCCCTATATGTGGTTCGATATGCCCACGAGGCACCATCCAAGAAGTCATCCCATAATTTTGTGTTGTTTTGCACCATCTTTCTAATGATTCCTGCAATGACACCATTAGCCTTCTCCACCAAACCATTTGATTGGGGATAGTAGGGTGTACTGTGATGATGTAGAATGCAAAGTTCTTCACAGACTTCTGTGAGCAATCCCTTTCTAAACCCTGGACCATTATCAGAAACAATCTCCAAAGGTGTGCCAAATCTACAACAAATGTGAGTGTAGACGAATTTGCTAGGATCTAAACTTTCTCACCGCAAACATGAGAGAAAGCATCATGAGTTCTGCTTCTGTGTAGTCTCTCTCCAAAGCATTCATGACCCTACTAGCAAAGTAGATGGGTCGCATCCTGGTAGTATAGGGATCTTGTTGTAACAAAACTGCACCAATTGTTTCCCTTCCAACACTAGAGCTAACAAAGAATGTGTACTCCCAACAAGGAGGCATGAGTGTTGGTAGCTCTGACAAAATGACTTTAATGTTACAAAAATACTCTTCAAGCTCATCAGACCATGCAAATTCTACTTGTTGTGTCAACTTTTGCAAAGGATGAAGCAACTCCGAGGCTAAGTGAATGAAGCGTGACATATACTTCACCTTCTGAATGAAAGAGATGACCTTCTTAAGACTCTTCGGTGATGGGAGCTCAATAAGAGCCTTTGCCTTTGAAGGATCCACCTTAATGCCTTTATTGGAAACCTTGTGACCGAGCAAGATCACTTCATCCTCACCTATGTGGCACTTGTCGGGGTTGAGTTGACCTCCCATGTCATAGAGCTTCTTTAATCCTTCTTCTACCCTTTGTAGATGCAATGATTTTGAGCTATAAATGCAGAAATCATCAATGAACACCCTAATTGACTTTCGAAAAAATGCTTGAAACACCATGTTCATGAAACGTTGGAATGTTGCAGGAGCATTTGTCAGACCAAATGGCATGACTCTAAAAGCATAACAACCCCAAGGAGTGATAAAGGTTGTTTTCAATTGATCCTCCAATGCGATACCTATTTGAAAGTAACCCGAGTAGCCATCGCACACGGTGTACTTCTCATGACCAGCTACCTCATTTAGTATCTCATCCTGGAATGGGAGGGGAAAGTGATCTCTTTTTGTTGCCTCATTGAGGGGACGGTAATCCACACACACCCTCCACTTGCCATTTTTCTTAGGAGTGACAACAACAGGAGAGACCCACTCTGAATTCTCCACTGGATAAATGAAACCTGCTGCTAGAAGCTTTCTTACCTCCTTGAGTAGAGCCTGTTTCTTTATAACTCCTAGCCTTCGTAGCTTTTGAGCTTTAGGTGTGGCCTCAGGCTTTAACTCAATCTTGTGTTGAACAACATCTACCCCACGCACGTCGGTGTAGTCTTTAGCAAAAAGCCTAGGAAATTTCCTTAGCACACATTTGAACTCCTCTCTTTCATCCTTTGTAAGTGTTGTTGATAGCATACCTTCGAGCATCCCTTCATCTTGAACACCTTCGTTCTCTTGAGGACCTACCTCCTCCAAGCCTTGACAAGAGGTCTCTTGGTTGCTTGGCTTAAACCTTACCCCCATGACTTCGATGGAAGACTCCTCTTCAGTAATGCTGCTGCTACTTTCTTCTTCTGAAGTGCTATCGGTCCAACCTTCTTCCGTCTCACTTTGAGATGATTCTTCATGGAGCTCCTCTTGGCGTTGCTCCTTCATGTCAAAGACAACCTTCTTATGATTGTCATTCCTGCAAATTAATTTCCCACTCTCCCAATCCTGCAAAGCTCGCATTTTCATTAGCCATGGTCTTCCTAGGATAAATGGATAACCACTTCCCTTGGTCGACATAACATAAAAATCCACTGCCTTCTTAATGCCAAAGGCCTCCACAAAAACATTTTTACAAATGCCTACGCACCTAGCCTTGCTATTGTTTGCCATTTTCACTTTGATTTCAGGTGTCTCATGGATGTGCATGCCTAGTCTTTGCATGAGCCCTTCTGTCATGATGCAAATTTGTGCACCCCCATCCACTAGACCTTTCCTAACCAATCTTCCTTTGATGTAACAGTCTAGCACCGGTGTAATGTCCTCATTCATTTCAGCTTGTGCAATTTTTACAATAGGCACACTCTCTTTTACCTTTTTCCTAGTGCTAACTGCCCTTGTTAAATCCCTCCTTACTTGTGGACATAATGCAAGAAATTGAGGCCATGAAATATCAGGACCCTTACCTCTCATGTCTTCCAACAAGTTGTACGGAGCCATACCATGTCCAAGAGGGAAGTTTTGGAGGTTGATACGACGTCGAGTCCTCTTGGTTTCTTTTGCCTTCTTGCCTTGTCCATGGTCACTCTGTGATGTGACTCCTTCTTTCTCTTTACCTTTTCCTCGGCCACGCTTAATGCCATTGGCTTCCATGTCAACCTCATTTGAATTTGTCACCTCTACCACATGCACATTTGGATGTGGCAAAGGTGGAACTCCTTCTACCCCTTGTGGAGGTGGTCTTGGTCCATTTGGCCTTTGTAGAAGCCTTGGTTGTTAACCAACTCCTTCTCCTGCATTCATCACTGGGTAATTCAAGTTAGGTCTCCCTGGCTCTCCACGGGGCCAAGGACAATTATACATCCCATGTCCAGACTCTCCGCAATTCCAACATTGCAAGACTCTCCTAGTTCGTGGCTCTCTCTCTTCTGACTTCTTTGCTTGTCCCTTCGGACCTACAGCTTGTGCAAGGTGAATTGACAGGCTGCTTAAAGATTCATTTAACTTCTCAATCACTTCAGCCGTTACCTCAAGAAGCTCCCTAGATGTTGATGCTTGTGACTTACCTTTGGGTCTACGACCTTCTATTGGAACCTCTCCCCTTAAGCACTTGAGTTTCCTATACTTCTCAGCAGCCCTAGTTTCAGCTGTATCAAAAGTAGCAGGTGCACCCGCCTCAACTTTTACCTTAAGGTGAGGAAAGAGTCCGGCTATGAACCTCTCCTTCTTTAGAAATTCTGCACCATCACCAGGGTTAGCAACATTTCGTATCCATAGAGCCCAAAGACGTAGAAACTCTTGCTTGTACAAGTAGTAGTCATCTAAGTCTTTTTGCTTATGAGAAACAATGTCTTGCCATAATTTTTGAGTGTTTTGGGGATCAAAGAAGTATTTCTTGAAACGATTCAAAACTTCTGTGTAATTCCCCTTAACTTCCTCAGGCAAAGAGTCAAACCAAGTGCTAGCATCTTTCCTAAGGACCACCTCAAACATTTCTACACGTTCTTGATCAGTTATTATCCTCTTGATACGGCAAGACATCTTGAAATTCGCTAAAAATAATTCTGCATCCTCTCCAGGCTCTCCAAAGAAAAGAGGATACCCAGACATTTGGCGTTGGCTTTCCATTGAATTGATTTCAAAGTGACACCCGTTTTTGTTTTTCTTTCTTAAAAAGATTTACACAATAATGTTTTCTAGCTTGCAATCTATTCTACAACAAAATAAAGATATTCACATCAAACGACCTATGATAATCAATAAGAGGTAGGATGACAGGGTTTGGTGATGCGAGAATTTCTCCTACTCTTTGGGCACCAAACATGAACACCATACGTTGTTGAAAATGGATTTTCCTACTAATTGCAATGTTTATTCTAATGTGTGGAGTGAAATGGAAGGGGAAAACCTCTATTCCTGGGCCATTATCCATGGTCTATGCATGACCTAATGCTTAAAACAAAACAAAAATATAGACGTCCAAACTAAGGTCGTACCTAATGAGAGGCAAAATAAAAGGATTTACTGAAGCGTTTATCTCGGCCAACCTAAGAGGACCTAAAATTCTACGAATGACACGTTGAAATTGCAACTTAGTACTAACAATTATGTGTACCTTTTGCCTTGCAATGGGAATGAAGGGATCATACAAATTTTCGTGATTCATGCAAACTACTTGACTATGCTAAAAGTTGATTCTACACAAAAATACACAAGCCGTCCTCAGTGGGGGCACCAATTTGATGCGGTCCGGGGCGGGCAACAAGAAGAGCAACCTCTAGACACCCTTCAAGGCTCCCGTGCTGCTCAATGGGGCTGGGGCACAACACAACACAAACCAAAACAACAAACCCATAGCCAAATCCCAACTACACAAGGGGCACCACCTAGTTTAAGAGCGAACTAGGACGCAAAAGAGGAGAATCGTTAGAGCAACCCACAAACAAGCAAGGAATTTACACTAACCCTAACACCAATGGAACACTCTCACACACTAAAACATGAGAGAGAGAGAGAGAGAGAGAGAGAGAGAGAGAGAGAGAGAGAGAGAGAGAGAGTGCTCGGGCTGCTTTGAAACGTATCGGCAATGATCAAGCAAACACAACTATATATTTAAGAAAGAGAGAGAAAGGGGGAGGGGGTGCTTGTTGCATTAATACCTTCTTACAAATCTGTCATGACAAATCAAAGTGAGATCAGTATTTGTTCAACATAGCTTGCGTAAATTTCACCACAACACATCAAAAGAAAAGCCACCCCAATCACTGTCTTAAAGCCAGGGGAGTCCTCTCCACCCTGTCGCCCTCTTACAATATGTGGGATTTATGGTTAGATTGATGACAACACCAGAGACAAGCTATCAAGAACTTAACAAAAAACACCAAGACACTTACGCATCATTGTTGTCCATTACTTCACGTTGGAAGGGAGACAAAGTATCCAAGCTTAGTCCAAATCCACCCTCCTTGATTCAGCAAATGTTGGGCTTACACTAGTAGGAGAAATGATAGATTTCCTACTCTCAATTGAATGATCACTCTCTCTCTTACAATGGCATAGAGTTCCCTTGCTAATCCCCTATTACAACACATGCACATGCATAAGACAATGAGCTTCCACTCAAGAGCTCCTTCTAGAGAGGTTGAGCTTGGCTTCTCAAGCTATAGCATAGTGCTCTTGCTTATGGCTCCCCCTTTTGTGCTAGCTACACCCTCCTTTTATAGCAATTTTGAAGGCTAGGGTTACTCCTCTAACCATGGTTGGGTTAGATTTTCAGCCATTTATCTAATTTCTTTTGCTTGGAATTATCAAGAAGTTGGTGGGGAAAGAGAGAGGAGAGAAATGGAGGTGATAGGACTTTTCATAGTGGGTTAGGGTTAGTAGAGTTAGTATTAATTTACAAATGGAATTGGATATTTACAATGGGAGTATCCATGTAGGATACAAATAAGGAAGAAAAACTCTTAAGAGGTAAGAAAAGGTGGATTTCTTACAAGGTTGATGCTCCAAGTGTCTTGAGTAGGGCCAATTTTGACGCTTGTTGACGGTCCACTAGCTTTGACGGTACATTTTTTCTCCACTCTTGACCTTCCTTGAGAGACAAGGTAATTGAAGCTGAGTAATCAACCACCATGATGCTGTCTTTTAAGAGAAGAGGCTGAATTTTGTGGTTTTTTTGAAAGATATGGGTAAATTGGAGGAGGAAAAATGAGACTAGGTGGTCAATTTTGGAATGGAATTGTGTGTGGGAGGTATGAGTTCACCATGGTTTCTCTTATTCTTCAAGGTTGAAGAGAAGGTGAGTAGGGTGCAGAGAGGAGTGGTGAGAGAGGTGGGGATGATGAGTGGAGAAGTGTGTGTGAAAGAGGAAAATGATAAAGTGGAAGAGAGAGTGTGGCTGCATAGCATGGGAAAACTGGGGTCCACTAATAAAATCATAGCTCATAGCTCGTAGCTCAAAAAAATATGAAAAAATGTGAGGCAAAAGTTCAGCCCACGAGCTACAACTTTTGTTTGTATCACCTTTTCAAATTCGGAGAGCAAGTGAGTTTTAAAAATTCAGCAAAACCGATCGTTTTTTTCCACTGCACAAGGTCTTTGTGGGGTCCTTCTTTGGATGATTCTTTTGAATACCTCCAAGAGTGAGCCCTCCATAGTGCATGTATGCATGCCACCTACCCTTGACCTTATTTGGTAGGTCTATAATTGAAGATATTGTTGAGATTATGATATAAGTGAATAGTACAACTAAGAAAATCAAATATTGAGGGGTCTAAAAAATATGTACATGTCAAATATAAATAATATAAGTGGAAAAAATATAAAGGGGTCAAAAGAAATCTCTCTCATTATGAGGCTACCATAAAAAGATAAATATTTTTGGTGTTCTAATTTTTTAGAGAAAAAAAACAAAATAGATGTAGGAAGGGAAAAATCACAATAGTGAAAAAATATACACATAAATAAAACTAGTTTTTTTGGATTTTTGTTGGGGTGGAGTTACACCAAATATAAGAGAAGCTTACATGAAAATATTTCTATATGGAATAAAGAGTATGAAAAATGGTAAGAAAAATTGTGGTAATGGTGAGGCAATGTACAGAGCATAAATAACACACACCTAGGTAGAAATATTTAAATAAATACCAAAATAATTATGAAAAAATATTTTATTTAGGCCCTATATACAAAGAAATATTTACATACACATGGGCCATAATATACTTATATTTTTTTTTATTTAATTTTTTTGGCTCAACTAGCCCAATGACTAGCTAATTGAGGGTTTTTTAAGAAGATATGGAAAAAGTCCCATGACTCACGCACGCCTATGTACAGTGAAATGGTAGGGATAGCCACAATGTTTGGGTGATTTTGGTAGGGTGAGGTAACTCACTGTGGCAATTACAAAGAGCCGAAAAACGGCTATCAGTGTACGTGTGCGTTTGTGTGTACGTGCAGCGTGTGTGTATGTGTACGTGCAGCGTGTATGTGTGTGTGTACGTGTAGTGTGTGTGTGTGCGCATGCACGTGCATGTGTACATGTGCGTATGTGTGTGCACACACACACACACACTGCACGCAGGCGTACGTGTATGTGTGTGCCACACACACACACACGCTGCACTTAGGCGTGTGTGTGTGGTGCACATGCACACGCCAGCGTGTGTGTGTGTACGTTTGTGTTTGTGTGTGTGTGTGTGTACGTGCATCGTGTGTGTGTGCGCGTGCACGTGCGTGTGTACGTGTGGGTGTGTGTGTGCACGCAGACACACACACGCTGCACGCAGGCGCACGTGTGTGTGTGTGCCACACACACACACACACACACGCTGCACTTAGGCGCGTGTGTGTGGTGCACACACGCAGTTTGCGTGGCAGTACACGTGGCCAGCTCATTGCCTGTGTGGCAGTTTGCTTATTGGCACCACGGGTCATGCCACGTGTACTACCGCCTAGCGATAGTACACGTGGCAGGACACGTGGCCAACTCATTGCCTACGTGGCAATTTGAGTGACCACGTAGACTGCCACGTGTACCGTCGGTTGGCGACGGTACACGTGGCAGTCCACGTGGACACGCAACGCCACCGTGTCCACGTGGACTTCCGTGGCCCGTGGGTGCCTCTGCCTTTGGCCCCCATTGGCCAGAGGCAGAGGCGCCCATGGCCGCCCACGCGCCCATGGCCAGCGCGTTGGCCATGGGCAAGTATGTAGGCCATCCTGCTTCGCTCCTCCCCCCCCTCATCCCGCCCCCGCCTCCGCTCCCCGCCCACTTCCCCCCCCCCCCCCCCCCCCCCCCAACCCAACCTGCGGCCTCCGCCCGCCCCCGCCTCATCCCGTGCCCGCTCGCCCCCGCCCCCGCCTCCGCTCCTGCGCCCACTTGCCCCCCCCCCCCCCCCCCCAACCCACCCAAATCTGCGGCCTTTGCCCGCCCCCGCCTCCGCTGTCCCCTTGCCCCCCCCCCACCCACCCAAGCTGCGGCCTCCGCCCGTGGGCGCCTCCGCCTCTGGCCACGCGTTGGCCAGAGGCAGAGGCGCCCACGGTTGCCCACGCGTCCACGGCCAGCGCGTTGGCCATGGGCGGGCACATGCTCCACACGTGAGCGTGTGCTCGCCCATGGCCAACGCGCTGGCCATGGGCGAGTATGTAGGCCATCTCGCTCCGCTCCTCCCCCCCCTCATCCCGCCCCCGCCTCCGCTCCTGCCCCCACTTCCCCCCCCCCCCCCCCCCCCCCAACCTGCGGCCTCCGTTCGCCCCCGCCTTCGCTCCGACGCCCACTTGCCCCTCCCCCCCCACCCAAATCTGCGGCCTTTGCGCGGCCCCGCCTCCGCTGTCCCCTCCCCCCCCACCCAAGCTACGGCCTCGGCCTGCCACCTCCGCCCCTTGGCACCTTGCCCCGCCCGCTCCTGCGCTCCCTTGCCCCCCCCCCCCCCCCCCCAAAAAAAAAAAAACCTCCGCCCCCACCCAACCTCCGCCTTTGTCCGTACTTGCGGCCCAGCACGCAAAACCCGGCCATCCATTGCCCTGGTCTCTCTCCCTCCGCCCCCCTTGCGTTAGTGCCTTGCTTCCATCCACGCAAAACGCTCCAACCCGTGATCACACACACAGTCACAAGCAAATATTTTGTAAATTTTTTATTTATTTCATATTTTTTAACATTAAATTTTTAAATTTATAACGGCTACTTATTAGACGTGAGTATATAATCAATTTGTTTTAGTTTATACAATGTGATCTTGTGCTTAATTATTTGCTTAGCATATTATTATGGCTTGCTCTTTATTTTTCTTGGGTAAAGAGTTTTCTTCTCCTTTTTACAATGGTAAATTCATAATATATGAATCATTTCTTTTAGAATTAATTTCTCCAATGCAATTTACAACTTTAGATGCTGTTATCGAAGTAGGTGATATTGAAATGAATTTGCCACTTGAGAGGACTCTCAACAATTTGGGTAATTCATCTATGTATTGGATGAGCAGCTTTCACGTAAATACAAAGTCAACGTATCTCATCAAACATAGTATGACGGCTCACCTAGCATGATTCCCATTTCCATTGTGGATAGTACGTCAAAGATGCAGTTCGGTCCAAAGGAGTTAATAGATCTATGTACCCCCCCTCGAGTTTTGCCCTTAAACAGCTTCAAAAGGAGTACAAGACAAAAGCTCTTACAGACCGAGAAGAAGGGCACATTGACAAAGCTGTTAATGCAAATCAAAGTAGTGGAACAAATTACAGAGATTCCAAGGTCTTACAATGGAGATCTCATTCTAGAATTTCCACCTACCATGGGAAAGTTGCACCATATGGATGCGATGGAGCATAAGTATGATCCTCATTTGTGGTCAAAGCCTACTACATCCAATATTGTATTTGCAGGTGTAGTGCGTCTTAGTCATTGCATAGGATCTCTCAAGTGCATGAATGAACAATGTGTCCGCTTGGTTAATTACCATATTCCCAATACAAGTCATTTCAACGGGTACATACAAAAGGCAATTGGACCTGGGGAATATTGTAAGATTGGAGATAAGAGCCTTACATGCCATTTTTGTAAGGCAATTGCTTTTTGTATTGCAACATGTGATTGTGTAATATACTATGTCATGCCATCCGATGAGACTATCACTAGAGTCATGATTCATCGTGGCACACATCGACACGATGTGCGCAGCGGCACATCCAAAACACTAACGGACAACACCAAGCTGATGGTGCAAAGGATTTTGACTGTTGACCCACACGCAGGAGCCAGGAAGGTTCAAATGAGTTTGGCAAAAGAAATTATAAGTACAACACTTCTTCGCAACAACACCAACGAAGGTATTTTAGGCGAGCAACAGCTATTTGCAATCGCTGAGGAGTTGGGCCCATTGGTGCAAGATAACTGGTATGAGCATTTCGTAGATTCTTATTTCGATGCAAAACTCTATGCTAAATTATTTTTTAATCTAAACGCTTTTAACATTGACAGGTTTCGGAGGTCAGTATCTATTTTACGTAGAGGGGTTGACAAAGAATCTTTTGGCATTGATGCACTCCTAAAACTGAAGCAAGACTGCCTATATGAGTTTTTCCATGGAAGCCGGTTTCCTGGTCAAGGTATGGATAGGGAGAAATGTTATGTCTTCAAATGTCCAAAATTGGTCCGGCATCCGGTGTGGACCTAGTCAACCGAATGAGACAAGATCGGGATGGTGATCTTCGACGTGCGTGGATCCAGTTTGATCACACCAGACGTGTTAACGATTGGGTGACTATGGCCTATCATGTCTATGATCCAAGGTACATGGCCTATCTTAAGAGCTTTGTGGCTTTCCATTTACTCTCTCTAAAACAATTTGTTTGCAGCATGCAGGACCTTTTGACTATTGCAACTTGTGAAATGAAATAGGAAGACATGGAAACGCAATGTTTGTTTTGGGAGTTCCTTAATGATGTAATGATATCATGTGGGTGTGACAAAGAAAATTTCTTTGGCTACATGGCTGATGAAGCTCAAGCAAATTGGAATATGCAATTCGAATTGTTTTCAATGGTGGTGACAAGAACAATACAATGAGCGGCCGAGAGCATTCTTGTCTTTTCCATTGGAAGCAAAGCTTGAATCAACACACAATGAAGTATGCGGTGCAAGCATCTCAACACACACACAAAGAAATGTGTGAGAAGTGGAGGCAAGCACCAACAAAAGAGGCAGCAGCAGCGGAGGCTCGTCTGATACGCCAATGGTGGCGTAACGGTCATTGCATAGACCGTAACATTCCATACATGGATTCATGGCTTAGTTGGTGGGAAATTCGTATTGCACATTGGGGTGGCATTATGAAATGCGTAGAAAGTAGCTCTGATGGACCAAACACTCCACGCACTAACCTTGCGGAGAGCAAGCATGGCAGCTGGCTAGCAGGGGAGGGTTTTCGTAAACGCATATCATTATATGATGCATGTACAACCGACCTTGCAAATTCCATCTTACAGAGCACAAAGGCCATTTCATACAGCCATGGAAAACACATTGGGAAGGGTCCATCAATACAAAAGCTTACGGAACGCCATGAAAAACGTCCTAGCCAAGTGATTAGAGTAGTGAATGCGGCTACTGAAGGCACTCCAATGTATAAACAACCAACTCCATTAACAGGAGATAAGGAGACATCAAGGCAAAAATGGAAGCCAAATGAGGTTATCAACGTGGAAGATGATGCATCACATAGGCCTGAGTACAACTCGGTCACCAAAGATCGCAAGAAGTGTGGAAGACCACGTAAGATCAACTTTGCAAAAGAAGGGATATCACAAACCCCAAAACGAAGTATAGGTTCTGGTGGGCAGTATGTAATTGAGCGCAAGGTCAATGAGGCAATGTGGGCCATACGTCGAACTCCACAAGGTAGTAGGGTCACATGTAGCGGCACACCAAGAGGCGGACGCAGGTGTGGATGTAGTATAGCAGGTTCTAGCCTTGGTATACCAGCCCCATCGTTTGAAGGATATCGAAAACATCCAAATGGTGTGGTGCGTCAATGGTTTTGGTTTTGTCCGGATCATGTCTTGCATTGTCATATAGTAGACCAGAACATTGAGCCACAACCTCTTCATCCACCACACACTTGGCCTGTGCATGTGGGCACCAACCTATCGGAGGATGAGGTGCAAATATTGCATGATGGGGGGTATCAAGTGGAGCTAAGCAAAGAAGGAGTATCTAATGTAACACCAGTTGCTCAAAAACAAAATATGACAAACTCTCCTTTCAAGTCAAAAGATGCATCCACTCCTGAAGGCAGTGCAAGAGCCACATTGCGAGATGGTCTACGTGTACGGTATCGGACCTCCATTTCCGAGGATGCTGCTCGCAAGATCAGTCTAGCACTAGCCCTGAGAGCGAAGGTCGTAGAAGAGATATGTGCAGCAGATGGTGTTAGTGAGGTCTTCAAACTAGAGACGAACAGTGAAGATGGTCATGTTGGGATGTACAAAGTTTGTATTAGCAACCAGCCATCGTGCACATGCCCAGACTTCATGGAACGGGTGTCAAAGCAAAAACCATATCTTACATGTAAACATTTTTATTTTATTTATCTTTGTGTGCTACGGCTAAGCCAAAATGAGAACATGTTTATCCATCAACCAATCCTGACAGATGTTGATATCTTCAAGGCACTGAGTCGAAGCCGGACTTATCCACGCATGGATGCATAGCATTTGACAATGCTTACTTCTTCTTAGTATGCTTTACCTAAACAATTGTACTACTTTCTAATTTTATCTTAACATGGTCACATTGGGATACATTCATTTGCAACTTTTTTTCATATTTGAGTACTGGTTGTTTATGTGTCAAATCGTGTATAAAATAATATAATATTACCACAGTGGCTATAAATTGCCATAGCTTGAGTTATTTTTGTGAAAGCGTCCACTAGCTTCCTAGCACACCTCTCCTTCTTTCATGATGTTCGACGATCTTACGAGTAAAATAAAGTCTGCGTGGGATGCCATGGAAGCCATTCCAAACGGAGAGGCATTGTATGGAGCCGAGTGGTTTCGTCAGGCTCTCAAGGCAACCATCAACGTGTATCTCCTCTATCAATGCCGCAAGGAACTCAATATGCGGAGCTTAATCAATTTGAACGAGACGGGACAACTAGCTTTCTCTTGCTGGAAGAAAATTGGGCTCATCACAGAGGAGGATGAGGAGGAAATGAGGCAGCAGCTAAGCAATGTGGTGAATCTTAATATGCCAATCAAAGGGAGCACATCAACTACTAAAACCCGGCCTTCCAGAAGATGAACACTTTTTGTTTATGTAATGCAAGTTTAATAAAATGTAACATTTTTATTATTAATGGGAGTTCTTGTTTTAAGTACCCTTGTCTATATTGTTTTTGAAACAATTTGTCTAGCTTCCATACCTTTGACTGTCTCTCTCTCTCTCTCTCTCTCTCTCTCTCTCTCTCTCTCTCTCAAAGAGAGAGATAGAGATAGTCCACAAAGAGGAAGAGAGAATCTTTTTAGGAATCTGCTCACCTGATTCCTAAAAAGCGCTCGTCGGAAATTGCTCGCCTAGAAATATCCCCCAGTGAGCAGGACAGAAGCCCTCACAAAAAACCAATTAATTTTCAAGTCAAAAAGACCAGTAGTATTTCAGAAAAGCTTCATGTACTGTGTCCAAGCCAAAACTGAAATATCATCCTCAAGTAACATCCCTAGTCCAACCAATGTACAACAAGAATGTTATCTAAACTATTTTGTTCAGTTAAGCCTAGTAAAATGGGAAGGAAAAAGCCCACTCTGCCTAGGTCAGTAGTCCAGAGAGAAGAACATTATTTATCCAATTTAAAAATTCCAACCAAAAACCACCTTTATGAAGCATTTGAGATAAAAAAATATAAATAAACTGTGAGCTGACGTAATCCCAAGGTGTTCTCCAAAGTGCCAGAAGAGACCAAGTCTAAGTGAAGGGAATCACCCCTCACCTTATATAGTGGAAGAGGCCGCAGTAATGGAGGGTGCCACAGACGCTTAGCATAGGAGGGTAGGATGCCTTTTGAATCATACCAAGCAGTTGATGGCTCATGGTCATGTCAAGCCACCCATCCTTTGATCGAGATGTATCGTGACACATTATGAGTGGAAGGGGAAGAGACTTGCCTCGATAGAGTAAACTACCCTAGTAATGTAGAGCGTAAGAGAGAGGGGAGCCTAGCACTTATAGGTTTAGAGAATTTTTTAGGGAATGCTCCCATTGGGCCCATGTTCCAAAAAACTAGTTCATACTAACCCAAGCAAACCAAGTAAGGTTAAATCCACAAGGGGTTGCACCCACTGAGTTAGGTTTCTTTATGGTATTCATTCAGCCATGCTAATCAAGATAGAATAGTAGGCCACCAACAATGAAATCAAGTATCATTTCCGAGTTTTTCTACCCAAGGAGGAAATCTTTATGCTATGATTAGGCTGCTTGTACTCGAGCAACAGAGGCTTAGTCTAGCTGCCAGAAGTGTGTTGGGTACAATGTTTTCCAACATACATCGTTAGGGTAGTAAAACCAAAAGGTAGAGTTAGTGTTACCAGAACTAGCTACCCTGGTTAGTTGTAGTGACCAAATGTGTGTGTGTGTGTGTGTGTGTAGTTGTTTAAATCTTAACTAATAAGACATAATTGAATTTTTACATTCAAAAGACAGCTGGCCAAGGAATAATGAACTGATATGTACAAAAATAACTCAGTATTAGAATTATTTAGGTACAATGATTGTAGGAAGAGATCCTCTTTCAGTAAGACTAGTAGTAAAAGAACTTCCCCGTTCCTCAGTGAGTATTTCATTACAAAAAGGTTGCTTGCCAAAGAAAAGAAAGCCATCCAAGATAAGAAAGAGTCCTTACCTGCATCCATCCAAACACATTAAATTATTACTTTTTACCTAATTGACAGAGTTTTCCTTTTAATCCGAGTGGCATATAATTCCCCAAAGAGAATATCCTTCATGAGTTATTTAACTGTCATTTTAGTAAGGTTCTATGAATACGCATAGATACTATCTCCTAGGTATAGAACAGATGTTGTATTTATCATACAAATGGAATCCAATGTAATCTATAAGTTACAACCTTATAGCTAGCCAAGTAGTAGAAGCCTAGCCCGACCAAAAAAAGAAACAGACTGTGAATGTAAATGTTGTAAACCATCAAGAAAAATATAACGATCTGGTTCTTCATAGAGTGCAACGGATCATATTCCATCCTATAAAAGCAACATAAACTAGAACACGGGTCCGAAAACTGTGGTTCAACTGTTTACCACTCCCTCCATACGGAAGGTTCCTCCAAGTCACAAAAAGTAGACAACAAGCCATTCATTAATACCAGCCAATGCATTAGAAGCATCATTCCATCCTTATTCGAGGTACAACCCTTTCCGAGCTTTTGTTGAAGCCAAAACTGCCATATACTTACCTTCACAAACCAGTTTGAACAGAGAACCATTTCATAAACCATAAGCAAACCCAAAACGTTGGGTTATATCCAGCTTTATTTTCAAATATAGATGATGATCCTTTCCTCCGAATGTCAGCACACACAGTGATATAGAGTACCTAGTGCCTTAGTTGCTACAAGGGCTAAGAGTAACCCCATTTTTTGAAAAGAACCAGTTATGCCGAGACTAGGAAATGTGAGAATGCACAGTAATGCAAAACAATGCCTCAGTTATTATAAAGGTCAAGAATAACCCCATTTTTTTGAGAAAAACCAGTTATGCCGAGATTTAGGTAAAGCATGCAGACTGTAATTCCTTGCAGTAGTTTTAAAAGAAACCCATTTACAAGATCATATCGCAGTTTAAAGCCATACTGCACACAGTTCCTTTCCAAAAAAAACAAAAAAACCCCTATCTACCGATGTATGCCAAAGCATTCCAGCCAATCATTATCTTTTACTGGCCTAAGAGGTGCCAACCACACACAGTATGAAGGGCCGACAGACCCTGACAGCTTACCAAAGAAGCGGCATAACCAGTCCAAGGTCAGGAGCACCTCCCATTTATATTACCATGATGTTATATCATACCATGTCAGCCCATAGCAGACGGGGGTGTATCATGCCCATAGTTACCATACTAAGCTAATACCATTCCCACAGGTGTTTATCTCCATTGGTACAGTCAACAAGATAGGCCAAAAAAAACAGTTGCTTTGTATGCACAAGCAGTCCCAAGGCCCACAATAATGTCCATGTACAGTAGTTATGATTATGCAGCGGCTTCTTTCTGAGCCGATACCTAAATTACATGCAGGTAGTTCAGAGTCCATTATTTTGCTCAAATGCTAGGCAAAAAAGTTTGTCTCTCTAAGTCCAAGACAAATACACCCAGTGTATAACTCAGACGACATCATTCTTCTCTTACCATGCAAGGTACTGTAACAACATTTAAACAAAAACCGAAGCTTTGTAGTAAGGTACCTGTGTTACTTGAACTGTAAGCTCCATTTTAGCAAGATCAGACAGCAATGAAAAAAAGAGCAGAAAGAAAGACCTATTCTAGGGCTAAGTGAGGGCCAGAGTATGCCCTCACCTCAGTATATATAGGATGTTATGCACGCTCCCAGAGTCATCAGTTTGAATGCAATCGGCCGCCCTCAACTGCTCAAGCTTGTAGGCGCCATAGCGGATGTTATGCACGCTCCCAGAGTCATCAGTTTGAATGCAATCGGCTGCCCTCAACTGCTCAAGCCTGTGGGCGCCTCAGTATATATAGGATGTTATGCACGCTCCCAGAGTGATCAGTTTGAATGCAATCAGCCGCCCTCAACTGCTCAAGCCTGTAGACGCCATAGCCTGGGGAAGGTGATTGAGAGTGGACAGGGGCCGCCTACCCCATGAAATAATTACACTTCACTCTTTTGGTCTAAGCGGGGGCCAAGTCCCCAGTTATCTTTATTATGCAACCATGGGGGGGGGGGGGGGGGTTGTTTGTTTCTTTTGGGAAGTTTTTATTAAAAAAACCACTTATGACCAGTATACTAGTGTGTGTGTGTGTGTGTGTGTGTTTATCGACCCTAACCCAGGCACCACACACAATGGGTCGGTAGTAGGCCCATTGTGTATGGGCCTACTACCTTATGAGAGAGATGAGACTCCCTTTTTGAAACAATAGTCCATGCCAGTTATGCCGAATGAGAGCTTGTATGATGGTGTTCTGGATCTGATTATGGTTAAATCCATTCTGGCAGTATTTTTTAACTAGTACAGATATCTCTGCCCAGGCTAAAGAGGGGGTAGATGAAGAGTAGAAAATTAAGTAAAGAAGGCCAATACAAGAGCAAATAGAGGCTTTGTATGGCCTATTGCTATTTCTTTTAATGAATTCTATGTGAGGAAGCTTAAGAAGATCCTTTCTTCAGATAAATCTAAGATCATATCCGCCTGTAGATGGGGAGTGAAGGGATATTGAAAGGTTAAGAAATTGGGCTGATTTGCAAAAGTCCCCAAAAACAGTCGAATTATCTGGGAGGGAAGTAGGCTCAATTTTTAGGCAGTGGGGGTAGATTAGTCGATCTCTTTAGAGAACATTCTATTGTCAACACTAAGCAGGTCATCCATATATCTAAAGGTATGATTGAATAATGGAAGTATCTTATGGTTAGTTTCCATGTTCTTAAGACACCATTTGTATTCGAAAAAATCCAGGTAAATGTTACACATAAGTGGTGAGCAAGAGAAGCCCATAGGGATGCCAAGGCATTGGTTAAAGCAGCAGCCGCCTGCAATAATAGTGCATTTATTCAACAACCAGAAAATATAGGAGCAGAGTTTTGTTTCATTGAAGTGTAGAGGGTGTATGGAGTGAGATGCTTGAATCCATCTGGGTTTCTTGGATAGGGAGATAAAATGATAATTTCTCTTTTTAGCATTGGTAAAAGGCTAAATTAATAACCTTAGCTAAAACAGTCTTAAGGCCAAGATCTCCACTAAGTGGAATGTTTTCGTAGCATTGTGTAATATCACCTGTAAAGATGTGGAAGATATGTTGAGGAAGGTTAAGCGTGACTTCTGTAGCATTTTTTGTTAACCAGAAGGGGTTATATTGGATATTTAGGAAATCCTTGCAGATTCTCTGCTTCTCTGCACAAATGAGCTCAAATTTTGTGAGAATAATATCAAGGCAAAGAGTAATATCTTTGGTGATATCTGTGAAGATACAGTTAGAGGCATCAGATATCCATCTGAATTTATGTTTGTGGAATTTATATGTAGGAAATAGTACTGGTAACCTGGTGTTACTAATTGAGTAACCAAGCTGTCCAAGATGTTTAGAGATCTTTTTAGAGATATCTTGCAGCGTATTGTTAGTATGACAGAATTCTTTACCTGATACTCGATCCCGAGCTGCTTTCCAAGCAAGGTATTTGCACATAATAGTAGGACAGCTAGAGCTTTTGTCAAGCCTGACCACAAGCCATTTATCTGAGATTAGTTGAAAATCAAGAGCTAGTTGAGGTGTAAGCCAAGAGCTATCAGAAGAAAGCCACTTCCTAGGAAGTAGAGAAATTTTATGAAGGAAGCCTTCCTTCACTAATTCCTTTAAGTCCGGTAGGATTGCCATCTCCAATCGGAGAGCACTGACAAGGTCAGTGAGGCAGCTAAGTAAAGCTGATAGGGCAAGGTAAGGGTTTTTTGGATAGTTAGGTATGTGATTGAGCCCTTTGGCCAGTAACTTACGTATTGTGACATTATCAATAATGCTAAGGTCCTGAGTACAGAAATGGTTACCAAATCCTTCAAAATTCCTGCAGAATGAGGCAAATTGAATGCATGTACAATAAGGGATTGTTTCTTGTCTAAGAAAGTCATTATTTAAAACTAATCCTTTTATAGGATGGTGGTATTTCCATCCTATGAGAATATTGTCAAGCAGTTTATGATTCCCAAAAAATAAGTCAAAGCACTCACAAAAAAGAATTTTTGGTAAGATCCAATCGAGAAGGATATTGTGAAACAGACAGTGTATGTAGATAGCACCACAATTTGCATCTTCTTTTGCTGAGAACTCTTCTTCCACATGGGTTTGTAGAGACCTGCAATATATTCATGGGTTAGATTTCAGGGAAGTTTCTGATTGCAGGGAACCTGCCTCTCCCTCTCGTAAAGCTACGAGTTTTTCCTCGATTAGATGAGGAGCTAGGTGTAAAAAACAAGGTGAAGGAGTTGGGAGTAGCCAAAGAGTTAGCTCTTTTCAGAGCAAGAGAATCATCATCTTCAATACAAGGTTTAAGCAGATTAGTGATGAACTTGACCCCTTTAAAGTTAGCATAAGTGGTGAGGTATAGACCGGGCTCATCTGCTTTAAGCTCTTTCAGAATATCATGCATAAGACCACGGAAGATATTAAGGGCTATTTGTGCAATCACAATCTGCTTAGCCTGTCCACCTAGCCATGAGCAAATGAGGGATAGATGAAAGTCGACTGGTTTCTGTGGGAATAACAAATCCAAATGGTTGAAGATAAACCATATTGCATGATCAAACCACATGACGCTTTATTCACAGGTAGCTTTGGGGTCAAGAAACCTGCAAGCACATTTCACATAGGGGCGGAAGATATTCCAGATGGACTCTGTGTAGAAATCTGGGTTGCTTTTTGCAAATTCCATGCTACCTTTAGTACGTATGTACAATATATCCAGCATTTGAGGGGCATTTGGAGTGGTCGATGAGATGAAGGTTAAAGGGTTCTTTAATCAGTTCTCCCTTGTCCAAGAACTGCCCACCTTTAAGAATCTTGAGTTTACAGTCTTCCATGGTGGAGGCAGGAAGGTTGGCCAAGTACACCCAGGTTTCACTAAGAATAGGAGCCAGGAAGGCTTTGTTAGGCAGAACCCACAGTTGATGGTCAACTCTGAGAGATTCAATTTCTATTTGTCTTATTGGTAAGACATGAAACACTTTAGAGATTTTTGGTACCATCTCAAGGAGGTTAACATCATTGAGGGAGCAAAGGTTATTTTGAAATTCTTTTACTGCTTCTAGTGCTGCAGTATCTCAACAGAAAATGCCACCAGTTGGAGGGATGGAGGGGGTATTTGGGGTTTAGACAAACGAGGGGTTAAGCCCACATAGTTTTCTAAGGAAGTTTGACAACTCAGCTCCAGATGAGGAGAACTGGGCATGCTCTTGCTGGTATTGTGAAGCAAGGACAGGAATTTGGGCAATATATTGGGACAACAAATTAACACCTTCTAGGGGGTCTTTGTCCAATGTAGCCAGAATTTTTACCCAGTCATTAAATGACAACATATGCAAGACAGATAGTTTTTTATTCGAGACAAGAGCTGAATCATAAATAAGCTGTGAAGCATCCAAACTGCTAATACATCTGAGGACAAGAGAGGAGGCCACAGAGAGGGGCTCCGAGGTAAGTTCCAATCCTTGAGATAAAGCAAGAGTCTGCAAAAACAGTGAGGTCAGGTTTACTTTTTCTTGCCATAGTATGTAATACATAATTTGGATTTTCTAGCAAGGAAAGGTCTAGTTCTAGTAGCCAAGGCATTCTTTAGTGTATGGTTTTTAAGGTAAAGATTAATCTGATCAAGAATCTTTGCATGATTCTCAAGGTTGTGATTAGTACTCATGCGAGCTGTAATTCTATAACGTGAGCAGTCCTGAAACAGAGGTGACATAAAGATTAACAAAGTGTCTATATTGTAAAGTATACTTGGTCTTGCAAACCTTCAACCGGCAAAGTCAGAGACTACGGTAGCCGTGAGTAGGGAACGAGAAGAAGAGTCTAAAAGGGGCCACCTAACACAAGTCTACCATTGAAGGATTTAGAGACTGTGGGTCCAATTTAGAGCTCCATTCCTAAGATAATTTTCTAGGCCAACATCCCGGTTTCCCCCAAAAAGAAGAAACCTTATCTATAGGATGTGTGTGTAGCTCTTTAAATCTTAACTAATAAGACATAATTGAATTTTTACATTCAAAAGACAGCTGGCCAAGGAATAATGAACTGATATGTACAAAAATAACTCAGTATTAGAATTATTTAGGTACAATGATTGTAGGAAGAGATCCTCTTTCAGTAAGACTAGTAGTAAAAGAACTTCCCCGTTCCTTAGTGAGTATTTCATTACAGAAAGGTTGCTTGCCAAAGAAAAGAAAGCCATCCAAGATAAGATAGAGTCCTTACCTGCATCCATCCAAAACAACAATTCAGTTAGCCTTGGATGTGTTTTACAGGTATCCATGGACCATACCAGTTGTTATCCATGTCCATCTTACAAAACTTTTTTAACTTTAAACAAGCTAGGTCCACAGTAACTTCTTTTTGTATATAAGTTAAATTATTACTTTTTACCTAAGTGACATAGTTTTCGTTTTAATCCGAGTGGCATATAATTCCCCAAAGAGAATATCCTTCATGAGTTATTTAACTGTCATTTTAGTGAGGTTCTATCAATAAGCATAGATACTATCTCCTAGGTATAGAACAGATGTTGTATTTATCATACAAATGGAATCCAATGTATTCTATAAGTTACAACCTTATAGCTAGCCAAGTAGTTGAAGCCTAGCCCGACCAAAAAAAGAAACAGACTGTGAATGTAAATGTTGTAAACCATCAAGAAAAATATAATGATCTGGTTCTTCATAGAGTGCAACAGATCATATTCCATCCTATAAAAGCAACATAAACTAGAACACGGGTCCGAAAACTGTGGTTCAACTGTTTACCACTCCCTCCATACGGAAGGTTCCTCCAAGTCACAAAAAGTAGACAACAAGCCATTCATTAATACCAGCCAATGCATTAGAAGCATCATTCCATCCTTATTCGAGGTACAACCCTTTCCGAGCTTTTGTTGAAGCCAAAACTGCCATATACTTACCTTCACAAACCAGTTTGAACAGAGAACCATTTCATAAACCATAAGCAAACCCAAAACTGTCAGCACGCACAGTGATATAGAGTACCTAGTGCCTCAGTTGCTACAAGGGCTAAGAGTAACCCCATTTTTTGAAAAGAACCAGTTATGCCAAGACTAGGAAATGTGAGAACGCATAGTAATGCAAAACAGTGCCTCAGTTAATATAAAGGTCAAGATTAACTCCTTTTTTGAGAAAAACCCGTTATGCTGAGATTTAGGTAAAGCATGCAGATGGTAATTCCCTGCAGCGGTTTTAAAAGAAACCCATTTACAAGATCATATCGCAGTTTAAAGCCATACTGCACACAGTTCCTTTCCAAAAAAAAAAAGAAAAACCCCTATCTACCGATGTATGCCAAAGCATTCCAGGCAATCATTATCTTTTACTGGCCTAAGAGGTGCCAACCACACATAGTATGAAGGGCCGACATACCCCGACAGCTTACCAAAGAAGCGGCATAACCAGTCCAAGGTCAGGAGCACCTCCCATTTATATTACCATGATGTTATATCATACCATGTCAGCCCATAGCAGACGGGGGTGTATCATGCCCATAGTTACCATACTAAGCTAACACCATTCCCTCAGGTGTTTATCTCCATTGGTACAGTCAACAAGATAGGCCCAAAAAAATAGTTGCTTTGTATGCACAAGCAGTCCAAAGGCCCACAATAATGTCCATGTACAGTAGTTATGATTATGCAGCGGCTTCTTTCTGAGCCGATACCTAAATTACATGCAGGTACTTCAAAGCGTCCATTATTTTGCTCAAATGCTAGGCAAAAAAGTTTGTCTCTCTAAGTCCAAGACAAATACACCCAGTGTATAACTCAGACGACATCATTCTTCTCTTACCATGCAAGGTACTGTAACAACATTTAAAATAAAACCGAAGCTTTGTAGTAAGGTACCTGTGTTACTTGAGCTGTAAGCTCCATTTTAGCAAGATCAGACAGTAGCAAAAAAAAGAGCAGAAAGAAAGACCTATTCTAGGGCTAAGTGAGGGCTAGAGTATGCCCTCATCTCACTATATATAGGATGTTATGCATGCTCCCAGAGTCATCAGTTTGAATGCAATTGGCCGTCCTCAATTGCTCAAGCCTGTAGGTGCCATAGCCTGGGGAAGGTGATCGAGAGTGGACAGGGGCCGCCTACCCCATGAATTAATTACACTTCACGCTTTTGGTCTAAGCGGGGGCCAAGTCCCCAGTTATCTTCATTATGCAACCATTGGGGGGGGGGGGGGGGGGGGGGGGGGGGGGGGGGGGGGGGGGGGTTGTTTTTTCTTTTGGGAAGTTTTAAAAAAAAAAACCACTTATGACCAGTATACTAGTGTGTGTGTGTGTGTGTGTGTGTGTGAATAATTTACTTATATTACCCACAGACGAACATATACATGTTCAAAGACCAAGGTACCTAGATAAATACAAGGTTTATTGTACAAAACAAACTTAGATAGCATGATTTTGTACAAATGAATATCATCACGTTGGTACATGTCACCATCCCAAAAGGTAGAAATCTCTTCATAAATTTCAAACCAGCAGCAAATCTTCCAAACAGTAAAGCAACCAAAAGTTGAACCAAAGAGAGTAGCCCTCACCATGCACCCATAGAACAACATAACATTCTGTTAGCATTGGCTCTGTATGCAGGTGATGTATGGGCATCCTAGTTGTTATCCATGTCACAAAGGTACAACTTGTTTTATGCAAGTAAACTTATCATTGAAAGCTAAACTTAAATAGACTTTGGTAGCCAATTACAACATCATAAAAACTTCAACAACCAACGATATGCCAATGATTGTCATCGGACTGATTTATGTTAAGGATTTTTATAATTTATCTCCTTATTCTTTCAGGTTCTATTAAGATAGTCTCTCTTCCTTGACCATGCCATGTTCTTACCCGCAAAGGAAGCCACATATTCTGCCCTAGCTGCTTTAAGCTTTTCCCAGATCTGTGCCCTGTTGATCGGATCGACAATAGTACTCATCCGAGCAGTCAGCCTATACTTTGGTGTAACTTGATAACAATAGACAAATTATTTATGGCATTATTAGCAATGAAAACCCTCATAACATACTCTTGTATATAAAGAAAACCCTGATAGGTTTTGCCATAATCATGAGCGACACCAGCCACCAAATGGTTGGATTCCATTGATTTTTTTGGAAACCGAGAGTCTAACTTACTAAGACGCTATCTGAAGTAATTTGCACATGCTATAGTAACATGCCGAGACAATTAGGAATCGTCAAAACTAGTTTATAAAAACATATATGCCCTTAGTCTGGTCCCACCAAGTTATATCACCTTACTCCTTATAGCAAAGGAAACTAGGGGGTAAAAAACATCTACAAACAATAGACCTTGTCTATGTTCCCAGACATAATGTCCATGTAAAGAATATCTAGAAAACTAAAAAAAACAGAGAGAGACACATTGTCTATGTCATAAATATGAAAAAAACCAAGAGTTTTATACTCAAAATTCAGAAATAGGTATTTCTACAAGCTTCCAGCCAAGAGCCGGTAACCAAATCTATCCAGCATGTCATTCATTGTTTTGAGGCATCATAAGTTAGCCGAATTCTATAAGACAGCTGTATATAATGACTTTTTTTAAAATATACACCGTCAGCAAACAAGGCACTATGTCGAGCTATATCTACTAGTTAAGAAGGATAATTACCTGATTATCAATCCAAACCAAAAGCAGCCCCATATCAGCAGCATAAGTGGTTGCAATGCTTTATGCCAGGTGTAGTTAGCATTAGGTCGAGACACATGGTAGCTAATGAGTTTAGTGTAAACCCATGCCAGTATAGTAGGAAAAAAGAGTAGTTTCATTAGCATACCATAAGTTAAAAGAATTCCATTAGACAACTGTAACTAACACCTATTTTGCCAATGTATATAGCATTAGCCAAGACAGCCCTATGCTGAGCTATATCTGCTAACAAAAGGATAATTACCCGGTTATTAATACACACCTATAGCAGCCTACAACAACCCCATATTAGTAACATAGCTGGTAAACGTGCCTTTATGCCAGGTTAAGGGAGCCTTAGGTCAAGGCCTAACTGGAGCAAAAGAGATTAGTGTAGAGCTCTCGCCAGCCAAGGAGGAAGCCAAACTGAGTTGTTACTTTCACAAACCAGCAAGAAGTACTCATCCAAAATGTAAACTTCTCTGCAAAACAGCCCAAGGTATTTCTCAGAAAACCTACTCATGCCAAACTAAACCGATAGCCTTATGGTAAGGTATATAGCATCAGCCAAGAGTCAAGTCCTTGTGGATGAGCCTGGTGATCTCAGACTGTGTAAGAGCGAGAGCTGGTGCATCCAGTGAGTACTGGAAGGGTAGCAACCTGTCTATGTTGAACCCATGCACCTAAAACCATGATGTCATCTCCCCATACCAGCATGTTGTATCTCTTTGCATGGCCAATTGTCGAGAGGACTCAAGTGCAAGGTGGGCATATCTGTCTCTAGGAAGTTCCCACATGCGGTGTATGAAGGAGACTAATCTGGTGAGTGCCTAAACCACAAGTGGGGGGACCACTATCTCTGCTCGGATAATGGCACGGGGTACTGAAGCCTTGGCTCCAATGAGCCGCGAGATCATAGAGACTAGAGGTTTCTCCATGTCCCCCCATCCATTAGTGTGACCCAACCTCCTGTGACGATCCAATGAAGGTCACTATATCTCAGCTCCATAGAGCAATGCAAAAGCCACCAAAGTGTCAAAGAGTCAGAGCTTCATCCGCGGCTCCTGAAACTGAACCTACAAACACATCCTCTCCAATCTACCCAATGATGTATGGGCTCTAGTCAATCTGGTCTCTGCTGCTCTCCTCAATGAAAATGTTGGTCCGCTAAAAACCACTCCAAGGTAAGTGTAAGCATCTGTGTACTCCACTATCTCTTTGCCGTATGTGAATGTAGGTGTTGACCTCCTAATCCTCTATGGGGTGGTATTAAACACCATAACCTTGGTTTTACCAAGGTTGACAGGACAAACCACTTTTATGGGGGCAAACCTATGCAAACCATCCAAGTGACGTTGCATCCCCTCCGGAGAGTCGAAGATCAACACAATATCATCAGCATATAATAATAGTGGAATACATGTCCCTGCCAGCTGTGCACCTCTATCACCATCGCTCTCAATGTAGTCAGAAACCCCATCCACCACATACAGACCAAATAGAGTAGGAGAGAGCGGGCGGCCCTGCTTCACCCCAATAGTTTAGTGAACCAGTGTAGATAGATAGACCCTCAGAGGTGTGTACATGCCCCACTAATAACCTGTATAATTTCATGATCCCCCAAATGAGCTCTGTGGGCACTCCCATCTCCTAAAGTTTGAGCATCAATCTAGCTCTAGGTACTGTGTCAATTGCTTTGTGGAAGTCCACAAAGCTACAATAGACCAGCCTCCCATGTGATCTGCCCTCCTCAATGATGGCTCTGAGTGTCAAGATATGGTCAAGAGTAGAGTATCCTCTCCCTCTCTACTCATCTACTGACCTACTGCTCAAGAATAGATGCGTACAATCGTGCCAATGTGTGTCCAATCATGATAGTCGATAATTCCCAGATGAAATATTGGTAATACTGGAGTGACTCTCCACATGACGGCGCGAGACCTATGGGATCACACACAAAGTTGCCACGTGGAATTGTAATGGATCTATGCGCCTTGATGTGGGTGCTTTTGAGGATAGTTTACTGGAAGAGACATCATCTTCTACTCTGAGACACATCTGGCCCCTGGGCAATCTATGCCTGGATACAGATGGGAGATAGCAATTAGACAGGAGATGCCATCAGAGATTGCTGAGATTGCTTCTCCACTCCATGTGTGGATACAGATGGGAGACAGCCTGTAGACAGGAGATGCCATCAGAGCATAGAGGGCGGGGCTCAGGGGGAGTGGCAGTGTTATTCAGAGAGGAGCTGTAGCCATTGATACATATAGCCCACAAGGATGAGCAGGCTAGGTACATGTGGGTGAGATTGAGAGCACAGACATGCACATATATTTACATTTCTATTTGCTACTTTCCCGCGAGTACACCAGTCTATGCATCACCCAGAGGACAGTCCCCCTTTTCTATTTTGGATGATGACATATGGGAGTTCTCTAGAGATGGTGACATTATCATTCTAGGGGACTTCAATGCTAGGATTGCCCATCACGCAATAGTATTTTATGATCCTTCAGAGGAGACGCTGAGAGAGTTGGATTTTGTAGAGACGCGCCTATCCAGACTATCACATGATGTAGAACATATTGAGTATGGACGGCACTTGATAGACATGGGAACTGCACATGGACTAGCCATCTTGAATGGCCTACAGAGATTCACCGTTGCGAAAGGTTTTACATGCTTTCCACACAGACATGGAGCCAACACAGTGGATCATGTCATGGCACAACTGGGCATCATCTCTAGTATCCAAGATCTCACGGTTGGACCCAGACCTGTTGGGGTAGCAGTGGATCATTCCCTTCTATCAATGACCATATGTTTCAGTTTAGTGTAGCACACAATCCATCAGCAACATAAACTACTCGACAAACCTTCATGCGGGAGATAGACTCTGTATATATAGATGGGATCTACAGATGGCTGTGCATTGAGGAGCCAAGGCGACCTCTAGAGGAGCTTACTACTATACTGACAGTGACATTACATGATGCAGTAGTAAAGGCATACCCACACACTCAGCCTGAGTAGAGACACTGTTCTCCGAGTATGCCATAGAACACTTGGTATGATGTGGAATGCCATGAGACTAGAGCTTGACTTCAAAGGGAGATACTTTTGGGGGACCCCCCTCACAGACAGTCACATATTGACTTCCGATGCCTAGTGCAGCGGAAGAAGAGGGCATTTTTGGCTCGACTAGAGCAGGATCTATACCAGCTATTCTTGAGTCAGGATTCACGTGAGGCATGGCTGCTCTTTCATGATCACTCTCCCCCCTGCCATTACCTCTTTAGAGCCTGGGGCTAGTATGCTTCATCTTTGTACATAGTTCTTGGATAGCTGCCCCTCCTCAACCCTCCCATCCATGCCCACATGCATGAGCTTTTTTCACCCCGCTTAGATGGTGAAGAAGGCCATTGACAGGATGAGGACTGGGAGAGCATATGATCATGATGGCTTAGTGGTTGAGCATTTCATGGATGCCAAAGATCTACTAGCAGAGCTTCTAGTAGCTATGTTTAATTGTGCCATGTGTGAAGGCTTGCCTAATACTTGGAGCCTATCTACTATTGTACCTGTCTTCAAGTCCGGTAAAAGGCAATCTTTCCTTTTTCCCTTGCCACTCTAATCACTAGCATTATCTCCTGCATATGAGCGATTTGCGAGAGGGTAAGATCATCCCCAACAAAGATGTGTGTCTTATTAAGTGTTGGCCTTTTCTTTAAAAAGTCCTTCGCTTCCATGGAGGGAAAACAAAGGATGAGTGCCTTTTCTTTCGAGGTTTCCGCATTGCTTCCATTTTTCTTGTTGCCCACTCTCCAAGCTCTTGTGTGCATTGGCTCATGAACCCCTATCAAAGCCATGAGTTTTTTTACCTTTTCGTCCTCATTATGGCCGCAAATTCTCACATGTAAAGTGCGCACACGTCTTCTTTGCTCCTCCTCTCAGATTAATAATAGTGGGTGTGGACGTGGGCGCTATTTCCTTGTCTTTTCCTTTATTGGCAACCTTGATCCATTTCTCGGCTTTTTCATCCGCCTTCTATTGAGTCTTTGTAATAACATCCACCCAAGAAGTCATCATTTCTTTGTGCTGCTCTTCCCCCTCTTTGATGGCCTGCACTTGCTCTTTGATCATATTGAGTTCCTCTATTACTGAGGGTTGCAATTCTCCCTCTTCGAGTGTGTTTCGTGATCGTACCTCGAGAGATCTTTCTTGAGTGATGCAATCTCTTCATCTTGGGCCATCACATGATCTTCCAACTTAGTTATCTTGCTTTTTTGGACCAACACGCATTCTTCTAGTATCTTTATTGTGCCCAATAGGTTTTGATTGATCTTGTTAATGGTTTCGGGCATCTATTCTTTGCACTTTGAACGACATCCTCTAAGGGTTCAGTCTTGTCATTCTGCTTCCTCATGCTTGATGGCGGACAAAAACGAGAGGGTACGAGAACTTCTGGCAGTAGGGACAATAGAGACGATGGGGGGGGGGAGAGAGAGAGAGAGAGAGAGAGAGAGAGAGAGAGAGAGAGAGAGAGAGAGAGAGAGAGAGAGAGAGAGAGAGAGAGAGAGAGAGAGAGAGAGAGAGAGAGAGAGAGAGAGAGAGAGAGAGAGAGAGAGAGAGAGAGAGAGAGAGAGAGAGAGAGAGACTAAAGACTAGAGAGAGGGAGGGAGAGAGTTAGAAAGAGACAGAGGTGTGTGTGTGTGTGTGTGTGTGAGCTGGACAAAGATAGCTGATGACAAATAGAGATAATCCAAGGCTTCATTTGCAAATGGTCATGAAGGTTTGAAAGGTTTACTTAGGTTCCTCCTAAGGCAAACTCACAACCCATATGTGTGCATGCGGACCAGTTGTGATGGATCCATGGCTCCTTCCTCATCCTGCAAGGTTAGTTTGTTTTACATATATCAAGGATGTTGATGGGCAACAAACTGATGAAACCAAGGCTTAATTGGCAATGAAGGTTTGGAAGGTTTCCTCCTAAGGCAAGCTCAAAACTTGTCCACATGCACGCGGACCATTTGTGATGGAGCCATGATTTCTTCCTCATCCTTCAAAACGTTAGTTTGTTTTTGGATACTGTTTGTGTTGAGCAAATATTACTTGATTTTCCTGTAAGATTTGCAATGGTCAATCCTAGACATTTTTGGAGTTCTAGTAATGGCAAATTATATGCAATCTTGTCCACCCGTGAGGGGGATATTCAAACCCAAGTGAAAGATGGTGTGACATTTGGGAATTAGTTCCGATTTGTATTGGACTCATCCTTGTCTACAAGATTCCTCTTGGTTTTAAACAAGGGTTGAACTAACACTCTCAGTAGAGATATGTCCACAACTCCAAGCGTAGCGATGGTAGAGCTATCTAATAGCTTGTCTGAAGAAAATGAAGCTTTTGTTGGTCTATGTAACCCAAATAAAAAACTCAAGATTCTAGTTCAATATGTGAAACTTCTATGGAGGAAGTTTGGATCAAAGAATAAAACAAAGATAGGAACATTCTTGCAAGTTCCAACAAGAGCCAGAAAATACAGAGTCAGTATTCATGCAAACTGGTAGTAAAATAGTACCCGCATTTTTAGATTTAAGCACATGAGTAAAGAAGTGGCTGCTAGAAGGATTGGAGTTGGAGCGGAGTCTCAATTGCTTAGGTTGATAAACATGTGTGGGTATAGGTATTTTCATGGCATGATGTTTCCAGGACAATGCACATATCCAAACAAAAGATGTCATGTGTTCAAAATGTCAACCAGCGATCTTGGTCACGTGTTGAGCTAGCCAATCGAATGAGACAAGATGGGAATGGAGACTTATGAAGAAGCTAGGTTTTCTTTGACAGCATACAAAGCTTGCAATACGCATTGTTGGGGTATAAAGCCCAATGTGGTCGCCCAGGTAAGTCGGCGGGCCACCAGGTATGTACACATATTCTTTTGTTAAAACCTAATAAGAACTCACTATGCTCTACACATTACAGTAGAGCGAGTTCACCATATCGTCGTGCTCTTCTTCTCGCACTCTCTCTCGCGTCGCACTTCCGCTCGTACTCCTTCAACTAGTATCAGAGCTCAGATCGAGGCTCGGGGCAGCACTGCAGGAGGCTAGAGTCACCAACTCAGATTGGAGTGAAATTCAATAGGCGAAGACATGGCCTCAAATCCCGTGGGAAAGCCTAAAGGGCTTGGTGTTCTCAGAATTTCATTCTGAGGTCATCTCGGCCATCGTTCGGCTTCGACAAAGGTCTGCGCAGGCAATTTTCGACTACGTGGTCTCAGCGGGTGCAGATCCGACTCTGCAAATTTGGGGTTTTCGGCTTACGACTGTAGGTGCTGAGGATATCGACACTCCCAGAGTGTTGATTTGTGGCTGTCTACACATCGAAGGACGGCTCACAGTTCTTGGAGGCGTGTCACATACGACACAGGCGCATCTACACACAGACTGTAGGCGACATCCACTAGTTCATCAGGTTGATATTGGTTCGGAGGTCAGTTTACAGGGGAAACTCTGCCGAATTTTTCCTAGAAAACTAAACTACTGTGAAGAGTAGCTATGCCTGGATCACATGACACTGCTCTTTACAATATCAAGAAGCTGGATGGAGTCAAAAGGTATAAAACGTGAACTTACTGCTCCTTACAATCCTCCTCAAAATGGTGTTGCTGAGAGGATGAATAGGACCATACAAGAGAAGGTCAGAAGTATGTTGTCTAATGCACAACTGCCAAATGGGTTTTGAACTGAAGCTGTATCAACAGCTGTTCATCTTGTAAATAGATCTCCTAGCAAGGTTTTGCAGAAGGATTCAGTGCCAGAGATGGTATGGTCAGGCAAAATGCCCTCATACAAGCATCTCAGAGTCTTTGGCTGTGAGGCATATACTCACGTTCCAAAGGAATTTAGGAACAAACTTGAGCCAAAGAGTAGAAAGTGCATCTTTCTAAGCTATGGTAATTCTGGTGAGATGGGGTACAGACTTTGGGATCCCGAATCCAGAAAGGTTGTCCGCAGCAATGATGTTCACTTTTATGAAGCCAAATATCATTCTAAACCAGAGAGGGTTGAGGAGATTAGCAGGGTTTTCTTCCAAGAAGATGGACCTGCACGTGCGAGACAAAATGTCAGGGCTCAAGAGGAGCAAGGACAGGATAGAGTGGAACCACAGGTTGTGGCTGAGCCTGAGCCACCTATTGTGCGTAGATCTAGACGTGTCACGCGACCTCCTGATAGGTTTGTTCCATCTATGAATTATGTCATGTTGATTGATTGCAATGAGCCTTCATTTTACAAGGAAGCAGTGCAAATGAAGGACTCCGGGAATTGGCAATTGGCCATGCAGTCAGAGATGACAGCTCTGCATAAAAACAAGACATGGAAGCTAGTTAAATTACCACAGAGCAAAAAGGCTCTACCTTGTAAATGGGTTTACAGGTATAAGATCACCGCTCATGATAGTCAGCCAAAGTACAAAGCAAGGCTTGTTGCCAAGGGCTTTAAGCAAGAACAAGGCTCTACACATTACAGTAGAGCGAGTTCACCATATCGTCGTGCTCTTCTTCTCACACTCTCTCTCGCGTCGCACTTCCGCTCGTACTCCTTCACACACAAACTCAATATGTGCATAAGAATTTCCCAGATGAGCACAAGCGTCTGTGTGAAAGTGATAGCTTTACCTTTCCAAGTTTAGCTCATCTTTCTCTTGGTAACACCACGGCTGCCATGCCTACCCCAGTGATGGGCATGACAAAAAACATGCCATCGACCTCATTTGTTAGTAAAACACCACTACATGGTAGCCCAATGTTTGCAATAGTACCTACAAGTGTGTATCAATCATATGCACCTATAGGTCCTCGTACTCATATAGCTCCTACCCCTCCCATTGTTTCAACAACTTATGCTCCACAACCCCAACATGGCAAGCTCTTATTTCAATGGGACCATACCAGCTAGCATTAGCATGTTACATCCAATCTATGCTATGCCCAAGGCCACACATATGAACTTGGGGCCACCACATGGCACAACATCGTACCAAACTTGAAACCCAAGGGCTGCCCGAGAGCACCTATCTCCACCATACCTGCTCACTTAGGTGACTTGGCAACATTTGCTCAAGCTATTGGTCAATCCATTGCTGAAAATATGCAATAACATGCCTGATAGAGAGCCTAGAAGTAAGGCAGTACAAATAGCCAAGCTCACACAAACATTTAGTGAGACAGGTATGTGAGAAAGCATATCGAAGTCTTTGAACAAATATGTGATTCCCTAGGAGAACACAATGACCTACATAAGAGTAATGATTTAAGCCTAACCTTGAGTGGAAAGGCTCGGGATTGGTATAGAACTCTAAGGGTGGAAGAAAAAACGATTTATCCTACTCTTAGGAGACTGTCCTTAAAAGAGTACATACGAGAGGGAGTACTTTGGGGTGTAGCATCTCAGCTCCAGAAAGCCCAACGAGAGGAAGGAGAATCTATAAGAGACTTTATTAGTCGCTTGAAGCATTTGAATTCTCATGGTAATCCAAATGAGCGCTTCAATAATAACCAATTTCTCGATAGATTCATTAGGGAACTATGACATGAGGATGTCTACAATGGCCTAGTCATTAGAGGTATCACCACTTGGGAAGCAGTCACCACCAATGAGATCCAATTGGAGGATAATTTAATGATTCAAGGAGAAAGAGTGTCTGTTGAGCCTAAATCTACTAGCTTGCAAGAATCGGGGCATGAGCCAATGACCATAAAGCCTATTGCTAAAGAGCCAAAGATATCTGAGATGACTTTAGTGTTAGGAAATAAGACGTAGCTAAATAGATTTTTTAGTAGATTACTTAATGGACAGAGATAGATTTCACACACAAGAGATTATAGAGTAGAGAGAGAGAGAGAGAGAGTACACACGATATACGTGGTTCACCCAATGTGGGCTACGTCCACGGGAAAGCAGCCACTCAATGGCTTTAGCACTTCAAAAGAAGAAGTAGTTTACAAAGGGATTAAACCCTTGATAGAGCTCCCGCCTTCCTTCACTCTCACCACCTCACACTCACCTTGTTGCATCAACTTCACACTATGAAATGTGTGTAGAAATGGCCTCCTTTTATAGGCCAAAGGGGTGCCCTCTCTTATGAGAGACAGCCATGTGTAGCCGCCCTTGTGCGAATAAGTCCAAATCGGACCCTCCAATCCGCCCATGTGTGGCTGCCCTTGAGAAGACAAGTCCGCTTTTGAATTCGGCCACCGGCCACCGGCCATTGACTTCCGACCACCGGCCATCGGCCATTGACTACCGGCCACCGGCCAACCGACCGGTTGTTTTTCGACCACTTTCCGGCCGGCGTCCGGCCATAATATTCCGGCGAAAAAAAATATTTCGGCCTTTAAAGTTGCCCCTGATTCTTGTCCGTGAAAATTTTGGTTTCCGGTGAGTGATTTTTCTTCACGCACGATGGCTTCTCCTCATAATGGGGGCCTTACAAATGTGCGCTTTTACCACAGAAAATTACAAGGGTAAATCAGGCTCCATACTTAACAATCTCCCACTTGGAGACTGATCTCCAAACCAAACCTGTGACTGCTTTCCATTCTGGCTTCTTATCCTTGAATGCCGATTGAAGATGAGCAAAAGCTCAACTTCTCCTTGTTGACCACCTTTGTAAACATGTCTGCAGGATTTTCACTTGTATGCACCTTTCCTAGCTTTAGTTGTCCCTCTTCCAAAAGAGTGCGTATGAAGTGATATCTCACCTCAATGTGCTTTGTCCTTGAATGAAAGGCTGAGTTCTTCACAAGATGGATAGCGCTTTGGCTATCACTGTACAAGACACAATTGTCTTGTTTGAATCCAAGCTCTTCTAAGAATCTGTGAAGCCACGGAATTTCTTTGCTTGCCTCCGTCATTGCTACATACTCTGCTTCCGTGGTAGAAAGTGAAACCACTTTCTGCAGCTTTGAAGCCCAGCTTACTGCTGTGCCTCCAACCGTGAACACATAGCCAATAGTTCTCCTTCGAGTATCTTTATCACCTGCCATATCTGCATCAGCATACCCTTCTAGAAAAATATCAGTTCCTCCAAAATACAAAGCATTTGTTGTTGTCCCTTTTAGATACCTAAGTATCCACTTCACAGCTTGCCAATGCTCTTTACCTGGGTTGTCCATGAACCTACTCACAACTCCCACTGCATGTGCAATGTCTGGCCTTGTCCAGACCATAGCATACATTAGAGAACCTACCGCTGCAGTATATGGAACTTTAGACATATAGGCTATCTCCTCTTGTGTCTTTGGACACATATCCTTCGTTAGTTTAAAATGACCAGCCAAAGGTGTAGAAACCGGTTTTGCATTTTGCATTGCAAACCTTTCTAGTACCTTCTTGATGTAATCTTCTTGAGATAGCTTTATTGTCTTCTTCGTCCTGTCCCTTGATATTTTCATACCAAGTATCCTCTTTGCAGCACCTAAATCTTTCATTGAAAAAGATTTGGACAGCTCCTCTTTTAGGTCTTTGATGTCCTGCATGTTAGCACTTGCAATCAACATGTCATCAACATACAACATTAGGATGATGAATTTCCCATCTCCCAAATTCTCCGTGTAGACACAGTGATCCGAGTTGCATCTTGTGAATCCATGATCCAACATCCATCGATCAAACTTCAAGTACCATTGTCTTGATGCTTGCTTTAAACCATACAAGCTCTTCTTTAATCTGCAAACCATTTTCTCCTTACCTTTTACTTCATACCCCTTTGGTTGAAGCATGTAGATTTCCTCCTCTAAGTCACCGTGAGGGAATGCCGTATTTACATCCATTTGCTCGAGATTTAGATCATGAGCAGCCACAAGGCTTAAGACAAGCCTGATTGAGTTCATTTTTACAACAGGAGAAAATATTTCATTGAAGTCAATACCTTTCTTTTGAGAAAAACCTTTTACCACAAGCCTAGACTTGTACCTTTTCTTCCCACCTTCTTCTTCCTTTAGCTTGTACACCCATTTGTTTTGAAGTGCCCGCTTACCTTTAGGCAACTCAACCAACTCCCATGTTTGGTTGCGATGTAGTGAGTCCATCTCCACTTGCATGCTCTTCGTCCATTCTTCTTTGGATTCATGTTGCATAGCTTCTTCATATGATTCCGGCTCTCCAGAATATGAGATCAAGAGATGGTTGAAGGAAGGAACAAACCTTTCTGGAGGTCTACTTGCTCTTGTAGATCTTCGGGGAATAGGTTGAGGCTCCTCATTTGGTTGATGTTGTTGCACATTGTCACCGTTTGCAGTTCTTGAGTCTTCACCGTCCTCAAGCTCCATGTACTCAATACCTGTTTCTTTTGTTTGTTTTCTTTCCAAGTAATCTTTGTACATATTTTGTTCATTAAAAATTACATCCCTACTCCTTAAGATTTTACCATCTTCAGGATTCCATAGGCGATACCCAAAGTCTCCTTCTCCATAGCCAATGAAGAAACACTTTTTGGACTTTGCATCTAGCTTTGATCTTAGGCTTCTATCTATGTGCATGAAAGCTTCACACCCAAACACTTTGAGAAATGCATAATTCACCGGTTTACCTGTCCATGCCTCTTCTAGAACTCCCCCATCCAATGCCGTTGAGGGTGAACGATTGATTAAGTACACAGACGTACTTACAGCTTCCGCCCAAAGCTCAAGCGGTAGGCCTGCATGTAGCCGCATGCTTCGTGCTCATTCCATGATTGTCTTGTTCATCTTTTCCGAAATCCCATTTTGTTGAGGTGTCCTTGGGGTTGTCCTTTGCCTCCGAATGCCATTGCTAGCACAAAAGCTTTCAAAAGCTTGGCTGCAATATTCGCCTCCACTGTCGGATCGGAGGCATTTAACCTTGGTACCTGTTTCATTCTCCACAAAGGCTTTCCACCTTTGAAATATGGAAAATACATCGGATTTATTCTTCATGACATAAACCCATGTTTTTCTAGTCGCATCGTCTATGAATGTTACATAGTACAATGAGACACCAAGTGATGGTGTACTTGCAGGACCCCAAACATCAGAATGAACCAACTCAAGTTTTTTATTTTTTCTTTCATTTCCTGATTTTTGAAATTTTACCCTCTTTTGTTTGCCATAAACATAATCTTCACAGAACTCTAAGTCCACTTCTTTCAAACATGGTAGAAGCTTCTTTGTTTGAAGGATTTGCATTCCTTTGGCACTCATATGCCCAAGTCGGTAGTGCCACACCGCACTGTCAACTTCTGTAGTTGCTGTACAAGATGAAGGTTGCGTGTTAACAGTACACAAGTAAAGTGTACCGACTTTTTCTCCCTTGGCAACCACCGAAGATCCCTTTGAGATCTTTCATCGTTTGTTTCCGAATGCAATGTTGTGACCTTCATCGTCCAATTGTCCTGTAGAGATCAAATTTTTGCAAAGAGAAGGAACATGCCTAACATCTTTAAGCTTCCATTCATTTCCGTTAGCAGTTTTGACAGAAACTGTACCTTTGCCGACAATCTCACAAGCTTCATCATCTCCCAAGTATACATACCCAAAATTACCTTTGGTGTAGTCTTGGAAATGTTGCTTGTGTGGTGTCGCATGGAATGAAGCCCCGGAATCTACTATCCAGGAATTAGACACATTGTCTAATGAGAGAATTAGAGCATCTTGCTCTACTTTACCTGCCACATTGGCCTCCGATGTTGGCTTGTTGTCTTGAGACTCTGTCTCCTTCTTCTTCTTGGACCAGCAATCCTTCTTGACGTGGCCCTTCTTGCCGCAGTTCCAACATTCAAGAACTGACTTTGTGCTTGACTTGCTCCGCCTTGAGCGATCACGACCCTTTTGGTTTTTGAACCTCTCCTTAAGCCTTCCTCTTGTTTCCACTGATAGTGCAGCACTTGATGATTCTCCTGTGCTTCTCCTTCGCATTTCCTCGCTTAGGAGAACACCCACAACATCATCAAACTTAAGAGTATTTGTGCCAGAGATAGAATTACTTACAGCCATCACAAGGCTGTCCCAACTATCCGATAGAGATGATAGTATAAGGAGAGATCGCACTTCGTCATCGAAATTGATTTTCACTGATCGAAGTTGACTTATGTTTGTGTTAAAGTCATTTAGGTGTTCTGCAATTGAACCATTCTCTGCCATCTTTAGATTGAACAAGTGCTTCATAAGAAATACCTTATTGGATGCCGATGGTTTCTCGTAGAAGTCGTCAAGTGACTTCATCAAGTCCTCCGTGGTCTTCATCTCCGAAACATTGAAGGCCACCGTTGACGCCAAGCTAAACCGGATTGTTCCTAGTGCCTTTCGATCAAGGACAATCCATGCTTCATCTGCCATTGTTGCGGGCTTCTTCGCAAGACCGCCTAGTGGCAAATAGAGGTCCTTCTGGTAGAGATAGTCTTCAATATGCATCTTCCAATGTTGGTAGTTTTTGCCGTTGAACTTCTCAATCTTGAGCTTCCCTTCCTCCGCCATAACTCCCACTCAATTCAAGGAATACTTTCCTTGAGATAATTTAGCTACGAGCAAACCTTGCTCTGATACCAGTTGTTAGGAAATAAGACGTAGCTAAATAGATTTTTTAGTAGATTACTTAATGGAGAGAGATAGATTTCACACACAAGAGATTATAGAGTAGAGAGAGAGAGAGAGAGTACACACGATATACGTGGTTCACCCAATGTGGGCTACGTCCACGGGAAAGCAGCCACTCAATGGCTTTAGCACTTCAAAAGAAGAAGTAGTTTACAAAGGGATTAAACCCTTGATAGAGCTCCCGCCTTACTTCACTCTCACCACCTCACACTCACCTTGTTGCATCAACTTCACACTATGAAATGTGTGTAGAAATGGCCTCCTTTTATAGGCCAAAAGGGCTGCCCTCTCTTATGAGAGACAGCCATGTGTAGCCGCCCTTTTGCGAATAAGTCCAAATCGGACCCTCCAATCCGCCCATGTGTGGCCGCCCTTGAGAAGACAAGTCCGCTTTTAAATTCGGCCACCGGCCATTGACTTCCGACCACCGGCCATAGGCCATTGACTACCGGCCGCCGTCCGGCCATAATATTCCGGCGAAAAAGAATATTCCGGCCTTTAAAGTTGCCCCTGATTCTTGTCGGTGAAAATTTTGGTTTCCGATGAGTGATTTTCCTTCACGCACGATGGCTTCTCCTCATAATGGGGGCCTTACAAATGTGCACTTTTACCACAGAAAATTACAAGGGTAAATCAGGCTCCATACTTAACATTTAGCAGATCTCACCAAGGCCGTTCAAGAGAGTCTTAGAGAAAATCGTGCTCCACAAAACAACCATACGTATCCAAGAAGGGAGCAGCAATGGTGTGCTCAGTTTGCTATGGTCCACATAGTACTAGTGAATGTCATACTTTTAGAGTAAAATTTAATGGGAATTGCAATGCTTGTGGGAGGTATGGTCATCAAGCCAATGATTGTATAGTGTTTAAAGATGCGATGGCCAATAGACCAACCTTAGCATGGACGGACACACCTCGAGTGTCTGCATTGATGCCGACCTCACCTCTTGAACAAACGTCATAACACATGGTCCCTAGGGCCCAAAATGTTGTTCAAACAACACCCTTACCAGCTCCAGTGCTAGGACCGCAACTACCACATCCGAGAATCACTTATGTGAATCAAGTGGGTTGTGAGTCATCTATTTGCTTGTTTGGAAGGCTGTGAGGAAGATATAGACCCTAATATGCCTATGGGATTGACGCACTTGAAGAAAGTCCACAATATTACATGGAGGACTATTGGGGACAAGTCAAACATGTCTATCAAGTAGCTGCTCGTGCTGCAAGAGGCCAAAATATCAATTACACTGCCAAGTGACCACCTCTTCAATGCTATGAGTGTGGAGGTCCACATTGTGTAGCCGAGTGTCCTATTAGATTACAAAAGAATGCCACACTGATGCAACCAATCAAGTGAGCCCATCCACAATGGCAATACTCATGTGTAATCGATGTGACATAGATCATTTGAGTGCCGAATGTCGGAATAATCCAAATGCACCAAAGATAACGCCATTGAATTTAGTTGAAGTTATTGAGGATCCAACACAAAGTACACCTATGGTACCAGTAAATGTACTCACACGATCGATGCTCCAAAACCAAAATTATATTTTTGAAGAAAAAGACAATATCAATTGCCCAATCTCAGAAGAAGAAGAAAACATGAAGGAAGACATCTCAAAAAGCAGTGAAATTAGACCCCACTTCGAAGACCAACATAGGGACTAGTGTGACGACCCCGTATATATGAACGACGCTTAAGAGGACTCTGATTCAGGTGAAACCATGGAGACTATGTTGGGGTATAAAGCCCAATGTGGTCGCCCAGGTAAGTGGGCGGTCCGTCAGGTATGTACACATATTCTTTTGTTAAAACATAATAAGAACTCACTATGCTCTACACATTACAGTAGAGCGAGTTCACCATATCGTCGTGCTCTTCTTCTCTCACTCTCTCTCGCGTCGCACTTCCCCTCGTACTCCTTCAACTGGTATCAGAGCTCAGATCGAGGCTCGAGGCAGCACTGCAGGAAGCTAGAGGCACTTGCTCACATTGGAGTGAGATTTGACAGGCAAAGACATGGCCCCAAATCTTGTGTGAGAACTCGAAGGGCTAGGTGTTCTCAGAATTTCATTCTGAGGTCATCTGGGCTACCGTTCGGCTTCGACAAAGTTCTGCGCAGGCCATTTTCGACTACGTGGTCTAGGCGGGTGCGTATCCGACTCTGCAAATTTGGGGTTTCGGCCTACGGCTATAGGTGCTGAGGATATCGGCACTCCTAGAGTGCTGATTTGTGGCTGTCTACACATCGAAGGACGGCTCACAGTTCTTGGAGGTGTGTCACATACGACACGGGCGCATCTACAAACAGACTATAGGCGACATCCACTAGTTCATCAGGTAGCTTGTGTTTGCTGCTTGATATTCCAGATTTCATCCTAACATTGCAGGTACTTCCACATGGTATGTATTGTCAGAGATGATGTATGTCTGTTGAGGGTTTGGTGGCTGTGAGTCACGCAGCAAACAACCGCCGTAGCGGTTACAGCATACAACCGCCGTAGTGGTTACAGCATACAATGGGAAATTTGTGGATGTATGACTTTGTGGGAAGTCTATGTACTGTCAGATTTACTGCAACCTTTGTTGAGGGTCGAGTGAGGTTTTATTGAGCTGGGGGATTCTCGAATGTTGAGATCCTTTTGGTGATACACGTCTTGGAGCGATCCCTCGAGCACCCTTAGATAGGCAGCTAGGATGTATTGACTGTGAGTTAGACAGTTGGGATTGCATCTTTGCTTTACTGCCATAGAGGCATTGTCGCAGTCTATGCTTACAGGTGCAGGACAGGTTTACCCACAGTTACAGTGTTAGAGAGACAGTGGTTTTTTGAGTTGTTTTTGGTATGTTTTTGAGTACACCAGAGCCATTTTACAAAGGAGACTCTCCCGAAATTTTTGCAGAATTTGTAGCTTTCTTGGTTCATTTGACAGCTTGATATTGGTTCAGAGGTCAGTTTACAGGGGAAACTCTGCCGAATTTTTCCCAGGAAAGTAAACTACTGTGAAGCGTAGCTATGGCTGGATCACAGGACACTGCTCTTTACAATATCAAGAAGCTGGATGGAACCAATTTCCCATTGTGGAAGAAGCAGATTTGGCACGTGTTGGTACAAAAGAAGCAGATAAAACCTATAAAGTTCAAGGGGATAAAACCAGAAGATATGTACGAAGATGAATGGAGCGAAATAGATGAATTGACACTTTCTACCATTATGCTGACTTTGGCAAAAAGCGTTTACTTCAATGTAGCAGACGAGATGTCGGCTTATGAAGCATGGACAAAGTTGAGTGATCTTAATGAGAAGCAGAGTGCAGCTCCACAGGTATACTGGCTTAAGAAGCTTGTTGACTTGAAGATGAAAGAAGGGACACCTATGTCCAATCATCTGAATGAATTCAACACCATCTACAGTCAGTTGTCAGCTCAAGGTGTCAAGTTTGATGAACCTGTTAGAGCTATGTTCCTGTTGATCACATTGCCGGAAAGTTGGGACACTTTTCACACAGCTTTGAGTAATTTTGCACCTCCAGATGGTTTGACCATAGCAGGTGTAGAAGGCAGTCTGCTTACTGAAGAAACCAACAGAAAGACAATGGACAAAGGCAAAGGAACAGCCTTAGTTGTCAGGGGAAGGACCAAGAAAAGGACAAAGGTGGAAAGAGAAATCAGTCTCGTAGCAAGTCCCGCAGTGCTAAAGGCAAGAGTGACATAGAATGCTACCATTGTGGCAAGAAGGGTCACATGAAAAGAGACTGCAGAGAATGGAAAGCAGAAAAAGGCAAAGAGAAATCAAGACCATGGTGAGAAGAACAAGTCCTCAGTGAAGATTCAAGAAATAAATGTGACAAATGCTGTTGCAGAGGATGACAGTTTAGTGTCAGGAGACATCTACTTCTTGAAGAATACAATGGACTCAGCTCTTCTTACAGCATCTGATGGAAATGCACTGAGTGACTGGATTATAGACTCAGGGGCATCACTTCATGTGTCTCCAAACAAGGAGTGGTTTACCTCTTATGTGACCACTAAAGATCATGTTTGTCTAGGCAATGGGCAGACATGTGAGATCTTAGGTGTTGGAGATGTTCAATTGAAGTTTCAGAATGGCTCTTCTTTCACGCTGAAGAATGTGAGACATGTTCCCGCAATTACAACGAGCTTGATCAGCACAAGTTTACTTGATGATGCCGGCTATGTCACCACTTTTGGACAGAACATGTGGAAGATATCCAAGGGTTCTATGACAGTAGCACATGGAGTAAAGTCTGGAGGACTTTACATGATTTATGTATCAAATGTCTCTAAAAATGTAATCAATGTAACCGAGCAGCCGAACGTTTCTTTGTGGCATAGCCGGTTAGGACATATGTCCAAGAAGGGAATGGAAATCTTGTCTCGTTCTGGTTATTTGCCTGGCTTTTCATTTAATGATTTTGAATTCAGTGAACATTGTCTGTATGGTAAGCAAACACAGCAGCAGCCACATAAGCATAGAAGTAGTAGAAGAGATACACAGTTGGCACTTGTTCATAGTGATTTGTGTGGACCTATGCCTAACCTATCTCTAGGGGGAGCTTCTTACTTTATGACATTTATAGATGATTACTCGATGAAAGAATGGGTTTAATTTCTCAAGCACAAGGATGAAGCGTTTAGTGTTTTCAAAACGTTTGTGACACTTGTGGAGAATCAGTGTGGCAAGAAGCTTAAATGCTTACGCACTGACAATGGTGGAGAGTATGTTTCAAAGGCCTTTCAGGACTTTTATGAGTCAAAAGGTATAAAACGTGAACTTACTTCTCCTTACAATCCTCCTCAAAATGGTGTTGCTGAGAGGATGAATAGGACCATACAAGAGAAGGTCAAAAGTATGTTGTCTAATGCACAACTGCCAAATGGGTTTGGGCTGAAGCTGTATCAACAGATGTTCATCTTATAAATAGATCTCCTAGCAAGGTTTTGCAGAAGGATTCAGTGCCAGAGATGGTATGGTCAGGCAAAATGCCCTCATACAAGCATCTCAGAGTCTTTGGCTGTGAGGCATATACTCCTGTTCCAAAGGAATTTAGGAACAAACTTGAGCCAAAGAGTAGAAAGTGCATCTTTCTAGGCTATGGTAATTCTGGTGAGATGGGGTACAGACTTTGGGATCCCGAATCCAAAAAGGTTATCCGCAGCAATGATGTTCACTTTAATGAAGCCAAATATCATTCTAAACCAGAGAGGGTTGAGGAGCTTAGAAGAGTTGTCTTCCAAGAAGATGGACCTGCACGTGCAAGACAAAATGTCAGGGCTCAACAGGAGCAAGGACAAGATAGAGTGGAACCACAGGTTGTGGCTGATGAGCCTAAGCCACCTATTTTGCGTAAATCTGGACGTATCACGCGACCTCCTAATCGGTTTGTTCCATCTATAAACTATGTCATGTTGACTGATTGCACTGAGCCTTCATGTTACAAGGAAGATTTGGTATGCCAGTTGTTAAAGTGTTTTTATGTCTTAAAACAATCACCGAGGGCATGGTACCATAAGTTCCACAAGTTTATGCTTTCTCAAGGCTACAAACGTAGTGAGTTTGATCACTGTCTATATACAAAGAAGGCTAAGGATGGCAGTTGGCTGATCCTTATTTTGTATGTGGATGACATGTTGATTGCTGGCAAGCACTTGGAAGAAATTTCAGCTTTGAAGTCAAAGATGGAAAAATCGTTTGAAATGAAAGACATGGGTGAGGCAAGTCATATGCTTGGTATGCGCATTGAGAGAGACAGATCAAAGAAGTTGATTTGGTTATCTCAAACAGAGTATATTGACAAGGTTTTGCAACGTTTCAATATGGAGAAGGGAAAGGCATTGAGTGTTCCATTGCCACCATATGTGAAACTTAGCAAACAAGATTGTCCTGTGTCTGAGGAAGAACATGCTGAAATGGATAAGATTCCATATGCGTCTGTAGTAGGTAGTTTGATGTATGCAATGATTGCTACTCGCACAGACATTGCATTTGCAGTGGGAGTAGTAAGTCGATACATGTCAAACCCAGGCAAGAAACATTGGGAGGCAGTGAAAGGAATATTGAGATACCTGAAAGCTACAAAGAGTATGCGTATATGCCATGGGAGTCAGGAGATAAGTGTAAAGGGTTTTACAGACTCAGATTATGTAGGCGACTTAGACAATCGAAGGTCTACGTCAGGGTATGTCTTTACATTGGCTGGTGGAGTAGTATCATGGCGTTCTAGATTACAAGATTGTGTTACTCAGTCTACTACAGAGGCTGAATATGTTGCAGCATCAGAGGCATGCAAAGAATCAATTTGGCTTAATCGACTAGTAACAGATTTGGGAATCAAAGAAGAGATGCTTGTGTTATATTGTGATAGTTAGAGTGCTATACAATTGGCGCGTAATCCGGTTTATCACTCAAAGACAAAGCATGTGGATGTGAAGTATCATTTCATCAGGGAAATGCTTGAGGATAAGCAAATTCAGCTTGTCAAAGTTCACACCACAGAAAATCCTGCTCATCTACTTACAAAAGGACTTCCCTCAGAGAGCTTTGCGCATTTTCGCAAGCAGTTAGGTGTAGGGTAGTACATCACTTCTCTACATCTCTTGTATAGTAGCTTGTATAGTAGCTTCTCTCACACTTAAAGTAACACATTGGACTTTAAGTGGGAGGTTGCTGGGGTTTAAAGCCCAATGTGGTCGCCCAAGTAAGTGGGCGGGCCGTCAGGTATGTACACATATTCTTTTTTTAAAACCTAATAAGAACTCACTATGCTCTACACATTACAGTAGAGCGAGTTCACCATATCGTCGTGCTCTTCTTCTCACGCTCTCTCTTGTGTCGCACTTCCTCTCATACTCCTTCAGACTAAAATGACCACTAGGAAAGAACCAAACAAAAAAGATTGTCATGAGCCACAATGGCCAGGACCCAAGAAGAAGATAGGAACTTACCCAAACCCTACAGAGGAGATCAAGCGAGTCAAGAAATTAATGAGTTTTGTAGAAGAGACCCAAAGGGATCTAGGGCCAACACCTAGGCAGATCTAGATTAGCGACACAGTGTTTCCTATGTAAAAGCAACCTCAGAAATTCCATAGACCACTAGCCATACCAAGTGTTATCCAAGAACAAAGTGCTTTTAAGTCATGGGGGGGGGGGGGGGGGGGGGGAAGTGGATTTACTCCCTTCTTGTTGGATAGAATGTTTACAGAGGGACTACCTGACCCTATCAAAGAAATGGAGATCCCATCTTTCCCATGTCAAGGGACTGAAGCCGAAAAGGTGTCGTTTGCCAAATTGATGGATTTCATGGCTTCAGAAGTTAGAACCACCATCATGTCCAAACTATATGGAGACCCCGAGCTATTCTTAGCTCTTTGAGCTTTCCTCAATGGAGAACTGAAAGCGCGGGCTACCGCAATTTGCACAGATTGTTGGAGCCAGGGAGGTGCCAATAGAGGAGGAACACTTAGATTCACAACCCAACCTAGAGGAGAACTTTGTTGTTGAAATACCTGTTAACAAGTTGGGACAATACTTTGAAGACGATGAAACCAATGCGACCATACCAATCCCTACTAAGGCATTAACTGTGAAGGGAATCCTTCATGGTGGCGTAGGGATTAGCATTCTAGCTAAAAATTTTTGGGAAACTATGGGAAGACCTCACCTTGGGACTAAAAACATAGTAGTAAAGATGGCCAATGGGACTATTGTTAAACCTATTGGGATGCTAGAAGATCTCAAGATCAAGGTCTTTAATCACAAAATAAGGCATATCTTCATTGTTATGGATTTTTCCAAGCACAGTATGTCATTCGAGATGATGTTAGGACATTCTTTCATGGGGGAAGAAAAAATGGTGCATGACTAGTCTAAAAACCATGTATACTTGCAGTTCCAAGACTCTTCCATTCGAGTTAATCTTGTAACTGGTCATCAGGCACATCCTCTAGAAAAAAGATTTATAATTGATCATAGATCTGACACCATAGTGCACTTGGCTCCATTGCAATATTGTTACACGTGTAACATGGACATTGATGTTGGGGAAGATTCTCCTCATATGGATGTTCTACATGGGATGATTGAGTCTGACAATGTGGATTAGGTCCACCTAGCAGTAACCATACGACCTAGGTAACACCTGAGGGGGATGAAATGCCTCAACTTGTACCTTTAAATATGATAGGAGCAATGCATATAGCTTCTCATGACCTACAAGATGAAGGCTTGTTTGACACTGGAACCAGTAGCGTCTCACAAGACAATAGCCCACAGGATTCGGAACCAGAATCATCAATTGGATTTGACTCTGAAGATGAAGAATCTGAGTTAAATCTTGGTGCACATGTGGGGACAAACCATTCAAGGCCTAGTGGTACCCTAGAAGATAATCTATCCGGGAGAGGAGAAGACACGAGTAGCGATTCATCTAGTGACTCTTCCCTGGAGATCGGCCATAATAAAAAATTAGACAAGAAGAGTAAGAGATATAAGAAGCGACAATATCGAGCAAATGTGCATGCTAGAATAAATGAAAAGAAATCTACCACAAAATGTCTTAATTATATAGGGGCATATGATGCTCTTCAAAAGTTGGTAGATAATTGGCGTGAATACCTTCAAAGCGTTATGTGGTGCAGTCCACAACCCATTGATATAGCACAGCTAGAAGCTATAGAGAAGCCAAAGTTGAGCCGTACCGTAAGGAGATGACAAAATCAAGAGTTAGCTCAACAACAAAAGAAAGTGGAAGAGAAATCACATTCCACAGAGCAACAAGTCCCCACAGACTTACACCCTGCACCTGATCATTTCAAATCTTACACCACGGAGGAACGTAAGATTGTGTATACAGAGGCCTAGAGAACACCTATCAATGGAAGCCTAGTTAAGGAAATATAGTTAGCAGACCTAGGTGAGGAGTCCAAACCTGTTCTCATTGCCCAAGATCTGACAGAGACTAAGGAGTATGTACTTAAAGAACTTCTCAAGGAATTAAAGAATATATTTTCTTGGGCATATCATGATATGAAAAGTGTTTCACCTTCTGTGGTGCAACACATGATCCCCATGAATAGCATGGTTAAACTAGTCCAACAATGATCCTACCCAATGAATCCTAAGTAGGCGAAGATTGTTGAAGAGGAGATTGAAAAACTTGTCAAATGCGGATTCATATACCCTATCGAGCACTCATAATGGGTGTCTCCAATAGTTATTGTGCCAAAAAAGAATGGGAAACCCAGAGTGTGTGTGGATCTCAAGAAGGTCAATGCCTCTGGTGCAGCTAAAGTTGGTATGTGCTAGGAAGTGTGCAATGCAATGATGTGTAAGCTGACATGTGCATGGTAGAGGGCTAAAGCAGGTATGAAGACCCTGGGCAGGAGAGTGGCAGAGCGGAAATGTATGCTTAAAGTGGTTTTTTAGGCTAGGGGGGCCTCCAGTGTGAGATAATGATGACGGCAGGTCACGGTGTTTGAGATGTGGGAAATGTGCCCCGAAATGTGGTATTCATGATGCTCTAGAAGCTCGTCCAGACGGCTCGTCAAACGGGGCCACGGTGTGAAAGATATGCCAGTCCGAAGTTAGAAGGCTTTGCAGATCTCGATGAACAGGGCAGATACAGACATGCGACCAGAACTGGGATCATTGGATACACGTGTAAAGCTCAAGCTGTGGAGCATGCCGGTTTTTTTGGTTTGCCATTCGGAGCTCAGACGAGCAAGTTATGACCTACACAATATTTATCGGGGGTCGGGTGTGTACAAGGTTGTCCGCATCAAAAGGCATGCAGCCAGGTGTTTTTCTTGCCTCGACCAGGTTTGGCAAGGTAGCATACATTGTGGGGAGTCAGCCAAAATTTACGGCTTGCCGATCAATGTCATGGGCATCGCGATACGCACAATTCAGGTGGGCAGGCAATCATGATGGGAAGGGATCGGATATTTTTTTTCGTCTCATGAACGGGTTGTCCTTCGGAGCCGATAGGAGGATCTCCCATGTGGCATGACCGAGGAGCTTATGGGCAAGCCCGAGCATGTGAAGCACGGCACCATGTGAAAGAAGTGCAAAAGAAACCCTTGAGCTATAAGTGCAAAAAGGAAGGATGAACTGGAGTCTTTTGTTAAAAGTCAAATGAAGCCTCCAAAGGCTACAGGGGGTTGTAAGGAAAACGAAAGGAAAGCCAAAAGGAAAGCCTTGGAGCAGTAGCGCTACTGCTCAAGGGAAGTTTTTTTTAGCAAGTGGGGAAAAAGAAAGGAGGAAGAAGAAAAGGAAGAAAGAGGCAGCGTTTTCGAGAAGGAAGGTTTTTTTTTCTTTCCTCTTGGCTTGGAACAGGAGGTGAATTGGGAGAGGGAGAAGAGGGAGGTTTTTCGTGCGCTCGGCGATCGAAGCCAGCACGCAAGGTGTGGTCTGTGAAGCGGTACGAAAAGAGCGAGCACCTTGCAGAGAAGGCGGCTAGCGAGAGCTACCACGAGGAGGAGCTTCGAACATTCGAGGAGTCAAAGCCGCACAAGCTTGTGGATTGCTATGACGCGGCTGGAAAGAGCAAAGGGCTTGCAAAAGAGGCAGTCAGCGACGGTTGCCAGGAGGAGAAGTTATTGTCGAAGTAAAGCCAGTGGTGAATGGTCCCGTCGAGGCATGTGTTGACAGAGTCGAGTGGCGAGGGAGGTGTATGCCCCTCTGTATGGATTGGTGATGGCCATGGCGCGACCTAGAGCAGGCCACATGAGTTTTGTACATGGTGTGTAAAGAAGCTCTCATTGCCGATTGTTTTGGTGTTGTCTTTCCCCCCTTCCCCCCTTTCTTCTTTGCTTGTCTCCAAGGTGTGTGGTGCCGGTGTGTGTGAGCGTGTGCGTCCCCCCGAGACCCTTGTGTGTGTGAGAGAGAAAGAGAGAGAGGTGTCGAGGTGTGGAAGTGCGAGAAGCGGGCAAGATCGGTGTGGTAGCTGTTTGAGGATTGTGCAGAGTGTTTGTGCATTGGGCGAAGTGCAGGCGAGGCCCTGCTAGTGTGAGTCGCTTTCTTTGAAGGTGTTTTCGAGAGGACAGGGGTGCTGTGAATACCCTGATCTATATAGGGGCCATTGCGTGTGTGTCGGGTGTGTTCCCCATTCCCCCTCTCCATCTTCTGGTGCCCCCACGGAGGAGCACAGTGATTGCTCCCTGGTGATACGTTTGTAAGCAAAAATGTGGCAAAGTGTTGGCCCAATTTTCAATGGTGATGAAGATGCGGATGAATGGCTGGCAGATTTTGAGTTATTTATGCTCTCATTGCACATGTGGAGTGATGAAGAAAAGCTGGAGACAGTTCCGTTGGTGCTGCGAGGTAAAGCAAAAGCCTGGTTTGATGGTTTGGAAGTTGCAAGTAAGCAGGATTGGGTTGGTTTTCGAGAGCGGTTTCTCTACAAGTTTCACAAAGTGGTGTCAGCTGCTGAAGCGGATGCAAAGATTAAAAGGCTGCGACAAGAAGTAAGTGGAAATTTTGATGCTTTTGTTGATAAGTTCGAAGCTTGTTGGAGTGATCTGGTTACTGCCACCCAAGTGGTCAATGCGGATGGTTTCAAGCTGGAGAAATTCCTAGCTTGCCTATTTCCTCGAGTTCGAGATAAGGTGGATGATGAAGAGCCAAGGACTTATGCCGAGGCAGTCAGAGTTGCCCGGGTGAAGAGCAAAAAAATGAAAAGAAAGCTGGAGTTAGGCTTGTATAAGCCTGCAGATTGTGTGCATGTTGAAGCAGCAGTTTGTTCTGGGTCCGTCGAGGATGGTGCCAGTGATCCGAAGTGTGGAGCCTGTTAGGGTAAGACCTATGATTGACTATGTTCCTTGGGAATTACCTATTGGTGAAGCGTCTATGCCGATTGTGGAGGAGCTTGTCAACGAAGATGAGCCTTCTATTGAAGAGAGCATGTGTGTAGAAGAGTTAGCAGATGCCAAGTGTCCAGTGCAACATGACGAGGTGGAGCCTGTTCTTGTGGAGTGCTTGTATGAAAGGGTAATAAATCGTGGCCAAATGGTAGGTACAGAAAGGTTGGGGTTGGATGACGAAAGAGGACAGGATGATGGTCCAGCTTTTGTGGAGCAGCTAGAAGACGATGATGCTGATGCCGAATCGGTCTATAGTGAAGATGATGAGGCTACAAGCTCAAGTTTCTGGAAAACAAGTGAGGAGGATAGAGATACAAGCTAGGAGACAGAATCCGAAGAGTCGATGCTGGTAAAGGTGAAGTTACCCTATTATATGCATAAAGATGTGGTGTTTGCCACTATAAAGGATGAGCAGGTGATAGCATCAGAGTTTGGGAATAAAGACATGCAGGTGAGGGTGCTATGTGGCACCATGCTAATGATGATGCTCATCAAGGTAGCTATGGAAGGTGCTTTGATTGTACAACAGATACAAGGGTTTCCCAAGAAGGAGAGAGTTGTTGTGGATGAGGAAGAAGAACAAGTTGAAGAAGATGGCATGCAAGAGATATTGGACGCTCATAAAGAAGAAGAGAAGCTTCGGCTAGCCATGGATTGCACGAGAGATGTCTTGGATACGGGTTCTTTTGAGCAGGTATGCTTGGATGATAAGGTTGATTGGGGGTTTGATGACCCAGTGGGTGAGATGGATGAAGAGACAAAGGTGCTTGCTGGGAAAGCTGTGACCAGAATGCAAGTGATACAAGGGTCTCTCCCTCTACAGCTGGCAGCTCCTTTAGAAGCGCAAAAGACTGTTGCTATGGTGGTGCCGACAGAGGGATGCACGGAGGTGAGTATGGAAGTGATGGGGACCGGGGTGCGTATGTTGAAAGAGTTGCCCGCTAAGCGGAGTGGTCTCTTGAGCGTGAAGAAAATTCCAAGGGTGTGGACTTGTTTGAGCTGTCAAAGGAAATTTGCATATGGTGGTTGAAGGGAATGCTAATCAAAGTAGCTGTGCGGTGTGCTGTTGAGCAAGTACAGGATCTGTTAGATGAGGATCTAGCTTTACATGGATGGGCGGGCGGGTCAGGTAGGTCGCGAGTGTTGATTGAGCAGGATGGTGAGCACGAAGGTGCTCTATTTGGTGTTCTTCAAGGTGCTTTGTTGCAAGTGGGCAGGTTGCCAAGGAGTGTTTGGAGTGGTAGAAGAATGCTGATGGCTGTTTGGTTATGCAATTGGATATGTGCCTTGGTGTGGCAGTATCCAAGGTTGTTGCAGGTGGATGGAGAAGACCAATTCAAAGTGTTTGACCCAGGCGGTTGATAACAGGTAAAGCAGGGGGTTGGGCAGCCCGCATGAGCAAAGACAATGGGTAGCAGGTGCCAGTTTTGTACATATACTAGGTGGTTTTGCAGTGTACAGAGAGTCTGTTTTTGGTGTGCAGTTTTTAGTGCAATAAGGCCATGTGTGGTTAAACATAAATGTTCAACGAGGGGGTGGGCAATGATGGTGCAGCTAAAGTTGGTCTGTGCTAAGAAGTGTGCAATGCAATGATGTGTATGCTGACATGTGCATGGTAGAGGGCTAAAGCAGGTATGAAGACCCTGGGCAGGAGAGTGGCAGAGCGGAAATGTATGCTTAAAGTGGTTTTTTAGGCCAGGGGGGCCTCCAGTGTGAGATAATGATGACGGCAGGTCACGATGTTCGAGATGTGGGAAATGTGCCCTGAAATGTGGTATTCATGATGCTCTAGAAGCTCGTCCAGATGGCTCGTCAAACGGGGCCACGGTGTGAAAGATATGCCAGTCCGAAGTTAGAAGGCTTTGCAGATCTCGACGAATAGGGCAGATACGGACAGGCGACCAGAACTGGGATCATTGGATACACGTGTAAAGCTCAAGCTGTGGAGCATGCCAGTTTTTTCAGTTTGCCATTCGGAGCTCAGACGAGCAAGTTATGACCTACGCAATATTTGTCGGGGGTTGGGTGTGTGCAAGGTTGTCCGCATCAAAAGGCATGCAGCCAGGTGTTTTTCTTGCCTCGACTAAGTTTGGCAAGGTAGCATACATTGTGGGGAGTTAGCCAAAATTTACGGCTTGCCGATCAATGTCATGGGCATCGCGATACACACAGTTCAGGTGGGCAGGCAATCATATGGGAAGGGATCGGATATTTTTTTCCATCTCTTGAACGGGTTGTCCGAGGCCAAGGTGCGGAATGGTGGGGAAGCACGAGGGTTCGGAGCCGACAAGAGGATCTCCCATGTGGCATGACCGAGGAGCTTATGGGCAAGCCCGAGCATGTGAAGCACGGGCACCATGTGAAAGAAGTGCAAAAGAAACCCTTGAGCTATAAGTGCAAAAAGGAAGGATGAATTGGAGTCTTTTGTTAAAAGTCAAATGAAGCCTCCAAAGGCTATAGGGAGTGTTAAAGAAAAAGAAAGGAAAGCCTTGGAGTAGTAGCGCCTGGCTGTATCGCCAGGCGCTATTGCTCAAGGGAAGTTTTTTTTAGCAAGTGGGCAAAAAGAAAGGAGGAAGAAGAAATGGAAGAAAGAGGTAGCGTTTTCGAGAAGGGAGGTTTTTTTTTTCCCCCCCCCTCTTGTCTTGGAAAAGGAGGTGAATTGGGAGAGGGAGAAGAGGGAGGTTTTTCGTGTGCTTGACGATCGAAGCCAACACGCAAAGTGTGGTCTGTGAAGCGGTACGAAAAGAGCGAGCATCTTGCAGAGAAGGTGGCTAGCGAGAGCTACCACGAGGAGAAGCTTCGAATATTCGAAGAGTCAAAGCCGCACAAGATTGTGGATTGCTGTGACGCGGCTGGAAAGAGCAAAGGGCTTGCAAAGGAGGCAGTCAGCGACGGCTGTCAGGAGGAGGAGTTGTCGTCAAAGTAAAGCCAGTGGTGAATGGTCCCATTGAGGCATGTGTCGACGGAGTCGAGTGGCAAGGGAGGTGTATGCCCCTCTGTATGGATTGGTGATGGCCATGGCGCGACCTAGAGTAGGCCACATGAGTTTTGTACATGGTGTGTAAAGAAGCTGTCATTGCCGATTTTTTTGGTGTTGTCTTTCCCTCCTTCCCCCCTTTCTTCTTTGCTCATCTCCAAGGTGTGTGGTGCCGGTGTGTGTGAGCGTGTGCGCCCCCCCGAGCCCCTTGTGTGTGTGAGAGAGAAAGAGAGAGAGGTGTCGAGGTGTGGAAGTGTGAGAAGCGGGCAAGATCGGTGTGGTAGCTGTCTGAGGATTGTGCAGAGTGTTTGTGCATTGGGCGAAGTGCAGGCGAGGCCCTGCTAGTGTGAGTCGCTTTCTTTGAAGGTGTTTTCGAAAGGACAAGGGTGTTGTGAATACCCTGAGCTATATAAGGGCCATTGCGTGTGTGTCGGGTGTGTTCCCCATTCCCCCTCTCCACCACCACTAAGAGAGACCATTACCCCTTGCCATATTCAGAAAATGTGCTTGAAAGAGTCGCAAGGAAGAAAGCTTATAGCTTTTTAGATGGGTACTCTGGCTACAATCAAATCACAATTGCACTAGAGGACCAAGATAATAACCAAATTTGGAGTGTTCGCATTTTGTGTTATGGCTTTTGGCTTAACCAATGCCCCTGCTACCTTCCAAAGATTAATAAACACTACTTTTAGATAATACTTGAGGGAGTTTTGTGAATCTTTCTTAGATGACCTTGTGTTTATTCTTCTTGGAAGGAACGTCTATCATGTTTATGAAAAGTGTTTGAGAAGTGAAGATTGTATCGCATCTAAACCCTTTCAAATGCCAATTTTGGATTAAACATGGAGTCATTTTAGGGCATATATTGTCCAAAAATGGGATTTCCACAGATGAGAGCAAAATTAAAGCCATTGCTAATTTGCCACCACCTACAAATTAGTTCAAAGGTTCATGGCCATGCTGGTTATTACCGAGGTTTATTTTAAATTTTTGTCGAGATAGCTTGCCCTTTGTACAAGCTTCTTATTGAGTTCCACTAGACCACAGAGTGTGACTATGCTTATGAGTCATTGAAAAAAACCTTGATAAGTCCCATTCTACAAGTCTTCGATTGGAATGTAATTTTCCATGTGCATATTGATGCATCAAACTTTGTTATCGAGCGTGTTCTAGCTCAACTAGGAGAACATAAATTGGACTTCCCCCCTAGCTTTGCAAGTCGTCAATCAAATGATGCTGAGAGAAACTACACCACTATAGAGAGGGAAGGTTTAGCTATGACTCATGCGGTAAAGAAATTTCACTGCTACCTTCTTACCAACAAGTTTGTTTTCTATGTTGATCATCAAGCATCGTTGTATCTAGTAAATAAACCTTATTCCATGGGAAGAATTACACGATGGTTGTTAATTCTTCTTTGAGTTTCATTTTATTGTTGTGGTGGTGAGACCCGGTAAAAGACATGTCATGGCGGATCATTTGTCTCGTATACCCAATGGTGAAGCGCCTACTGGAATCGATGATGAATTGCTCGATACTTCCCTGTTCCTAGTAGAGACCATGCATGAATGGGGTGAGAAGATTGTGAACTTTTTAGTTAACGATTTTCCATCCAAGGAGCTTCGTAAGGATATAGCTCAAAAACTGTTAAAAGAATGTGAACCTTATTCTCTAATTGCAAGAACTCTCTACAAGCTAGGGAAGGACGATATTCTTAGACGTTGTGCTTGTGAGGTATAACTATTTATACATACTCCAAGAAGCCCACATGGGTATAGCCGGAGGACATTTTTCAGGGGAACTAACTGCTAGAAAGGTGTTGCAATTAAGCTATTAGTGGCCTACCTTATTCAAAGATGCACCACTTTTTGCCAAAGGGTGTGATGAATTCAAGCGTTACAAGATCACACAACAAGAGGATAAGATGCCCTTACATCCTATCAAGGTAACTCAACCATTTGAAAAATGGGGTTTAGACTTTTGTAGGCCCAATTAGTCCGGCAACTCATAACACTCAATCTCAATATATTATTGTTGCCACTGATTATGTGACAAAGTGGGTGGAATTCAGGGGGACATGCAAGGCTGATGCAAGGTTAACTGCCAAGTTTCTCATTGAGAACATTATTACGCGATTTGGTTGTCCCTTTGATATTGTGAGTGACAATGGTACTCATTTCATAAATGGAGTGATAAAGGAACTCACTACCAACTTCATGATAGCCCAACATAAGTCCACACCCTATTATCCACAAGCAAATGGCCAAGCTGAGAGCACTAACAAGACCTTAATTTGTATCTTGACCAAAATAATGGAAGCTCATCGCACATATTGGGATTTGAAGTGACATCATCTCTATGGATTTATCATACGTCCTACAAAGTGGCTATTAATTGTACACCATTCAAAATGGTATATGGTGAAGAAGCAGTTATGCCATGGGAGTTTGTGATTCCTAGTCTATGGGTAGCTTTACAAGAAGGTTGGGATGGTAACCCGTTAGTTGAGTGTTTATATATCCTTGAGAGGTTAGACAAAGAAAGGCAATTGGCTGTGCAAAATGCACTTGTGGAGAAAGATAGGAGAAAGAATTGGTTTGACTACCATATAAAGAACAAAGATATTAATGTTGGGGATAAAGTCCTTATGTATGGAGTGTGTAACGAGAAGAAATAGTTGAAATATGCGGGAAAAGGATCATATAGAGTATGCGAAATCACCCCACCAGATACCATTCATGTGGAAACTGAAACCATTGGATTTCTCAATGGGAGAAAATTTAAAGGATATTATGATCCTTTAAGCCAAGAGGAGCTACATGCCATCCATAAAAAAAAGGCAGCCAAGGCACAAGCAGAGTTGAAGAAGATACAAGCTCAAGCTGAAGCTAAGGAGCGACAACAATGTATAAGACGCCAACGAGAGGCCAACCTTGGAGTTACACATGCATTTCACGTTGAAAGAGAGGATGATTGGTTGGATTCTGACACACCTCTATCATTAGGAAAAGTTTGGACTCAAAAAAGGACTTTTTGGCGTTAGAGAGAGAATGCTGTTCGACCAATAGAGTTTGAGTCACCACAACGGTAGCTCCAATTTATTTGATTTTTATCTCAAATTGTTGCGTTTTCAAAAAAGAGTTTTTTTCTGTTAAAAAGATCTGAATAAAAAGATATGACGTGATTTGTGCAAATTATTCCCCTGCCATGGCCGACGAACGCCGAATGTGCCATAACTCACATTCAATGAGGCACATCTTTTGATGAACACTTTTCAAGCTACTACTTCTTGTGTAAACTAGTGAGTCTCTTTTCTTCTATCGTTTTTGCATAGTGTCACTTCGCAGCTAATAGAAGCAGAGATGGAAGGAAGACGACCACGACGACCATCCGCCTCTGTTAAATCTGTGGAACTATTCAACAACTTTGACTTAGTCCATGGTTGCTGGATGTCTACCACAGTCACCATTGGTAGTTGGGTTCTGCTTCAAACAAGAAGAAGAAAACGGATCGAAAATGAATTCATCAACAACTACAAAGAACGTGTGAAAGATTTTCGCTTGTCTCAAACGGGAAAGACAGTGACAGAGGTGCTCATTGAGCATGCATATATGCACTCCGAACTATGACTACAACAGTCACCTTTGGGGTTTCCTGCTCATAGACCAAACTGTGTGACTACTATATTGCTAAAAAGTCTTTAAAGATCCTTCAAGTTATTTTGTTGACTATTTCTTGTGACCATTCTCTTATCTTTTATTTTTGCAGATATTTATCCTTCTAACAAAGAAGACTGGCAACCAGTTGAGTGCATAATTGGTATTTTTGATGCTTTTCATGCTTCGGTGGGAGAACTTATGTACAGAACTAGTGCGAGAAGAGCTCTCGCAGAGAGGGGAGTTTTCTTTTACGACTACTTTTACAACGCCCCTTGCTCTGTCCATGGATTTGACACTTTGAAACCTTTCCCTCTTCCCCAACAAGATTCCCCAAAGTGGCCAGTTCCAACTTCAGAAACCTCTGAGTGTTTTAGACTCAAGCTTCATCAGGAAATTTTGAAGTGTTTGCGACCAAACATTGCAAGCAGGCAAGTACGAGTGAGTCTATTTATGCCATTACACGTCTTTATAGATTTCTTCCACGATGAGGAGGTTAGAAAAACAGAAACCATGTTCATATGCAAATACCAAACTTGCCTTGATTTTTTGGATGATAATTGGGATGTCAGTGATTCTGAAGGCATTTTGTGCAAAGTTGACAAGTGCTCAGTTGTGTGCAAGTGTATGATAGCATCACAGAATTTTATAGTTTCTTTCTACTACATGAGGTGGCATCGAGTGAATGGTCAGTTCGTAGCTATGGATCAAGATTTAAGTGACAATGCTTTTAATCCCTTGACGTCCATCGAGATTTGGTTTTCAAATTATTTGCTTATAGTTGTTGTGGTCAGATCAAATGTCACTTTAAGACAGGTTTGAGAGGATCTGTTAAATGAGTCCGATCTCAATTTGGCTTCAAAATTTGTTTTCAAGTGTAACATGCGAAAGGTACTAAGCTACATGTATTACTTTTATACGTTAATGTTTCTATCGTGCTCATGTATCCCAATGTCTTATCGCGTACGTTGCATTGCAGGTACCTCACAGACAAGAAAATACGACTCTTTGTGCACAGATTACCAGCGACAGACTTGAAATAGTGAACTAACTGTACACAATGATTCAAATACTATTCTCAAAGATTACTCGACAAAGGCAGCTCTCTACATTACCAAACACCATTGGATCCTTACTCTCTCATTTTTTTGGAAAGCTGTACACAATATTTTGTAAACTTTGAACCATAATCAAAACAAAAGTCAAATTTTGATCCATTGCTTGTAATCAATTTGTCAAAAGTACATTTCATAATCTCTTTCTAATCTTGTGCGTGCGGTGATGTGGGGGCTGTTGGTTGAGGTTGATGAGAGGTGGTGGATTGGGGGTTTGGGGGCTCTGGAGCTGCTTCATGAGTAGGAGAGGTGCTGGGTGGGGGGGTTTGGGGGCTCTGGAGCTACTTCATGAGCAGGAGAGGTGTTGGGTGGGGGGTTTGAGGTTTTTGGAGCTGTTTCTTGAGGACGAGAGCTGGTGGGAGCTTGGGTTGGGGAGGCATCTGGGGAGATTTTGATATGTGCTTGTGTTGGTATGGCAGACAAGGGGTATCTTGTCGACGGAGGCCTAGGCGTGGGCCTTGGTGCTGGCGGAATAAAAGCATCACGTGCTCCGTCTGGACGCATGGTCGCGCAATTGATCAAGTTTTCAATCATTCTATTTCTAAACGAAGAAACATCAGCCTTTAAATAATCTGCCAAATTTCTTACCTGCGTTAAGAACATCATGTTTATTAACATAGCTACTAACTTATTAAGATACAAATCTGTAAACGAGTGTCAAATGCTTACACTTCTACGACTTCCATCAAGCATGACTCCTAACAAAATTTCTGCATTGATTAAAACCCACCATCCACAAGAGTAGGCATCGTCCTGCTTAGGAACTTTGCAACTAATAATCGTAAGATTATCATATATCTGCTCTTGCGTTAAAGCTTCAAGAGCAGACACGAGCTTCCGAACAGATCTGCGCAAAATACAATTAAATTTCATAAGAGACTTTTAACAAAATTCTATGCGATGTCGAACAAAATACAAAACCTCTTACCTACGTACTTCACCATGAAATCCATGGGCTGAATTAACAAGGTAGCATCGGTTTCGTTCAAGGTGTAAGAGAACAAGACTCCAATGAGCGCTGTTACAAATAAACATAAGCAAAACATATGTCATCACAATAAATTAGAGTTCAAGATAAAATAATTTTACTATTGAAAACATTGCGTACCCTTCATGATAAGCCAAAACAAAAAAATTTGCCGTCTCCATGTTCACTGACTAGAACCAGTCAACTACTTTCACTAAAGATGTATTCTCGGCCGTCAAAACGACCGAGAGGTTCGAGTCAAGGACGACGACATCATTTTGCATATTCCAAGGCAAATTTGAAACTGCAAAACTGTAAAGAAATTCGTGTCATACAAAATTCAATATATTAAAAGAATTTATTGTGAAAAAAAGAATAGCACGCACCAAAGCAAGCAATTGATGATTGAGTTTGTCAGTTCCCTCGTCCGGTTCTGTAAAATTGCAATCTCGTGGACGTGATAGGGAAAATACAGAATGCGTCCCCACAGAGGAAGGCCAACATGGAAATAGGTAAATAGCAATGACAAATCATCAGCGTTGGCGTCGTTGATGGCATCTGCCATTTGTTCCTCCATCATCTCAAGGCATAACTTCTCCAATCTTTCACTATCGTCTTCTGTTGTGTCCCGCTCGGTGTTGAGACGGGTGCTGTATCGATGAATTTGTGTAGACACTTCATGAACTTTGACCTTGTCAATAGGTGGTATTCTAAGAATATTGTCCATCTTTCGGTCTGAAATACCGGCGGGCGATATTGTTTTGTCATACCTGAACCTGAGAAGGCGACGTGTGTTGATGCCTCGCGGCATCAATGTTGCCCTATGGGCATGGGCCGAGAGAATGTAGTTGTCCTGGAAAAGCTCTACAAAAAAATCCTCGGCGGCTTCGTGCAAGCACCCCATTGTACTTCGAGACCACTGGAAATTCAGGTTGTGTTGCTCCTAAATCTCACGAACAACTCTCTGGAATGGCAGTTTAGGTATTGCCAATGAAATGTGATTTTGGAGATTACGAAGTTCGAGTAGAACGCTCCTATTCTGCTCGTATCTTCTTCTTCGCATTGTTGCTCGTAACTGCGGCATGGTCTTGCCCGGAATCACCTGCGATGTTGAGGGTTGCACTACATACGAGCTAGCCTGGCCCTGTGGACCAGACTGCCCAGGATAAACCTTCCTTGCTGTTTGCTTTGTGCGGGCCATGACCTGAACGAGGAGAATGCGAGGAAATATGGAAATCTGGATGTGGGTAAAAACGCAGTGACTAGAGACACTTCGGAAAAAATGATGAGAAAAAAGGGGGGGGGTGTTTATATTAGCGGAATAAGTATAATCATATCTTAATCATGAGAAGAGGCGGCTGCATTAATCATGACATTGCGAGGTATGACGAGAAGCATGCGAGCATAATGATTACATGCCACGTGGCACATTGGGACTCAACGCGATATTGGTGGTGCCGAAATTAGTGGCACTGCCTATTCGGGGTGTGGCACGACGAGTAAAGAAGAGCCCCAACGGGTTGCCCTAGCAACAACGGTATGTCGCGGCACAACGCGAGGAGGCGGACCCTGATGGTTCTCGATTGCAGTGTTCGCGTTGTGGCAAGACAAAATGTTGTCGCATCAAAACGCAATAAGTAAGGTCCCGGTTAGTTTGACCACAAGTAAAAGGTGTCGCGTCACAACACGATACAGGGCGTTCTTGAGTACTCTGGATTGGCCGTATCGCGTTATGACGCGACAAGAAGCTGTCGCTCCAAAACACGATAGCGGTGCTTTTGTGGAGTGGCGGCACCAGTTTCGCGTTGTGGCGTGACCGTTCCATGACGGCTGACAGGTGGCGTAATCATCACAGCGACTGCATGATGCACGACGGCCGCATGATGCACGTCAATCGATGTCATCAATGTCCTTGGGAGTCCTATAAATATGACTTGCTCCCCCATTTTCCCTTTGTTTGGATGTTGTGCTCTCTCGTCTATCTTCGCTTTTGAATTTCCGTTATGGACCCCTTCAATGTTGAAGCAGAGGAAGAAGTGCCTTGCTCTCAGGATGCCCCCCAAGACAAACTATCTCATTTTATAAACGGCGTTGGGCTTCAGCAGTGTGAGACAGAGATCAGGCCGATGTTCAATCCAGATTTTTCTTTGCATGAGTGGATTGTCTCCGCGCAACATTACCTATCAGGTTTTGAACGGACCTACCAGCAGCAAACGTCCGGTGGCACTGTCGAGATACAAGGAGTTCGTTTTGTTCACATGAAGGATATCAATTCGGACTCCTCCAAGAAACAAATATTTTCTAGGAGTTGCCTTAAGCTGCCAGTGCACTTGCGGATAACAGACTACAAGTATACACTTCATAACAGCAAGTGTTGAGTGGCTGAATATTATGTAGGTTTTATTTTATATTTGCATTTAATTTTGGATGAGCATGTTGATGCTGCAGAGGCCTCACTAGAGGATCAGACTGGGAAGGGTCAAGAGCCCAAGTCTCGGGGAAGCCTTGCCTTGCAGGTTCCAGAGGGAGTCTAGCTTCAGGAGGGTGCTTTGCCTACTAGTGTTCTACCTACCATACCTATTGGTGATTTGAAGTATGTCATGCTTAACGACATTATGGAGCTTTTTGACCTTCGAGAGGACTATTGCCTTGCCATTGTGGCACAGAATCTCGAAGAGGATGATGCTATCATTGACCTTGAGCACGACAAGTATTCTGTTATAGATGCCCATGTAAATGAGGATGAGTTCGTTGACCCCGCAAGTGCACTTGTGATGATTTACAATGATGTTGCTAGGTATGAGCGCATGCTTCCAATAGAAAAGGAGTTCATGGAAGTGCAAAAAAAGCAAGGGATTGAAGAAATGGGTAAGGCAAGCACTTCTTCATCGTCTTTGGCCTCAACCTCCAATGCGCCCACTGGAGGTCAGGGTGGCATCAACCTATAGAATGAGGACATACTTGAGGAAGATGAAAACCAGAAGGTAATCTTTTTTTTTTTTGCCTTACCTTTTTGGTTTCTACTTATCTCATTTCATAACTTTAATTTGTTGCAGTTGGTGGTCTATGATGATACCTTCTTTCCTCGCCCTCGTGGACGAGGCATGGGAGATTTAGGGAAGAATTCCTCTCTCGGCCAATACTTAAAGAATCTTAAGTATCCGAGTTTTTTGGTCTTCCATTCCTCCTTCTCCAATGACAACGCGGAGCTACCCTTGATGACGTTGAAGACACTTTCAAGATATTTAGGAGGGGCCGTCATTAGGTGGAACGCAGATAAAATAATGCTTTTAGAAAAAAAGGCCGCATTGTATATATTTGGCCAAGGGCTAGGAATGTCTGGTTTGCGTAGTCGCTATTTTTTGACCCAAGCAGCATATGGTTTGGCATGCGGAATCACTGACCCTGTGAAATTACTAGAATATGAAAAGCATGCTATATTTCGCATAACAACCAATTGCACATCTGCCTACTGAAGAAATGTCTCTTGTGGTTGTGGAGGTGGAGACAAATGTATTGTCGACAAACGAACCTGTAGGACTAGGTTGCAAAAGACCAAGGCAAGAAGAAGACGATAACACACAGCAGGCAAAAAGGCCAGAATATTTTGTACCTTTTTCTGACGAAGATGAAGAATAGAGAAGCTCCAATGTATATTGTCAACGCCAAAAAATAGTACATTTTCTATCAAAACAATGAGTACATTATGTTTCTCACTTTTGTGACTCGTTGTCTTCTCTTGGCACAAAAAATTAGATTGTGTTACAATGTGCTATCTTTAGGAAGTCTCAAACAACTTGGATCGGAGTTGTCCAAGTTTTTCCAATGCGTTCTTTTTGAAGTCGCCACTTTGCATGTCGTTGATGCCACAGAAGATGCCTCCCATATTTCCTTCTTCCGTCGTTTGCTTGCTAATCTCATTGCTTGGCCAATCTGACTGTCTTTGACACATTCCTTTCGGTGTGTTCTATGCATAAGTTTTCGATAAGTCCATTGATGTAGTTCCTCCAAATTGTTGGCTTTGTTTGCACCACCTCTGTGACGAGTGCGGCTGAAATAGCCAGTACGGGCTTGGTAGTGAGTTTTCTCCATACCTTGTGTAGACCATATAGCCAAGCTACCATACTGCCTAGCAAACCAAGGCATGTGGTTGCATATGATATGCTACAAAAAAGACCAGCCTATTGTTTATATGTAAATATATAATCACAATTTTATCAAATAAAGTAATATACCATGTAATGAGTTATGTGTTGATTTGTCCATGCAGCTATGAAAGACCTATGGAAGGTCTCTAGAGCATCTTGAAACAATGTATAGTCAGTATCTCTCCAAGTATTGAGCCCACAAAACTTGAATATGGAATCCAAACTTTTCCACACGTTCGCTTTGCGAGTCCTTGCTGCATCATTGTCTGCGTGGTCAACCACTGCATTGTGCAGGTTTCTCCACCGGTTGTATCTCAATGTCAATCTTTCCTGAGCACTTTGGCTTTTGCGTTGTCTGCCACTTGTTGGCATCGACAAGAAGAGACGGGCTTTCACACCGCCAATAGACAACTTCTTTGGCACATCTCGACCATTCTTAGACCTCTTCTCGTCTTGCTCTATTTTCACATGTCCTCCATGCAAGCCCATATCTGAGAAAATTGTTTCCAATGATAATATAGCCCTTTGTTTTGCTGATGCTGGCCGAGTGGTCCAAGCAAAACAAATGTACAGAAACATAAGTTTCTCAATGATTCTGCAGAGTGCATGCATCATGCAAATATGTACTCTGGATAGTGGAATATCCAACACTGGGCGGAAGTTAAGGTCCTGCAAGTGCCTGTCAGGTGCTCTCCTCCAATTTATTTTGTCAAGACCAATGACTCCTCCCATGCAATACAAACAAGGGCTTTTACTTGTTACTTCTTTTGAGATGTTGTACATACACTTTAGGGTTTTGAGATCTCCAGCCATATTCCACTCTACTGTGTATGAACCCATGCCTAATACATCGAGTGTCTTTCCATTTCTCTGTTCGCTTATGACTTCAGGAATACTTGTTTGATGGAAAACCCAGTTAAGAATATCGAAACCTGTTGCCCGGCTAGGATAGTATAAGGATAGTGTGTAAAATGTCCTTGGGAATTATTTACTGGGGCAAGTTACCCTAAGGAGTCATTCGTATCTTATAGTAACTAGGATTGTAACTGGTGCTGTTTGGGTACAATATTATACTGGACTGGTACTGGTGCTACTAGTAAAACTGGTATTGGTATTGTATTGTACTAAATTTTAACACACACACACACACTCACACTCACACTTTGCTGTGTTAATTTATCTATATTGACACTGGTGCTACTGATACTGGAGCCAGGTCTAGTATTGATGCTACTTGTGGATTGGTCCTGATATTGGTACTATATTATACTCGACTGGTACTATTTTATACTAGACTAATATTGGTCTTACATATGTGTGTATATACTGTACTGACACTGGAATTGGATTGTACTGAACTGGTACAACTACTACTAGTGTGATGTACTGGTACTGTAATTGGTGAGGTTTTATACTGGACTGGTACTTGTGCTACTTGTACTGGTACTTCTTGTGTACGGGCACTGAATTTGTACTGGTTCTAGTAATGTATGTATACTATAATATACTCAACTAGTGCTACTTGTAGACTGGTAGTACTACTACTTGTGGACTGTTACTACACTGGTCGAGTACTAGTGATACTGGAACTGGTGAAAAAATAGGTTGACCCCTTACCCGGCTAAGATAGGGTAAGGAGTGTATAGACATTATGAACTGGTACTATATTGTATTGGTACTGGTATGGTATTATATTGTACTAGGATTGTTGCTACTTATGTGATATACTGGTACTAGAACCGGTATTGTTTGTGTACAATATTATACTGGGCTGATACAAGTGCTACTTGTAATAATGGTATTGATACTACCTGTGTATTGGTACTACACCGGTATTGGAACTAGTATGGTTTGTGCTCTTTAATATTCAGACTGGGGCTACTTATGTACTGGTATACTGGAACTATAAATTCTGAAACTCGTGTAAATTTGGATGGTCTTTTTGCCTAGCTACAAAAATTTAAGGATATTTTGTTAAATTCCTTGAACATTATTTGCTGGGGCTAATTGACCTAGGGAATCCTGTTTGAAATATAGTAGGTAATTCAATAGCTGAGAATTTGGAGTTGTCTTAAAGGACACTTAATTGATGCATTAAATGCTAACACACACACACACACACACACACACACACACACACACACACACACACACACACACACACACACACATGTTCGTTCAACGGATTCCCTGGCTTTGTAATCCCTGTCATTTTTTGCTTAACTTCACGGTGGCTCCATCTTGAGAGGTCCGCACTACAGCACCCTCTAAGGGCTATCTCATTCTCTCTCCTTAGCTCTCTCCCCCTTTCTCTTTCTTTCTCTTGCCCCCCCCCCCCCCCCCCCCCCCCCCCTCTCTCTCCCCTCTCTCTCTCTCTCTCTCTCTCTCTCTCTCTCTCTCTCTCTCTCTCTCTCTCTTCCCCTGTCTCTCTACTAGACGGCGGCTGCTGTATTTGTCGTACTTCTTGATGATGGGCCCACCATACTGCGCTGGAGGAATGTGGTCACTTTCTCCAAACACTATAAAGGTGAGCTCCCATGCTCACTTAGTATTGGTAGTGTATGCTTCTGTGGTGTGTATGTGTGCACTTGAGAGTTGTTATCTGTACATTGGGATTGGGAGGGTGTTACCCGCAAGTGGTGTTGTGTTAAAGTTGTCGACTCTATGGAAAAAGGCAAAGATAAGCAGGCTATTGTGGAGCTGGCTACTCCGAATCAATCTCAGGTGACCTATGGCATTGATATGAACTTCTGTTCGAACTATTTGATTGTGATATGATTCACTTGTTGTTATAGTCCGCATGCATATGCCAGATTATACACAAATGGCAACTTCCACTGTATCACTTACTACGGGGAGGTTTTTTTGCACCTTACAGGTTTAGGAAAGGATTTCAATTTGTGATTAACTTATCATTGGCATATATATGTGCATCCTGCTGTTTGCATTAAGAAATTCGTTTGAGGTTAGTGAGTATGGCCAATAAATAGCTACGGGATTTTTCATTTGCATAGTTTTAGAATACTTTTAAAGGTGGTATCCTCTTACAAACACAAGATAAATGTTGCCCAAAGTTAGTGTTTTTTGCCAAAATATAATGACAAAAGCTCTTGCAAATGGCCCTATATGATAGGATTGACTGTGGGGTTAACATACGACTTGGTATACTGTGTTATGGCTTATACTGATGCTGTGCCTTTGAGTTGGTTATCGAGCTTACCATTACCACTCGGTTTCATTCTATGATGATCTAATGTTATGGATTTAGAACTTTAACATCTGATCTCTTAGCCATGAATGGGTGATGTGTACAGGGTTATGATTGATTTATTATGGGCAGAGTGGTTATTAGACTGATGTGTGCTTGTGGGGTTGGTATCAATCTTACCATTCTTGCTCAGATATGATCTATGCCGACGTCGTGATAGTATATTGATCCTTTGTAAAAGTGCTCAACTTGTTTGAATATTGTTATTAATGTTGTGAACACGGCTATGACTGATTGTGGTCGAGTATGGTAAGATAATGGTTATGAAAGGTTGTGGACTATGGTAAATACGGTTGTAAATGGGCTCCTCATAAAGATGTAAATGGTTGTTTATTGGATCAAAATTATGGACCATGGAGTCTCTCCCGAGGACCTGAACATCAGTGTTTTGGATTGCAGTTATGGACGGTGGCGTTCCTTGTAAAGGAAACCATTGCTGATCATATGAGAAGCTTCATATTTCTTATTAATTATCTTTGAAAACATTTTTAGTTGGGTGACATCTATAACATGTGGGATAACCATGCATCACCTGCATAAGGTGCCAATACTAACTGAAAGTTGTGTTTTTTCCATGGGTGCAAGTGAGGGTTACCTTCTCAACTATGTTTTTCAAAGTTCCTTGGAGTGAAGATGGTGGATTAATACATCTTTAAGATCTTACGCTATTGTACTTATGTATAAAGTCTGTTCTGTACCATGAATGGGAATTATACCACCTTTTCACTGACATAGTTTCTAGTGTCTTTTGTAATTTGAAAGAATTCTTTGGTGTTTATGTTATATTGTTATGTTATACACACACATACACACACACACACACACACACACACACACACACACACACACAGAGACACAACAACAACAACAACAATAGTAAGCATGTTGTATGGGCAGAGATATGAAATGCGTTGAGTCCCAAGGAGGTTGAATATGACAAAAGAGAGCCAAGGAAGCCCTCATGAGCAGACGCGTGTGCACACACACACACACACACACACACACACACACACACACACACACACACACACACACACACACACACACACACACACACACACACACACACACACACACACACAGAGAGAGAGAGAGAGAGAGAGAGAGAGAGAGAGAGAGAGAGAGAGAGAGAGACTCCATGGTTGTCAAAGTGACCTCCATGCATGCAACAACCAACCTCCAAGCCAATACTTTCGTATCACGATGGTGGAAAATTAAGCTGCTCAATGTTAGAGTTTTGTTACGTATGTAAAACACACACACACAATTGGCCACCCATGTTCAACATTGTGACGATATTGCGGAAGAGAGAGAGAGAGAGAGAGAGAGAGAGAGAGAGAGAGAGAGAGAGAGAGAGAGAGAGAGGAAAAGTTTCAACTATTCTTAAAGACCAGAAAGATCTATCCAACATGTACAAGTTTCCATGAGAGAGAATAGAGAGCATAAAAATGTTTTAGTGTTACAAGAACAATGCCATCAAATATACCTTACAAGTATTAAACTCAAGGCCTATAACATATGAGAGAGAGAGAGAGAGAGAGAGAGAGAGAGAGAGAGAGAGAGAGAGAGAGAGAGAGAGAGAGAGAGAGAGTGAGTGAGGGAGAGCGGGGAGGGGGGCGGGGAACTAGTCTTGCTTGGTGGGCCTTGCTATACAATGCTGTTGAGAAAGTTATGCTTGATATGATTTAATAGACATGAACAAAAGAGCACAATTAAACAAACATGAAATTGAGGTCATTGAAAAACTAAATTAGTAATTTGAAAACTATATATGATTTAGAAGTAGATTTCCACATATATGACAAGACATTAACAATTTAAGTGCATTAGTTGAAAGAGATCTTAGTTTTGAATTGCTATGATGTTAGGCGAAGAAACCTAAACAGATATAGCAAAGTGATCTTGTGGATTTAAAGCAGCAATTATATAAAAAATGAAGTATTAAATTAGCCTGCACAAAAAGTAAGCAATTTACTAGATGTAAAATTTAGAAGCGGACCGTGAAACTATCAATGTATGAGATGACATTTTATTAAAATAATACTACATTGAGCACTGTAATACATAAGTTGCATTGATGAATTGTAAGTATTCAATATATACATAGAATAATCGAGGTCTAGTATGTACTAATGAAAAAAAAACATGTAGCTAAACTAAACTAAATGAAGCATTGAAAAACTTTAAAAATTCAAAAAGCATCAACGGACTCTAAAATTAAAAGTGCACTATTGACCGTGAGATCATGTATGGATATCGTCCAATTGCACAAGGCAAAGGATGATGTTTGTATCAAGCTACATAAAAGCAATGTAAATAGTTTAAACAATTTTTCTTACAACGACGCACATAGTGAAAATGCTGAATATATAATGCATGTTATGCAAAAGTGCCATACAAAAGTATGGTGGAAAGTTTGCACAGTGGTATCTCCAAAAATTATAAGGAACGGAAGCCATGCCCTAGCCCGTGGTCTTTATGCGTTTTTCAAGCAACCACAAAGGCATGTAGAATTGAATGTAGATAACGAACCTTGCAATTTTTTTGAGGTAGAATCGTGCTTATCTAATTGAAACGTCCATTGTTGTGAATATATATGCTTTTTGTGACACGCATCATAAGAGTTTTCCACCCCCCCCGCCCCCCATCCCTGTGCGCGCACACACACACACACATTTGGTATTTAGTTGATATAACAATATGAATTGAGATAAACTAAACGATGAGAAGGAGAGTATTTTTAATATAAAAATCAATGTTTTTAAAAAATATAGGGTAATGTAGTTTTACCTGGCTATATAAGTCTTCAAGTATTTGTTTTTGTGAACTATGTCTAGAGATTTTTCGTTTAGATTTGAAACATCAATCCAACTCTCTCTCTCTCTCTCATAAATGTAGTTTCTTATTAGGAGGTGAACCAAAAATTATTTAGGGGAAGGTAATGGATGTCATAAATGTAGAGATAGACAAGGTCGAACCTTTGCAAGTTGTAGAGAGATTTGTGGTCTTAGCTCTCAAATCTCTTAAAGAAAATGGGATTGGAACATGGTAGCTAGCGTAGCATTCAAAAGTGTTTTATGGCCCAATTTTACTTAATAGAATTCATTAGACATTAAATAGAGGACATTGTAATGATGAAAAATTTAATAGACTTAAAATTGAACATTTTTATTACTCATGTGTATTAGAAGTGGTATATGCATGCTATCTTGATGGCTTTGTCGATGTCTGCAAAATTGAGAAATGGTTATAGTTCTCCATCAAGAAATATAAAAAGCATCGATAAACACTAAAATTGTAGTGCACCACCGACTCGGTAATTGTTTATGGGTGTCGTTTAAGCGTGCAAGATAGAAGATGTCGTTTGTGTTAAGCTACATGGAAATAATGTGAATAGTGACATGTTTTCATGCAATGAAGCATAGAGTGAAAATGCTAAACATATAGTGCATGTGATGCATACAAGAGTATGGTGGAGAGTTTGGACTATGGTCTCCTAATAATATATTAGGAATGGAAGTCCTGGCATGCCTTGTAGTCTTTATGTGTTGTCCAAGTATACTGCATAGGCATGGAGGTTTAAATAAAAATTACAAATCTTGTAGTTTTATCAAGGTGGAGGCATGCTTGTCCATTTGAAACATCCACTGGTATGAATATATATATATATATGGTTCTTATAGCACATATCACAAGAATTAAAATAGATACAAAAGTTGACATAGAATCTAAAGTAAACTTAATCAGAACAAGAGTATTTAACATGAATCAAAATTATTAGTTCCCTTTTAATGGAATTGAAATTCTAGACAATGTTTAAGAGATCAAACATTGCTAAGGACAACTTTTTTCTCCAACAATCCCTGCCTAGTAACCTAATTGTGTATTTTTCCACACATAAGAAGGTCCTATGTAAGGCCACATGCTAGCACGATGCAAGCATAGATGATTGCATTTGGAGAGAGACCATACATTCACATCTGGTTAAAAGAGCCCAAACCCACATCCATGTTGGACACATCTTGTAATCACCAATGTAAAGCTTTCATGCCACAACCATGCTGGGGATATCCTACAATCGACATGTTCTCAAGAGACAACACATTAAGAACTTAATGTACTTTCATAAGGGAACCACATTTTGTATACATCTAGACCAGACCAAAGCATTGCCAACCATGTTTCTCCAATAGCCCCTGACTAGCAATGTCATCAAGAATTCTCTCACCCATATAAAGGTCTTGCGTGAGGATAGAGATCTTCAAGGTGCAAGCATAAGCAATTGAATTTGGCAAAAGGCTATTCCTTCACGTCTAGTTGAAATAGCCTAGACCCATAGCCATGTTCGATTAGTAGCCATCTCCTTGTATTAATGTGTAAATAATAGTCATAGACGTTAATGTGAAAATAGTATACTTTAGATAAATAGCTCGACAAGGTTTTCTAAATAAACAAGATAGATCAAAATAAACATAGAAGATTTTGTGAAATACATTTGTAAAGTCAAAATCTCGTTTTTTTATAAAAAAAAGCATATATGGAGTCTCTCCATAAAAACTAGTAGGCCCTACCAATTTTCGTTTAAGGTTGATTAAGGGGTATCTTGGGAGATGCCTTTGATAGCTTTGAAGTGAAAAAAGGGGGAGGAGACACGTTGAGGGGAGAGAAAAAGGCAAATGCACAGGTCGCGTACAATGCTTCGAGAATGTGCCTCTCTCTCTCTCTCTCTCTCTCTCTCTCTCTCTCTCTCTCTCTCTCTCTCGTGTTCGTCAGTGCACCAGAGCTGTGTGCAGACGATCTGTGCAGACCTCATAGCATCGACAAATCGCGAGGCAACTTGGTGGTTGTGTGTGTGTGTGTGTTTTGGCTGGACGATGAATCGCGAGGCAACTTGGTGGCTGTGTGGTTGTGTGTGTGTGTGTGTGTGTGTGTGTGTGTGTGTGTTTTGTGCATGAAAGTGATCGGATAGAGCACCAATCATGGGAGCAATCGCGGTTTCCGTATCAACGAGGGTTCTGGCTACAAGGACTATCGCACGACACAGTACAAGTCTTTGAGAGGGAGGTAGAGAGAAATCTTGCCCTTGTGCATCTATCAAAACAAGCCGAGGTGCAATGGTCTTTTCTTGCTCTACACGGTGATGGTGTATCAGATGCCAAGTAGGTTCTTCATGTGTCTGTCTCGCCCAACTCATTTGCAGGAAAAGAATGACTCTCCTCCTATGTGCACACATGTAGAGAGAGAGAGAGAGAGAGAGAGAGAGAGAGAGAGAGAGAGAGAGAGAGAGAGAGAGAGAGAGAGAGAGAGAGAGAGAGACGCCATATCCAGTGTAATCCATGCTTTGAAACCTTTCGAATTTCCCCGGCAAGGCAAAAGACTACATGGGGGCCCATTGTGTGGAATACGGAAATGCCGACAGTAGGGTGATGAGAGAGAATGGTGCCATGCAGAGAGAGAGAGAGAGAGAGAGAGAGAGAGAGAGAGAGAGAGAGAGAGAGAGAGAGAGAGGGAATGTTGCCATGACATGGGTTGCGTCAGAGAGGGAGTCTTGCCATGCGAGCTGCAACGGACCGCATGAGACAAAGATGAGTCTGTTGCCATGGCGAGGGAAGGGAGAGGGGGAAACAGAGCCCAGTGAGAGGCGAGGCCGCCTCGTTGTGCAAAACGAGTGGAGGAGGGATTTTTACGTTCAAATCCACGGAATCTGAGGTACTAATTAATAGATGTTTTGCAATTTGGACCGAGTAGTGTAGTACTTCTATGAGTAATATCTTCACTAGAATAAGTTTGTATGGCCTTGCCTTTGAGAATCTACGGAAGAAAATAAAAAACACATGTCAAATTTTTGGTTTTTAAAAAATTCTTTTAAAAAAGTAAGTAGTGCACGGCCTATGTGCCTACTACATTCTCAAGAATCTAGAAAACATGAAAACTTGGAAAAGAATCAATTTAAAAGCATAAACCTTGGCTTGGTCATTCCTACATTGGTGATGTTGAAATATATGACACAAGCACCAACGTTGCAACATTCATTCTATCGTTACATGGTCGTGTGTGTGTGTGTGTGTGGGGGGGGCGGCGGGGGGGGGGGCCCGTGCGGGAGGGGGTGGTGAGAGAGACATAAACCTGCGCAGTCTGCAGAGACGCGAACCCTAAACCTGTGCACTCTGCAACCTTCCTCTTCGCGAGTCCCAACCTGCCCACAGGTGCGCGCGCACATGTGTGCGTCTGCTGTGTGTAGGCCTGCTCGCGATCTTGGGTTCCTGCTCTGCTGCGCGACAGTCTGTAGCCCTGTTCTGGTCAGTCAGCTCTGCGTGTGTGTGCGTGCGTAGGTGTGAGAGTGTGTGTGTGGGGAACCCTGCCTCGACAGTCAACTTCCTGCTTTAGGGCTGTACAACTCGTCATCTCTCTAGTTTAGGTTCGGTGTGTGCGTGCGTGTGTCTCTGTCCTGTGCATACGCTGCTGTGTGCATGTGTACTGAGCATAGAAGGAGGTGTTCCCCTCCGTCCCTTCAGAGTTGCTGTCATTTTAGCCCTCCATGGAGCCTGCAGATACGTGCACTTACAAAAGAAGGAAAGCAATTGATGATTCCACCATGGATGCCCTGTCAATTATCAAGGAGTGTTTACACGGAGGATTTTCAGGATGCACGTAAAATGTGGGATGGCCCTATTCTTGTTACAAAAGTATGTATTCTAGTGCAAGAGCTCATGGATCCGGTTTCTCAATACGCCCTAAATGGAGTCATCTTATTTTTCCCCTGGTAAAATGCCTATTGCACAAGATGTCGGGCAATGGATCGATTTCCTATTAAAGCTCCAAGCAGTACGTGGTGTTTACTTTGGTGCAAGGGGCTTCTATGAAGTGTTGTCTAATACGAAAGCGTGGATTCACTGTTGGAAATGTCCCTGCTCTTTTTTAATACGCAAATGACCCATGTCCTTCCATGGGCTCTCACTAAAGATTATCAAAGCTTGATTCGCCACTAGTGTCCCGTATGGGTTGAGGTGCTCGATTTTCCTCGTACTTGGCATCACTTTCTTCCTTTATTGTTTGCCCAATTGGGGAAGGTGATTTGCCCACCTAAGTTGGATGCAAATATTAATCGTTTTTGTATCCTTTGGGACACTGAAACTCCTATGCCAAACAGGTATTATAGTCAATTCGGGTGATCCTGAGGTCGGCAAACATCCTTTTAAGCTTAAATGGGGCAAATTTGCCAATTCTTATTTCCGCTGTGGTAAATTCGATCATATGCAATCGGAGTGTCATGAACCCGAGCATTGTCTAATACGCCCGTGGATCACACAAGAACAAAGGATAACAAGATAAAGGCAAGGCCTCGGTCTCAGTCACAGAGGCTTGGACGGTCCCCAAAAAAGTGATTAAAGTACGTAATGAGGTTTCTTTACGCAATTATGTACCTCCTTCCTCCTCTCCTAACCTCTCTCAGAAGAAGCTTCTCTGCAACGATAACAAGTCTCTTGGCGGAGGCTTGGGACAAGGTCGTTCGTTCATATAAGGATGTAGTCACAAGGGATAGATACTTCAAGTCCTCTTTCTTCATGGCCAGTACATCCCATTCGGTATTGCCGAAGTCTTATCAGGTAGCACCTCCTCATCCACCTTTGGTTGATGAGGATGTGCTTATGCACATCAAAAATTAAATTATCTTCTTTCTTTGCATATTAGTTATAATGCATAGCTCTCTGCATTTCATACAATGTGCATGGGTTAAGCAATCACGCAAAGTGGCGGCTTACTTGGCAATATGTACATACATGTAAAGAAGACATCGTAGTTTTACAAGAACACAATCAGCATGAGTATGCTGATCATATATTTTACTACGGGGGTATTGGATCGCCTATGCAGGATCTGGTGATTACTCAGGAGTGCTTATGCTTATTCGTCATGAACTGCAACCAATTCTGGCTTTTAATGATCCTAAAGGGAGGTGGATGGTAATCCAATGTATGGTGAATGGGGAAGTCTTCGAATTTGCAGGTGTATATGCTTATACAGCTTCTGTGGAAAGGCTGAGGCTATGGAATGATATGGCATATTACAAATTGGCGCTCGAATGTATTTCTTTGTGGGAATTTTAATAATGTGTTGCATCCTCGGGATAATACGGCTGGTCATTCTCATATGCTAGCCATGGAAAGCACTCATGGGATCAGTTGATGTCACGATGTAATGCATTGATATGTGGTATTCTTTGCATAAGAATGATCCAAGATTCACTTTCCAGCACAATGCGTTGTCCTCTTATCGTGCTCGCTTGGATCAATGGTATATTTTGCATATGCAACAGTATGAGGACTATATATGTGAAATGAGCATTGATTATACGCTTGGCATTTCGGATCATGCTCCCATAAGTGTATCCTTACACTTTGGCTATATGCAAGATGCTGCCACATTACCGAGGAAGCGGTTGCTACATATCAATAATGCATATTTGTCACAAGAAACCTTTCGCAATATGATTGTGGATACCATTTCGCCTCTTTTGTTCCATATGTATAGTCATATTGACACGTCTTGGTATCGTTTTGTTATGCGAGTTCACCATGTCATTCAAGAGTACGGAAAAGTCTATATGTCACACCAACGAAGGCAAGTGCAGCAGGCTAAAAGTACATGTCAGACATTAATATAATTGGTGAATCATTCTCAGCTCTCTGAAGTGCAGTTGGCTGAATTATTTTCAGCTAAAATATATTGTGTCTTGATGATCAAAGAAAACTGACCAAGTGGCAAACTAGAGCTAGACAACATGCATTTCAAGATAAAGGTTGTGCTTCCAAGCAGTTTTTCAATTATTTACATCATACTAGACAAAATCAAGCTATCAAAAGAATTACACTTCCATATGGGGAGTGGACTTCTGCCATGCAGGAGTCGAAGCTTATTATGGTACTGTTTTTGCGGCTCCTACTCATCTTTCACAAGAAGCACGGATGGCACGTTTTTTGTTCCTATCGCATGTAAACCCGATCCTTTCCCCGCAGCAAGCACAGGAGCTTGAGGTTCCTTTTACTGAGGAGGAATTGCAGGATAGCTTAAGGCATTTGGGCCATGGGAAATCCCCAGGTTGGGATGGACTCATTGTTGAGTTTTTCATTTCATTTTGGGATCATCTAAAGGACCCGTTGCTATTTATGGTGAATATGACATGGGAACATCAGCAAACGCCATCCTCTTGGAAAGAGGGCCTTCTTAAACTGTTACCGAAAGAGGTCCTATGTGAGGAGTTCTCCCATTGGCAACCAATCACTCTCATGCATGTTGTCTATAAGTTAATGGCCAAGATGCTTGTTAACCGTATCAAAGATTACCTGCATTCAAGCATACATCGATCTCAATATGGTTTTATTCCACGACGTCAAATTATTGATAATCTGGCAAATGTCATTCTTGGTATGGAATATGCAAAGTACACCAAGCAGTATGTGCTGGTCATGTAGGTTGACATAGAAAAAGCTTTTGACTCGGTCCTTTGAGACTACATCGTTGAGGTAATGCAAAAGCTTGGATTTGGGCCTAAACTTGTGCAGGTTGTGTATTTCTTGTATGCTCATAGCACATCCGTTGGTTTGCTTGATGGTTACATTACTGATCCTTGGTCTCTACGTCGTTCTGTCAGGCAAGGATGTCCTCTCAGTGCTTTGCTTTATGCTATTGCTAATTCCTTTGTTTATACATTTAGAGTCCTTTACCTCACTTAAAGACTTGCATGGCTGGACACTGCCATCTAGAAAGCATTTTATTGGTCAAGGGTATGAGGATGATTCATTGTTCACACCTCACAATCATTATGAGGATGTTCAACAAATTATGCATGTTGTCCATCTCTTTGGATTGCGGATGGGTTGAAAGTTAATTTTTGCAAATCCAGGTTGATTCCTCTCAATGCTCATGAATGGCACAAGGTGTTATGGCTGGGTGAAATTGTTTCATCTCAGACTCTGGTGCGTCATTTGGGATATCCAATTGGATGGAATGTATCTGCTAAGCAGAAGCTTGATTGGGTAAGGCATCGCCTTGAATCTAAATTGCATTATTGGAAATTATCTACCTGGCCACTACATGTGCGTCTCATAATTGTCCAATGTATTCTTGTGGCATATGTGCAGTTTTATCTGCCTCTCTTATCTTGGCCACAACAAAGATTGAATAGCCTCATGTCATGCATCATGGAGCATTTTTGGCACACTTCCTCTCGTCATAAAGGCCTTAGGCTTCTTTCTGTGAGTAAAATATGCACTCGTCATCGCCTAGGAGGATTGAACAATATAGATTTGCGAAAACATGTCTACACCAGGAAAGCCATCTTGTTACCCGTTCTGATGGACCAAAAGCAACCTTGGACTCAAATGCTTTCTTATCTATGTGTCAATATTGTTACACGTGCTTTTGATCGTTGGCATACATTGTATTGGGAGATCATATTTGGCAAGCTTGAAGGCCATATTCCTGCCCCTTTGCTTCTTCCCTTATGGTTGATTGGAGTGCTGCTACAGTGCATTTATCATGGCATGGTCGTCAATTCCCTTCTGGGAATTCTCTAAGGTTCGAGAGTATTCATTGGAGTAAGGTCTTCTCAGCCAGTCTAACTTAGCGCTCTCCTCATTAGGCATACTTCCTTTCTCAAAAAGGACTACCGTGGGTTGATCAAGTGGTTGATATTGATGGGCATGTTTTACCTTTTTGGGATGGGGCTCAACGCTTCACATTGGGGCCTCATTACTGTCATGTTTGGTGGGAGATTCACTCCATGCTGGCGGACTTTGCCCCAATACCTCCATGCATCATGGATGCTCGTTTGCTGGATTGGTGCCTCTCCACCACTCATTCTGATCACTTGTACACTGGTTGTGTTTATGCCTTCTTATAAGCAGATGCCTGGATAGTGCAACATGCCAACCAGTTATGGTCTATTCATGAATCCAGATTGTGGTGGAAACGCACTCTCGTATATGGAAGAATCATTTGCCTCTTGAAGGGTATCTTCCTATGGAGACGTGTGGTGGGTGCTCTTCCAGTTGGTCGCTTCCTACAAACAAGGCATATCATGTCCTCTTCATGTTCCCATGTGGTGTTGTTGAGGAATCAGTGTTGGTACATGTTGTGGCCGTGTAGACACTCGTCTTTTCTATCGCAAGCTCTCGGCTGCCCTTCATCTTTGTTTCCCCTCAAGCGCCTTTTATAGACAGTTTTGGCTCTTTGGTGTGATACAACCTTTGCATTCTCAGTTTGAGGTATTCTTTAGCTGGGTCAGATTTTGGGCTTTGAGGACCCTATGGAACCAACGCAACCTTCAGATGTTTCATGGCTCTATGACTGATCCTTTTCACCACTTTGAATTGTCGCTTGGGCAATCATTACACTATGCCATGGAGGCTGGAGATATTTCCCTCGATGCCTACAAAGCTGTTTTTAGCTTTCTTTCCATGAGAACACTAGCGTTCTCTTCTTGTGTATATCCTCTTCTAGTGGGTTTTCCTCGTGTTGAGGTTTCCCACTTGTAAATTAATACCAATGATTTACAGAAAAAAAAAAGTGTGTATGGGGGGGGGGGGGGGGGGGGGGGGGGGGATGATGAAGTTTTTAAAAGATATCTAGGCAACATATCAATCAATAGCATATCAACTTCCGATATATCGATGAAATTTGTCTTTTAGATTCAAGTTGTCTAGCTTCATGATTTGTTTTGAATAATACAACATAGCTAGGAACACTAATGAAGTTATATATCTTCACTGTTTTAAGAGCTTACTGAACATGTTACCCACATTAGCAACATGCAGTCCCTTGCTTAGTTTCAACGACAATAGATAGTATGGTCCATTGCTAGTACACAAAATTCATAGGTTATCAAATTTGCAATTTGTCATTGCTACTCATCAACATCATATAACTAGGAGAGGAAAGCTAGTTAAACCAAAAGATACAAGTAATACTCAAAGTCTAGATGTAGTATTGTAAAACATTAATCATATTTAATACCATGCTCAATCTTCACAAAGTTGATGTTGCACAGATGGTGATTGAAATTAGGGAGGCTTGCACTTGGTGGGCTTTGGACCTCATAAAAATGTCAAGGTGTATTATTTCGAAATCTTGCCATTTTGTAATCAACTTGGAAACCCACAATGATGAGTTTTGTCTTCAAAACACATGTGAGGCATCTGCTTCAGTCACAAAGAAACTCCGTTTTGGGGCCTACTGGATCGGAAACTCTGTTCACATTTTCAAAGCCAGACCCCATTCATGCCGTTCCTCAAGGGAAGTCTAAATGTTGCATACAAAATGTAACTATAAGAAGCCATTTCTAATCTGTTCTCTTGCAAAGAGAAAGCTTTCTTCGTCTTAGATGGCCTCGCCGGTCTCATTCTGTTGCTTGTTGCATGCGATTACATTCTAAGTACACATCTATCCCATTCTTCAATAACAAGAAGAAAGCTATTATAGAGGTCAATGAACCTTCTTGCAGCAAATCATTTGATTAGTGCTCAAAAAGACTAGAGTCAAGAGAGCCTCCAGAAGAGAATGAGGATCTCAGACCATGTGAAGGACTCACAAGGCACCTCAAACTGGAAGTAGCGGAGGTGAGAAGCTCCACATGGTCAGATCCAGCAGTAGATAAAATGGGTAAAAGCCCAATCCTGCAAAAGAGCCCTACTCTTGAAGATTATTGCCATACCATATGTCATTTTAGACATCCTCAACCAAGCTAACCATAAATTTCCATGGATACAAAGTACGTTATATACACAAATTGTTTACTTTACATTGTGTTCATACTTAAAAACAGTTTGTTTCTAGAACTCTCTTACACGGGAACTGCCTCTTTTGCCAAGGCTTCTTTCCCAGTGACACCTGCCCTTAAGGACCCAAAATTCTTGTCAAAATCTCTTGGGGAAGGGGGATTTGTGGGGTCTACTTTGAAAACCTCACTAAATGCCAAAGTGCTCTTCACCTGCAAACCAGTGTTAGAGAAAAATGTGTCAGCTTACAATCATGCTGCTTGAAAAAATCAATAATGGTGGTTAGGAGCAAGAGGAAACAGAAAACTTCTGCCTAAAGTTTGAGCCTATAGTATAAAAATGTGGAAAAATAGCCAAAAAAGCAAGAATTTCTTCTATGAAAAATTTGATGAAGATTAGGTATGTTTAGGATAAAGATTTTTCCTAACACTGCTGCAAATGGTCCATGTAATAAATACACATAGTGGAGAGCTGATGCTGCGTAACAATTTCAGTCTTACCTCAAATGTCTTATCACAAGCTGATGGAAGCTCTAATGCAGCAACACATATCTGAGCTATGTCCTCTCTAGATACCTTTCCCTAAAGGTGCAAACATGGAAAACATCAATATCATAATGAAACCCAAACAAACTGAATAACACAATAAATTGCTTGCAACGGTGTTACCGTTATGTTATCGCCCTGCTCAAATATCAAATCTGCTCCAGCTGGTTCCTCTGTTAAAGCACAAGGTCTTACAACAGTGTAAGGAACCCCACTCTCTCGGAGAACATCCTCCCCCTATGTAAGGCAAGCGTCGTCAGCCATTTTCTGAAAGCGATTCAAAGGCCACATAAGCAGATTACCTTTAGTTTGAAATCCATGATAAAACCCAGTTCTTGGTTCATTCTCACGGCAGGAGGCTGTTTGCTTAAGTCCAGCCCTGGTCGATTGGGTCGAGTCACACCCGCGGAACTTACATGGACAAACCTGAAAAGAGAGTTTCAATAAGACACTCAAAAAAGAGCAAAATGGACAGAATTGGACCGGTAGAGATGTCATCTTGAGTTGCTCAGATCCTATCACACTGCCTACGATTTCTATTTATGCTTGTTATCATAGTCAAAAAAGAGTTTGGTGGAGATTAGACAGCTGCTACACTCCATGTCGCGGAAAAAAGACCAGACACACCTACACATAACTCGGATTCTCCAGTAACATCTAAAATGAAATATAGGAGAAGCGATTCCAGCTGTGGAGATGCATATGACATTAAACATGACTCAACTGCGATGGGTTCCTATTGCATAAAATTTTCCAAAGAAACAAAGATTTTGCATACTAACCCATGTATTCAGGAGGCATCTTATTCATCATATGCATAAATGGACAAAACTGTCAAGCTTCGCCTTTCTCAAAAAACAACATCTTGGCAATTTGTAGTCAAATATTAACCTTAGAGGAACAGAGGAGAGTGTCAAACCTTGAAGTGACTGGCTCTTTTAAGTAAGCTTTTATGCTTGCCACTGGTAGCGCAAAAGGACCTTCCTCAAAAGTAGGATTAAGCTTTCCCTCATACTCAAATTTGCTGTACATCAGCTGTCAAAATGGAAAAAGAATGCTTCAGGGACCAGCTATTCTGTTTTTCTTTCGTCTTCAATAGAATATGTTTAGTCTTAACAAAAGTTACCTGTAACGACAAGATGTTTGAGGTGGTTAGAGGTTCTGCATTACTAACAATTCGAGCTCTGAATGTGGGAATAAATTTAGCAAAAGGCAGCCGCACCTAAGACCGAAAAGACCATTCAATCCCCATGACAAGCATGTTACATTAATTTTGCACCCTGAAGATTGCAACCACTTAACTGATTGCCATTCATCCTTAATTGTGTCAAAACTCATGGCATAGCCAAGGGCATCCCAGTCTCTTGAAGTTCGCACAATCAATTTGAAGCGGTGCCCATCTCCTTTCAATCGCAATTCCAAACCTTCATAGGCTGACAGATTCTCTGGTGACTCGAAATTCTGTAAAAAGGAAACTCAGATGTACACACACAGGAAAAGAACACGACTCCTCAGATGAGTACACAAAGCAGGCGGTAAGATGAAAAGCTTCTCCATGATTTTAGTATTGAAGTAGCTATCATTCAGTACGAAAGCAACTATAAAGCAAGGGCCTTAGAAGTTTTTTCGGGTGCAATGTCGGCTCCAATCAATTCTTGTTGTCTGCCCCACCAACAAGCTAGCCTTTAAAATTACCATCCTTCAATGCCATGTCTCCTCTGCAATGGCCTGCAACCCTGATGGTTTTCTTCTGAGCTGTCCAAGCTGCCTCACCCTGCACGTCCACCAGCTGTCCTGACCTCCTCCCGCTTCCTACATCTTCAGCCTGGTTCGCCCGCAGTCCTTATTCAGCTTCTATCAAAATTTATTTCCTGCTTCTGCCTCTGCCTCTGCCTCACCTAACCGCCACTTTCAGTCAGGTCCTTGGGTGACACCATGCTTCCCCAGCTGCAAAGCTTATGCTCTCTTACGAAAAATACATACAAGACCAGAAGACTAGCCCAACTATCTATGCCCCAGGCATCCACAGGATTTGGATCACTTTGGCTCGACATGCACGATGCCCGGTCAGACTACTGACCATGGAGGAGATTAATGAGATCTGCCAGCGACCGATGCTGGATCTCATGTGACCTAGCTATCCCAGCTAGCTGTTTAGCTGCTTAGTTCACACCTAGCAGTTCAGGATTCCATAATATTTTATTTTGTCATTTTGTCATCTTGTTACTTTGACTTTGTATCAGATCCACCACATTGTAACTTTCTGGTCTCATAGGTCATTTTGGCCTTTTGAAGACGTTAATATAACATTTCATTTCATTTCAGGAAAAAGATGCAATTATCGAGGAGCTAAAAGGAGAACTTGCGGCTTGCAAATCTGCAACTAAGGAGAAGGGAGACGACCAACCTTCAGCGTTGAAGGAGCTCGAGAACATGAAGGATCAGATGAAAGCTCTACGTGAAGGAGATGAACAGAAATCGAAAACGGCATCTTCATGGGCGGAACGTCTTGTTAAAACACAAGAAAAGGTTGATGAAGCAGAGAAATGGATTGAGGATGCGAAGAAAGGGAAGGCCCAGATGCCTGAGACCACACCTACCTCCACCATTATTAATATGACCATTGGGGAAGAGCAGAAAAGGAAGAATCGGGCTCTGCATGTGCGGGTCACAGGAGTCAAAGACAAAGAGAATGTAGATGAAGAAGTGAGGGAACTGCTACAAGCATGGGCATCACAGAGCCTACTCACACAAGTGCATGGAGAGTGGGCAAGAAAGAAATCGACGAGAAGGGAAACGTAAAGGATAGGGCACTTATTCTCCGCTTCCCTAATATAGAAATAAGGAAAGAATTTCTAAAGAAGAGGCCAACTCTTAAGAAAACCGGTATTTTCCTGGGAGATGACCTTACATTGGCACAAGTGGCACACATGCAAGAGTTGATGCCAGAGATCGGGGCAGCAAGAGAAAAGGGGAAAATCGCCTTTTATAGAGGAGGGAAAGTAGTGGTTCTGGAAAAGCGCTCATCATGACGGTGCGAGACCTATGGGGCGACGCTCCGGATAGCGGCGTGGAATTGTAATGGATCATATAGGCTAGATGTAGGTGCCTTTTGAAGACAGCTTTAGGGACAAAGACATAGTTTTCTACTCAGAGACACACCAGATACCGGGACAGCTTATGCCACATGTGAAGGGGTATTTATGGGAAACAGCTGGTCGACCAGACAAGAGATCTCTACGAGGTAGCCGGGGTTCAGGAGGAGTAGCAGTCTTATTAAAAGAGGAACTGAGACCACTACTACAGATTATCAGGAAAGATGAACAAGCAAGGTATATGTGGGTGAGAATGACAGCCGAGAAAGGTAGATTTCTATATATCGCTATATGCTACTTCCCTCCAAGTACATCAGTCTACTCCTCACCTAAAGGACAGTCCTCTTTCTCCATATTGAATAATGACATTTGGGAGTTCTCTAGATATGGAGACATCGTTCTCTTAGGAGACTTTAATGCCAGAACTGCCAACTCTCAAGCAGTATTCTATCATACTTCTGAGGAAATGCTCAGAGAAGTGGATTTATCACAGGAGGGGCTTACTAGAAATTCACAGGATAAAGAACACACTGAATATGGGAGACATCTCATGGAGATGGCAACTACACATGGTTTGGCCATACTTAATGGTCTAGAGAATTTCCCTTTATCTGGGGGATTCACATGCTTCCCGCACAGGCATGGAGCCAGTACAGTGGATTATGTCATGACTTCACCAAGCTTTATTTCTAGTATCGAGGACTTTAAGGTGGGACCCAAACCGGTTGGGATTGCAGTGGATCATGCTCTCTTGACCTTATCAATCTCCTTCCAATACAATGCCTCTCAAGTACAAAGGAAGAAGACACACACAAGATATACTTTCACGCCAGAGACTGATTCAGTCTATGTGGAACAGATCTATAATAGGATGTGGGCAGCCGAGCCAGTATATACTGTAGAGGAGATTACTTCTCAGCTAACAGAGATACTACATGGAGCAGCACAAGAGGCATACCCACATACTCAGCCTGATCAGAAGAGAGGATCTGGGAACATGCCTCAAAACAGTTGGTACGACAAGGAATGCAGAGAGACGAGAACCCAGGTCCGGAAAGAGCTTACACTTGGGATCATCACATATAAGCAGTCTCGGATTTCTCTTCGGCATATAGTACGTCGCAAGAAAAGGGCATTTTTAGCCAAACTGGAGAAGGATTTATATCAGCTCTTCTTGAGTCAGGACTCACATGAGGCCTGGCATTTATTTCACGAGCACTCATTACCTTCAACAATTACTTCTCCTGAGATTTGGGGTCAATATGTAACATCATTATATACGGCATTTGGACAGCCTCCATTACCAGATCCGCTAGATCCATGCCCTGCTACTAGTACTTTCTTTACTGCCGAAATGGTGGAAAAAGCCATTGATAAGATGAAGACAAGAAGAGCATATGATCATGAGGGTTTAGTAGCAGAACATCTGATCCATGCAAGGGATCTACTTTCAGAAGTCCTTGCTCGTTGTTTAATCGGGTCATGTGTGAAGGATTACCTGAATCTTGGAAATTATCTACTATCGTACCTATTTTCAAGTCAGGGGATCCTATGATACCCGGGAACTACCGTACCATTATGGTGGGTCACACATTGACCCGACTGTATGCATCCATTCTAGAACAAAAATTGAGTAGATGGGCAGAGAATGAGGGCATAAGGGCAACAGGACAAGCTGGATTCAGGAGAGGTTATTCCACTTTAGATCACATTCTTACGATCAGAGCCATTATTGAGGAAGGAAGAGCAAGCGGGAGAAGGATGTATTGTTGCTTTGTGGATTTTCGGAAAGCTTTTGATACAGTATTAAGGGCCAGATTGCTGTGCAGAATGCAAGAGTTAGGGGTCCCCAAAGAGATTATCTGGGGGGATCATGGCCTTATACGGGTCAGTAACTGGTTATGTACGTACTCCAGAAGGGGATTCCGACATTGTTCATTCTACCGTTGGAGTAAAGCAGGGATGCCCACTGTCCCCTACTTTATTTTGTATGTATATAGATGAGGTATCAGATTACATTGATAGAGAGGGTGACAGAGGTGCTCAACTTGTAGGGTCATGGATCCCTTTGTTGTTGTATGCAGATGATATTGTATTGATAGCAGAATCACCAAATGGAATGCAGAGGCAGTTAGATGCATTACATAAATTCGCTGAGGATAGCAGACTGTCGGTAAATTTGGGTAAAACCAAAGTTATGGTGTTTAACACCACACCGCAGTGGGTTAGGAGATCGGCACCTACATTTGCATATGGCCAGGATACAGTAGAGTACACAGATGCATACACATACCTTGGTGTGGTATTTACGTGACCGAAGTTTACTCTTAAGAAAGCAGCGGATGCTAGATTGTCCAGAGCCTCTGCAGCCTTGGGAGGGTTGGAGAGGATGTGTTCACAAGTGCAGTTTCAGGAACCACGAACAAAACTTTGGCTCTTTGATACTGTGGTGGCTTCGGCTATGCTTTATGGGGTCCAGATTTGGGGACCATCTGTGGATCAGGATAATTGGACGTCAATGGAGAGACCTTTGGTATCTATGATTTCCCGAATGATTAGAGCCAAGGCCTCTGTACCACACGCGATTACCCGTGCGGAACTAGCTGCCCCTCCAATAGAAATTGAAGCTCTTACCAGATCAGTGTCCTTTATACATGGTTTATGGGATACAAATAATTGCCGATATACTAGATTGGCCCTCGAATCCTCTCGACAGTTAGCAATGAAAGGAGATACATCATGCTGGTATGCGCAACTGTCCTCGTGGTTTCAGAGACAAGGGTTCAGTATGGAAAGATAACCCCCCTTCCAATACTCTCTTGAGGCTCCATCACTGGCAATCACATGAACGGAGATTAATAAAATCATCCGCCAGGATCTTATACAGTTGGACACTAAGAGGACATGGGTAGACCCTACACAAGAATTGGGCATGAATATGGCCGACTACAAAGAAAACTTCCTACAGCTATCTGAAGATGGCTCTGTGATTCGCCCGAGCTACATGGATACCCACTTGTCTCATGGTTTGAGATGTGCTATTGGTCAGATTTGTACATCCTCACACCAGTTGGAAATTGAATTTGGAAGATTTAGGGGAATCCCACCTGAGAGCAGAATTTGCAAGTTATGCAGAATGGAGCCGGAGACAGAATTACACTACATATGCCACTACCCCGTATACTATGAGATACGTGGGCATTTCCATTGCCTATTTAAAGAAGGCTTTGGACCTCTAGATAGAGTCATGCAATACCAAGATCAAAGGTGCTTAGGCCTGTACCTACTGGAACTACATCGGCACAGGGATAATCTAATGAGAAGACAAAGAGCACTACAGCCTCAGAGGCAGATCACAGATTTCTTCGGATCGAGAGAAGCAGGAATGGAAGGAGAAGCGAGAGGCCAACAACGAGCACAAAGGAGTACCCACATTCATACCAAAGGCACCCTCATTGACAGGGCGATTGAGCTTAGGAAATCGAGACGACCACGACCGAGATGCAGAGGCACACTTCACCGGAGGAGACTACAACAAAGGATTAGAAGCATTCTAGCCAGACACCCAGAATGCTCCTAAGAAGTTTATCTTATACTTTGTATTTAGTTTTTCACATTTATTTTCACATCTTCACACTTTCCAGACATTGTAACAGACTCACCACTTTTGTATCAGTTTGGTCTCATAGGTCACTCTGGCCTTTTGAAGACGTTAATATAACATTTCATTTCATTTCATCTCTCTCTCTCTCTCTCTCTCTCTCTCTCTCTCTCTCTCTCTCTCTCTCTCTCTCTCTCTATCATTATATATGGTATCTGGACAGCCTCCATTACCAGATCCGCTAGAGCCATGCCTTGCTACTAGTACTTTCTTTACTACGAAAATGGTGGAAAAAGCCATTGATAAGATGAAGACAAGAAGAGCATATGATCATGATGGTTTAGTAGCAGAAAATCTGATCCATGCCAAGGATCTACTTTCAGAAGTCCTTACTTGTCTGTTTAATCGGGTCATGTGTGAAGGATTACCTTAATCTTGGAAATTATCTACTATCGTACCTATTTTCATGTCAAGGGATCCTATGATACACGGGAACTACCATACCATTATGGTAGGTCACACTTTGACCCGACTGTACGCATCCATTCTTGAACAACAATTGAGTAGATGGGCAGAGAATGAGGGCATAAGAGCAACAGGGCAAGCTGGATTCAGAAGGGGTTATTCCACTTTAGATCATATTCTTACGCTCAGAGCCATTATTGAGGAAGGAGGAGCAAACGGGAGAAGGATGTATTGTTGCTTTGTGGATTTTAGGAAAGCTTTTGATACAGTACCAAGGGCCAGATTGATGCGCAGGATGCAAGAGTTAGGGGTCCCCAAAGAGATTATTTGGGGGATCATGGCCTTATACGGGTCAGTAGCTGGGTATGTACGTACTCCAGAAGGGGATTCCGACATTGTTCATTCCACCGTTGGAGTAAAGCAGGGATGCCCACTGTCCCCTACTTTATTTGGTATGTACATAGATGAGGTATCAGATTACATTGATAGAGAGGGTGACAGAGGGGCTCAACTTGCAAGGTCATGGATCCCTTTGCTGTTGTATACAAATGATATTGTATTGATAGCAAAATCACCAGATGGAATGCAGAGGCAGCTAGATGCATTACATAAATCCGCGGAGGACAGTGGATTGTCGGTAAACTTGGGTAAAACCAAAGTTATGGTGTTTAACACCACACCGCAGTGGGTTAGGAGATCGGCACCTACATTTGCATAAGGCCAGGATACAGTAAAGTACACAGATGCATACACATACCTTGGGGTGGTATTTGCAGGACCGAAGTTTACTCTTAAGAAAGCAGCGGATGCTAGATTATCCAGAGCCTCTGCGGCCTTGGGAGGGTTGGAGAGGATGTGTTCACAAGTGCAGTTTCAGGAACCTCGAACAAAACTTTGGCTCTTTGACACTGTGGTGGCTTCGGCTATGCTTTATGGGGTCCATATTTGGGGACCATCTGTGGATCAGGATAATTGGAAGTCAATGGAGAGACCTTTGGTATCTATGATTTCCCGAATGATTAGAGCCAAGGCCTCCGTAACACACGCGATTACCCGAGCGGAACTAGCGGCCCCTCCGATAGAAATTGAAGCTCTTACCAGATCAGTGTCCTTTATACATGGTTTGTGGGATACAAATAATTGCCGATATACTAGACTGGCCCTCGAATCCTCTCGACAATTAGCAATGAAAGGGGATACATCATGCTGGTATGCGCAACTGTCCTCGTGGTTTCAAAGACACGGGTTCACTATGGAAAGATTACCCCCCTTCCAATACTCTCTTGAGGCTCCATCACTGGCAATTACACGAACGGAGATTAATAAAATCATCCGACACGATCTTATACAGTTGGATACTAAGAGGACATGGGTAGACCCTACACAAGAATTGGGCACGAAGATGGCCGACTACAAAGAAAACTTCCTACAACTATCTGAAGATGGATTTGTGATTCGCCCGAGTTACATGGATACCCACCTGTCTCATGGTTTGAGATGTGCTATTGGTCAGATTCGTACATCCTCACACCAGTTGGAAATTGAATTTGGCAGATTTAGGGGAATCCCACCTGAGAGCAGAATTTGCAAGTTATGCGGAATGGAGCCGGAGACAGAATTACACTATACATGCCACTGCACAGTATACTATGAGATACGGGGGCGTTTTCATTGCCTCTTTAAAGAAGGCTTTGGACCTCTAGATAGAATCATGCAATACCAAGATCAAAGATGCTTAGGCTTGTACCTACTGGAACTACATCGGCACAGGGATAATCTAATGAGAAGACAAAGAGCACTACAGCCTCAGAGGCAGATCACAGATTTCTTCGGATCGAGAGAAGCAGGAGTGGAAGGAGAAGCAAGAGGCCAATAGCCAGCACAAAGGAGTACCCATATTCATACCAAAGGCACCCTAATTGACAGAGCGACTGAGCTTAGGAAATCGAGACGACCACGACCAAGATGCAGAAGCACACTTCACCGGAGGAGACTACAACAAAGGATTAGAAGCATTCTAGCCAGACACCTAGAATGCTCCTAAGAATTTTATTTAATACTTTGTATTTAGTTTTTCACATTTATTTTCACACTTTCACACTTTTCACACTTAGTACTTTAGTACTAAGGTACCCAGACATTGTAACAGATTCACCACTTTTGTATCAGTTTGGTCTCATAGGTCATTCTGGCCTTTTGAAGACGTTAATATAACATTTCATTTCATTTCTCTCTGTGAAGGTTGAAGGTAGCGGGCTGCTCTCCCCCTCCCTCTGCGCGCGAACTGAAGGTTGAAGGCATGAGATGACAATGTGCGAACTGCTGCTGCTGTTGATGGCGTAGAGGGCTGTTCCCCAGCAGGTCGCGAGCAGGGCATCTTCAGAGACAGCGGGCTGCTCCCCCCCTCCCTCTACATGCGAACTGAAGGCTGAAGGCATGAGCTCTCTGCGCGAACTCCTGCTGCTGCTGCTGGCGTAGAGGGCTATTCTCCAGCACGTCGTGAGCAGGGCACCTCTATCACAAGTGAACAGGGGAGGCTGTAGGGAATTGGCTGCTGTGCAGGGTGCAATCCCTTGAGCAGGGAGCAAGCAGCATGCCTAGGAGCAGGCTATTTAGGGCACCACGTCAGTTCTCTGAATTTTGTGCAGGGAACGGGCAGCGCGCAAGGGAACAGGCCTGTTTTGGGCAGCGCGAGGGCTGTGCAGGTTGTAGGGTGGTGGTGCTCTGATGTGCCAGCAGTTCACGCGAGGCAACAGTAAGGCAGAAGCGCGAGTAGCAGAAGTCAAAAGTTTGCAGCATGCCAATGCGCAGTTAGGGTTTGCAACAGTGAGTAAACAGGGCGCGGGTGCGTCGGGCAGTGGCACTTCACGACAGGCTGCCCTACTCGCGACAGAGACTTGCTATCACTAGGGCTCAGCATAAGCTTCCGAACCATAAAAACATAGTTGCCGTAATTGGATTTTCTCAAAACGATTAGGTTGAGTACTATAGCACGTTGATTTAATTTAATGATAAGCAAGGGCCTTGCTTGAGGCAAGAGTGTCTTCTCTCTCTCTCTCTCTCTCTCTCTCTCTCTCTCTCTCTCTCTAGCTTTAGGCAGTGCCCATGGGTTGCTTATCTATAATGGCCTTCCACGATGGCCCGGATCGGATGCTCTTACATGTTGGAACCCCAAAGGGGGTTCGAGTACGGTAGACTACTTGATGGGATCACATGCACTGATTCAGGACATCAGAGATTTTACTATTTCAGGGCGTCCCCTGGCTTTGGCAGCAGATCATGCATATTTGAGCTTCACATTGATGGGTGGTGGAGATGCAGAGCTGCAGGGAGACCCATCCCCTGGACATCCACATTATCAGTTTACTACAGCGACTACTGACATCTATGGGGTCACAGTGTCGGATAGGCTGTATGTATTGGATCCGCATCGCACATTGGATGAGCTCACCCAGGGTATGGCACATGTGTTACATGCATCAGCGGGATTGGCCTTCCCATGTACAGTGGCATCAGCAGCCCCTCCGCGTTGCACTGCTCCGTGCAACAGTTGGTATGATGATGAGTGCCGGGAGACCCGGAAGAGGCTTCAGAGAGAGGAGGCTTGTGGGGCATGTAGCCATAAGCATGCACAGACGATCTTCCGCCGTCTTATTCGGCGGAAGAAGAGGGCCTACCTGATACGCCTGGAGGACGAGATATACCAGTTGTTCTTGAGTCAGGACAGCAAGAGAGCATGGAGGATGTTTCAGGAGAGACAGCCGGGTACCCCCATTACAACCCCAGAGGCATGGAGAGCGTATGCAGAGGCACTATATGATATCCCAGGACAGCCCCCCATTCCACAGCCAGGGGACATTAGACCGCACATGAGCGACTTCTTTACTGTACATATGGTAGCAGAGGCCATCAGCAGATTACAGCATGGGAGAGCCCAAGATCAGGATGGGCTAGTGGGTGAGCACTTCATCTATGCATGTAGGGAACTGGCCCCCCTTTTGGCACACATGTTAACAGGGCGATTTGTGAGGGCTTTCCAGCCAGTTGGACGGCCAATACCATAGTCCCACTTTTCAAAAGTAGGGATCTGATGGTACAGGGCAACTATTGGACCATTATGATTGGGCATTATCTGGCCAAGATTTATGGGTCTATCGTAGACAGAGAGCTCAGTGTCTGGGCAGAGAGACATGGCCACAGAGCTAGAGGACAGGCTGGTTTTCGGCGAGGGTTCTCCACTATGGATCACATACTGACTCTTCGGGCATTGATAGAGGAGCGGCGGGCAGAGGGAGACAAGAGGAGACTATATTGTTGCTTTGTGGACTTCCGCAAGGCATTTGATTCTGTCCCGAGATTTCGTTTGATGCAGAGGCTACAGGATATAGGAGTTCCAGAGGCTATCTGATGGGGGATTTATGCATTGTATGAGTCGGTGACTGGGAGGGTGGGGGACTTTCAGATGCTATCGAAAGTACAATTGGGGTGAAATAGGGATGCCCACTGTCTCCCACTCTTTGGGATTTACATCGATGAGCTCTCAGAGTATGTGGATACATATGGTGATGCGGGATCCAGCCTGGCAGGGGTGATGATACCACTTCTTTTGTATGCAGACGATGTGGTATTGATTTCGGACTCTCCAGAGGGGCTACAGAGACAGTTGGATGCTCTCCAGAGATTTTGTGCAGATAGGGACTTGATAGTGAACCTTGGGAAAACCAAGGTTATGGTGTTCAACACCACACAGGCATGGGTCACTCGAGCAGAGCATCAGTTCACATTTAGAGGGGAGATGGTGGAGCAAGTACGGTCTTATGTATACTTAGGAGTGACTTTTACAAGCCCGCGCTTCTCATTGAAGCAAGCAGCAGATACTAGGTTGGACAGGGGCTTCGCAGCTTTGGGGAGGCTTGAGAGGCAGTGAGCTCATGTACAGTTTCAGGAGCCGTGCACGAAGCTTTGGTTGTTCGATTCGTTGGTCACCCCGGCATTGTTGTATGGATCCATGGTGTGGGGGCCTAGCCTCAGTACAGAGGAGTGGAGGCGTATGGAGAGACCACTAGTTACGATGATTGCACAGATGATCCGGTGCAAGGCATCAATACCACATGCTATTGTCAGAGCTGAGATGGCAGCATCCTCCATAGTGACAGAGGCCATATTTCAGAGTGTGATAGGCCTACATCGCATAAGGGAGCTCCCCCCAGAGAGATATTCGAGATTGGAACTAGATTCCTCCAGACAGTCAGCAGAAGATGGGGTTCATGATTGTTGGTATGCACAGATGCAGACATGGTTTGGGAGACATGGACTACAGATGGATGCACTTCCACCCTTCCGGTATAGCTTGGACTGCCCGCACCTCCAGCTTACGCGCACTGAGCACAACCGGGTGATCAGATCAGATATTGTGCAGCTGGAGACAGAAAGGACCTGGCAGCGACCTCTAGAGCCATTAGGCACGAAGATGGCCCATTACAGGGACCACTTCTTGCATGTTTCGTTGGAGGGTTTTGTGATTCGGCCAGCATACATGGATGTACATCTCTCACATGGGTTGCGCAGTGCCATTGGACAGATTCGTACCTCCTCCCATCAACTACGCATCGAGACAGGCACATACATGCAGATGGCCCGGATAGATAGGACATGTCAGCTATGCCACCAAGAGGTGGAATCTGAGGAGCATTACATTTGCCGCTGCACAGTCTATTACGAGATCAGGGGGAGATACCATTGCCTTTTCAGAGAGGGCTTTGGACCATTACGTCGGGTGATGGATTATGAGGACCAGAGATGCCTCGGACTCTTTTTACTAGAGCTGAGGAGGCATAGGGACAAACTATTACAAGACAGTTCTCCACCAACAGATCGACAGCGCACTATGCGTGACTTCTTCAGTAGAGAGAGAGAGGACCTTGGGACGCAGACTCCGTCTATGGATACAACCGATGCATACACTTACCCGGGGGTAGTCTTTACTGGGCCGAGATTTTCTTTGAGAAGAGCAGCAGAGACTAGACTAACTACAGCTGGTGCGGCTCTGGGAGGAATAGAGAGGATGTGTTCGCAGGTTCAATTCCAAGAACCCCCCTAGGACAAAGTTATGGCTCTTTGATACGTTGGTTGCCTCTACTATGTTATATGGGGTGTAGGTTTGGGGACCTTCTGTAGGCCACGATGGTTGGAGGCGTATGGAGAAGCCCCCGGTATCTATGATCTCTCGGCTGATTAGAGCCAAGGCTTCCGTACCGCATGATATCATTCGAGCGGAATAAGCTGCCCCCCCCTATGGAGATTGAGGCGCTTACCAGATCAGTCTCCTTTGTACACAGTCTGTGGGATATTACAAGAGACAGATATGCCAGGGTGGCTCTAGAGTCCTCCAGACAATTAGCTCTTAATGGGGATACATCATGCTGGTATGCAAAGATGCCATCATGGTTTCAAACACATGGTTTCACCATGGACAGGTTACCTCCTTTTCAATACTCTCTACAGGCACCCTTGACGTCTCTGACGCGGGTAGAGATTAATAGACTCATTCGTCAAGATCTGATCCAGCTGGATAAGAGGAGGACATGGATAGAGCCGATACAGGAGTTGGGCACAAAGATGGCTTTCTATAGAGAACATCTTCTCCACCTCACGGGGGATGGGTTTGTGATTCGACCTAGCTATATGGACACGCATCTTTCACATGGTTTGCGTTGTGCCATTGGCCAGATATGCACGTCCTTACATCAGCTCGAGATTGAGACTGGCAGATTCAGAGGGAATCCAGCAGATAGCAGGATATGCCGCTTATGCCATCTAGAGCCAGAGACAGAGGTACATTACATATGTCATTGCACAGTGTACTATGAGATACAAGGCCGTTTTCATTGTCTATTCAAAGAAGGTTTTGGGCCTCTATCTAGGGTCATGAGTTATGAGGATCAGAGATGTCTTGGGCTATACCTACTTGAGTTACACAGGCATAGAGAAACTTTATTGAGGAGAGCTGAAGAGAGACAACCCCAGAGACAGATCACAGATTTCTTTACACTAGATATTGTACACCCAGAAGAACAGACAAAGGAGCAGCCAATAGTGGAGAGGTCTGCCAGCACTACTGGCATTCTCATAGACCGAGTATTGGAGCTAGGGAGATCTAGACGACCCCAATGGAGAAGAGGGGCTACATAGTTTCGAAGGAGGCTACAACAAAGGATTTGAGCCATACTTTTTCATCGTCCAGAGTGCAGATGAAGATGGGTCTCTATGAAGATGGATCTCTACTTCCCTCCTATATTGTCTACACACTATACTACTTAGTTCACACATTTCATGCCTTTCACCTTTCACTCCTATCAGCTTAGTTTAGGATTCCGCAGTATTCATATTTTGTTATCCTAGTTTAATTTATTTTGTTAATCTGACTTTGTATCAGATACACCGCATTGTAACTTTCTGGTCTCATAGGTCACTTTGGCCTTTTGAAGACGTTAATATAACATTTCATTTCATTTCATCTCTCTCTCTCTGAGGACATGGATAGAGCCATCACGGGAGTTGGGGTACAAAGAGGGCTTTCTATAGAGAGCATCTTCTCCAACTCACGACAGACGGATTTGTCACACGGGCCAGCTACATGGACACACATCTATCTCATGGGTTACGATGTGCCATAAGTCAGATACGAACATCTTCACACCGGCTTGGGATTGAGACAGGTAGATTCAGAGGCATACCAGCCGACTGTAGGATATGTTAATTATGCCATGCAGAGCCAGAGACAGATTTTCACTACATATGTCACTGCACAGTCTACTATGAGATACGGAGACGCTTTCACTGTTTATTCAGAAATGGTTTTGACTCGTTAGATAGAGTCATGAGGTATCAGGATCAGAGAATCGAGATGTCTCGGATTATTTCTACTTGAGATACAGAGACATAGAGACTCTCTATTGAGAGGGCATAGACAGAGACAGTCCCACAGATGCATCTCATATTTTTTCAGTCCGAGTACCACAGAGGCAGAGGGGCCACCACCACCATAGAGCTCGTTTCCCACCCATACACACACCAGTGGTACTCTCATTGACCGAGCTATAGAGTTGGGGAGATCGAGACGACCACGATTGAGGAGGGGAGCCACGTAGCATCGACGAAGATTGCGGCAGAGGATCCACAGGTTTCTAGCACGACATCCAGAGTGTCGATCAAGATAGGCTTCATGCTACTGCTATATTGTATCATGGTGACACTTATCCCCACTTTGTACCTTTGTGGAATTATACCATTGCTCAGCTTACCAGCCACCCATAGTAGTCGGTAGCACTCCTATCTCAGTTTCTAGTTTGTAGTTTTCTATGTTTGTACCCAGACTTGGTACTAAACTCACCGTTGTAATCAGTTTGGTCTCATAGGTCATTTTGGCCTTTTGTAGACGATAATATATCATTTCATTTCATTTTCTCTCTCTCTCTCTCTCTCTCTCTCTCTCTCTCTCTCTCTCTCTCTCTCTCTCTCGTCCGTACTCTATTGCTGCCCCTCCCTTGCCATACCTCCTCACGTTCCCCCACTCGCCCAACTACCACGCCCGCTGCTAATGTGGATGCACACGTGCGCTTAGTGGCTTTTCGGACGGCGATCAAGCATGAGGAAGCTGAACGATAAAGCTGACCCCCTAGAGGATGCCATTCAAAAGTGCAAAGAGGAAATGACGGAGACCATTACCAAGATGAACCGCAATCTCTTGGGCACAATAAACATGCTCGAAGGACGCGTGCTGATCCAAGAGAGTAAGATAAATACGTTGGAAGACCGAGTGACGACTTAGGATGAAGAGATTGCGTCACTCAAGAAAGATCTCACCGAAGCACGATCAAGAAACACACTGGAAGAGGGCAAACTGCAACCCTCAGTAATCGAAGAAATCAACACGATCAAGGAGCAAGTACGGGCCATCAAAGAGGGAGAAGAGCAACACAAAGAAATGACGACTTCTTGGGTGGATGTTCTTACCAAAACTCAACAGAAGGCGGATGAAGCCGAGAAATGGATCAAGGTGGCCAAGAAAGGAAAAGGCAAGGAGATAACACCCATGGCCACACCCACTATCATTAATCAGACACTAGAGGAGGAGCAAAGAAGACGGGTAAGCGCTTTACATGTGAGAATTTGCAGTCTTAAAGACAAAGGCAATGTGGACAAAGAGGTAAAAGAACTCATAGCCTTGATGGGGGTTCATGAGCCGACACACACAAGAGCATGGAGAGTGGGCAACATAAAGAAAAATGGAAGTAGTGGGAAAATCTCAAAAGAAAGAGCATTCATCCTCCGTTTTCCCTCCATGGAAGCGAAGAAGTCCTTCTTGAAGAAAAGACCAACTCTTAAAGAGACGGGCATCTTTCTCGGGGATGATCTCACCCTCCCACAGATCGCTCATATGCAGGAAGTAATGCCAGAGATTAGAGCGGCAAGGGGAAAAGGCAAGATTGCCTTTTACCGAGATAGAAGAGTGGTAATACTAGAGCGACGCTCCACATGACGGTGCGAGGCTTATGGGACCACACTCAAAGTGGATGCCTGGAATTGTAATGGATCTATGCGTCTGGATGTGGGTGCTTTTGAGGAGAGCTTTACTGGCAGAGACATCATCTTTTACTCTGAGACACACCACGCCCCTTGGCAATCCATGCCTCACATCACTGGATATAGGTGGGAGACAGCTTACAGACAGGAGACACTCTCAGAGCACAGAGGACACGGCTTGGGGGGAGTGGCGGTGTTATTTAGAGAGGATCTGCAGCCATTGATACATATAGCCCGCAGGGATGAGCAGGCTAGGTACATGTGGGTGAGATTGAAAGCAGAGACAGGCAGATATCTCTACCTTGCTATTTGCTACTTTTCCCCGAGTACATCATGCATCACCCAGAGGACAGTCCCCTTTCTCTATTTTGGATGATGACATATGGGAGTTCTCTAGAGATGGTGACATTATCATTCTAGGGGACTTCAATGCTAGGACTGCCCATCACCAGACAGTGTTTTATGATACTTCAGAGGAGATGCTAAGAGAGTTAGATGTTGTAGAGACGGGCCTGTCTAGACTATCACACGATGTGGAATATACTGAGTACGGGCGACACCTGATAGACATGGGCACCGCACATGGATTGGCCATCTTGAATGGCCTACAGAGATTTCCTGCTGCGGGAGGTTTCACATGCTTCCCACACAGACATGGAGCCAGCACAATGGACTATGTCATGGCACAACCGAATCTCATCTCTAGTATCCAGGATCTCACAGTTGGGCCCAGACCGGTCGGGGTGGCAGTGCATCATGCTCTGGTGTCGATGACCATCTCCTTCCAGTTTAGTGTAGCACACAGGCCACGGGTAGCAGCCCCTACTCGCTACACCTTCACACGGGAGACAGATTCTATATACATAGACGGGATCTACAGACGCCTATGCACTGAGGACCGGGGCGACCTCTGGAGGAGCTAACTACTATACTGACACAGACATTACATGATGCAGCAACAGAGGCATACCCACACACCCAGCCTGAGCAGAGACGCCGATCAGGGAGCATGCCTCAGAACAGCTGGTACGATGAGGAGTGCCGCCAGACTAGAGCCAGACTTCAAAGGGAGGTGCTTTTGGGGGACGTCACTCACAGACAGTCATAGATTGACTTCCAACGCCTGGTGCGGCGGAAGAAGAGGGCTTTTTTGGCCCGACTCGAGCAGGATCTATAACAGCTATTCTTGAGTCAGGACTCGCGTGAGGCGTGGCGGCTCTTTCATGAGCAATCCCCCCCCCCCCCTGCTATTTCCTCCACAGAGACCTGGGGTCAGTACGCATCATCTTTGTACACAGTACCTGGACAGCTGCCCCTTCCCAAGCCCCCCGATCCATGCCCACACACATGTGCTTTTTTCACCGCTGAGATGGTGAAGAAAGCTATTGACAGGATGAGGACTGGGAGAGCTTATGATCATGATGGCTTAGTCGCTGAGCATTTCATGCATGCCAAAGACCTACTAGCAGAGCTTCTAGCAGTTATGTTTAACCATGCCATGTGTGAGGGCCTACCGGACACTTGGAGCCTATCTACGATTGTACCTATCTTCAAGTCACGAGACCCCATGGAGCCTGGGAATTATCGCACTATCATGATTGGACACACACTAGCACGGTTGTATACATCCATTCTTGAGCAACAACTGAGTAGATGGGCAGAGAGGGAAGGAATGCGTGCAGTTGGGCAGGCAGGGTTCAGGAGAGGCTTTTCTACTCTTGACCATATCTTGACACTCAAGGCCATCATCGAGGAAGGCAGATCTCATGGGAGACGGATCTATTGTAGCTTTGTGGACTTCCGCAAAGCTTTTGACATAGTACCCAGAGCTAGATTGATGTGCAGATTACAGGAAATGGGAGTACCCACAGAGCTCATTTGGGGGATCATGGCATTGTACAGATCAGTAGTAGGGCATGTACGCACCCCTGAGGGACTTTCTACACCGGTTCACTCCACTATTGGGGTGAAGCAGGGCTGCCCGCTCTCTCCTACTCTTTTCGGTATGTATGTGGATGAGGTTTCTGACTACATTGAGAGCGATGGTGATAGAGGTGCACAGTTGGCAGGGACATGGATTCCACTTTTGTTATATGCTGATGATATAGTGTTGATCTCCGAATCTCCAGAGGGAATGCAACGTCAATTGGATGCTTTGCATAGGTTTGCCACGAAAATGGTTTCTCTGTTAACCTTGGTAAAACCAAGGTTATGGTGTTTAATACCACCCCACAGTGGATCGGGAGGTCAGCACCTACATTCACATATGGCCAGGAGACTGTGGAGTACACAGATGCTTACACTTACCTTGGAGTGGTTTTTAGCCGACCTGCATTCTCACTCAGAAGAGCAGCAGAGACCAGACTGACTAGAGCCCACGCAGCATTGGGTAGATTGAAGAAGATGTGTTCGCAGGTTCAGTTTCACGAGCCCCGGATGAAGCTCTGGCTCTTTGACACTTTGGTGGCTTCAGCATTGCTCTATGGAGCTGAGATATGGGGACCTTCATTGGATCACCACGGGAGGCCGGGTCGCACAGATGGATGGGGGAACATGGAGAAACCTCTCGTCTCTATGATCTCGCGGCTCATTAGAGCCAAGGCATCAGTACCACGGGCCATTATCCGAGCAGAGCTAGCGGCCCCCCCACTAGTGGTGGAGGCGCTCACCAAATCAGTCTCCTTCATAAACCGCACATGGGAACTTCCTAGAGACAGATATGCTCGCATTGCACTTGAGTCCTCTCGACAGTTAGCCATGCAAGGAGATACAACATGCTGGTATGGGGAGATGGCATCATGGTTTCAGGCGCATGGGGTCAGCATAGACAGGCTGCCACCATTCCAGTACTCATTGGATGCACCATCTCTCACTCTTACACAGTCAGAGATCACCAAGCTCATCCGCCAAGACCTGACCCAGCTAGACACACGGAGGACATGGATACAGCCAGCACAGGAATTGGGCACGAAGATGGCTTTCTACAGAGACCACCTTCTCCAGCTTACGGAGGATGGTTTTGTGACGAGACCCAGATAAATGGACACCCACTTGTCTCATGGGATACGATGTGCTATTGGCGAGTTACGCACATCTTCTCACCAGCTGCGGATTGAGACTGGGAGATACAGCGGAATACCAGCAGAGGCCAGGACATGCCCCTTGTGTGACATGGAGCCTGAGACAAAGTTGCATTATACATGCCGCTGCCCCGCATACTACGAGATACGAGGCCACTTCCATTGCTTGTTCAGAGAGGGTTTTGGACCACTCTCAAGAGTCATGGGATACGAGGATCAGAGATGCCTGGGTTTGTTCTTGCTCAAGCTGCACAGACACAGAGATAGCCTGCTGAGTGGTGAGGCTAGCCAGTCTCAAAGACGAATCACAGACTTCTTCAGAGCAGACACGGGACAGCCGCAACAGCCACTCCCACAGCAGAGCTCCCCCTCGTTTCACACCAGAGGCACACTGATCGACCGAGCGACTGAACTCGGGAAATCCAAGCGTCCACGACTGCGGAGGACTACACAGCATCGACGGAGGCTACGTCAGAAGATTCGGAGCACTCTGGCCAGGCATACACGACGCCCGGTCAGACTACTAACCATGGAGGAGATTGATAAGATCCGCCAACGACCAATGCTAGATCTCCTGTAATTCAGCTATCCCAGCAAGCCGCCAATTTTTGCTTAGTTCAAATCGACCACTCTAGGATCCCATAGTATATATCTTTGTTGTACTGTTGTTATTTTGTTACTCTGACTTTGTATCAGATCCACCACCTTGTAACTTTTTGGTCTCATAGGTCGCTATGGCCTTTTGAAGACGTTAATATAACATTTCATCTCTCTCTCTCTCATCTCTCTCTCTCTCTCTCTCTCTCTCTCTCTCTCTCTCTCTCTCTCTCTCTCTCTCTCTCTGAGCAGCGCGAGCACGCTGATGTAACTGCACAGAGCAGGAGACTCGCAAACAAGCTAGCAGGGATAGGAGCAGGAGGTTTCTCCACGTGCAGGTCTCTCTCTCTCTCTCGGAAATAAAAAATGGAGAACACATGATTGAAAAGAATGCACTGATCGAAGCACTTAAGGGAGACCTCGCATCTTGCAAAACTACCCCCGCAAAGGAAGGAGAAAACCAACCCTCAATGGTAAAGGAGCTCGAAAGCATTATGGAACAGGTGAAAACTCTACGGGAAGAGGAAAAGCAGAAGGCTTGAACCTCCTCTTCATGGGCAGAGCACCTTTTCAAAACACAAGAGAAGGTTGGTAAAGCTGAAAAGTGGATCGAGGACGCAAAGAAAGGAAAAGATAAGATGCCTGAAGCCAAATTGTCATCCACTATCATCAACATGACGGTTGAGGAGGAGCACACGAGAAAGACTAGAGCCCTTCATGTGCGTGTTACACGTCTCAAAGACACTGGAAAAGTAGAAGAAGAAGTGCAAGAGCTCATGAAGCGCATGGGTATTTTTGAACCCACACACAAAGGTGCTTGGAGAGTTGGCAAGAAGGGGAGTGATGAGAAAGGAAGGCTTAAGGAAAGAGCACTCATTATACGTTTCCCTATGCTGGAAGCTAGGAAGAAATTCTTGAAGAAGTGACAAACATTCGAGCAAACTGGGATATTTTTGGGTGATGACCTCACTCTAACACAGGTAGCACACATGCAAGAGTTAATGCCAGAGATCAAGGCGGTGAGGGAGAAAGGAAAAATTGCTTTCTACAGGGGAGGGAGAGTAGCGGTGTTGGAAAAACGCACCGCAAGACCTATGGGACCAGCCTTAAAATGGCAACATGGAATTGTAATAAATCAATGAAGCTGGATGTAGGCGCATTTGAGGATAGCTCTAAGGGAAGAGACATCATTTTTTACTCGGAAACGCATCAGACTCCTTGCCACGCATTACCTAGAGTGACGGGATACCATTGGGAGACTACTTGTAGGCAACATGTGAGATCAACAAATAGAAGACGGGGGTCAGGAAGTTTAGGTGCCATTTTCTCGTATACGCTTATGTAAGACCCAATCATCCCAAGCATTTGATGAATCAAGAGAATGAAGTTGTCCCAATGATTGAACATGTTCTTGCAATTGTGCCCAAAGAAATTGATAACCTCTAGGCAGACGAAAACGATGACGCGCACAACAAAACGACAACATCCGAAGCTGTTCCGGAATGAATGTATCTAAAAGCCTTACCACACACAATCTGGCCAAGAGATTAAACTGACGTCTACATGAGGTCTTCTCCGGCCACGAAATTACATGAGATGTTGCTAAAACTTCACCAATACGAGAATTCACATCTTGGCGAGATCTCGGAGGTTTCCATGTAGCATATTTGAGCACCTCCTTCCATGACTTAACCACATTATGCAAAAATTGAGAGTTTCCTATCCACATTGACTGCGAGGCATTCAAAATATTCCACCAAGAAGCATGGATGCATGTCTTGCCATGTGCAATGCCAACATCCTCTATATGTGCAACTGCCATGTCAATCCATGGTTGAGCATCGTTGCACATTGCTTGAAAAAGGGCCCATCTTCGTGCGATAAGATGCAACTAGACATCCAATAATGCTGCCCCACCTAGACCTTTTGGACATGTAACATGCTGGCAAGATATCCAAGGCATGCCAGGTTTATTACCTTGCTTTTTCCACAACATGAACCGGATTAGTTGAGTAAGAGTTGTCAAAACTTTTGGAGACCAACGCAATAGAGGCAAAAAAAGGAAAGCATGGATAGCATGATGACTTGAGCAACTTTCAATCTTATATGAAATGGCCATGCTTGAGATTTCCAATAAACAAACTTATCCCAAATACGACCCGAAATCCAATCAAGTATTTGTTTATTAGATACATTGACTCCGATAGGATATCCTAAATGACGAAAGATAGTCCCCCTTCGTACCACAAAGCCTAGCCAGCCAAGATGTTCTAAATCTTTCTCTATACAATTGATAAGAGAAGATTTTTGTGCATTTATATGCAAACCACATGTTGTGGCAAACAAAGACCACACAGACATTGCACGATCGACATTGTTCTTATCAACTTTCAAAAACATGAAAGAGTCATCAGCCAATGCTTGCTCAACTAGCTGATTCCCTGTAGGGAGAGAGAGCCCAACTATCTCTCCATTCTCAGCCAAGTTGGTAAGAAGTGTAAGCATGGGGTGAGAGACCAGCTCTCTCTCTCTCTCTCTCTCTCTCTCTCTCTCTCTCTCTCTCTCTCTGGTATCTATGATCTCTCGGCTGATTAGAGCCAAGGTTTCCGTACCGCATGATATCATTCGAGCGGAATTAGCTGCCCCCCCTATGGAGATTGAGGCGCTTACCAGATCAGTCTCCTTTGTACATAGTTTGTGGGATACTACTAGAGACAGATATGCCAAGGTGGCTCTAGAGTCCTCTAGACAATTAGCTCTTAATGGGGATACATCATGCTGGTATGCACAGATGGCATCATGGTTTCAAACACATGGTTTCACCATGGACAGGTTGCCTCCTCTTCAATACTCTCTACAGGCACCGTTGAGGTCTCTGACACGGGTAGAGATTAATAGACTCATCCGTCAGGATCTGATCCAGCTGGACACGAGGAGGACATGGATAGAGCCGATACAGGAGTTGGGCACAAAGATGGCTTTCTATAGAGAGCATCTTCTCCACCTCACAGGGGATGGGTTAGTGATTCGACCTAGCTATATGGACACGCATCTTTCGCATGGTTTGCGTTGTGCCATTGGCCAGATACGCACGTCCTCACATTAGCTCGAGATTGAGACTGGCAGATTCAGAGGGACACCTGCAGATAGCAGGATATGCCGCTTATGCCATCTAGAGCCAGAGACAGAAGTACATTACATATGTCATTGCACAGTGTACTATGAGATACGAGGCCGTTTTCACTGTCTATTCAGAGAAGGTTTTGGGCCTCTATCTAGGGTCATGAGTTATGAGGATCAAAGATGTCTTGGGCTATATCTACTTGAGTTACACAGGCATAGAGAAACTTTACTAAGGAGAGCTGAAGAGAGACATCCCCAGAGACAGATCACAGATTTCTTTACACTAAATATTGTACACCCAGAAGAACAGACAGAGGAGCAGCCAACGGTGGAGAGGTCTACCCGCACTACTGGCATTCTCATAGACCGAGCATTGGAGCTAGGGAGATCTAGACGACCCCGGTGGAGAAGAGGAGCTACACAGTTTCGAAGGAGGCTACGGCAAAGGATTCAAGCCATACTCTTTCGTCGTCCAGAGTGCAGATGAAGATGGATCTCTACTCCCCTCCCATATTGTCTTCACATTGTACTGCTTAGTTTAGGATCCCGTAGTATTTATATTTTGTTATCCTAGTTTAATTTATTTTGTTAATCTGACTTTGTATCAGATACACCGCATTGTAACTTTCCGGTCTCATAGGTCACTTTGGCCTTTTGAAGACGTTAATATAACATTTCATTTCATCATCTCTCTCTCTCTCTCTCTCTCTCTCTCTCTCTCTCTCTCTCTCTCTCTCTCTCTCTCTCTCTCTCTCTCTCTCTCTCTCAACAACGCGACCTCTACTCTCGCGACCTCTGCTCTGCACCCCGCGACCTTTGCTCTGCACTCTCAGCTTCAGCACCAGCGCGTAGGTCTCAGCCTCAGCACCAGCATGCAACAGCAGCGTGCGCAGGTTTCAGGGCTGCTGTGCGCAGGTCTTATGGCACCAAAGGCAGCAGAGCATGGGCTCTAAGGGCAGCGAGCAGGCCCGCACTCATTGTCATGAAACTCTGATCGCGCGCGCAAACAAAGCTCTCCCGCTCTGATCGTACGTACCACACACTCTCTGCAAGCTCCTCTATGCGTAGAAAGTCCTGTCCTACGCGCGCCCTGGCACCCCCTCTTTTTTGCATTTATCTACGCATAGAAATTCCTCATACCTCCTACGTTAAAGTTTAAAGACTTTTAAGTTTTAAGTTAAACTTTTAAGTTTTGCCTTATTCTTAGTCCCTCACCCTAGTACCCTAGTACCCTACCCCACATTTGTAGCTCGAGTTCGATGGATCCCCCTACCGAAGAGGAAGGGCAGGGTGTAGATAGCTACACCACCCCTAAAAAAACAACAACTACATTTAAACGGAGAAACAGAGATACTGTACTATCACAAGGATCCTTACGAGTTGGGAAAACCTCCAGGATACATGTTGAGCTAATGATGGAGAAGGTCCAGGTGATGCTCAAATCAGAGCTAAACTATATGAGGGATGACATCAGGAAGGAAATGCACGCGAGTGCTGAGAGCTACAGGAACTCCATGTATGGAGACATGATGAGAGAACTAAGGAGAGAGATCTGGGGGATACAGAATGAGGAGATTCAGATCTTGAAAACGGAATTACGAAACCTAATCAAGGCTGAAGTAAATGTAACAGAATGCGTTATGCAAAAGAAACTCGATGAGGCCGTAGCAAGTTTTGAAGCATGGAGAACAAATATGGAAAAGCACATGGGGGAAAAAGATGCAATAATCGAGGAGCTAAAAGGAGAACTCGCGGCTTGCAAATCTGCAACTAAGGAGAAGGGAGACGACCAACCTTCGGTACTGAAGGAGCTCGAGGACATGAAGGATCAAATGAAAGCTCTACAGGAAGGAGATGAACAGAAATCGAAAACGGCATCTTCATGGGCAGAACGTGTTTTTAAGACACAAGAAAAGGTTGATGAAGCTGAGAAATGGATTGAGGATGCGAAGAAAGGGAAGGCCCAGATGCCCGAGACCACACCTACCTCCACCATTATTAATATGACCATTGAGGAAGAGCAGAAAAGAAAGAATCGGGCTCTGCATGTGCGAGTCACAGGAGTCAAAGACAAAGAGAATGTAGATGAAGAAGTCAAGGAACTGCTAGAACGCATGGGCATCACCAAGCCTACTCACACAAGTGCATGGAGAGTGGGCAAGAAAGGAATCGATGAGAAGGGAAACGTAAAGGATAGGGCACTTATTCTCCGCTTCCTGAATATAGAAATAAGGAAAGAATTTCTAAAGAAGAGGCCAACTCTTAAGAAAACCGGTATTTTCTTGGGAGATGACCTTACATTGGCACAAGTGGCACACATGCAAGAGTTGATGCCACAGATCGGGGCAGCAAGAGAAAAGGGGAAAATCGCCTTTTATAGAGGGAAAGTAGTGGTTCTGGACAAGCGCTCAGCATGACGGTGCGAGACCTATAGGGCGACGCTCCGGATAGCGGCGTCGAATTGTAACAGATCATATAGGCTAGATGTAGGTGCCTTTAAGGACAGCTTTAGGGACAGAGACATAGTTTTCTACTCAGAGACACACCAGATACCGGGACAGCGTATGCCACATGTGAAGGGTTATTTATGGGAAAAGGCTGGTCGACCAGACAAGAGATCTCTACGGGGTAGCCGGGGTTCAAGAGTAGTAGCAATCTTATTTAAAGAGGAGCTGAAACCACTACTACAGATTATCAGGAAAGATGAGCAAGCAAGGTATATGTGGGTGGAATGAGAGCCGAGACAGGTAGATTTCTATATATCGTTGTATGCTACTTTCCTCCAAGTACATCGGTCTACTCCTCACCTAAAGGACAGTCCCCTTTCTCCATATTGAATAATGACATATGGGAGTTCTCTAGAGATGGAGACATCGTTCTCCTAGGAGACTTTAATGCCAGAACGGCCAACTCTCAAGCAGTATTCTATGATACTTCTGAGGAAATGCTCAGAGAAGTGGATTTATCACAAGGGGGCTTACTAGAAACTCACAAGATCAAGAACACACTGAATATGGGAGACATCTCATGGAGATGGCAACTATACATGGTTTGGCCATACTTAATGGTCTAGAGAATTTCCCTTTATCTGGGGGATTCACATGCTTCCCGCACATGCATGGGGCCAGTACAGTGGATTCTGTCATGACTTCACCAAGCTTTATTTCTAGTATCGAGGATTTTAAGGTGGGACCCAGACCGGTTGGGATTGCAGTGGATCATGCTCTCTTGACCTTATCAATCTCCTTCCAATACAATGCCTCTCAAGTACAAAGGAAGAAGACACACACAAGATATACTCTCACGCCAGAGACTGATTCAGTCTATGTGGAAAAGATCTATAATAGGATGTGGGCAGCCGAGCCAGTATATACTGTAGAGGAGATTACTTTTCAGTTAACAGAGATACTACATGGAGTAGCACAAGAGGCATACCCACATACTCAACCTGATCAGAAGAGAGGATCTGGGAACATGCCTCAAAACAGTTGGTATGACGAGGAATGCAGAGAGACGAGAACCCAGGTCCAGAAAGAGCTTACACTTGGGATCATCACATATAAGCAGTCTCAGATTGCTCTTCGGCGTATAGTATGTCGCAAGAAAAGGACATTTTTAGCCAAACTGGAGAAGGATTTATATCAGCTCTTCTTGAGTCAGGACTCACATGAGGCCTGGCGCTTATTTCACGAGCACTCACCGCCTCCGACGATTACTTCTCCTGAGATTTGGGGTCAATATGTAACATCATTATACATGGTATCTGGACAGCCTCCATTACCAGATCCGCTAGAGCCATGCCCTGCTACTAGTACTTTCTTTACTACGGAAATGATGGAAAAAGCCATTGATAAGATGAAGACAAGAAGAGCATATGATCATGATGGTTTAGTAACAGAACATCTGATCCATGCCAGGGATCTACTTTCAGAAGTCCTTGCTCGTCTGTTTAATCGGGTCATGTGTGAAGCATTACCTGAATCTTGGAAATTATGTACTATCATTCCTATTTTCAAGTCAGGGGATCCTATGATACCCGGGAACTACCGTACCATTATGGTAGGTGACACTTACCCGACTGTACGCATCCATTCTTGAACAAAAATTGAGTAGATGGGCAGAGAATGAGGGCATAAGGGCAACAGGACAAGCTGGATTAAGAAGGGGTTATTCCACTTAAGATCACATTCTTACGCTCAGAGCCATTATTGAGGAAGGAAGAGCAAATGGGAGAAGGATGTATTGTTGCTTTGTGGATTTTCGGAAAGCTTTTGATACAGTACCAAGGGCCAGATTGATGCGCACGATGCAAGAGTTAGGGGTCCCCAAAGAGATTATTTGGGAGGTCATGGCCTTATACGGGTCAATAACTGGTTATGTACGTACTCCAGAAGGGGATTCCGACATTGTTCATTCTACCGTTGGAGTAAAGTAGAGATGCTCATTGTCCCCTACTTTATTTGGTATGTACATAGATGAGGTATCAGATTACATTGATAGAGAGGGTGAAGAAGTTGCTCAACTTGCAGGGTAATGGATCCCTTTGTTGTTGTATGCAGATGATATTGTATTGATAGCAGAATCACCAGATGGAATGCAGAGGCAGCTAGATGCATTACATAAATTCGCGGAGGATAGTGGACTGTCGGTAAACTTGGGTAAAACCAAAGTTATGGTGTTTAACACCACACCGTAGTGGGTTAGGAGATCGGCACCTACATTTGCATATGGCCAGGATACAAGAGAGTACAGAGATGCATACACATACCTTGGTGTGGTATTTGCAGGACCGAAGTTTACTCTTAACAAAGCAGCGGATGCTAGATTATCCAGAGCCTCTGCGGCCTTGGGAGGGTTGGAGAGGATGTGTTCACAAGTGCAGTTTCAGGAACAAAACTTTGGCTCTTTGATACTGTGGTGGCTTCGGCTATGCTTTATGGGGTCCAGATTTGGGGACCATCTATGGATGAGGATAATTGGAAGTCAATGGAGAGACCTTTGGTATCTATGATTTCCTGAATGATTAGAGCAAAGGCCTCCGTACCACACGCGATTACCCGAGCGGAACTAGCGGCCCCTCCGATAGAAATTGAAGCTCTCACCAGATCAGTGTCCTTTATACACGGTTTGTGGGATACAAATAATTGCCGATATACTAGACTGGCCCTCGAATCCTCTTGACAATTAGCAATGAAAGGGGATACATCATGCTGGAATGCGCAACTGTCCTCGTGGTTTCAGAGATACCAGTTCAGTATGGAAAGATTACCCCGCTTCCAATACTCTCTTGAGGCTCCATCACTGGCAATTACAAGAAGGGAGATTAATAAAATCATCCGACACGATCTTATACAGTTGGATACTAAGAGGACATGGGTAGACCCTACACAAGAATTGGGCACGAAGATGTCCGACTACAAAGAAAACTTCCTACAACTATCTGAAGATGGATTTTTGATTCACCCGAGTTACATGGATACCCACGTGTCTCATGGTTTGAGATGTGCTATTGGTCAAATTCGTACATCCTCACACCAGTTGGAAATTGAATTTGGCAGATTTAGGGGAATCCCACCTGAGAGCAGAATTTGCAAGTTATGCGGAATGGAGCTGGAGACAGAATTACACTATATATGCCACTGCACAGTATACTATTAGATACGTGAGCGTTTTCATTGCCTCTTTAAAGAAGGCTTTGGACCTCTAGATAGAATCATGCAATACCAAGATCAAAGATGCTTAGGCTTGTACCTACTGGAACTACATCGGCACAGGGATAATCTAATGAGAAGACAAAGAGCACTACAGCCTCAGAGGCAGCTCACAGATTTCTTCGGATTGAGAGAAGCAGGAGTGGAAGGAGAAGCAAGAGGCCAGCAGCCAGCACAAAGGAGTAGCCACATTCATACCAAAGGCACCCTAATTGACAGAGCGATTGAGCTTAGGAAATCGAGACGACCACGACCAAGATGCAGAAGCACACTTCACCGGAGGAGACTACAACAAAGGATTAGAAGCATTCTACCAGACACCCAGAATGCTCCTAGTTTATTTAACACTTTGTATTTAGTTTTTCACATTTATTTTCACACTTTCACACTTTTCACACTTAGTACTTTAGTACTAAGGTACCTAGACATTGTAACAGATTCACCACTTTTGTATCAGTTTGGTCTCATAGGTCATTCTGGCCTTTTGAAGACGTTAATATAACATTTCATTTCATTTCATTTCTCTGTGTGTGTGTGTGTGTGTGTGTGTGTGTGTGTGTGTATTAATGGCAGCTCTACATCAAAGAGACATGGATCGCACCTAGACAGCCCCTTCTCCTCAAGATGCTGCATTACACTGAGCACTTCTTGAACATGCTAGACGAGGGGTTCATCCAAAGACCTCGCTAAATGGACACATACATGCCACAGCTCATGAGTGGTAATTGGTCAACTCCGCGTAGCATCACACCGGCTAGAGATAGAAACAGGAAGAGCTGTCCATACCCCCCAAGCTGAGAGGTTCTGCCAGCTTTGCACCAATGCACAGAGAGGGTGATTGAGAACAAGGAGCACTTTGGTGCAGATGTAGAGCATATGAGGGTATCAGAGACAGCTTTTCACAGGACAACCCACACTACGACAGATCATGGAGTCTAGAGATCAATGCCAGTCTGGCCGTTTTCTAGTGGAGTTATACAGATATATAGACACTTGGCACCTATAGCAGCACGCGAGGGTGGCAGATAGTCATAGCTTACAAAATTCTTCCAGAGGACCACCACCCTATTGTCACCCATCACATAGACACACAGAGGTCACCCTACAGCAAGTTGAGACGATCAGAGCTAGGAGACACCCCCGAAGTCAAAGATACACAGCTTCGAGACTCCATCACATGCAGATCCAGGGGATCCAGACTCGCCACCACCAGGTAGCCTAGGAGAGATTTGCTCTGATGCTGGCAGACCCAGCCACGATCACATGTGCAGCCCTTACACCACACCCACTGCCCTTTGTGAACTGATCACATAGGGTCTGACGCTTCCCTATCATGAGCAGACGCTTCCCTATACATGTGTGGGCAAGCTCCTGTTCACCGCATCATTCCCAAGGGGAATGTGTTACCATATTATGGTAGTGATGTGTGTAAACACACTTAGGACCGCCGAGACACTTTCTCCCTCGATAGGAGGGGCTTTTCCCTCCGGCTTCTATATACGCCCATCAATCTAGGGAAAGCGTTCTCTTTAGAAAGAAAATGATTTGAGCATGACAACCGAGGAATTAAATGCTTTCTGAAACAGCTAAAGGATAGCCTTTTCAACTACGATAATCAGTAAACAAGAAGCTGCCTACTAACGGGTTCTAAGGAAGCTTGGTACATCCTTATGACCTTCGTTTACCAACCTTCCACCTTCCCAAAGTCAGAAAGAGAAAATTCACATAACAAAAAGATGACAATAAGATTCTTGAACAAGCAATTTGCAAAGTTGACAGATGGCCATTGATCATATGTGAGGTTCGGTTCATGAACGACTTTCTAAGGAGCGAATACGACCTAGGAGCACTAATAGGCCGCCCTCAATTCGGCACCTGGTTCTTGTCGAGTTGCACATTGGTAGTTGGTTTGTTGGCCATTCTTAGTAGGGCTGTCCAGAGGTGCAATGTCTGCAAGAGAGCCTTTCGAACGTTGAAAGGGGCAGTGGTGGACTTCAAGTTTTCCATCTAGGGTGCCAGCTGGTGACAGAACACTGGTACTAGCTTGCTCTCCAAGGCAACAGAGGACAGCACTGCTCTCCGCATTTGAAATACGTTTTCTGATATCATGCCACTCACAAAGAGCACAGACATCTTATTGTGGACCATACTTAACAGCATAATCTGTTGGGACATCTGTAAGGTATGTTGCTTGAGATCCAAGGGCATGAGGCCGTTGGAATTACAGACAAAAGCCACTTATGCAGGAACGAGAAAGAGGAGAGGGATAATTTATTGGGCCATTGGCCAGAACACAACTGTTTTATGACTTTCACATAGTCAAAACCTTGGTTATTGTTCCAGTTGCCTCCTGAGGCGCTCCTATTTACTTATGCAAAAAACCTTCACTGATGTTGATTTTCAAACTGAAGACTCAACAGTCTGCCTTTGGCAAAATGCAAAAGCTTATAGAACACAACATACAAACAAGTAGCTTAACTCAACAGTCTTCCTCTGGCACAATGCAAAAGCTTCATATTTCTTGGCCAATGAAAAACATGAATTGAAAGACCTCGCCTTTACTACTGACCTTTGTTCGGATACTTGCGAAGCCACCATTGTTATCAGTTGATACCAATCCTGCAAGCAAATTGACCTCATCATTACGAATCATTTTGCTTCCACAATTTACACCACTGCTGACTTCACGATGGATACCTTTGAAAACCCCAACAGCCCCACCATCTTCACCACCCTTCAATTCAATCTGAAGGCCACTTGAACTTACACCACCCATCACCACATCATCCAAAGCACCCCATGCAGGGCCCGTCGGCAGACCCTTGGCTATTGTGAAATTGCACTTTTAGTAAGTAAAAACGGTTAAAGTGTTGCTTATTTAAAAACGTCAAAAGATGCCATTCTACCAGAAATGCTGTATAAAGTCTTGCCATCTCGTAAACCAAGATACTCTTTGACAACTTCAAGCAAATTTTGCATCCCTTGAAACTCGACCATTTCTGGAGAATCACCTTTGACCTGTTAAACAACTATCAAGAGAATCAGGGTTATACCCAATGTTCAAGCTGCACTATAGAAAGAAAGAGATGCACAGTTAATTATGCTAAAACCAAGTAGAAATTTGCAATTATTACAGAATCCGAGTGGCTTTCTCAGTGAAACATCAAAGCTGAAATGCTGAAAATTAGAGAGAAAAAACCAAAAATATCAGCCCACACATCTGGATCAACCCCCATCAATATATTATACACAAAGAAGTGACCAAAGAATTTCCTGCAAATTACAACAATCACTAGCACATCGAGACATTTTGAATAATTATATCAGCACAATATTTTCCCACTTAAAAATTCCAAGTCCATAGGTGTGCACAAGGTCCATTAAGTAGCCAAGCTAGCTTTGTCCGAACAACAAGCCACCCAACCGTAGCCAACACCTAGCTGGGCAAGTGTCTGAGGACAAAGGCGAGCACCTTAAAGACCGTGCATCCCATACCAGCTTGCCTCACCCCTTCGAAGTGAGCTCCATACTCCCCTAACCTCCTGGGCTCTCCACTACCACTGTACAGTTGGAGGTGGTAGACCTTGTACTCAGCAGTTTTTCCCACAATTTTTTTTTTTTCGAGAAAAAGATCCTTCTATTAGTTAATGAAAACTGCCCATAGGGCTACAACCACCTCTGCAAGAGAGGGCTACAACAAGCACGATGGGGAGACTCTCCCAATGAAAAAACAGCATATATACAATGAGGCCAAATCAAGACATGGGAGGAGGGAAGAGCCACACAGGTGGACAGTAGTGCCATCTGAGCACCCCCTGGACTATGGTGTAGAAAGGCCCAGGGCGCCAGAGTCGAAGGAAAGCCTCGCGGTGCTCCCGCATGCGGTCGGAGCTGCCCTGTAGTCCCTCAAGCTGTCCTCTGAGAGTATGGATCAGCTCTAGCCAGAAGTCACGAACAGTCTCTGCTGGTGGCACAGGGCGAGCCTCAAAGATGCGGAAACAGCGGGCCTGCCAGATGAACCAAAGTGTCAGGCCACTGATGAGCTCCCAACACTCCTCTCTCACTGCACCACTCCTGTGGAGTAAGCTCTGTAGCAGGCTGAAGTGTAGGACGCCCCCCCTGCATCACCATCATCCTGCTGGTGGAAGATAGCTCAAAATGAAGTGCCGGGCCCGTGAGGGTGGACCAAGCCGCTGCCCCCAAGTGTACTGTTGAGCCGTGGAGAGAGCAGGCATCAGACGAAGAATTCGTAGCCACACCTGCTGGGCCGAGGGACAGTCCCAAAGACAGTGACGCTGACTCTCCACCAAATGGTCACAAGCTGCACATGTGGCCGAGAGACCACTATGCACTAGCCAGCTCCCTACTGCTGTGGCTCTATGTGTGACCAGCCACTAAAACAAGGTGACTCGCCTCGGCTGTCTGGAGTCCCAAAACCTCTCCCAAAAGTCTGCCAAGAACTCGACTGTGAGACCCTCCTCCTGCCAATGACGTGCTGCAGCGGGGAGGGCCTCTCTCTGTGCTGCTAGTATATGCCATCCAAGCCGAACAGTGTACTGAAAGAAGGGGACTCCTGGGTGGTCTGCAGAAGAGAAGGGGTCCCTCCATAGCCACTCACCAGGATCCCACTACACTCATGCCAGTGGACAGCACTCCCAAGCCCAAAGCCTCCAGTGTCAAGTCTCAAGAGCTGCTGGGTCAGGGTCTATGACGCAAGTCCTCCCACAGATGCCCACAACTCCGATCCTCTGAAAACAGCACTCCGCTACCTGCGGGGCCTCTACTGCAACTCGCTGTAATCGTCCCCCACCTTGAAGCTCAAAGAACAGGGTTGGGACAATCTCTGAGCAGGCCCTGACTGAAATGAGAACCTCCAGTCGTGTGAAGGCTCCCATCCACCGGGGTGCTACTGGCTCGAGAGGCGTGAGCCACTCAGCTCGAACTGACTCTGAGATGTCCTGACACATGTTCTGCACCCCTCTCATGCCCTATAGCTGGAAACCTTGTACCTCCTCTGACAAACCTGTGAACTCTAGCCAGTCATCTAGAGAGCGTGTTGGACCTACTACCATGGGACCCCAGGAAACATGAGGTTGGTAAGTGGCCTCTCTGAGTGCTAACCATGGGGTTCCAGACGAGGGACTGCCGTAGGCGCTCCTCCGTGCACATCGGCTATTGCTGCTCTAGGCCACGCCGTAGGAGCTCCCAAGAACGAAGCAAACTCATAGCGAAACGATCCTCCAGTCTCCTGCTCAAACCAACTCAGCGCATCTCTGTAAAGATCCATCTGGTTGAAGGTTGCCAAGTGCCTCTTGACTGAGGCACCCTGGCACGAAGCCTTTGCAACAAGAACTCCTTCCAGGGCTCCTCACCTGGAAGAAGTCCTCTGACTATGAACTTCCCTAGAAGGGCTCTGCTCTGCTGTGCTGGATCAATGATCCCAAGCCCTCCCTGAGAACAAGGAAGCATGATGACCGACCAAGCCACCTTGGCTCGGGCCATCTGAGTGTCACGTCCTGACCAAAGGAAGTTCCTGATTAGCCTCTCTACCTGGCTGATACAAGAACTCGAGAAGATCCAGCAGGAGGTGATGTACAACATAGTCGCCAACAGCACCTGGTTGGCAACTACTACTCTACCAACGAGCGAACGACAGACGTGCTGAGCTCCAATGTAACAGCTTCTTCTTGATGGACAGGAGAAGAGGAGCAATCTGCTGCTCGGGAGACAAGTCCAAACCAACCTGACAACCCAAGTATCGAACTGCAGTCCCTGGGGGAATCCACCTGAAACCCTCTCCTGGCATCCAATCTGGCATAGGAGCACTACCAACCGAGAAATCCACTGTCTTTCTCCAGTTGATCAGTGCGCCCGATGCACAACAGAAGGTCTCCAGAGCCTGCTCACATCTGTGAAGATTGGCCTCCTGGCCATCTAAGTACAAAGCTGAGTCATCGGCAAACTCAGCGTCCAGTAGCTCCTCTCCTCAAATAGGGAGTGCTAAGCGTCCAGTAGCTCCTCTCCTCAAATAGGGAGTGCTAAGCCCCGAAGACCAACCTGCTCTGACACCAAAAATCTGCTCATCGCCTCCGCATAGAACAGAAAGAGAAAGGGGGCAAGAGGACAACCCTTTCTGACCGAGCGTGTGAGCATGGAGCGCTCACCTCTCCCCCCTGCCAAAAGCACCTGATTGTGAGCCTATCTGTACAAAGCTGACACCCCTCTGATCCAAGCATCTAAGAAGCCCATCATGCGAAGAGTGCCCTCTAGAAAGTCCTAGTCAACTCCGTCGTAGGCCTTCTCAAAATCGAGAAGAAGAATCACAAGGTCCTCACCACGGAGCCGTCCAGGGCAGAAGCCTCCCAAAAAGTAAAGATGTTGTCAAGGATACTGCGTTCCTTGACAAAACCTGTCTGAGTCCCATGTATAAGGCTCTCTAAAAGTGGCTGAATCCTCAAACTCAGAGCCTTGGCAAGAATTTTGTAGGCTGAGTTGAGGATGGTGATGGGGCGCCACTGTCGAATCTCATCCAAGGAGCCACCCTCCTTGGGAATGAGGTAGATCAGGCCCTCACTCATGCTGTCAGGCATCACTCCTGTGTGCAAAATGTACTGAAAAGCACTACAAAGATCTGGGCCAAGCAAGTCCCAGTACTCCAAGAAAAAGCTGGGAGTCAACCCATCCTCACCTGGACAGCTACCACGAGGGAGGGCCCTCAGAGCTATGTGCAGCTCCTCAAGCTGAAGTGGCATCTCTAGCCTCTGGCGCATCTCCTCTGTCACAAGACATGGCATCTGTGCCCAAACCTGCTCCCTGCATGCATCCTGCCGCTCTGACAGAGGCTCAGCCGATAGTAACTCACGGTAAAAGTAAGTAGCGACTGCACGCATATCCTCGGGCTCACAAGCAACTGACCCATCGGGCCTCCTCAACTGACTGACCTTGGCATGCGAATGCCGAGGCCCCACTGTCTCAAAAAAAGCACCAGTCACTTTGTCACCCACCTGAGTCCACTGAGATGCCTGTCGGTGGAAGGCAAACTAATGACGCCTCTCCTCTGTGCTAGCAAGCTCCTATCGAGCCTGCTGTAGCTGCTCCTCCAACCATGGATTGTCTGGATGCTGCTCCTGCATCCTCTGCAGTGAAGCAATGCCCCGTCTGAGACGCTGCTCCGCCTCTCTCGCTGCAGCCCGGCAAGCCAGAGACTCCTAAAGAAAAAAGTGGCTAAGCTGAGCTAGGCCAGAGGCCACTCTGTCTGCAGGTGAATCCTGATTGTCCATACCCTCTGTCCAGAGAGCCTCTACCCTCTCTCTGAGTGCTGAGTCCAACAAGACCCTCTCTGGGATGCGGAGCATCGTGCTCCCACTCCTTTGCCTGTCTGCCACTGTGAGGATCACTGGTGCATGGTCCGAGAAGGAAGTCCCTGCTAGGATGCCCACTGAACCCCCCAAGTCACTGAAGTGGTCACTAGTGTAGAAGCAATCTATCCGCGATAGATTCACTCCTCCCACTCTGCGGTCCGATCTAGAGAAGGCAAGACTGTCTGGGGGCCTCACAAAACCTGAGTGCTGCCATGTATCCGAGACCCTCAAAGTCATACAAAACCTCTCCCAAGCTGCCAACTCGACTCCATGCACAGTAGCATGGCTGCCACCAATCCTGTCAGAAGGGTCCTCCAACATGTTGAAGTCCCCTCCTATACACCAATGATCGGCCTGCGGCAAAGACTCAACAATCTGTGACCAAACCTCTGCATGAGCACTTGCCACATTGGGTGCATAGATGTTCAGGAAGCCCACAAGGCCACCTTGAACCTGCATAGTAATCCACTGAGCCCTTCCTGGCACAATAATCCCTCTGTCTACAATGGCTTGCTGCAATGAGTCTGCAATAGTCATACATACCCCTCCTTGGATGCCTCTAGGTCCAAAAACAGCTGACCAAAAGGTATCATACCGTCCACGCAAAATCTGACCACAACGCCGAATGCAGCTCACACAGATGGTGCTCTTGAAGCATAAGGAGATCAATCTCTCCTCCCACAAGGCAACGTTGAAGCTCCTGACGCAATCGGCCCCGCTGTCGCTGAAACTGGGGCCCACCTAGTCCCTGCACGTTCCATGAGTCGATCCTCATGGGGAGCGAGAGAGAACAGATGCTGCCACAGCAGCAAGACGGGCTATCTTCGAGGCAGGCTTGGATGGGGAGTAATCCGCATCCGAGCGTCCTCTAGATAGGCGTGACTGCAGTGAGTGCCTAGCCCAAGCCCAAGCAGAGCGAGCTGTACGTAACGCAACCTCCTCTGTCCAGGAGTCCTCATGAATGTATACATAGCAAGGCAAACACTGCGTATCAGCAAAGAAGTACACCACAATGTGCCTACATTCTGTTGAGTCTGGGGGTGTCACCGCAAACTTGGCCAATGGCCACAAAGTCTGCAGCATATCTGTAACTCCAAGTTCTCCCATGTGGTGAGAGAACTCTAAGACCTGTGTATGCAACCATCCCACCACTAAGTCAAGGGACCACTCTGTCTCGGTCCTACCACAGAGGGGGAAGGAGAAACCAACTGCTGAGTCCAGGGCCTCTGTCCCCCTAGCGGCGAGGAACAAAACATGGACCCTGAAACAGGCTGCCTCATGGTCTACTGCGGAGTCGCAGAGAAAACGAGTAAACCCGTAGTCGAAGAAGTCCCAACAGCCTCTGATGTCAATGCTCGTCAGCCCACGAGGGATGGCTGAAAGGGAGGATGTCTGAATCTGCAGAGGGGGCCGCAAGAAGAGCTGACCCTCTCGCGCTAGGCGACTCGTGGCAAAGGCGCTGCCAAGAGATCTCCTAGCCGCCGGAGAGGGACCAGTCGCCTGAGCCGACTGAGGAACTGGAGCAGGAGGAGGAGAGGGAGCTTGGGAGAGTGGAGGAGAAGAGGGGCGGGATGGGGCGACAGAGGTAGAGGGGCGGGGTGGAGAGGCGATGGGAACAGAAGGCGGGGAGGATGAGGCAAAGGGAGGGAACTCTGGGGGGGGGGAGCGGTTGTCGAGGGAGAAGCCGAGGTTGAGGCTGGCGTAGGGATCTCCTCTTGCTCGAGAGGACCAAAACGGTTTCCCGTGGGAACCCACTGCTGCTGAGTAGGCACCTGAGGGCCACTCTGAGTGCCAAGCTGACGCTGTGGCCCCTGGCGTTGGCAGCCACGGGCCTGCTGCCACCCCTCCTCCGCTGGATCCGCTGGATCGGAGGGTGGCTCTGCATCTGTACGCTGTGCCACTGGCTGTGGCTGCGAGCCAGCCCTGGCAGGCTGGGGCTGAGGCTGTGGTGCAGGTCGCGGCCTCCTCCATGGATAGGCCTTCACTAGATGGCCCATCTGGCAGCAAATGAAGCACTGGTTCGGGAGGCCCGAGTACTCCACACTCTGTCGAAACCAACCCCCACTCACCCGAGGTAGAAGGATAACCTTCGGGAGCGTGTGGGTATCTCTGACCAAAACTCGAACTGAGGGAATGCCAACCGCCTTGGCAGCTATGATGCTACCGTGCGAGGTGTCTCCAGGACAGTCCCAACGGCGGAACCGATCCTGGAGAGAAGTGGTAGGTACTCCCTCCATAAACCCGGAAAGCAGACTGAGATGGGGATGTCTGCCTCCTCTACTAGAACATCCGAAGCTGGGTCAAAACCATGTCGCCACTATCGAAAGTGGGCACCTGAGGCTCGGATGGCTAGTGGACTCATAGTTATGACCTTGGACGCCATCTCGGAGGACTCAAACTCGATCTGATAGTAACCCCGTCCGAGAATCTGGACATCCAAAATCTTTCCCACCTCTGCGAGAAGGCGGGCCTGGAGAAGGTCTCGCAGCTCTCCTCTGCTAGGTCGGGTGCCGAGAATCTTGCAGATGACCGAGGTCGCCAATCGCTCTACCTCGGCGGCAAGGCTCGCTTGCTCTGTAGGCGAGAGAGCAAGTCGAATGGTGGGCTCAGCGGGGTCGGGCGAGGGGGCTTCTGGCGAGTCCCTCTGTGGCGAAGATGGAGCCTCCATCTGTGTCTACTGCTGTGGCGTAAGAAGAGGACGACGGGAGGGTGCTGCAAAAGGGCGCGCCAACACTGCTCCAAGGAGTTGAAACAGATGCCGAAGGTGCCTAATCTGCAAGGAGTAACCGAGGCGGAGGGCCCAAACTGATGGGTGAACGGGCCGAGTCACGGGGGGGGAGGGGGAGGGGGTGGGGGTGGGGTGGGGGTGGGGGGGGGGTGGGGGGGAGGGGAGGCGATGGCGATGGCGATGGCGAAGGCGAAGGCGCAGCGGGAGTGTACAGCCAGCTGAAACATCAATGTTCTGTAGCAGTCAGGAATTGCTTCGCCTAGACTTTGCTGTTTTTCCCACAGTTTTCAACATCATCAGATATACTTTTCTCACAGCAAGAAATGACACTTTAACCAGCTGGCATCACAAATAGGCAGTTAAGCTGATAAAATCTGACACTCAAAAGCACCATGAAACTTTTCTTATCTAATGATTACACAAGAAGTGCTATGCAAAGCCTTTGAAACTTCATGATACCATGGCTCATTGAGACGTTTTGTAGCCTGTATGGCATAACCTGTATGGCATAACCTGTCTGGCATGGGTCTCTTAGCACAAATCAATGGAAGATAACATATTCAGCTTACAGATCCATCACATGGTTTAAACAAGAAATGCTTTATGAAGTACCTCTGGTGCAAAGAATTTGATACCCTGCAGAAAAGAACAAAAATTCAGAGCTGCTGTTTCGATACTTTCCTGGCTTGAAAACTGTCCTTCCACATAATGCTATGCAAAGAAAAGGCTCAGTAACCTGATAATACTTCTGCCGTTCAGGCGTATCTCCTTCTTTTGGACCAACAATGACAGAGACTGCATTAATAACCTTGTTTACTCCCTTGAAATATGCTGGCAAAAGTGTATCTTTCTTTGTGACATCTCCAATCACCTATGTGCCACATTTTTGCGAAATAGAGAGTCCGTCAAAGTGAGAGAAAAAAGTGTCGCCTACCAAAACGTCACAATCATAAAAACAAGGCAAGAAAATGCAGACATTGAGCAAGGATCATTTGCCAAAAATTAACAAAACAGGTTTAGCAAGTCAGGCACACGAGAGTCCGCATCCTGTAGCATATACTAAAGGAACACAAGAACAATCCCTCCAGTCTCACATAGCTTTAAACAGGGGTGAAGGTCACATATATTCAACATAAAGCCTGCATTTGCAGTGCCCAGTTAATGGACACAAAGAATAATCCGTCTAATCTTACACATCTTAAACATGGAAGGTTCGAGAAGGTCACACACATTACAGCAAGATAGTTGTAGGTTTGGAAAATATCAGAAACCGTGCTGCTTGTTGAAAGGTCCAAATTCAGTCACAATTAACACACATTCATCGTCAAAGTGCTTACTCCCAACATACTATCCAGAGAATGTCTCCCATGCTTAATCTTCTTCATCTACAGAAATTTGAGCATAATATATCATGCTCCTCATGGAACAAACATGCTTGTATCCTTCTTTGCCAAAATCTTCCAACTTTGATTTCTCAGTAATTATTTGATTTCTCAGTAATTATAGAAGTAAACATTAACTAAAAACACATCTAGTTGTCCCATGATCATTGCCCTTCAAGGGGATGACCTGCTTGTTACTTTCAGGCCACAGATAGAGCAAAGAAAACAAGCTAACAGTTTTTTCTTAAGACTTTGAATGGTTATGTACAGTCTTCACATGTGCTTAAGTGCCACCAAAAGCAGCCACTTACTGTGTCTATGTCTGAACCCAGTAGCTGCTTTGCCTTTTCAGCATTTCGCACCTGCCATTAACAAATAGCTAGCTCAATGCTGTGCTCACCCAGCTTAAGATAGCCCATTTTTGAAAACAGTGCACAGCGAAAGCATTCAAACTAAACTTCTTACCAAAACTCGTACTGAATACCCTTTTCTTCCAAGCACATCGACCACTCGTTTCCCAACCCCTCCAGTTGCTCCTGTTACTAGAACTACTCCTTCAGGTTTTATGTTCTTTTGTTCTGACTGCTGATCCGTTGCTGAAGAACCAGTAAACAAGGATGACAAAGCCTCCATGAACTTTCAAGGGGTAAAAAAGAATCATATTAGATTGTCCCATGTAAAGTTAGATCTCTTAGTTCTACAGAAACAGCAAGTTATATAAGCAAGATTGCATCCAATGAGTACCTTACTGAGGGATGGAGGTTCGTTAAAAAAGGTCACAGTCTTCAAGAACCTTCCAAAATCCCAGGGTTGGCGGCCACCATCCGCTCTAATGTTGTGGCTTGTGTGGAAGATAATATTGGGCTTATTCTGCCTTGGCAAGCATTGTAAGCGAATGCCTTGGAATTCAGAAACCAGTATGAGTCCCTGAACATAACGCAGACCCAGTCTTCATCACAAAGGGTAAAGTATCAAGATTCTCGAGGATTAGCACACCTAATTTTCTAATTCAAGTAAGAGCTGAATCCCATATTGACATGCGAATTCACCATAGAAGTAGGAAATAAAGTCAACAGAAGACAAAGCCTCTGTCAGTGCAGTTCATCGTGTGTTTTCTTGAGGTAATCTCAAATCAGCCCTACATCTAATTGAGTTATCGTTGACCCCTCCCTCCTCTAGAGGCACACTTCCTAGAGAACCTTTTCTTGTGCAGATGTACCTATGGCAGAGAGGGATCCCGAGCACAAAGGGAAGTAAGATATCCGGCGGCTGACTCAGAGCCTCCAAATGCATGACCAAAACTGTAACTGGAAAGCAGAACTGAGTCGCTGTGCTGAGACCAGTGCCCCGACTGGTGCTGCCGTAGAAAGTTCTGCTGCCTGATAAGAAGTGTATTCTAAGAAGAAGACTGGCTCCCCATTAGTCTGCTCAGAGGGCCACTGCCACTCACCAAGATCCAAATCAACTCTGCCAAGGGACTCCATCTTAAATCCATAATCTCCAAAGATCAGCCTCCTTAGTGGGGAAACAGGATCAACACAAGATCACTTGCCAAGGGAGACCCACCACTCAAATAGGCTGCAACTGGTTACTCAAGTCCGGACACTCATCACACGGCTGCCCACTATGTCCTACGCTATTTGGTATGTATGTGGATGAGGCTTTATACTACATTGAGAGGGATGGTTATAGAGGAGCACAGTTGGCAGGGACATGGATCCCATTATTGTTATATGCTGATCATATTATGTTGATCTCTGGTTCTCTAGAGGGATGCAGCGTCACTTGGATGATTTACATGCATTTGCCCATGATAGTAGATTGTTTATTAATCTTGGCAAAACCAAGATTATGGTGTTTAACACCAAACCGCAGTGGTCAGGAGGTCAGCACCTACATTTACCGATGGTCATGAGCTAATGGAGTTTACTGATGCATACAACTACATTGGGGTAGTCTTTAGTGGGCCAGTGTTTTCATTGAGGAGAGTAGCAGAGAATAAACTGACCACAGCTTAGGCAGCACTGGGGGATTGGAGAGGATGTGTTTGTAGGTTCAGTTTTAGGAATCTCTTTGGCCTTTTGACACTCTCGTGGCTTCGGCTATGCTATCCGGAGTTCAGATATGAGGACCCTCAGTGGATCACCATGGAAGGTCTGGTAGCATTGATGGATGGAGAGGTGTGGAGAGACCTTTGGTTTATATTATCTCTCGGATGATTAGAGCCAAGGCTTCAGTACCAAATGAGATTATTCGAGCTAAGGTGGCTGCACCTCCCATAGTGGTTGAGGCACTTATTCGACCAGTCTCCTTTATACACAGTTTATGGGACCTCCCCAGAGATAGATATGCCCGGGTAGCCCTTCAGCCCTCCTGACAACTAGCGCAACAGGGGACACAGCCTGCTGTTATGGACAAATGACATCATGGTTTCATTTACATGGTTTCAGCATGGACAGATAGTCCCCCCTTCCAATACTCTCTGGATACACCCTCTTTGACTCTCAGAAGGACACAGATCACTAGACTCATCCGTCGTGACTTGATTCAGCTAGATACCTAGGACGACATGGATACAACAAACACGGGAGTTGGGCACGAAGAAGGCTTTCTATAGAGAGCATCTTCTCCAACTCATGGAGATGGCTTTGTGACTAGGCCCAGATACATGGATACACACTTATCTCATGGGATACAGTGTGCTATTGGTCAAATATGCACATCTTCGCATCAGCTTCAGGTTGAGACTGAAAGATTTGGAGGGGGAGTACCAACAGATGCCAGGATATGTCATTTATGCTACTTGGATCCAAAGATAGAGCTGCACTACATATGTGATTGCCTAGTATACTAGCAGATACGTGGCCGCTTTCATTGCCTATTCAGAAAGGGTTTGGACCACTTTCTAGAGTCATGAAATACCAGGACCAGAGATGTCTTGGACTATTTTTAGTAAAGTAGCACTGACATCATAGTTACCCGGAATGCGGAATGGGAACAGCGGCCGGTTCCCTGCAGAACGGGGGAAAGCCCGAGGGGTCCAAAACGGAACGGAACGGCGCGGAACAGGAGGCATAAAAAACATCCAAATAATGCAATTTTTAGCTCTATTTTTCTAAATACAAGTAGTATGAGGCCATGGATTATGTGAGAAAGAGGGGGAGAGGGAGAAGAAGAGAGCTTGAGCCTTGAGCCTCGTAGACTTGAAAGTTGAGACGACTCAAGAGATTCTCGAATCTTCAATGGCAAATGTGTTTGATGTAGGCTTGACTTCTTAACAGCTTGAGAGAGAGAGACAGGTAGGAAGAGGGAGAGGGAGAGAAACTACGAGAGAAAGATACATAAGAGCTTGAGACTTGAGAGAGGGAGCTTGAGAAAGTAGATACATAATGCCAACCTTGTGCATTGTCACTTGTGAAGGTAAGGGATGGGGGGGGGGGGGGCATTTTATAATGGGGAGCTGAAAATTCTGCCCCCAAATTTTGGCCGTTTTTTATTGCTGCCCAGCCGTTCTGAAGCCGTTCCGCACCGTTCCGGGACGTTCTGGCAGCCCCGTTCCAGTTTGGCCAGGCTGTCCGGAACGGCTGGGCCGGTTCCACATCCCTAGGATCCCGTTCCTTGGTAACTATGGCAGACATAGCAAGAGAGCTTGTTGAGGAGATTAAGGGCAAGCCAGTCTCAGAGGATGTTCACACAGTATCGACTCATCTCCATTGAGATTGCATCACTCACTGTATCAGCCCTTCACTAATTGTATCAGCTATACTCATACCCTACACAGCTCCAGTTAGCTGCTTAGCTCACTTCCAGCAGTTTAGGATGTCACACTATCTTTTCCAATACCATTAGTCCTTTCTTTTTCGTACTCAGACACTGTATCAGATTCACCACTTTGTAACTTTTTGGTCTCATAGGTCACTTTGGCCTTTTGAAGACGTCAATATATCATTTCGTTTCGTTTCATCTCTCTCTCTCTCTCTCTCTCTCTCTCTCTCTCTCTCTCTCTCTCTCTCTCGCGCCCCTGCCCCTCGTGCTTCCCCCTTGCTGCTCCCTCTCTCTCCCGCTGCCCGCCCCGCTCCCTCTCTATCGCACCCCCTGCTGCACATGCCCCTCGCGCTCCCTGCCCACCCCTGCCCCTCGCGCTTCCCCCCTGCTGCTCCCTCTCTCTCGCGTTGCCCGCCCCGCTTCCTCTCTATCGCCCCCCCCCCCCCCCCCCCCCCCCCCCCCCCCCCTTTTAATTTTTAATTTAATGTTAGTTTTAACCCCCCCCCCCCTCCTCCGTCTATCAAACCCCCCCCCCCCCCCCCCCCCCCCCCCCCTAATTTAATTTAACTTAAACTTTAAGTTTTTCAACTATTCCCCCTCCCCCTATCTATCGCCCCCCCCCTCAGTCTATCGCGCCCCCCCCCCCTTTCCCCCCTCTTCAGTCTATTGCGCCCCTTCCCCCCCCCGCCCCTCTTCTATCTATCGCGAAACCCCCCCCCCCCCCTCTCCTCAACCTATCTATCGCACCTCTCTCTCTCTCTCTCTCTCTCTCTCTCTCTCTCTCTCTCTCTCTCTCTCTCTCTCTCTCTCTCTCTCTCTCTCTCTCTCTCTCTCTCTCTGATTCTCTGGGCCTCACCGTAATGGATCCACTTGAAGAAGACCCTGATTCTTTGGGCCTCACCGTAAGGGATCCACTTGAAGAAGACCCTGCACAGGACACGGAAGCCGCCAATGTCTCACCTGTTTGCAAGCCACGAGCAAAGGCAACCTTCGTGCTCACGAATAAGCGGATGGCACAGATGGAGAGGGAAATGAAGGAGTGGAAAACAGAGATGGAAGGATGGTGGAAGGAGAAGGCCAACCTACTTCAGATGGTCTTCAATGAGGGCGCACAGTGGAAGAAGGAGAAAGAGAGCCTTAACGCAGAAATACAGACACTCAAAGAAGAAGTCTCAACCCTCAAACAGGAGAACCCAAACGCCGAGATACGGGTACTCAAAAAAGAAGTCTCAGCCCTTAAACAGGAGCTTGCTGATAGAGTAAGCAATGGACTAGAGGAAGGCGAATTTCAACCCTCAGTAATAGATGAAATCAAGTGTGGCAAAGACATCTTCATGGGCGGAGATGATAACAAGGACACAGAAAAAGGCGGACGAGGCTGAAAAATGGATTGAGGTCGCCAAGAAAGGGAAAGGTCAAGAAACTCCTTGTACACCGACGCTTATCAACATGACTCTCGAAGAGGAACAAAGAAGGCGGATGCGAGCACTGCATGTGAGAGTGACCGGTCTCAAAGACATAAACAATGTGGAGAAAGAGGTCACAAGCCTTACATCCATGATGGGGATGGAAAAGCCTCTGCACACAAAGGCATGGAGGGTAGGTAAGAAAAGTGATGGCACGGGTGAGTCTTCAAAGGGGAGAGCTCTCATACTACGCTTTCCCTCGCTGGAAGAGAAGAAGGAATTCTTGAGGAAGAGGCCTACTCTCAAAAAGACAGGAATTTTCCTCGGTGATGACCTGACTCTCTCACAGCTCGCACATATGAGAGAGGTAATGCCAGAGATTACAGCGGCAAGGGAGAAGGGAAATATAGCCTTCTACAGAGATGGACGGGTGGTGATTTTAGAGCGGCGTACTGCATGACGGTGCAAGACCTATGGGACCACACTGAAGATGGCTACCTGGAACTGTAATGGGTTTATGAGGTTGGACGTGCGCGCATTTGAGGAGAGTTTCAAAGACAAGGATATTGTGTTCTTCTCAGAGACTCATCAGGCCCCTGGACAGGTAATGCCACATGTGGTAGGATACAGATGGGAAACAGCTCATAGGAGAAATGCGAGATCTGAGCACGGGAGTAGAGGTTCAGGAGGAGTAGCAGTGCTATTCAGAGAGGAACTACAACCATTACTGCATATTGTACGAAGAGATGATCATGCTAGATATATGTGGGTGAGACTGAGACCTGACACAGGTCGATTCCTATATATTGCCATATGTTACTTTCCTCCCAGTACATCAATGTATGCCGCATCCAGAGGGCAGGCGCCTTTCTCTATCCTAGATGATGACATTTGGGAGTTTTCTAGGGATGGTGATATCATTCTCCTAGGGGACTTCAATGCCCGAACGGGGAACTCGCAGACAGTCTTCTACGACACGTCAGATGAGATGCTTAGAGAGCTGAATGTGGGTGAATTGGGGCTTGACAGATGCTCAGATGACAGAGAGCAAACGGAGTATGGGAGATACCTCATGGAAATGACGACTACACATGGATTAGCCATACTTAATGGCTTACAGTGATTTCCTGGAGCAGCCGGTTTCACATGCTTTCCACATAGACATGGGGCCAGTACAGTGGATTATGTTATGACCCAACCGAGCTTTATCCCCTGCATTCAGGATTTCACAGTGGGAGCCAGGCCAGTGGGCATAGCAGTAGACCATGCTCTCTTGACACTATCCGTTAAATTTCAATATAGTACAACCCAGACATCAGGAGGCAGGTCACACACCCGCTATACATTTACTCCAGAGACTGATTTCGTTTATTCAAAGGAGATCTGGCACCGTCTATTGGAAGGCACAGCTGGCACAAATGGTACAGGCCTCTCAGTGGAGGAGTGCACCACGCTACTGACTAAGACATTGCACGAGGTTGCATCAGTGGCATACCCACACACTCAGCCGGGCAAGAGACGACATTCTGGGAGCATGCCCCAGAATAGTTGGTATGATGAAGAATGCAGAGAGATGAGAGACCAGCTTCAGAGGGATCTTCTTTTAGGAGTCATCACTTACAGACAGTCTCGGATTGCTTTCCGACGCCTTGTGCGACGGAAGAAGCGAGCTTACCTAGCCCAAATGGAGCGAGACTTGTATCAGATGTTCTTGAGTAGGGACTCAGGAGAGGCATGGCGTCTCTTCCATGAGCACTCCCCTCCCCCAGTGATTACTTCATCTGAGGTGTGGGGCCAATATGCGACATCATTATATACGGTTCTTGGACAGGAACCCCTTCCAGACCCTACCAAGCCTTGCCCAGCTACGAGCACTTTCTTTACACCTGAGATGGTACAAAGGGCCATTGACAGAATGAAGACCGTGAAGGCATATGATCATGACGGTCTAGTATCGGAGCACTTTATACATGCCAGGGATATGCTGATGGAGGTTCTCGCAGTGTTGTTCAATCGTGCCATGTGTGAGGGATTACCTGAGACTTGGAGATTGTCTAATATTGTGCCCATCTTCAAGGCTGGTGACCCTACAGAGCCTGGGAACTACCGCACTATCATGGTTGGACACACATTGGCGCGGTTGTATGCATCCATCCTGGAGCAACACTTGAGTAATTGGGCAGAGGGCAAGGGGGTACGAGCAAAGGGTCAAGTCGGCTTCAGGAGGGGTTTCTCCACTCTTGATCATATTCTGACACTCAGGGCCATCATTGAGGAGGGCAGAGCACATGGGAGACGAATATATTGTAGCTTTGTGGACTTTCGCAAAGCATTTGACATGGTACCAAGAGCTCGATTGATGCGCAGACTACAGGAGATGGGGGTGCCCATAGAGGTGATTTGGGGGAGTATGGCTTTGTACAGATCAGTGATGGGACGGGTACGCACTCCGGAAGGGGTATCTGATTTCGTTCACTCTACCATTGGAGTGAAACAAGGCTGCCCATTGTCTCCTGGTATGTATGTTGATGAGGTGTCTGATTACATCGATAGAGAGGGTGACAGAGGTGCACAGCTGGCAAGGACGTGGATCCCATTGTTGCTATATGCTGATGATATTGTGCTGATATTTGACTCGCCAGAAGGTATGCAACGATAGTTGGATGCACTACACAATTTTGCAGAGGATAGTGGATTGAGTGTTAACCTAGGTAAAACCAAGGTTATGGTGTTTAACACCACACCGCAATGGGTCAGGAGATCAGTACCCACTTTCAAGTATGGTCAGGAGATTGTGGAGTATACAGATGCATACACTTACCTGGGGGTAGTCTTTACTGGACCGATATTTTCCTTGAGAAGAGCAGCAGAGACTAGACTAACTAGAGCTGGTGCGGCTCTGGGAGGAATGGAGAGGATGTGTTCACAGGTTTAGTTCCAGGAACCTAGGACAAAGTTATGGCTCTTTGATACTTTGGTTGCCTCTACTATGTTATATGGGGTGCAGGTCTGGGGACCTTCTATAGGCCAGGATGGGTGGAGGCGTATGGAGAAGCCCCTAGTATCTGTGATCTCTCGGCTTATTAGAGCCAAGGTTTCTGTACCGCATGATATCATTCGAGCGGAATTAGCTGCCTCCCCTATGGAGATTGAGGCGCTCACAAGATCAGTCTCCTTTGTACACAGTCTGTGGGATACTACCAGAGACAGATATGCCAGGGTGGCTCTAGAGTCCTCCAGACAATTAGCTCTTGACGGGGATACATCATGCTGGTATGCTCAGATGACATCATGGTTTCAGACACATGGTTTCACCATGGACAGGTTGCCTCCTTTTCAATACTCTCTTCAGGCACCCTTGAGGTCTCTGATACGGGTAGAGATTAATAGACTCATCCGTCAGGATTTGATCCAGTTGGACACGAGGAGGACATGGATAGAGCCGTTACAAGAGTTGGGCACAAAGATGGCTTTCTATAGAGAGCATCTTCTCCACCTCACGGGGGATGGGTTTGTAATTCGACCTAGCTATATGGACACGCATCTTTCGCATGGTTTGCGTTGTGCCATTGGCCAGATATACACGTCCTCACATCAGCTCGAGATTGAGACTGGCAGATTCAGAGGGACACCAGCAAATAACAGAATATGCCGCTTATGCCATCTAGAGCCAGAGACAGAACTACATTACATATGTCATTGCACAGTGTACTATGAGATACGAGGCCGTTTTCACTATCTATTCATCTAGGGTCATGAGTTATGAGGATCAAAGATGTCTTGGGCTTTATCTACTTGAGTTACACAAGCATAGAGAAACCTTACTGAGGAGAGGTGAAGAGAGACATCCCCAGAGACAGATCACAGATTTCTTTACACTAGATACTGTACACCCAGAAGAACAGACAGAGGAGCAACCAACGACGGTGGAGAGGTCTACCCGCACTACTGGCATTCTCATAGACAGAGCATTGGAGCTAGGGAGATCTAGACGACCCCGAGGGAGGAGAGGAGCTACACAATTTCGAAGGAGGCTATGGCAAAAGATTCAAGCTACACTCTTTTGTCGTCCAGAGTGCAGATGAAGATGGATCTCTACTCCCCTCCCATATTGTCTTCACATTGTACTGCTTAGTTTAGGATCCCGCAGTATTTATATTTTGTTATCCTAGTTTAATTTATTTTGTTAATCTGACTTTGTATCAGATACACCGCATTGTAACTTTCTGGTCTCATAGGTCACTTTGGCCTTTTGAAGACGTTAATATAACATTTCATTTCATTTCTCTCTCTCTCTCTCTCTCTCTCTCTCTCTCTCTCTCTCTCTCTCTCTCTCTCTCTGTTTTTAGGTCTCTTGGGATAGTTTCCTACGACGTTGAAACTCTTTTCTTCTTCTTCTTCTTCTTCTTCTCTCTCTCTCTCTCTCTCTCTCTCTCTCTCTCTCTCTCTCTCTCTCTCTCTCTCTCTCTCTCTCTCTCTCTCACTGTTTTTAGGGTTTCGTCACCTCTTTTTTGTTGTTTTTAGGGTTTTGTCATTGTTTTTTTTTTTCTGTTTTTAGGGTTTCAAAACTGTTTTTTGGCTGTTTTTTAGGGTTTTGCCACTGTTTTTTGCTGTTATCTAGGGTTTTGTCACTGTTTTGTGCTGTCTTTTAGGGTTTCAAAACTGTTTTTCAAGGTTTTGTCATTGTTTTTTAGGGTTTCAAATATGTGTTTTGCTGTTTTTAAAAGTTTCGAAGCTGATTTTCTTTGTTTTTTAAAGGGTTTCACAAGCGTTTCTTGCTATTTTTTAGAGTTTCTTGCATTTTTTGTTTATTTTAGTTCTCTCTCTCATGGTCTCCCTCCATTGGGCTACCCATTGACCCCCTTTCACATGGCCTCTTCAGTGGCTATAGCCCGCCTCCCTCTCAACATGAAGTTCTCGATTACGCGTTATCAAGGATGATGAGGAGAAGTCATGGGCCACGGTCATCTCCGCAACACAAAAGAAAGTAGAAGAGGCCGAAAAATGGATTGAGGTCACCAAGAAAGGGAAAGGTAATGAAGCACCTTGTACATCCACTCTTATTAACATGACCCTCGAAGAGGAACAAAGGAGGAGGATGCGGGCTCTACATGTGAGGGTAACCGGCCTCAAGGACATAAACAATGTGGAAAAAGAGGTCACAATCCTCACATCCATGATGGGGGTGGACAAGCCTTCACACACAAAGGCATGGAGAGTGGGCAAGAAGAGTGGTGGCCCGGGAGAATCTTCAAAAGAGAGAGCTCTCATACTTCGCTTCCCCTCCTTGGAAGAGAAGAAGAAATTCCTAAAAAAGAGGCCTACTCTCAAGAAGACATGTATTTTCCTCGGTGATGATCTCACTCTCTCCCAGCTTGCGCATATGAGAGAGGTAATCCCAGAGATTACGGCTGCAAGGGAGAAGGGAAAGATGGCCTTTTACAGAGATGGTCGGGTGCCGATTTAGAGCGGCACTCCACATGACGCTGTGAGACCTATGGGACCACACTGAAGATGGCTACTTAGAATTGTAATGGATCTATGAGGTTGGACGTTGGTGCCTTTGAGAACAGTTTCAGAGAGAGGGACATTGTTTTCTTCTCAGATACTCATCACGCCCTTGGACAGCTTATGCCACATGTGGTGGGATGCAGACGGGAGACAGCCCATAGGACAGTCGGGAGATCTGAGCATGGGAGTAGAGGTTCAGGAGGGGTAGCAGTGCTATTTAGGGAGGAGTTACAGCCACTACTACAAATTGTACAGAGAGATGATCATGCTAGATACATGTGGGTGAGGCTGAGAGCTGACACAGGCCGATTTCTAAACATTGCTATATGTTACTTCCCCCCCAGTACATCAGTATATGCTACACCCAGAGGAAAGTCGCCTTTCTCTATACTAGATGATGATATATGGGAGGTTTCTAGGGATGGTGATGTAACAGACTTGGACACTCCAAGTCAAGAATCTACCGCGACAGCACAAATAACCACTTCAAAAACAGTTCACAGTTCACAATTGATTCGCCCGTGCCTAGAGATATTGACCCCAAAGACTGGCGCCCCTTTCGGTATTTCTTTTTATATTAATCTGTGTTCAAAGTACAAGAGTGCGGGCAGACGCTCACACTCGGACTCTGTGTCCAGATGCTCTGAGTTGTGAGAGGCCTGCTCACATATAAAAAGTTACAAGGGATGCCAAAAGCAGAGCCCCAAAAGCTGAAAATAAAAAGCCCATAAATAAAGCAAAGGCTCTTTCTCTCTCTTGCTTATAAAATAAAACAAGTTCCAAAAAGTTGTCCAATCAAAAGCTTTTAAAATAAAGCAGAAGCTTTTTTTCTCTCTCATTCTTCTATGCTTTTATAAAATAAAAGCAAAAGCTTCTCTCTCTCTCATCTCTTGCGTTGAGTAAAAGCAAAAGTCAAAATCTGCCCAGCTTTCCGTAAATCACACTGGTGTCCGTACAGCGGGCCACGTGTCAGCCCACCACATCAGCAAATCAGGATTAGAGTTAGGGTTAGGGTTTCAGCAAAATTAGGTTTTTTGATTTTAGGGTTAAGGTTTCAGCAAAATTAGGGTTTTGGGCAACCACGTCATCACTTTGTGACATACCCCCCTCTTGAAAGCATTGTAATCGCCCTCGATTACGCCTGCAAAACAAACAGAGGCCATAAACCGTCTTAGCAGACACTGACTGCTAGTACCTACGTACTAGGAACACACATCTAGCACATGTACCAATCGACAGTCACATCACATGACATCACAAGACATCACTGGACATCACATGACATTAAACATTCATTCGGATCTTAGACCATGATTTATCGGCAATGTAGTTAGCAATCGCATCTAGATCCAACCGGGACCTCATCGATGTCTGATTGACTAACCCCTATTGCAACCACGTCTATTCGAGATCAAGTAGACCAAAATGCTGCAGGTATTTCGTCTATCAGTTCCTAACTCACAAACAAGTCAAGAACAAATTAGTTTCATATTCTGGAATTCCATTTCATAAAGTCATCCAACAGAATACTATCAGCTCTCAATATCCCTGAAGCTCAAAGAGACATCAGTGACTCTAGTATTCAAAAATTGAGGCATCTGTTGACAAAGGAGCGGAGTAACTCCCCTCTTGTGCAAACGCACTAAACCATATCTCCGGCCAAGCTGAATTATGGGTTCCATTTGGAATAGACTATGCTAAACCAAAAGCTTCAAGGTAAAGATTCACATTCCGAGGAATATCTGCTAGGTCTTCCTCCTCCATTCGTTTCGCATCCAATGCGAAGTAGGTCTTGAATTTAAACAAGAACTATCAGTTCGCTTTACCTTCTTTCTTTCTTTCTCTGCCAATTTTTGTTCTCAAACGAGTATCTGCTCGTTTTCATCCAATTCGGGTTGCACCTCCGGCTTCCCATCATCGGGTACATCGCCTTCAAAAGGCTTTAAGAGACTCACATTAAAAAAAAACATTGTGAATCCTCCAAGTATGCTGGCAGCTTCAGTCCAAAGGAGATATCATTCATCTTTTTGGAAAACCTAGAAAGGTCCACACTATGTCATGCTAAGCTTACAAAGAAGCCGCTCCTTTCCCTTTTGTTTTCTTTCTCGGTCGTGCCTTCCCATAATGTAAGAGCACCCAATTCTTCTCCTTCAATTTCAAATCGCGACAATGGCAATCTGCTGCCTTTTTTTATCTTTCCTGAAATTTCTGTAAAGCCTTCCGGACCAAGTCCCTCGTAAACTCGTCGGCTTCAAAGTAAAGTCTTATCTTTCGCGCTAAGGAAGGGTAGAACCTTCGTAGCAAATTCAAAAATCTCAAATGGTATCTTCCCCATTAGGCATATTCCACCAAAGGTAAAAACCTTTCCCAAGTAATCTTCTGATCCAAACCAAGAAGACTTCAACAAATCCTGTACCACTGAATTAGCAATCTCTAATTGCCCATCAGTCTGCGGTTGGAACAAGAACTGCAATCGCGTGCCTATGTCCTCCCAAATAGCCGTCCAAAACAAACTCGTGAACCTGGGGTCTTGTCGGAGACAATCGTCTCAGGCATGCCATGTAATCTGAAGACCTGGGCAATAAACAATCGTGCCCACGCTATGTTCTGGGGAGATGAAATCCATTGCAATACTTTCCCACAACGAATGGGTATGGGTAAAAAGGCTGTAACAATCCTTGTGCTTTATGCCTGTCAAACTTGACCTTCTTGCATACCAAGCAACTGCGCACAAACTCGTCCACATCCTTCTTGAGTCTCGGCCAAAAGACGTATTTCTCTACCCCTTTCAAGGTGGTAGCAATGCCGGGGTGACCCGTATAAGGTGGACAGTGGCATTCGGTTAGAACCTTTTCCCTCAACGGCTGTGTAACACACAACATGGTTTTCTTCATCAAGTAGCCATCCCGAATGGAATAGTCCGCTACTATCTCCCCTTTCTATATTCAACTGAATACATCTGCAAAATCTGTTCTGTAGCGTACTGACCGACCATGTCCTCGAAGTTCCTATAATGTATCGCGGAAATAGCCAGAACCAATGGCTTGCGGAACAAAGTATTTGCCACCAATTTCTTATGTCCCTGCACATGGACAATCCGGAAGTAAACCGTGACAAGAAGTTTTACCCACCGCATCTACTTTTTCCGATAGCTGCTTCCATGACAAGAAGTAGCTTAAACTCCCATCATCTGTGAAAAGCGTAAAATCGGCTCCGAGTAGGTAATGCCGCCACTGAATAAGAGCATGGATAACCGCCAAAAGCTCTTTCTCATAATTCTGTGCTGTCAATTCCGGCCTTGAGAACAATCGGTTCTCGTAAGCAATGACATGGCCTTCTTGCATTAAGACCGCACTCACTACGACCACAAGCATCACAATATACTTTAAATGACTTATGCAAGTCTGGCAAAGTCAAAACCGGTCCCGTAGTCAATTTCTCTTTCAAAGTCTGAAAGGCAGTCACCTCTGTTGGTCCCCACGAGAAAGGGACTCCTTTCTACGTCAAGATATGCAAAGGGGAAGCAACCTCTGCAAACTTTCGAGTGAACCTCCTGTAGTACGAACACAGTCCCAAGAAGCTTCTAACTTCATGGACATTCTTCAAATCAAGCCAATCACGGATAGTCTCTATCTTGGCCGGATCCATCTGCACTCCTGCTGCTGAGACAATGTGTCCCAAAAAGTGTATCTCTGGTAGGAAAAGTTCAATTTTCTTTGCATTAATCACTAACTTGTGATCTCATAATGCCTGAAAGACCTGAAGCAGATGATCTCTATGTTCTGCCTCATTCTTGGAGAAAACAATGATATCGTCAAAGAAAGTGCCAACAAATAGCCTGTACTCTCGAAAAATCATGTCCATCATCCGGTTAAATGTCGTAGGAGCATTGGTTAGGCCAAAAAGCATCACCAAAAACTCGAATAACCCAAAAGTCGTCCGAAAGGCTGTCTTGTAGACGTTGCCCGACGCGATTCGGATCTGATGATATCCACTCTTCAAGTCAATCCTGCTAAAGCACGAGGATCCCTGAAGTCGGTCAAGTATATCATCGATTCTAGGAATCGGAAGTCTGTTCTTGATGGTGACTTTGTTGAGAGCTCTATAATCGATGCACATTCTCCAAGATCCGTCTTTCTTCAAAACCAACAACACTGGAGAGCATTACGGTGAAGTACTAGTCTGGACAAGACCCTTTTCCAAGAGGTCTTCCACTTGGTTCATAATCTCTTCATTCTGTGAGATCGGCTCACACAGTAAGGTGGCCGGTTCGGTGGCGTGCTTCCAGGTATCAGATGAATGGTATGATCTTCAGGACGAGCAGGTGGTAACTCGCCTGGCAGGCCCTCTGAAAAGCAATCGGCATGAGTGTGGAGAAAATCTTAGCGTTCTTTTGTTCAGGTCAAAGCATTCTCGACCTTCATCCATCATTCAGTCTCTTCCAAAAAAAAGTGAGTAAAGAAATTAAAGTTCATCAAGCACAATCTCTGAGCCCTTCATTTGTCAAAGTCACTTTCCAAGCCCAGTAGTCAACCACGGCGTTGTTGTTGTAGTACCAAGGGATTTCGAGTTGAATGTCACAACCTTCCAAGGAAAATACGTAAAACTCCTCATGCCCTAAACACCCCTGTCATTGCAAACGAAGTTTGCCAATGCTCGGTGTAATGGCAACATCCCGTCCGGGAGCCACTCGAACTACCTCCGCCTGTGGCCTCAACCTATCAGACGTAATTCCAAATCGAGCCGCCAATTCCAAGTGAAAAGAAGTTGGCCTTAGCTCCTTCAAAAGAGCTTCCTGATCTTTCACTTTGCCCCAAAAGCGGTAAAGTTTGTACTTTCATTCATTTGATTCGGTTCAGGCCCCATGTAATGTGGTACAAGTTTTGCTCTTTATCTGCCTTTTCTGCCACGTCTCTCAGCTGCTTTAGAACTTTTTGGCCTTTCTTCATCCTATTCATTCGGTGCCTTGCTAGGGCACTTCGCGGAGATATGCCCAGTTTCCCTACATTCAAAGCACTTCCCCTCCTGAGCCCTCTCGTGAGGAGTAAGCTTGGGTCATGCATCCTTATCTTTCTGTTCTGGGTTGCTCTTTCTCTTTCTACTTTCATTTTTCAAAGTTTGTTCGACTCTTTGTGTCATGATCTCATCTGTGGGGTAGGTCAGACTGCCAGAGTGAGTAGCAAAATCCCGTTTCACATGACTCATCAACTCCTGAATGGACGCTGACTTCTGTTCCAAGTAGTGATCTCGTATCTCTATAGGAAGACCCAAGGTAAACCGCTCAATCTGTTCCTTGAACAAGATCTTCTTGAATGAAGAGGCGGGTAGAAAAGAGCTCTAGAATCTCTCGCAATAAGCGTCCACTGTATCCTTCTTGGTCATTCGAAGATGGTTCCAAGCAGTTCGTATGTCGCATTCATACTCTCGAGTCAGCCAAGAAGAAACAAAAAGCCTCTTGAATTTCAGCCATTTAACTCGCGCACTCTTGCTTAATAGAAGCGTGGACCACCAAGTTCGAGCATTCCCTTTAAAGTAAGAGACAGCTCTCCGAATCGAGTGCTCTGAGTAACATCCTTCCGCAAAAGCGATGTCAAACTGCTGTACAAAAGACAAAGCCTTCGAAGCATCTCTATATCCGAAAACGTGTCAAATTTAATTGATTGTCCACCTTCTTTAAACTCTCAGACTTTCTTGCTTTTGTCTTCCAGAAAGTCATATTGGTTGGCTTTGTAAAAATTCTTCTTCTTTGCATAAAAGTTGCTCTCATCGGAGTCTGAACTCTCTGTAGACGAGTCCTCTGTAGAACAGTCACTCACTGGGCGAGATTTAGACTTCTTTGCCTTTTTCTTGCCCTTTCGGAAGCGTTGTTTCTTGCTTTGTTTTTTGCCTTTTCGGTCTTCTTCGCTCGAGTCAGATGAGCTGAAGAACTATCAGAAGAAGAAGAAGAAGAAGAAGAAGAACTGGGTACTCCTTCAAATCGAACTCGCTTCTTCTATTACTTTGCCTTGTCAAAAGTCGGCTCTGAGAAGTGAAGCCCTCACCACGTATTTAAAGGTACAAGGGATGCCCGAAAGCAGAGCCCCAAAAACTTTTAAAATAAAAAGCTCTCTCTCTCTTAGAGTCTTTTTTTTATAAAAAAAGCAAGTTCTCTCTCTTTCTCATGGCGTGGAGAAAAAGCAAGATTCGTGTCGCTCATCATTTAAAAATATATATATTTTTTTATTATTATTAATTTTTTTTTTAGCCTCCGCGATTTCCTGAAATTAGGGTTTTTGGCAAAAATTAGGGTTTCTGTTGTCCGCCACGTCATCACTGTGTGACACGTTTCCACTGCTTATTCAGAGACGGTTTCGGTCCTTTCTCTAAGGTCATGAGTTATGAGGATCAGAGATGTCTTGGGCTATATCTACTTGAGTTACACAGATATAGAGACACTTTACTGGGGAGAGCTAGAGAGAGACAGTCCCAGAGACGAATTACAAATTTCTTTTCACTAGATATGGGACAGCCAGAGGAGCAGCCATCACTGCAAAGCTCGGCCCACACTCATTCGACCACTACCGGCACTCTCATCGACCGAGCACTGGAGCTACAGAGATCCAGACGGCCACAATTGAGGAGAGGGGATACACAGCATCGACGAAGACTACAATAGAGGATTCGAGCCATGCCATGCTCTCTCGACATCCAGAGTGCAGATGAGGATGGATTCTAGTAGTAGTAGTATTTTTGTTCTAGTCTTTTTGTACCCAGACATGGTATCAGATTCACAATTTTGCAGCAGTTCAGTCTCATAGGTCATTTTGGCCTTTTGAAGACGTTAATGTAACAATTCATTTCATCTCTCTCTCTCTCTCTCTCTCTCTCTCTCTCTCTCTCTCTCTCTCTCTCTCTCTCTCTCTCTCTCTCTCTCTCTCACACACACACACACACACACACACATAAGTGGGGCTTTGACCATAGATCCATATACATGGGGAAAACCCTAAAAGATATACAATGAGATCATGGGAAAAAATCCCGAAACAAATCCAAGGATTATATAGGGATAAAGACAGCTACCTAGATTGTGATCAAGTCTACACAAATCTTCCCAAAGCTCTGTCCACCTCGGGTGATGTAGTAAAAAACCACAAAGTCCAATGCTGTGTATTTGACTGTTATAAAGCATCTGCTGCAAAAACCTCTTGCTCACAAAAGCCAAGGAATTGTGAAACCCCTAGGCCGTGCCTCCAAAATCATCCTCATCCACATTTATTGATGACATACCCCAAAAAATGATGCATATCGATGGCACAAGCATACTGTACGAGTCTCTCTCTCTCTCTCTCTCTCTCTCTCTCTCTCTCTCTCTCTCATTTTGCGCTTTCCCTCCATGGAAGAAAAGAAAGACTTTTTAAAGAAGAGGCCAACCCTCCAGAAAATAGGTATCCTTTTAGGAGATGACCTTACCCTCTCACAGCTTGCACATATGAGAGAGGTCATGCCAGAGATTACAGCAGCAAGGGAGAAGGGAAAGTTAGCATTTTACAGAGATGGGCGAGTACTGATTACAGAGCGCCGCTCTACATGACAGTTCGAGACCTATGGGAACACTCTCAGGATGGCGGTTTGGAACTGTAATGGTTCGTATAGACTTGATGTGGGGGCCTTTGGGGGCAGCTTCACAGACACAGACATTGCTTTCTACTCAGAGACACATCAGGCTCCAGGACAGTTGATGCCGCACATATTAGGATACAGATGGGGGACATTTTGCATGCACCAGATCTGAGCATGGGACTAGAGGATCGGGAGGTGTAGCAATTCTTTTCAAAGAGGAGCTCCAACCACTACTGCACATAGTTCGGAGAGATGATCAAGCCAGATACATGTGGGTGAGGCTGAGGGCAGAGACTGGATGTTTCTTGTACATCACCATATGCTATTTTCCTCCCAACCTTCAGTATATGCTTCACCCAGAGGACAGTCTCCTTACTCTATACTTGATGATGATATTTGGGAGTTCTCTAGGGATGGAGACATCATACTATTGGGGAATTTCAATGCCCATACAGGCAGTTCACAGACGGTTTTCTATGACACCTCAGAGGAGATGCTTAGAGAGCTAGAGCCAGAGGAGATGGGGCTTGAGAGATGCTCACACGACACAGTGCATACAGAGTATGGGAGATACCTCAGGGAGATGACAACTACTCATAGTTTAGCCATACTGAATGGCTTACCGACCTTCCCATCATCTACAGGTTTTACTTGTTTTCCACACAGACATGGGGCCAGTACTGTAGACTATGTTCTGACACATCCGAGATTTCTCTCTCACATTCAGGATTTTACAGCGGGGCCCAGGCTAGTTGGGATAGCAGTAGATCATGCACTTTTGACATTATCAGTCTCCTTTGAGTACAATACATCTCAGGCCTCACGGGGTGGTAGACATCCACGCTATACTTTTACACCAGAGACTGACTCAATCTATGCAGAGGAGATACGTAGACTTTTATGCACATCAGAGCCACTATACACAGTGGAGGAGATCACGTCTATGCTGACAGTGACATTACATGGGGTTGTGACAGAGGCGTACCCACACACTTAGCGTGGTCAGAGATGTCATTCTGGGCACATGCCTCAGAACAACTGGTATGATGAGGAGTGTCGACAGAGGAGAGCTCAGATCCAGCAGGAGCTTGCATTGGGAGTGATCACCTATATACAGTCTCGTATTGCTACACGACGACTAGTACGACGGAAGAAGCGAGCTTTCTTGGTCCAGATGGAGCAGGATTTATATAAACTCTTCCTTGATAAAGATTCAGGAGAGACTTGGCATCTATTCCATGAGCAATCTCCCCCACTAGTGATTACTCCTACGGAGATATGGGGGCAGTATGCCGCATCATTATACACTGTACCTGGACAACCACCACTACCAGATCCACCACAGCCATGTCCGGCTACAAGCACCTTCTTTACCACTGAGATGGTAAAGGAGGCCATTGACAGGATGAAGACCAGACGGGCACAGGATCATGAGGGTTTGGTAGCAGAGCACATTATACATGCTGGAGACTTGTTGGCAGAGATGCTTGTACGGTTGTTCAACAGTGTCATGTGTGAGGACTTTCCTGAGTCTTGGAGATTTTCTACTATTGTACCTATCTTCAAGACAAGAGACCCCACAGTGTCAGGGAATTACCGTACTATCATGGTGGACACACATTGGCACGGTTGTATGCATCCATCCTTGAGCATAGGTTGAGAAATTGGGCAGAGACTATGGGCATACGGGCACCTGGACAGGATGGTTTCAGGAGGGGTTTCTCCACATTGGATTATGTCTTTACACTCTGAGCTATCATTGAGGAGGGTCGAGCACATGGTAGACGGATATATTGCAGCTTTGTGGACTTGCGTAAAGCTTTTGACACAGTACAGAGGGCCAGATTGATGCGCCGACTTATGGAATTGGGGGTACCCACAGAGCTGATATGGGGGATTGTGGCATTTTACAGTTCAGTGATGGATCATGTACGCACCCTAGAGGGGATATCTGACATAGTTCACTCCACTATCGGAGTGAAACAGGGATGCTCATTGTCCTCTACTTTATTTGGTATGTATGTTGATGAGGTCTCTGATTATATTGACAGAGGAGGAGATAGAGGTGCTCAGCTTGCAGGGACATGGATCCCTCTTTTATTGTATGCTGACGATATCGTGTTGATATCAGACTCACCAGAGGGTATGCAGAGACATTTGGACGCATTGCATACTTTTGCAGGGGATAGTGGATTGTCTGTCAATCTTGGTAAAACCAAGGTCATGGTATTTAATATCACGCCACAGTGGGTCAGGAGATCAGCACCTACATTCAAATATGGTCGGGACAGTATGGAGTACACTGATGCATACACATATCTTGGGGTGGTCTTTAATGGACCGAGGTTCACACTGAGAGTGGCAGCAGACACTACATCGACTCGTGCCTATGCAGACCCTAGGCGGTTTAGAGAGGATTCGTTCGCAGGTTCGAACCTTGAACAAAGCTCTGGCTCTTCGACTCTTTGGTCGCTTCAGTTATGCACTACGGAGTTCAGGTTTGGGGACCATCTGTTGACAGTGCTGGATGGAGTAATATGGACAGGCCTTTGGTATCTATGATTTCTAGGCTGATTAGAGCCAAGGCCTCAGTTCCACATGACATCATACGAGCGGAACGGAGAGAATGAGAGTCCAGGAGGTGTTGTTTCTTGGCAAGGAGTATGGGGAAGAGTTTCACATGTAGCCACTTAGAGGAATTCTCCAAGGTATATCCCTTGTAGGAACAAATAGGGCGGCCTACAAGGGTCGGTTTATGGATTTTGGGAAAAAGGAAGAAGGGACAAGGTTTGGGAGAAGATTGAGAGGAGGAGAGGATGTAGGATCTTTCTTTGGAAGGAAGGAGATGAAAGTGAGAAACAATGGAAAGAAGAGTGGATTGAACAAAAGGTCGAGGAGGTGAAGAGATAGGAGAGTAAGTGAGAGGGTCTAAGAGGTGGCGCAAGGCTTCTTTATTGTACCAAGATTGGGAGAGGATGACGGGGCAAAGGTTCTTATCCGCGGGGTTTATTATAATTTTTCGATCGTTTTTAAGAGAGCAAACGGCTTTTAGTATGAGGGGTTTTGTAAAAAATGGGGGAGAATGGCAAAGGAGAGGTTTTAAAAGGGAGAGAGTATCCTCAAAAGAAAGTCGTAGGGTGGTGGAGTGAGAAGGCGGGTTCCAAGAGGGATTGGGATTAGAAAAAGATGGAGGGGGAAGGAGTGCATTCTTTTTAGAAGTGGAAGAGGAGAGGGGGAGTGAATTTTAGAAAAAGATTTGGAGTTGTAAGCTTCTCTCAAGATTGCTATACGCCTCGAGTATAGAAGAGGAAGGTGGAAGAGGGGAGGGGGGAATGTAATTGAGTCCCAGACCCAAAATTTTGCGTTCTGCGGAGGAGAGGGGGCAATTAGCCATGTTGTGAAAGAAGAAGTTGGTTACTTTATTTTCAAGAGAGAAGATAGTTTGCTTACTTAAGGTCATGATTTTGTAGAGAGGAGGGTTGGTGAGGGGAAGCCAGTATTTAAGCCTTTTTCTAGCACCATGGTAAGAGAGAGGAAGAAAGGAGGAATTACATGGAGGAGGGGTCCAAAGGTTAGAGAAGAGAGGGGTACGGGAGAAGAGCAAGAGGGGTTTGGAGGATGGCATTTTGAAGTAGAGCATCAAACTCATGAAGCGATGAAAGCTTCCACGAGAGGAGTTGATTGGCCCATGCCGAAGGTTGGACTCTTGGAAAAGAGACGGAAGCAAGTTTCTTAGTTAGGTCCAAGAGCCTTTCTTCTACAAGGTCGCAGTACGAATCAAAGCTTTTTTGAAGGTTGTTGACAAGAACACTTTGGGCATGGATGTAGGCTTGGGTGCAATCCAATTGAAATTGGATATTGAGGGATTCGAGCTTGGCACTTAAGAGTGCTTGCGCTTGAGAGTCATCCAAGGAGAGGCGGGGGAGCTTCATACAAAAGCTAAGCGGAGCTTTTTGATTGGCGAGAAGGTTTTGCTAATGGGTGAGATGAGAGGTAGCTTGGTGTAGCTTATGGTTGAGGGTTTTAAACTCTACTAAGGAGAAGGATACAATTTTATCAAATTCACAAGGCTTGTTAATGGCGGGGAGAATGGGTAGGTTTTCCACAATCGGATTGGTGGCAAAGGGTGGGGTAAAGTCCAAGGAAGAGGAGCTCACAGAGAGAGCTAAAAGTGGTTGGAAAAGTGAGGGGGGGCTTAGAAAGGATGCCGCCTTGGCTAGATTTGGGAAAGGCGCCCTTACGTGATACAAAAGCCGCACTAGCGGAGCCAAAGGCTTGGATAGAGGGGAGGGAGAGTTGGTCGAGGTCTTCCAAGGGCAAGTTGGCCGTGAGCCCCCGAAGTTCCTCCGGACCGAAAAGGGTTTTCTTAGAAGAGGTTGGGAAGGGGGAGGTGGTTCGTCCCGGAGAGGGTAGCAACCCTGAGGGTGAGTTGAAGAGGGCCGCAGCCGAGGTGAATCTGGGGAGGGGGAGGGAAGGGTTGGGAGGGTACGAGGAAGCCCAAGAATTAGCTTTAGCAAGAGTGGCCAAGGGGGTAGTGGCGTTTGAAGTTAGAGGGTAAAGCGGGCTTAGAAGGTTGCCGATGGTCGAGGGGCCCATGGGGGGAATAACCGTAGCGGAGCTATTCGGGGGCAAAAGCTCACGCGGGCTGTTGGGAGAGCCCGCGGCTCCCTCTATTTCCATGGCCATGGCCGTGGCATGGAAACTTGAAAGGGCTTGCCGCCGACGAGGATGGGGGAATGGACTCCATGCAGCCGATGCAAGAGGCCGATTAGTCGCAGTACTGTGGCGCAGTGAAGCCGATTGTCGTAGCAGTGAGGCACAGAGAAGCCTTTTACTTCCAAGGAGGCACCCTTCTCATACAGGATCGTGGTCGTCGAAAAACCGCAAGCAGAACCGTCGCCAACTGCACTCGCTGGTGCAGAAGCTTAGTGGCGATGCCGTGGAGAAAGAAACACCACTCCCAGAGCAGTGCGTGGAGGACCCCGGCACGGAGTTTTAGGTTCCCTGGGGGTGGCGGTGCTCAGAGAAAGGAGTAACCGCCCAGCCGATATTCTAGAGCTGAGACAGGTGGTTTACACCCTGCGGCACTCCTGAGCTTAAAAGGTTGTGATGTAAGCGGTGTCGTCCGTCAAGAAGTAGCCGCGCAGAGGCTCGCACCGGTAGAGCCGCCTGCCACTCGCGCGTGAGCGAGGAGAATGGAGTGCGCCGTTACTCGCGCGGGGGCGTGAAGAGTGGGGCAGGTCACCAGCGCTCAACAGACGCCCGAGGCCGAGAGGGTGGCGGTGCTCAGCGATTAAAGCACCCACCTTGCAGACTTTACGGATGGTGGTGAGTATAGGTTGGTTGATACTTGTGCACTACTGTCCTTCAGAGAGCAGAGAGCTGGGGGGGTACGCTGTGTCGTGTTGTACTCTTTTCCAGATGGCGGTGAGTAGCGGTTGGCGCCTTCGCACTGCTGTACTTCAGCGCGAGCAGAGAGCCGGGGGGGTCTGCGGCGTCGTGAATCTAGAAGCTGCAGTGAGCAGGTCAGCGCTGGTTTGCAAGCAAGTGCTCAACTGGTTGTAACCATCGTGAGGGCAGAGAGCAGTTAAGCGCAGGTTGCAAGCAAACGCCCGTAGTAAGCAGGAGCTCCCCGTGATGTAACCCGCATGAGGTCTTGGAGCGCACAGCAGTAGCTCGCGAGATTTTGAAGCCGGCAACAGAGAGGGATAACAGTGCGCCGGCAGAGAGTGAGGAGGGAAGGCTACAGTGTTAAAAGCGCGAACTGGGGAGTAGCGTGCTGTGAGGAGATGGAGAGGCGGGAAATACTCGTACCATGCAGTCAAAGCCAAACGCCGTTTAAGCCTGACAATAGCCTTAGCAACGTTTAAAAGAAATAAAGAAGCAATAAGGGCTCCGACGCATGCGGTAAATGGCAGTTGACTGTGTAGAAGGAGGGTTAGATGAAAAAGCGAGCGGCCAAAGTATAAGCAGCGCTGAACATCATTGAGTGAGAGAGACTCGTTGAAAAAATACTTATTTCGAAAGCCTAAGCGGCTAACTAAACACTAAGCGAGCGATTAAACACTTTTTCAAGGCAGAGTGAGAGAGGAGAGAGAGAGGTAGAGCCAGAGTGTGGTATGGAGGTGGGAAGGGGGTAAAAATGCCACAAGGTTAACGCCAAACGCGTTTCGCATAAAAGCTCTTCAGTGGTGTAACCCAAATAAGAGGTGTAGGTGGGTTTAAATAGGAAACCATCCAAGAAGGTGGAGGGGGTTCCAATGAGGCAAGTACAAGGTTTAAAGGGAGAAGAGGCCTCTTTATTAGAGGAGGAATAATCCCTATCAAGGGGTAGGAAAGAGAGGGAAGGGGGGATTTAAAGGAGGTAATGCGATGGTTCAAGTGTGCCAATTACAAGATGATACCAGGAGGTGGAGATTAGGACATAAATTAAATGGAGAAAAGAGAGAGAGGGGGGGGGGGGGGGGGGGGGGGGGGGTTTGGTGGTTTTAAGTGTGTCCCTTACAAGAGGGTAGTATGAGGTGGAGATAATGACATAAATCAAATGTAGGAAAAGGGGAGAGAGAGAGAGGGGGGGGGGGAAATAGGAGTTTGTTTCTTTGGAACAAGGGGAAGCGGCCAAAGCTAGTTTAAAGGGAGAAGAAGGTAGTGGGGGAAAGAGAGGAGGGGAAGATGAAGGGAAGAGGAAGGTGTAACAGACTTGGACATTCCAAGTCAAGAATCAACCGCGACAGCACCAAATAACCACTTCAAAACAATTCACAGATCACAATAGATTTGCACTGGCCCGGCGGAGTTCCGTGCCTAGAGATATTGGCCCCAAAGACTGGCGCCCCTTTTGGTATTTCTTTTTGTATTAATCAATCATCAAAGTACAAGAGAGCGGTTAGGGTTTCACTCTCAAACTCTGTGTCCAGATGCTCTGAGAAGTGAGGCCCTCACCACTAATTTAAAGGTTACAAGGGATGCCCAAAAGCAGAGCCCCAAAAGCTTTTAAAATAAAAAGCATCAGTTCTCTCTCTCTCTTAGAGAGTCTTTCTCTCTTTCTTTTATAAAAAAAAAGCAAAATTCGCGTCGCTCATCATTTTCCCAAAAAAATAAAAAATAAAAGCCTCCGCGATTTCCGGAAATTAGGGTTTCTGGCAGAAATTAGGGTTTCTGCTGTCCGCCACGTCATCACTTTGTGACATACCCCCCTCTTGAAAGCATTGTAATCGACCGCGATTATGCCTACAAAACCGACAAAAGCCATAAACCGTCTTAGCAGACACTGACTGTTAGTACCTACATACTAGGAACACACATCTAGCACATGTACAAAATCGATAGTCACATCACACGACATCACAGGACATCACATGACATTCAACATTCATTCGGATCTTAGAACATGATTTATCGGCAATGTAGCTAGCAATCACATCTAGGTCCAATCGGGACCTCATCGATGTCCGATTGAATAACCCCTATTGCAACCATGTCTATTCGAGATCAAGTAGACCAAAATGCTGCAGTCATTTTGTCTATCAGTTCCTGCACTCACAAGAAGTCAAGAACAAATCAGTATCATTATCAGGAATTCCATTTCATAAAGTCATCCAGCAGAATATTGTCAGCTCTCAGTATCCTTGAAGCTCAAAGAGACATCAATGACTTTAGTATCAAAATCGAGGCATCTGTTGACAAAGGAGCGGAGTAACTCCCCTCTTGTGCATCCCACTGCACCAGATCTTCGGCCAAGCTGAGTTTCTGGGTTCCGTTTGGAGTAGACTATGCTAAACCAAAACATCGAGGTAAAGTTTCACAATCCGAGGAGTATCTGCTAGGTCCTCCTCCTCCATCCACTTCGCATCAAATGCAGGAAAGTTCTTGAACTAAACCAAGAACCGCCTTCGGACTTTACCTTTCTTCGTATCATTATGTGCCAAAATCTGTTCAGGAACAAGGATCCCCTCGTTTTCTTCCACTGCGGGTTGCTCATCAGGCTCCCCATCATCGAGCACATCACCCTTAACAGGGTTCAAGAGACTCACATGCAATGCATTGTGAATCCTCCAAGTATCTGGCAGGTTCAATCGGAAGGAGACATCATTTCTCTTTTCAGTAATCTAGAAAGGTCCGTAGTATCACATACTAAGCTTTGGAAAAAGCCTCTCCTTTCCCTTTTTCTTTCTTAGGCGTGCCTTCTCAAAAGTAAGAGCACCCAATCATCCTCCTTCAGTTTCAAGTCGCGACGATGGCGATCCGCTGCCTTTTTCTGTCGTTCTTGAGACTTCTGCAAAGTCTCGCGAACCTTGGCAAAAGCCGTATCCAAATCTCGCGAATATTCATCCGCTTCAAATATCTAATCTTTCGTGCTCAGGAAGGATGGAACCTTCGCAACACTTTCAACAATCTCACATGGCGTCTTCCCCGTCGAAGAGTGTATCGTGTTATTGTAGGCAAATTCCACCAAAGATAAGTTCCTTTCCCATTGAGTCTTCTGATCCGAGATACAAGACTTCAATAAATCTAAAATCACTGAATTGGCAATCTCAAATTGCCCGTCAGTCTGCAAGTGGAACGATGACGAGAACTGCAACTGTGTGCCAATGTTCTCCCAAATTGCCTTCCAAAACAAACTCATAAATCTGGGGTCTCTGTCGGAGACAATCGTCTCAGGCGTGCCATGTAATCGGAAAATCATCGTGATCATTCTGTGTTCTCGGGAGATTAAAAAAAATGAAATCCATTTCGATATTTTCCCAGGGGCGGGTGGGTATGGGTAAAGGCTGTAACAATCCCTGTGCCTTATGCCTGTCAAACTTGACCTTCTGGCATACCAAGCAACTGTGCACAAACTCTTCCACATCCTTTTTGAGTCTCGGCCCAAAGAAGTATTTCTCTACCCCCTTCATGGTGGTAGCAATGCCGCGGTGACCCGTAAAAGGTGGACAGTGGCATTCAGTCATAACCTTTTCCCTCAACGGCTGTGTAACGCACAACATAGTCTTTTTCATCAAGTAGCCTTCCCGAAGGGAGTATCCAGCTACTACTGTCTCCCCATCCCGTATCCGTGTGAAAATATCTGCAAAATCTGTATCTGTGGCATACTGATCGACCATATCCTTAAAGCTCCTATGATGTATCGCGGAAATAGCCAGAACCAACGGTTTCCAAGACAAAGTATCTGCCACCATATTCTTCTGTCCCTCACATGGACAATCTGGAAGTGGAACTGTGACAAGATGTTCGCCCACCGCATCTGCTTTTCTGAAAGCTGCTTCTGTGACAAGAAGTAGCGCAAACTCTGATGGTCTGTAAAGACAGTAAAATCCGCTCCGAGTAGGTAATGCCGCCACTGAGTAAGAGCGTGGATAACAGCCAAAAGCTCTTTCTCATAGATCTGTGTTGTCATCTCCGGCCCAGAGAACAAACGGCTCTCGTAAGCTATGACATGGCCTTCTTGCATCAAGACCACACCCAGACTACGACCACAAGCATCACAATATACTTCAAATGACTTCTGCAAGTCCGGCAAAGTCAAAATAGGTCCCGTAGTCAATTTCTCTTTCAATGTCCGAAAGGCAGTCACCTTTGTGGGTCCCCACGAGAAAGGTACTCCTTTCTGAGTCAAGGTATGCAAAGGGGAAGCAACCTCTGCAAACTTTCGTATGAACCGCCTGTAGTACGAACACAGTCCCAAGAAGCTTCTAACTTCATGGACATTCCTCAAATCGGGCAATCACGGATAGTCTCTATCTTGGCCAGGTCCATTTGCACTCCTGCTCTGCGGACACAATGTGTCCCAAAAAAATGTATCTCTGGTAGGAAAAATTCACTTTTCTTTGCATTAATCACTAACGTGTGATCTCGTAATGCCTGAAAGATTTGAAGCAGATGATCTCTGTGTTCTGCCTCATTCTTGGAGAAAACAATGATGTCGTCAAAGAAAGTGCCAACAAATAGCCTGTACTCTCGAAAAATCATGTCCATCATCCGGTTAAATGTCGTAGGAGCATTGGTTAAGCCAAAAGGCTTACCAAGAACTCAAATAACCCAAAAGTCGTCCGAAAAGCTGTCTTGTAGACGTCTCCCGGCACTATCCTGATCTGATGATATCCACTCTTCAAGTCAATCTTGCTAAAGCACGAGGATCCCTGTAACCTGTCGAGTATATCATCGATCCTAGGAATCGGAAATCTGTTCTTGATGGTGATTTCGTTGAGAGTACTATAATCGATGCACATTCTCCAAGATCCGTCTTTCTTCAAAACCAACAACACTAGAGAGCAATACGGTGAAGTACTACGCTGGACAAGACCCTTTTCCAAGAGGTCTTTCACTGGGTTCATAATCTCTTCATTCTGTACTTGGCTCACACGGTAAGGTGGCCGATTCGGTGGCGTGCTTCCAGATATCAGATCAATGGTATGATCTTCAGGCCCTCTCAAAAGCAATCGGCATGAGCGTGGAGAAAAAAATCTTGGCGTTCTTTTCTTCAGGTCAAAACATATTCAACCTTTATCCATCGTTCAGCTCTCCCAAAAGAATGAGTAAGAAAACTGAAGTTCATCAAGTACAATCTCTAAGCCCTTCATTTATCAAAGTCGCTTTCTCGGCCCGGTAGTCGACCACGGCGTAGTTCTTCTGGTACCAAGGGATCCCGAGTAGAACGTCACTCGCGTGTCCTGAACACCCCTGTCATTGCAAACGAAGTTTGCCAATGCTCGGTGTAATGGCAACATCCCATCCGGGTGCCGGTCGAACTACCTCCGCCTGTGGCGTCAGTCTGTCGGGCGTAGTTCCAAATCGAGCCGCCAATTCCAAGTGAAAAGAAGTTGGCCTTGGCTCCTTCAAAAGAGCTTCCTGATCCTTCACTTTGCCCCAAAAGCGGCAAAGTTTGTACTTTCATTCATTAGATTAGGTACAGGTCCCACGCCATGTGGTACCAGTTCTGCTTTTCTATCTGCCTTTTCTGCCACATTCCTCAACTGCTCTCGAACTCTCAGACCTGTCGTCGTCTTTATCATTCTGTTCTTTCTGTGCCTTTTTAGGACACTTCGCGGAGATATGTCCATGTTCCCCGCATCCAAAGCACTTCCCCTCTCTGATGAAGCGAGCTCTCTCCTCAGGAGTAAGCTTGGGTCGTGCATCATTTTTCTTTGGGTTGCTCTTTTTCTTTCTACTTTCATTCCCAGAAGTCTGTTCTGCTCGTTGTGTCATGGCCTCATCTGTGGGGTAGGTCAGACTGCCAGAGTGAATGGCAAAGCCCCGCTTCGCATGACTCATCAACTCCTGAATAGAAGCTGACTTCTGTTCCAAGCAGTGATCTCGGATCTCTGTAGGTAGACCCAAGGTAAACCGCTCAATCTGTTCTCTAAACGAGATCTTCTTGAATGAAGAGGCGGGTAGACAAGAGCTCCAGAATCTTTCACAATAAGCATTGATTGTATCTTTCTTGGTCATCCGAAGATGGTTCCAAGCAGCTCGTATATCTCGCTCAAACTCTTGAGTCAACCAAGAAGAAATAAAAAGCCTCTTAAATTTCAGTCATTTAACTGGTGCAGTCTTGTTTAAAAGAAGCGTGGACCACCAAGTACGAGCATTCTCCTTAAAGTAAGAGGCAGCTCTCCGAATCTTGGAGTGCTCTGAATAGCGTCCTCCCGCGAAAGCGATGTCAAACTGCTGTATAAAAGACAAAGCCTTCGAAGCATCTGAGTATCCTGAAAAAGTATCAAACTTGATCGAGTGGCCACCTTCCTTAAACTCTCGGACTTTCTTGCTTTTATCTTCGAGAAAGTCATACTGGTTGGCTTTGTAAAAATTCTTCTTGTTCGCATAAAACTTTCCGTCATCGGAATCTGAGCTGCCTGTAGGCGAGTCCTCAGTAGAACTGTTAGTCTCTGGGCGAGATGTAGCCTTCTTTGCCTTTTTCTTGCCCTTTAAGAAGCTTTGTGTCTTGCTTCGCTTTTTGCTTTTTCTGTCTTCTTCGCTCTAATCCGAGGAGCTAGAATAACTGTCAGAAGAAGAAGAAGAAGAACTGGGTAGGTCTTCAAACTTGACGCGCTTCTTCAATTTCTTTGCCTTGTCAAATGTCGACCGACGACCCAAATATCCCGGGAAGTCAGTGCCTTTCTTCTGCTTTTTGCCGTGCTTTTTGCCTTTCTTTTGCGCGTCAAAAAGCTGAGCAATCCGTGCATAAACCACGTTCTCCAGTTCCTTCTCCGTATATTTTCTTGGAGGCAGAAGGTTTCTTGAGAGCGGGTTTCGGGAGTGGTGTTGTGGTTCTCTGCCACTCCGTCTGTACCTCTTCCAAAGAGGTCTGGTTCATATATTTTGCCATCTTTGGGTCCTTGGCAAAATTGAGCATCATCTTTGTTGTATCGCCAATCAATTGACGACGCTCCATCTCTCTTTGCTCCACCTGAGTAGGCCGAGGCGAGCCATACTCTCTGTCTGAATCTTCGTTGTGATCCCAGCCTGCATCTCCAGATGCAGAGGGAGTCGACTGATCATTGCTTGAAGCCATAGGTGCCGCGGAAAAAAAAAATTGGGGATCGGATTTCCCCTAGAAGAGAAATCGGCCGTGCTCTGATACCACTGTAACAGACTTGGACACTCCAAGTCAACAATCAACCGCGACAGCACCAAATAACCACTTCAAAACAATTCACAAATCACAATAGATTTGCACTGGCCCGGCGGAGTTCCGTGCCTAGAGATATTGGCCCCAAAGACTGGCGCCCCTTTCGGTATTTCTTTTTGTATTAATCAATCATCAAAGTACAAGAGAGCGGTTAGGGTTTCACTCTCAGACTCTGCGTCCAGATGCTCTGAGAAGTGAGGCCCTCACCACTAATTTAAAGGTTACAAGGGATGCCCAAAAGCAGAGCCCCAAAAGCTTTTAAAATAAAAAGCATCAGTTCTCTCTCTCTTAGAGAATCTTTTTCTCTTTTTTTATTAAAAAAAAAAAAAGCAAAATTCGCGTCGCTCATCATTTTCCCAATTTTTTTTATTTTTTATTTTTTTATAAAAAAAAGCCTTCGCGATTTTCGAAAATTAGGGTTTCTGGCAGAAATTAGGGTTTGGAAGAATTTTAGGGTTTCTGTTGTCCGCCACGTCATCACTTTGTGACAGAAGGGCAAGGTGCAGGGCTCTAACTAGAGAGAAGGTTGCCGAGGTTGGGCGCATTGAGCCAGCAGATGACTGGTTTGGTAGAGCAGGGGAGTTCGGAGTGGATTTCCAGGTGTTTAGAGAGAGGTTGGTTAACGGTTTTGGCCAAACTAAGCTGGCGGGTAAAGGGAGTAAAGGGGATTTTGACAATGAAAGGTGCTGCATTCTTGAGGTTACTTCTCAAAAGGAAAGCGGGCCTGGAAGCATAGGCCACATAGAGAAAGCAAGCCTTAAGGAACGGTGCAGGGTAACCCTTAGCTCTGAGCCGGGAAAAGAAGAGGTTGCGAATAGAGATAAATCCCTCGAGCGAGCTTTCCCTAATGATATATCTTTTAAGCTCTGATAATATAAAATCAATTTTCTGGTGCGTAGGGTGCCAAGACTGCCACGGGATGTAGTTGTAGAAGTTAAGAGGCTTTTGGTGGCAATGAGTGTCAAGAATCCCTGTAGAGTGGAAAGAGGGCTCTTTGAAGTGAATGTCCAAAATAAAAGCTTCATGTGCGGAGATAAAGGGAGTGATCTTAATGTGCTCTTGGAGAGGATGTCCGTAGTCAAGGAGAAGATTTTTAAGGCTAGAGGGGGGGCCATCCCAAACTCCAAAAGCATCGTCTATGAATCTCTTGAGGTAGAGGAGAGAAGGGGAAGAGATAAGGCTCCCTCCTTCCTCTAAGGAACATAAAAATAGACAAGCATACACCACCGCAAAGTTAGACCCCATTGCGGTGCCTTTTACTTGATGCCAAAACTTCCCTTGAAAGGAGATGTAATGGTGGTTGAGAATGAGAGAGGCCAAAGAGAGGATGAAGCTAACTTTTGGATAAGGAAAATGACCCTGGATAGAGTTTCTAAGTGCATAGAGCCCATCTTGGATAGGGATGCTCGGGTAGAGTGACTCTACGTCGAAGGTAAAGAGAGTAATGTGAGGAGAGAAAGTGATAGCGGCCAGGTCTATGATGAGATAATGAGAGTCCAGGAGGTGTTGTTTCTTGGCAAGGAGTATGGGGAAGAGTTGCACATGTAGCCACTTAGAGGAATTCTCCAAGGTATATCCCTTGTAGGAACAAATAGGGCGGCCTACAAGGGTCGGTATATGGATTTTGGGCAAAAGGAAGAAGGGACAAGGTTTGGGAGAAGATTGAGAGGAGGAGAGGATGTAGGATCTTTCTTTGGAAGGAAGGAGATGAAAGTGAGAAACAATGGAAAGAAGAGTGGATTGAACAAAAGGTCGAGGAGGTGAAGAGATAGGAGAGTAAGTGAGAGGGTCTAAGAGGTGGCGCAAGGCTTCTTTATTGTACCAAGATTGGGAGAGGATGACGGGGCCAAGGTTCTTATCCGCGGGGTTGATTATAATTTTTCGATCGTTTTTAAGAGAGCAAACGGCTTTTAGTATGAGGGGTTTTGTAAAAAATGGGGGAGAATGGCAAAGGAGAGGTTTTAAAAGGGAGAGAGTATCCTCAAAAGAAAGTCGTAGGGTGGTGGAGTGAGAAGGCGGGTTCCAAGAGGGATTGGGATTAGAAAAAGATGGAGGGGGAAGGAGTGCATTCTTTTTAGAAGTGGAAGAGGAGAGGGGAAGTGAATTTTAGAAAAAGATTTGGAGTTGTAAGCTTCTCTCAAGATTGCTATACGCCTCATGTATAGAAGAGGAAGGTGGAGGAGGGGAGGGGGGAATGTAATTGAGTCCTAGACCCAAAATTTAGCGTTCTGCGGAGGAGAGGGGGCGATTAGCCATGTTGTGAAAGGAGAAGTTGGTTACTTTATTTTCAAGAGAGAAGATAGTTTGCTTACTTAAGGTCATGATTTTGTAGAGAGGAGGGTTGGTGAGGGGAAGCCAGTATTTAAGCCTTTTTCTAACAGCATGGTAAGAGAGAGGAAGAAAGGAGGAATTACATGGAGGAGGGGTCCAAAGGTTAGGGAAGAGAGGGGTACGGGAGAAGAGCAAGTGGACCCAAGAAGAAGGGTGCTCTACCGCTATTTCGTCCTCCTCCATTGCAAGTTTTTTGAACCTCTATGATTCTTGGGGAGGCTATGTTTGGGATGGGGATGGTGTGGGTAGGAAACAAGGGTGGAGGAATTACAAGAGTTAAGAGGATAATTGGGTGTTATCAAGAGGGGAGGCACAATGGTGGGGTTGGGGGAGGGGGAAGGAAAAAGGTGGTTTTTGGGGGAAGGGGTATGGGGAAGTTTACAAGGGGTGGAAGAGAGGATCCCCGAAGGCGAAAGATTTGGGTTTTTTGTAGGGTTGATGTAGGGCCCCCTCATGAGAGGTTCTAGCCAAAGGGAGAGGTTTTTTATTGTGGTTAACACGATGTGAGGCTTTAAAGTGCGGCGGCCTTTTCGGGGGAGGTGTGAGAAGGTTTTTCATTTGTGTAGTGACCTCATGGTGTACTAATTCTCCTACCGTTTCTTCCTTTGGTAGAGACTCCACTTCCTCCAAAATGGTGTCTTGTGCTCTCTTCCTAGCACCATGAGCCGCCGAGTTTAGGGAGGAGGCCAAATGGGTTTGGAGGATGGCATTTTGAAGTAGAGCATCAAACCCATGAAGCGATGAAAGCTTCCATGAGAGGAGTTGCTTGGCCCATGCCGAAGGTTGGACTCTTGGAAAAGAGACGGATATGCTAGGCTTTCTCTTGAGTCATCCAGAGAGCTAGCATTACAAGGAGATACATCATGTTGGTATGCACAGATGAGCTCATGGTTTCAGAGGCAAGGTTTTAACATGGACAGGCTGCCCCCTTTCCAGTATTCTCTTGATGCACCATCTTTGGCTCTTACACGGATGGAGATTACTAGACTTATTTGGCAGGATCTTATCCAGCTTGATACCAAGAGGACATGGATAGAGCCATCACGGGAGTTGGGTACGAAGAGGGCTTTCTATAGAGAGCATCTTCTCCTACTCACAACACACGGATTTTGTCACACAGCCCAGCTACACGGACACACATCTATCTCATGGGTTACGATGTGCCATAGGCCAGATATGCACATCTTCACACCAGCTTGGGATTGAGACAGGTAGATTCAGAGACATACCAGCAGACAATAGGATATGTCAGTTATGCCATGCAGAGCCATAGACAGAGCTTCACTACATATGTCACTGCACCGTCAACTATGAGATACGGGGACGCTTACACTGCTTATTTAGAGATGGTTTTGACTCGTTAGATAGAGTCATGAGATATCAGGATCGGAGATGTCTCGGATTATTTCTACTTGAGATACAGAGACATACAGACTCACTATTGAGAGGGCATAGACAGAGATAGTCCCAGAGACGCATCTCAGATTTCTTCAATCCGAGTACCACAGAGGCAGAGGGGCCACCACCACCACAGAGCTCGGTTCCCACCCATACACACACCAGTGGTACTCTCATTGACCGAGCTATGGAGTTGGGGAGATCGAGACGACCACGACTAAGGAATGGAGCCACGCAGCACCAACGGAGATTGCGGTAGAGGATCCACAGGATTCTAGCACGACACCCAGAGTGTCGATCTGGATAGACTTCATGCTACTGCTATATTGTATCATGGTGACTCTTATCCCCATTTTGTACCTTTGTGGCATTATACCATTGCTCAGCTTACCAGCCACCCATAAAAGTCGGTAGCACTCCTATCTCGATTTCTAGTTTGTAGTTTTCTTTGTTTGTACCCAGACTTGGTACTAGACTTACCATTGTAATCAGTGGCCACTTATGGCATCAAAAATTAGCCAAACGGATGCAAGAGTTGGAGCAGGTAGATAGCAAACAACACATCTCTCTCTTCGCTACCTGCAGCAACAATGCTCCCACTAATATACTCACACAAACAAAGAGAGGTTCCTCTTGAGCGCGAGCAGGAGACTTACAAAAAAACTATGTATGCAGATATGAGGAAAGAGTTGGACAAAGAGATGTTTAGTAAGTGTGACGAGATGTACACATTATTGAAGGCCGAAATGCAAACGATTGTGAGGGCGGAAGTGAATGAGATGGAATGCGTGATGCACAAAAGATTAGAGGATGCATTTGCTTCGTTTGAATCCTGGAAATAAAAAATGGAAGAATGCATGGATGAAAAGGATGCATTGATTGAAGCACTTGAGGGAGACCTTGCAACTTGCCAAAAAAAGGAGGAAGAAAATCAACCCTCAGTGATAAAGGAACTTGAAAGCATTAAGGAGCAGGTGAAAACTCTACGGGAAGAGGAAGAGCAGAAGGCACGAACAACCTCTTCATTGACGGAGCACCTATTCAAAACACAGGGGAAGGTTGATAAAGCTGAAAAGTGGATCGAGGACGCAAAGAAAGGAAAAGATAAGATCCCTGAAGCCACAACGACATCCACTATCATCAATATGACAATTAAGGAGGAGCAAAAGAGGAGACTAGAGCCCTTCATGTGCGTGTTATAGGTCTCAAAGACACTTAAAAAGTAGAAGAAGAAGTACAAGAGCTCATGAAGTGCATGAATATTTCTGAACCCACACACACAGGTGCTTGGAGAGTTGGCAAGAAGGGAAGTGATGAGAAAGGAAGGCCCAAGGAAAGAGCGCTCATTATACGTTTCCTACGCTGGAAGCTAGAAAGGTAGGAAGGATTTCTTGAAGAAGAGACCAACACTCAAGCAAACTGGGATAATTTTGGGTGATGACCTCACTATACCACAAGTAGCACACATGCAAGAACTGATGTCGAAGATCAAGGTGGCGAGAGATAAAGGGAAAATTGCTTTCTACAGGAGAAGGAGAGTAGCAGTGTTGGAAAAGCGCACCGCATGACGGTGCAAGACCTATGGGACCAACCATAAAATGGCAGCATGGAATTGTAATGGATCAATGAAGCTAGATGTAGGTGCATTTGAGGATAGATTTAATGGAAGAGACATTAATTTTTACTCGGAAACTCATCAGACTCCAGCCGGCACATTACCTAGAGTGACCGGATACCATTGGGAGACTACTTGTAGGCAGGATGGGGTCAGGAGGTGTGGCAGTCCTATTGAGGGAGGAGCTTCAACCCCTCATTCGTATTGTTCGGAGAGATGAGCAAGCCAGATATATGTGGATCAGAGTGAAAGCGGAGACAGGGGGGCCAATCTACATTGCAATATGCTATTTTTCCCCCAGCACATCTCATTATGCATCGCCCAAGGGGCAGTCACCCTACATGCTATTGGATGAGGACATATGGAAGTTTTCTAGGAATGAAGATGTCATTCTTTTGGGAGACTTTAATGCCAGGATGAGCCAGTCTAAGATAGCTTTCTGGGGATATCTGACAGACTTGGGGACTGCACATGGACTCGCCATCTTGAATGGCCTTCAGAGGTTTCCAGCGTCGAGTAGGTTCACTTGTTTTCCTCATAGACATGGGGCTAGCATAGTGGATTATGTTTTGGCTCAGCCCAGTTTCATGTCCTCTATACGTTTCATGCCTTCTATACAGGACTTTACAGTCGGCGGGCCAGGCCTTTTGGGGTAGCAATAGATCATGCTCTCCTCACGTTTACCGTCTCATTCCAATTTAGCTCAGCTCAACTGACACAGACATCTACGCATACCCGACACACTTTACTTTAAAGACTTATCCTGTCTACATAGATGGTATCTACAGACCCTTATGCACACAAGATCCGGGGGGACCTCTAGGGGAGCTCACTTATATATTGACAGAGACACTACAGGATGCAGTAGAAGAGGCATACCCACACATTGAGCCTGGGCAACGACGACGTTCTGAGAGCATTCCCCATAATAGCTGGTATGATGAGGAGTGCAGAGAGACCAGGGCCGACTTCAGAGGGAGGTACTTCTAGGAGTCATTACTCACAGGCAATCACAAATTGCTTCTCGGCGTTTGGTACGATAGAAGAAGAGGGAGTTTCTAGCTTGACTAGAGTGACTAGAGCAAGATTTATATCAGTTGTTTTTGAGCCAAAATTCAGGCGAGGCATGGCGACTCTTCCATGAGCACTCTCCCCCACCAGTCATTACTTCTATGGAGGTATGGGGTCAGTATGCATCATCCCTCTACACAGTGGGGCAGCCACCTCTTCCAGCTCTGCCAGAGCCATGCCCACACACATGTGCTTTCTTTACCGCCGAGATGGTAAAGAAAGCCATTGACAGGATGAATACTAGGAGAGCATATGATCACGGTGGCCTAGTAGGAGAGCATTTTATACATGCCTAAGGTCTGCTTGTAGAGCTTCTAGCAGTGATGTTCAACCGTGCCATGTGCAAGGGCCTACCAATTGAGTAGATGGGCAGAGAGAGAGGGTGTACGGGCAGCAGGACAGGCGGGTTTTAGGAGAGGTTTCTCTACTCTTGATCATATTCTGACACTCAGAGCCATTATCGAGGAGGGGAGATCACGTGGGAGACGGCTCTATTGTTGCATTGTGGATTTCCGCAAAGCCTTCAATACAATGCCCAGAGCTAGATTGATGCGCACAGTGCAGAAGATGGGGGTACCCAAAGAGTTGATTTGGGGGATCATGGCTCTATACAAGTCAGTAGTGTGGAATGTACGCACTCTAGAGGCGATTTCTGATTTGGTTCGCTCCACTATTGGGGTGAAACACGGCTGCTCGCTATCTCCTACACTATTTGGCATGTATGTGGATGAGGTGGCTAACTACATTGAGAGGCATGGTGATAGAGGAGCACAATTGGCAGGGACATGATCCCACTATTGTTATATGCTGATAATATTGTGTTGATTTCTGACTCCCCGGAAGGGATGCAACGTCATGTGGATGCTTTGTACACATTTTCCCACGATAGTGGACTGTCTGTTAACCTGGGGAAAACTAAGGTTATGGTGCTTAACACCACACCACAATGGGTCAGGAGGTCAGCACCCACTTTTACATATGGCCAAGAGACGGTGGACTATACAAATGCGTACACCTATCTTGGGGTATTCTTCAGTGGACCGGTGTTTTCATTGAGGAGAGCAACAAAAACTAGATAAACTAAGGTTATGGTGCTTAACACCACACCACAATGGGTCAGGAGGTCAGCACCCACTTTTACATATGGCCAAGAGATGGTCGACTATACAAATGCATACACCTATCCTGGGGTAATCTTCAGTGGACCGGTGTTTTCATTGAGGAGAGCAGCAAAAACTAGATTGACGAGAGCTTATACAGCCTTGGGAGGATTGGAGAAGATGTGTTCGCAGGTTCAGTTTCAGGAACCTCGAACAAAGCTGTGGTTTTTTGACACTCTAGTGGCTTCAGCTATGCTTTATGGGGTTAAGATTTGGGGACCCTCGGTGGACCACCATGGCAGATCTGGTAGCACTTATGGATGGAGATGCATGGCCCTATCTTCAAATAAGGAGACCCTATGGAGCTTGGGAATTATCGCACTATCATGATTGGACACACATTGGCACGGCTGTACGCATCCATTCTTCAACGTAGCTGAGTAGATGGGCAATGAGGGAGCGGCTTTTCTACTCTTGACCACATTCTGACACTCAGAGCCATTATTGACTAGGGAAGATCACATGCGAGACAAATCTGTTGTAGCTTTGTGGACTTCCGCAAAGCATTTGACACAGTACCCAGAGCTAGATTGATGAGTAGACTACAGGAGATGGGAGTACCCACAAGGCTTATTTGGGGGATCATGACATTATACAGGTCAATAGTGGGGCATGTACGCACTCTAGAGGGGTTATCTACACTAGTTCACTCCACTATCAAGGTGAAGCAGGGCTGCCCGCTCTCTCCTACTCTATTTGGTATGTATGTGGATAAGGTTTCTAATAATATTGAGAAAGAGGGTGATAGAGGTGCACACTTGACAGGGACACGGTATGTATGTGGATGAGGTTTCTGATTATATTGAGAAAGAGGATGATAGAGGTGCACAACTTACAGGGACATGGATTCCACTATTGTTATATGCTGATGATATTGTGTTGATCTCCGACTCTCCGGAGGGGATGCAACCTCACTTGGATGCTTTGCATAGGTTTGCTCACGACAGTGGTTTGTCTGTCAACCGTAAAACCAAGGTTGTGGTGTTTAAACCACCCCCCATACTGGACCAGGAGATCAGTACCTGCATTCACATACAACCATGAGACAGTGGAGTATACAGATGCTTACACCTACCTTGGAGTGGTCTTTAGTGTACCAGCATTTTCATTGAGAAGAGCAGCAGAGACTAGACTGACCAGACTCCAGAGCAAATGCAGCATTGGGTGGATTGGAGAGGATGTGTTTACATATTCAGTTTCAGGAACCTCGGACAAAGCTCTGGCTTTTTGACACTTTGGTGGCTTCCGCATTGCTCTATGGAGTTCAAATATGGGGGCTTTCATTGGACCATCACGGGAGGTCAAGTCGCATTGATGGATGGGAGACATGGAGAAGCCTCTGGTCTCTATGATCTCGCGGCTTATTATAGCCGAGGCTTCAATACCACATGACATTATTCGAGCAGAGCTAGCTGCCCCACCACTGGTGGTTGAGAGGCTTACCAGATCAGTCTCCTTTATACACCACTTGTGGGACCTTCTCAGAGACAGATATGCCTGCCTAGCACTTGAGTCCTTTCGACAATTAGCTATGCAGGCCCCAGGGAGATACAGCATGCTGTTATGGGGAGATGACATCATGGTTTCAGGTACATGGGTTCAGCATGGACACATGGGTTCAGCATGGACAGATTGCCCCCCTTCCAGTACTCATTGGATGCATTGTCTCTGACTCTTACACAGTCTGAGATCATCAAGCTCATCCGCTAGAACCTGACTCAGCTAGATACCAGGAGGACTTGAATACAGCCAGCACAAGAGCTGAGTGCGAAGATGGAATTCTATAGAGAGCATCTTCTCCAGCTTACTGAGGATGGTTTTGTGATGAGGCCCAGATACATGGACACCCACTTATCTCATGGGATACGATGTGCTATTGGCCAGATAAGCACATCTTCACACCAGCTTCGGATCGAGAGTGGTAAATATAGCGGAGTACCAACAGAGGCCAGGACGTGTCCCCTATGTCACATGGAGCCGGAGACAGAGTTGCACTACACATGCCACTGCCTACTTTACTATGAGATACGAGGCCGCTTTCACTGCCTTTTCGGAGAGGGCTTTGGAGTTTGGACCACTCTCTAGAGTCATGGGGTATGAGAACTAGAGATGTTTGGGACTGTTTTTGCTCGAGCTGCGTAGACACAAAGAGAGCATGATGAGAGGAGAGGCTAGCAAGTTGCAGAGACGGATCACAGACTTCTTTAGAGCGGACACTGGGCCGGAGGAGTAGCTACCACAGCAAAGCTCACATTCTTCTCACACGAGTGGCATGCTGATCAATCGAGCGACCGAGCTAGGGAGATCCAGATGCTCACGACTGCGGAGGACTACACAGCATCGATGGAGGCTGTATCAGAGGATTCAGATCACTTTGGCCCGACATGCACGACGCCCGATCAGACTACTGACCATGAAGGAGATTGATGAGATCCATCAACGACTGATGATGGATCTCCTGTGATTTAGCTCTTTTGAGGGTTGTACACCCTGCTCATCTTGTACCAGCCTTTGTGACAAAGGTTGTGGTTGTGCTTGAGGGCCACTGGGTGCTCTTGTCGACGGAAGGTGCACCTTCGAGGAGCCCACTACGAGCCATCAATTGTGCCTTGAAGTGGGGGGAGGGGAGGGGGCGTTGCTGAGTAGAGAAACGACACACCAAATGGCCAAACGCAATGCCTTGGAGACACTTGTCTGACCGACTATTAGCCACAACATAAAACCAAGACCTTACCACTCCAAGCCAATGCACTCTATAAACATTGTATCCCCTGGAGCATACACTTTGACATGGGAAGCCAATACCTGCAACAAGAGATCCTTGCCCCCTAGATCAATATCTTACATACATGGCTTGGAGGAATTTCCGGGTCACCGATATGCTAGATTGGCCCTCAAGTCATATCGCACTAGTTTGCCACAGGGGGAGAGTCTAGATGTTGGCATGCACAGATGTCAGCCTGCGTAGCTTTACTATGGACGGATTGCTCCTCTTTCAGTACCCTTTGCATGCACCAACACTCGCATTCAAATGTTTAGAGATCTACAAAATTATTAGTCAAGATCTCGTGCACACTACAAACTAATACAGAGAGAACATGATGAACTCCTCCTCAAGAATGGGAAAAAAAGGCTTTTCACAAAAGCAATTTCTTCGCATTATTGGAGATAAGTTTATTCTACGACCAAGATTCATGGGGATTCATAGGAGAGCTTTGCACCTCCTCTCGTCACCTGCAGATAGAGACAGGTAGATATACTTCGATACGTCTAAAAGAGCGGCGGACATGTCAGCTATGTGACTTCAAGCCAGAGATGAAGGAGCATTACATATGTCGGTGCCCAATGTAATATGAGATATGGGAATGGTTTCATCGTCGCTTCAAATAGGGCTTTGGGTCTCTCTATGGCTATGGATTACAGGCGATGATAAATTTCGATCACTGCTGCCACATAGGGCAGTAGCCCTCGCAATTTAATTGCAGGTATGGATTACATCGGTAAAAGATGCCTTGCTTACATACAGTCTGCATGAGACTGCATTTGGGGATGTCCATAACAATATTTAAAGTCATGAGGGATGCATTTACCACAAGTAGTTTTTTGTTATTGAGTTGTAGAGTCAGATTAACAAAACAGCTCATCGTAACCAGCTTTGGCCATTTTTAAAAGCATAGATTCTTGATTTTCACATATCTGCAATTCAAACCTCCTCCCACCCTCTTTGTCTTTGTCTTCAGTATCTGCCTCCACTGTGAGAGAGTTGGAAAGTGTCCACCTGACTGAATACTACTCCAATGATGTTGCCTACATGGAGAGTGACAAAGCCTACCAAGGGATCCAAACATGCTTGTGCGAGCACAAAGTGAACTCCTGAACTGTGCACTCTACACCAAGGTATGGGCAGTTTTTCCAAAAGTGGACACTTGGGATACCATGAATTTTTTATTTATTTTTGACACACCAAAGAGCCCACAGGGGGAGGTGCTTATCTCTTCCAAATATTAGCCATGTTACATGGTCAGGCAAGGGTCGCGTACCATCGGGCAAGAGCCACGCGTAGGCATCACATTGCCACCTAATTGATGCACCGCGTGCTGGGAACGATGGAGAGAACTCGTAGCAACAACCAGCTAGGGATACCATGATTTTCTGTTTTCTAGTGAACAAATCTCCCTCCTCCATCTCTCTGGAGGCCTTTCAGTCTACCGGCTTCATTTCTATTGTGCTGAATTCCAGGGTAAAACGCCCTTTTTTAAGTGGCCTGCTGGCCCTTGAAGAATTGGGATAATTCACAAGCTCGCCTCTCCGCCATTGAAAGGCCTTCCTCTGCCAACTAGTGCAATAACCTTTGGCTGCCAGGACGCCTCCAATAATAGGGCACCCGCAATGTTCAGTGTGCTCAACACGCAGGGCATGGCAGCCGACGTGCTTCTCTTGCTGCCAATGCTCGCTCTCGCTCGCTCTCTCTCTCTCTCTTTCTCTCTCAATGAAACATGAGCTCGATTCTTAACACTAACCTGTTCGCGAAGGCGAGTAGAGGAAGAAGCAGCCGTGAAGGGTGCGAGAGCCATACTGAACTTGTGTAGCTAGCTGGTTTGATAGTTGGGTGGTGATCATTTGATCGGCTCTGCTAGGTACACGTGGCATCACTATACAAAGCTATGGCAACGTGGAAGACGGAACCAAGGGTGTTAATATAAGGCTGGCTTTATACGCGGCGGCGGATCAAGAAACCTTACAGGTCCTTGACCCCATGAAAATCAGTTCACACACCAAAATTGTTTCATAACTAGTAAAACGGCGCCACTAACGCGGCGGCATGGCCCTTTTGTACCCTCAAGCTCTTCACTCTTAACAAATTTCATAAAAGAAGATCAAGAAAAGTACACAATCCGTGTGTGTGTGAGGGGAGGGTATTCATAAGGTGTGAATGAAACTTTCTTAATTAAGTTATGTCTGTATGACCTTACTTAGTTGTTTTCATAGTTAGCACAGATGAGAAGGGCTTGTTGAAGAGTTGCACATATGAACTTGCAAACGGATTGGGTAGGGGCGCGGGGAGTGTAGCCTCTCTCTCTCTCTCTCTCTCTCTCTCTCTCTCTCTCTCTCTCTCTCTCTCTCTCTCTCTCTCTCTCATTCATTTGGATCATACTGGAAGCCTACGCTATGGCCTCAAGAGCGGTCAAAGCGCTGGGAGTGGGTAGACCTCCAAGCACGGTGATGATGGTGCACGGATAAACGAAGAGACATTGCATTGTGGAAAAGAGAGAAAGAGAGAGAGAGAGAGAGAGAGAGACATAGTCCCACAGCCAGCTTGAAGTGTCCCTCACTGAGCTTGCTCTAGTTGCTAAGACCATAGCTACCCTCCACAAGCTCAACGTCGTGCATTGCCTCAGTCAACTGCCCACTTCATCTTGGTGACTACTTTGCTAGCTCTCTTGCCTATAGCCAAGGCCAAATCTAGCTTGTCCTCCTTCTATCACCATGAGCTCTCCCACACTAGCATGCCAGACACCCTCTAGAAGCTGGCCTCCCCCTTGTTAGCCCGTTGGACTCGCCACCAACTTAAGCAGCTCAAAGCAAGTACTCCTAAAGGCCTCCCAATTTGGGTTTTTCTCCTCTGTAATGATTTATAGTTCCCAAAAAGCTACACCTATAACTGGTCCTCCTGTGTGTGTGTGTGTGTGTGTGTGTGTGTGTGTGTGTGTGTGTGTGTGTGTGTGAGAGAGAGAGAGAGAGAGAGAGAGAGAGAAAGAGAGAGGTATATGCATTGCCACCATCTAGCTCTTAGCATCCCTCATTGAGGTTGCTCTGGTTTTGAGTGCCATGGCTACCCTTCACAAGCGCAACATCCTGCATTGCCACCTAGCTGCCCACTTCGTCTTGGCAGCTACTCTGTTGGCTCTCTTGCATGTAGCCAAGGCTGCAATCTTGTCCTCCTTCTAGCACCATGAGCTCCCCCACACCACCATACTAGATGTCCTTTAGAAGTTGGCCACCCCCTTGTCGGCCCGCCACTCTCGCCACCAACTTACTTAGCTCAAAGAAGGTACTCCTAAAGGCCTCCCAAATTGGATTTTGCTCCTTTGTAGGGATTTACTGCTCCCAAAAAGCTACACCTGTAAAGTGGTCTCCCACTGGCCTGCTAGCTTGGGCCTCAGGCCAAAAACAGTGGTGCCTCAGAGGACACATCGTGGGACATTGCCGAAAGCGTAGAAGGTGTGACAGGTGTAGGGAGAGGAAACCGAAATCCCTTCCCCTATTATTCATAGTGTATATATATATATATATATATATATATATATATATATAATCTAGCTCAATTTTGAAGTTGTTAAATAATATTAGTCAATTTTTATTAGATATTTCGTAAAAAAAATTTCAAGAAAATGTCTAAAGCCAGAAAAAAATAGAGAAAGAGAGAGGAATAGAGGTTTCAAAACCCATCTCTCTCTCTCTCTCTGCCGTTTTGAAAAACATCACAAATCTGCTAAAAACATTAAAATTTTTCTAAAACCATTCTAAACATCACAAATCTGCTAGTAAAAACATTAGATTTTAAAAAAAACCATTAAATTTTGTCTAGAACCATCAAAAAAGCATCACAAATTTGTTTAAAACCGTTAAAGAAACATCGAAAATCTGTTATAACCATTTTAAAAACATCATAAATTTACGTAGAACCATTAAAAAACAATCTGCTAAAAACATCAAAATGATACACACACACACACACACACACACACACACACACACACACACACGGACGGGGGGGGGGACTTGCACCTGATGTTGATGTTGATGATGATGATGATGTTAATATAACATTTTCATTTCATTTCATTTCTCTCTCTCTCTCTCTCTCTCTCTCTCTCTCTCTCTCTCTCTCTCTCTCTCTCTCTCTCGTTTTGAAAAACATCACAAATCTTCTAAAACATTTTTAAAAAAAAACCATTCTAAAAACATCACAAATTGCTACTAAAAACGTTAGATTAAAAAAAAACCATTAAATTTTGTCTAGAACCATTAAAAAAACGTCACAAATTTGTTTTTCCCGTGAAGGAAACATCACAAATTTGTCATAACCATTTAAAAAACATCACAAATTTGCATAGAAGCATTAAAAAGACAATCTGCTAAAATGGTAGAGAGACAGAGAAAGAGAGAGAGAAGGGGGGGGGGGGGGGGGGGGGGGGGGGCTTTGTGCCTGATGTTGATGTTAATGATGATGATGACGTTAATATAACATTTTCATTTCATTTCATTTCTTTCTCTCTCTCTCTCTCTCTCTCTCTCTCTCTCTCTCTCTCTCTCTCTCATGCTTTGTTTCGACAGCACTGCCCTGTATCTCGGTGCTTGAAACATCAACAACAAGTGAGGTACTCGATGCCGAGAGCAAGAAGAGCTGGGGAGCGATCAATGGCAAGCAGGCTCGGACAACCTCTCTCTCTCTCTCTCTCTCTCTCTCTCTCTCTCTCTCTCTCTCTCTCTCTCTCTCTCTCTCTCTCTCTCTCTCTCTCTCTCTCTCTCTCTCTCTCTCTCTCTCTCTCTCTCTCTCCGACAGCCATACTAGGTCTAAGACCTACAATTGGGAGTAACATGGCGCGGGCCCCAATGTTGCCAGTGGCAACAATGGACGCTTTGCCCACCGCCAAAATTGGTGATAGAACATGTAGGAGGCGTCGTTGCTGTAGCGGAAGCTGACATGGTTCAGGTTGTAAATTGACACTGCCACATTGAGGGATAGGTTGTGGTGCAGGTCATACATGCTGAGATTATTGTTGGGTAACGTCAGGCTTCCCAGCTCCACTCGCTCCATGCTTATCACGAGCTCTCTGGCCTTGAACACTGTGGAGGCCAGAGAGAGAATGAAAAAAGAGGTGACTGTGAGGCACACAACAGCCATCAGCTTATACGGCCGCCTTCCTGCAATTCATGCACAGTGGATGAGCTTAATATCGCGCGGTTTCCAATTTCTAAATAGTGTAAAAACTCAAATAATACCCCTAATTTTCTAGGAAAGGAAATTTGTATGTTGGGGAAAATGATTATGCTCCAACTTGTAGGCCATTTTTCCTACTGGCTTGAGTATTTGGAATGGACCACAATACCTTGTAGACAACTAAGGGGTTGCGAAAGTCTTCAAACAAACTAAATGTACTTAACGAAATCTAGAAACATTCATGGGTCAAAAATCCGTATGAATCTATGGAGATTGTTGTCAACAGAAACTATGGCACCATTGCCAAATCCATTTTGATGCTAGTGTGAGGTAAAGGGCAAGAGGGAGGCATGTCGTAGACCTTCCCTATGCACTCAAACTCAGAATAGAGTGGATAGCCAAGCACTCCTCCCAATGATTCATAAATATAGCTTACCATATATGTCCCCATGCATGCTATCCTATGACTTGTAGCCACTAAAGCCCTGCTCCCTAGAACCCTTGTCGAGAGAGAGAGAGAGAGAGAGAGAGAGAGAGAGAGAGAGAGAGAGAGAGAGTGTTGCACCATGCTTTACCACAATGTGTTTGACACGCTTAGGTGGGAGAGCATATGCTACAATGAATGTTGATCAATAGTGGCTATGATTAATGATTTCTTTCATGGTAGGAGATAAAGAGAAAGAATCGATATTTTCAAACAAAAGTTGAATAACGTAGATCATAGTTCCAAGAGGAGTTCCTTCACAAAAGGGGGGGGGGGGGGGGGGGGGGGAGGAGAGAGAGAGAGAGAGAGATATATAAAAGGTCATGTTGTATATTTTTTCGTTTCTTTTTTTGGTAAAACTCACAATTGTGAGTGATCTATACTAATAGATAAAAGGGGAGGGGATCCCCCCCCTCCCCCCCCCGCCACGTGACGACTCCTAGAGAGTCAAGGACCTTAAGTCGGGCGGGTGGTGACCTCACGGGCGGGCGTTTGGGCTCTCAATCGGGCGTTTTCAAAAAACCATCATCGCCAGCCGCGTACTCAAGATGGCACGCCCGGCGATGCAAGGTGTTGATCAATGCGAGAGAGAGAGAGAGAGAGAGAGAGAGAGAGAGAGAGAGAGAGAGTGAGAGTGGAGGTCCTGCTCCTGCTCCTCATCGTCAAGAGAGAGAGAGAGAGGTCCTCATCCGCCACGCGCTCAAGAGAGAGAAGAGAGAGAGAGAGAGAGAGAGAGAGGTCTGCCTCATCCGCCATCCCTGTTGCGGCTACTGCGGTGACCTGCGGCGGCGGCAGAGAGAGGTCCTCATCCTCACGCCATCGCTGCTGCACCTACCCGACTACTGCAGTGACGTCCTCAAGAAGCCTGCGGTGACCTGCGGCTCCTCTTGCTAACTGCGGATCCACCCGGCTACTGCACCATCGGCCTGCAGGTAGCGGGCGCTCTCTCTCTCTCTCTCTCTCTCTCTCTCTCTCTCTCTCTCTCTCTCTCTCGCTTTGTTTCCACCCTGTGACCTAGGCCCTATCACCTTGCGTCGCCGTGGGCATGAACTGTCACCCTGCGCCTGTGTGTTATGCAATGAAATGAAATGTACGGGCATGAACGTCATCCTGCGCCCTGCACCCTGTCACCTTGTGCCGCCGTGGGCATGAAATGAAAGCGTGTCACCCTGCCCCTGTGTGTTGTGGAATGAAATGAAATGGAATGTAATGTTAGAGAGAGAGAGAGAGAGAGAGAGAGAGAGAGAGAGTCTCATTTTCCTCGGAAGGCTGATCATAGGCTTTGTTTTGGTTATGCAGGCTTTGGAGATAAATTGCTTCATTATTTTAAGACAAAAATTTGTGTTGGTTTTAGAGATGAATTGCTTCATTATTTTCCGTGATTCCAGAGATTCAAAAAAAAATTGTAGCTTTCCATAAATTGTATCAATACAATATGCTAAAACTAGAATTTGTGTTGGTTATGTAGGCTTTGGAGATGAACTTCTTCATTATTTTACGACAAATTACATGCTAAGCACTAATAAACGGATCTTAATTGTCACAAAAGAATAAACATTAGAAAATAGATACAAGGGTACTTTCGGGAATTTTGAAATTTAAGGGGTATTTTGGGAATTAGCACGAAAAGTGCTTGAGGAGCTTCCTGTCCGAGATGTCAAGGGGAGAGAGAGAGAGAGAGAGAGAGAGAGAGAGAGAGAGAGAGAAGTAGGTGTGTGTTGTTTTTTGATGCAATCGACCCTCGCAAGGGTGCATTGATGTCCAATAGCAGGGTTAGGAAGCTTTGAGCTATTTTAAGAGGGGTCATTTATAGACCTTGGCCCTTCGAAGATTTCTACCTAGGATGTCGTCTCTTGGAATGCACTGAATGCGGGAATGCACTAAGCCAATATTTGCGGACGCCCATGAAGTTGCCAGTCACGGCCCACACCTACTGCGTGTCTTTGCCCTTGATATTCCACTCGAATGCCTTGCCACATGTATTAGCATTGCCACTACCCTCCTCTATAGCCCGTAGGCGTACGTATATTCTCTATTGTGGTAGCCGCCAGCTAAATGACCACCAAAGAACCCTAAAGAGATTTTCCTCTTTCCCCTCTTCAATATCCTTGGCTACTCACAATCGTCAACAAGGAGAAGATGGTAGAGAGACCATTCTCTGGGGAGATGGATGAAGTGGGGTTATAGGTGAAGCTTCAATGGAGGAGGGTGTTGGGTCCAGCTTGAGGATCGCAAGGGTTGGGGATGGGAAAGAGCGTGAAGGTGCTGACATAGTCGTCCATAAGAGAAGTGTCGGACGGTGGTATTAAGGATGGTGTAGGAGTAGCGATGATGGACCTGGTCCATTTCTAGAATTTTCTCGGCTATGAAGGGGTAGGGTGTTGCTGTGGAGGTCATGGTGGCCTTTTCCACACAGCCTAATTTTTGGAGTTGGCCATCCACTGGATGGGAGCTTTGAACCACTGATTGCAGCCAGTATTTGTGGATGCCCACGAAGTCCCCCATCACGGCCCACACCTTTCACTCGAATGCCTTAACACATGTATTAGTGATGCCACTATCCTCCTTTATCGCATGCAGACATACGTATATTCTCTGTTATGGTAGCCGCCGACTGAATGCCCCTTCAGTAACCCAAAGAGGTTTTCCTCCAACTTCAATGATGGCTACATGTATGAGTGCTACGTCACACATGTTGTAGAACTATAGAGAGAAAGAGAGAAGAAGTAGACAGGTTTTAAAGTTGTAGCCTCAATCCCATGAGACCTCAAGGATCAACAAGAGTTGTACTCACAGATGCGAAGAAGCTTTGGGTTGTTTTCGGCTGATGCGAAGCGAGGGTGTCGCTTCAGATGCAATCACATATGCTTGCATCTTGAGGGCAAGGGTCACGATCACAAAGCTCTAGGTTGTTTTTAACAAATGCAAAGAAAGGGCATATCTCCAAATGCATGAACCTTGAAGGTATGTGGCATCACACAAGATGCTGATATGGGCAAAAAAAAACATGATAATATTGTAAAATTGGGGTCGTTGAAAGAAACGCTGTGCTTGGCACTACCTTGGTCGACATGTATGCCAAATGCCATGCACTTCATAAAGCACAAAAAGTGCACGAGGAGTTTCCGACCTAGGATGTCGTCTCTTGGAATGCACTAATTGCGGGAAATGTCCAGCTTGAAGTGGCCAATAAGCTTTGAACCACTGATTGCAGCCAGTATTTGTGGATACTCACGAAGTCCCCCATCACGGCCCACACCGTGATCTCGAATGCCTTGCCACATGTATTAGTGTTGCCACTATCCTCCTTTATCGTATGCAGACATACGTATATTCTCTGTTACAGTAGCCGCCGCACGGAATGCACTGATTGCGGGAAATGTCCAGCTTGAAGTGGCCAATATGACATTTCATTTCATCTCCCTTCTCTCCACGTGAGATTGAGACTGTGAGTTATCGTCATCAATTCCCGAGAATGTTCGGCATGCAACGGTGACCACAGAACCTCATGCCCCCGCACCCGCCCCTCACAGCTCTCAGCATGGCGCAGTGTTGACCACCGACTCTCACGCAGGCTTGCCATTGCATCCTTCCTTCATCCTCCCGGCTACTGCAGCAGCGCACGCCATCATCCTCCGGGCTACTGTAGCAAGGCACACGGGTTGTCATCGCTTCTCATCGCCATCGGCATTTTTGTGGGCTCATCGCCATCTGAACCGGCTACTGCAGTAGCGCACGTGGGCTCAACATCCTCCTCCCGGCTACTGCAGCAGCGTCATCATCATCTCTGCGGGCTCTCATAGACCTAGGACCTTTGAAGATGTTTAATATAACATTTCATTTCATCTCCCTCCTCTCCACGTGAGATTGAGTCTGTGAGTCAGTGTTCAGGAAAAATGTGTTTCAGCTTACTATCGTTTGAGTTTTAAACTGGATCAGAGCCCTATGTGAGTAGGGCTAAGCACTGCACAACAAGCCAATATAAATTAAAGTGTACCTCACTCGCAGATTGGAACAGCTACCATCGGACACTAGGAGACACTCTTAACAGTTGAGGGTTTGAGATAAGTGCTGACAACATCTTGAGCGCACTCTACCACCGGACACTAGGTGACACTCTTAGAACAATATGACACTCTTAACAGTTGAGGGTTTGAGATATGGCAGCGGATATCACCCTGAAAGACCTCTTGGTGGTGTGAGCTACACTTTTTGAAACGCTAAAACTTTAGGTTGGAATCCCCTCCATTTGGTGCTTGGTTTTCCAAAGTCTACCAACAGTTACAAAAAATAGGTCTTCAAAAGTAATGTTTGGTCTCATAGACCTTGGCCCTTTGAAGACGTTTAATATAAGATTTCAAGCTGTTTCATTTGATATCCATCCTCTCCACATGAGATTGAGATTGTGAGTCAGTGTTTGGGAAAAGGGGATATGCCTACACATGAGAGAGAGAGAGAGAGAGAGAGAGAGAGAGAGAGAGAGAGAGAGAGAGAGAGAGAGAGAGAGAGAGAGAGAGAGGGATGGGGCAGCCGCTCTCTTGGCCCTAACCAAGTTAGGCATATCCCACAATCAGTGCATTCCAAGAGACGACATCCTACACACAGGCTTTGGCTATTGCTCTCTCTATGGCCACCTTGCGCCATAGAGTGGGAGGTATAGAGAGGTGGATAGGGGAAAAATAGAGTTAGAAATAGATAGAGAGAATAACATGTATAACACGGTGCTAAATATATATCTTATTCTTTCTTACAGAGATGGAGCACGTGCTTACCTCTGGAGGAGATTCTTCGGAGGTGATATTTTCTACTCCAGAGAGAGACCCAAGCAACAATTTACGAAATGCCAAGAACGTTGCCCGAGGTGGCGATGGACCTGCAAAGAAGCAAATTGTAGATGGACTAGGTATCATCCACACAGTATGCTCCAAAATTCAAGCCTCATGTGAGAGAGCGGAGGCATCACAGGTTTCCTATAGAGAGAGCATTCACTGGTTGAGCCATTCACAATATGAGCAAGGGGTTTATCTTCATCGTCTAGAGGAGCGGATGCAGCTACAGATTAATGGTATTTTGTAGCAGCAGAGCTCAATGAAAGGACAACTTTCTCGCATAGAAAGCAACCAGGCAAAAAACATGAGTCTCTTGGAGAGGTCCGTTCTTGACAAGGATAGCATTGATTTCAAAAGCATTGTGCATGAATTACGAAGTACTAGCAACAAATTGACCGCTGTAGCAGTACAACATACTACAGGTGTCTCTAAAGTTAGATCTATCTCAAACAAGCTCCATGCATTGGTAACGACCCATTGGCCCAAGAAGGGGATTAATGCCGTTGGAGATGTTCCATCCATTTCAAAGCAGGGCAACCCTTGCAAGAAGTGAATTATGTAATCGATAGTAATACTCACTTCTTTCTCATTTATAGACTTAGCGGATCTATATTTTGGTGGCTTTGGGGATATTGACTACATTTTGGGGGAGGCTTATGTATGTAGTGGATACCAATTTTCTCACGACTCTTGGTTGTCTTCTTTGGATACTACATTCTCAAAGGATCTCCATAATTGTAGTATTTTTGTTGCCACTGTGTCTTTTGGGTCACACCTCCCGTTCTCTGCCCCCCCTCGCCCTCTCTCTCTCTCTCTCTCTCTCTCTCTCTCTCTCTCTTTCTCTCTTTCTCTCAAGTTATGTTGCAGTGAAACTCTCTCTCTCCCTCTCTCTCTCTCTCTCTCTCTGAAGTTATGTTGTAGTGAATCTCTCCCCCCCCCCCCCCCCCCCCCCCCCCTCTCTCTCTCTCTCTCTCTCAAGTTATGTTGCAGTGAATCTCTCCTCTCCCTCTCTCTCTCTCTCAAGTTATGTAGCAGTGAATCTCTCTCTCTCCCTCTCTCCCTCTCTCCCTCTCTCTCTCTCTCTCTCTCACACACACACACACACACACACACACACACACACACACACACACACACACACACACACAAAGTATTATAGGTGTGTGCAATGCCTTACTTCTTTCTAGGTATGACAAATGTGAAGCACTTCATAAAGCACAAAAAGTGGGAGAGAGCTTCCTATATAGGATGCCGTCTCTTTGAATGCATTGATTGCCAGATATGCCCAATTTGGGTAGGGTTAAGAAGCTCTGGGCTATTTTTGGCAGATGCAAAGCGAGAGTGTCTCTCCTAATGTAATCACATGCACACCATTGCCGATGTGGTATTTACTTTTGATTGCGTAAACGGAATGTACACAACAACCCAAGCCTCAATGCAACTCTACCAACTCAAATGGGGACCTTTCACCATGGTAACTCTTCATAATGAAGCACTTCGGGGCTGATTTGGATGCACCTTTGAATCCGTCTTGAGCAAAGGTTTCCAATGGTCAATAATGGGTTAACGTGGCGACAGGTCCCCTCAGTCGGGCGAGAATCCGGTTGACGTGCAGATTGGCGCGTTGTAACCGCAGCGGAAAACTGCCCGGCTGAAACTTAACCGACAATCGTCGGTGGGCTAATCGGATGGACTCGCTCCCCCAACTATATCCTTAGTAGTAGCTAGATGAGATATAGAGAGACAGATATAGAAGTATATAGACATTTACCATGTGGGTTGGCAAGCCTCCTCTCACACTGACTCTCTCAAAGAAAGATAGACATAGTTGGGAAATCCTTTCTTCTCCATACTCTCTTCTTAATTCTCTAGATACTAACCTGTATATACCTGTGAGTACTTATAAGAGTTCTTTTTTGGACAGATGGCTATTGGTCCAAAGGTGTTGTCTCATGGACATGCAAGACGTAGTAAGATATGTCAAGCCTCTTGAGCTACGCGGCGTGCAGCAGCGCGAGATAGAGTTCGACATTCTCTGGGTGAGATTGATGTGCCTCGTTGGGAAGATTGCCAGCATTTGAAAAACGTGAATCGATGCAATGAATTTCCTCAGGGAAGGATTGCATTGGATGTAGATAACGAGTCAATTCTCTCGCAAAGTTATGTAGGGATTGAAGTGGCAGACAATTTGGAAGCCAATAATGGAGATGTTCTTGAGGAGCCTGTAATTGTCTCCAGAGAGGGAGATTACTCCAAAGTTGAGACACTTTTCCTATCTATCACCTACTTATATTCTGAGACCACTTCCTTGATGCATATCTCTATGTTGTCTATTTCTCATGAAAAGTGTATTCTTCAGAACATAGGCAACTTGGATTTTGCATGTTCCTTTTGTGGTGCTTTAGCTTGGAAAACAGAAGAAAAGACCATTCGCACATTTGTGGGGAAGAGTTGTTGCAACTCAGGAAATGTTTCTTTGCCGCCATTAAGTGAACCTCTTTTAGAATTAAGGGAATTGATGTACGGGGGTAATACTAGAAGTATAAAATTCTTGAAACATATCAGAGCATACAATAGTGTGTTGGCATTTGCTTCTTTGGGAGCTCATATAGATGAATCTCTCTGCCAAAGAAAAGGAATCTATACCTTCAAGGTGCATGGATCTATTTATCATAACATTGGTCCATTGATGCCAGAAGAGCGATCAGGTCAAATCCCTCGCTTTGCTCAGTTGTATTTTTTTTACACTGAGAATGAGTTGCAAAACAGGATGAGTTATGTTTCTAAACTCAAACCAGATGTTTTGGAAAGCTTTCAATCGATGATGCATCGAGTAAATCCGTATGTTCAAGCTTTTAGGGGGTTTGCTACAATGGTCCAAACTTCCAATATTCCAGAGATTAGGATGGTCATTACTGAGAAGCGTACAAATGGCTGGCAATATGTTGCTCCAATAAGTGTGGAAGTTGCTGCAATCATGCCTGGTCAGGGTGAAGAGAGCAACATTGGCCATCATGATATTGTGTTGAATCTTTTGGGTGGTGGTTTAAAACGAATCTCAAATTGCCATAGGTCATACATGCCTCTATTATATGTGTTGCTATTTCCAAATGGTGAAGAAGGTTGGAATCCTTACATACCCCAAATGAACAGAGCGGAAGTAAGCAGAGAGCGAGTAACTACAAAGTATATTTCTACAATGGATTTCTACAAGTATAGATTGCAAATTAGAGATGACACGACACAATGTCTTTTATGTGGTGGTAGGCTACTGCAACAATATATTGTTGATGCATATAGTTGTATGGAGGAGTTGAGGCTTTTGTGGGTTCGTAATCATCAAAGTGAACTTCACAGTGAGGTGTATCAAGGCTTGACAAATATGGTTGGAGCAAGAGATGATAGAGAATTGTTATTGGGTGCTAATGTTGGAAGAAGGGTTGTATTGCCTTCTTTGTATGTTGGTGGCCCTCGCTATATGCACCAGCTGTACCAGGATGCCATGGCAATTGTACACAAGAGAGGAAAACCTGATCTCTTCATTACATTCACATGCAATCCTGGATGGAAGGAGATACAAGATGCATTACTGCCTGGACAAACATCCAATGATCGTCCTGATCTTACTACCCGTGTTTTCTACCATAAGTTCAAGGATTTGATGGGCTTGCTGATTAAGAGAGCTATTTTTGGTAAGGTCATTGGACACATTTCTGTGATTGAGTTCCAAAAGATAGGCCTTCCTCATGCTCACATTCTATTGATACTTGCATCTGAGCATAAGCCAACAGAGACATTGCATTATGATAAGATTGTGTGTGCGGAGCTTCCTGATAAAGTAATGTTTCCACAATTGTATGATGTTATCAGTCGGTGTAATGTGCATGGCCCGTGTGGAAACTTGAATAAGAATGCTCCATGTATGAAAGATGGGAAGTGCAGGTTTAAATATCCTCGAAGCTTCAGTGCATCGACTACTGTGGCTAGGGATGGATACCCAACGTACATTATGAGGGATGATGGAAATTACATTGTTCGTAATAAAGTGCAAATGAGTAATAAATGGATTGTTCCATACAATCCATTTTTGTCAATAAGGTACAATGCACATATCAATGTGGAGGTTTGCTCCACTATATCCGCTGTGAAATATCTCTACAAGTATGTGTATAAGGGACATGATAGGGCCACTGTTTTTCTACAAGATAGTGAAGGGCTTCTAAATGAAGTTACAAACTATCTTAATGCTCGATATGTATCAACATCTGAGGCTATCTGGCATATACTTGGGTTTCACATGCATCAAGAGAAACCTGACATACAACGGCTCCAAGTTCACTTGCCTCATCAAAATCAAGTCATCTTTAGCGATAGAGCGACTGTACAGAGTGTGGTGGAGGGAGATGTTAGCAAAAAGACAACGCTCACTGAGTGGTTTGTTGCAAATCAACAATATCCAGAGGCCAACGATTTGTTGTACATAGACTTCCCAACAAAGTGGGTTTGGAAGACAGCAAGTAGAACATGGACTCAAAGATAGATTGGTGACATGATTGAAAGAATGTACCACATTGTTCCCAATGCTAGAGATTTGTACTATTTGCGTATGTTACTCAACATGTGCAAAGGATGTAAGTCTTTTGAGGATATTAGAACCTTCAATGGACAAGTATATGACACATTTAAAGAAACATGTAATGCACGAGGATTACTGCAAGTTGATGATGAATGGTTTCTTTGTTTGGAAGAAGCTTCTTTTCAGCAAACAGGGCAACAATTGCGCCAACTGTTTGTAGTCATTTTGGTTTTTTGTGAACCAATACATCCTGGTGCATTGTGGAATCGCTTCTGTAAGGAGCTTTCTGAGGACCATGTATATCATATGAGGGTTCGCATAAATGATGCAAATATCTGTGAACACATGGCACAAAACCAAGCTTTGTCAAACTTAGAGACAATGCTTCAACACTATGGAAAGAGGCTCTCGGATTTTTCTGGAATGCCCCAGGTGGATCATACCTTGCAAATTATGAGTGAGCATGGAGTGCTTGTTGAAGAGTTCATGTATAACAGAGAGGAACAAAGAGTATTGTCTGCTCGAATGGAATCATCTTTCAATGTTGGGCAAAGCGAAGCTTACAATCGGGTTTTACAAGCAGCTTGCATGAGCAGAGGGACTGTTTTTTTCTTGGATGGGCCAGGTGGAACGGGAAAGACTTATCTCTACAATGCTTTGCTCTCTCAGATACGCGGAGAGTCCAAAGTTTCTTTGGCATGTGCATTGTCCGGAATTGCAGCACAGCTTCTCAACAATGGAAGGACTGCACACTCTAGATTCAAGATCCCTATTGATATAACTTCTGAGTCCACATGTAACATTAAAGTAAATAGCCAGCTTGCTGAGCTGTTGCGAATGAGTTCACTGATCATATGGGATGAAGCCCCCATGGCTCATAGACACGCTTTTGGGGCTCTTGATAAGGCACTAAGAGATGTCATAAAAAATGACATGTTGTTTGGTGGAAAGGTTCTCCTCCTTGGTGGTGATTTCAGACAGATATTACCTGTTGTGCACAAAGGGGTAAGAGAAGACATTGTTAATGCATCTTTGTGCCACTCATACATTTGGCAACGTACAGAAATCATGCATCTAACACAGAATATGCGAGTGGTCAATTGTTTAAGTAATGTTATTGAAAGAGAGTTTGTGCAATGGACACTTGATATTGGTAATGGCGATGTTTGTGATGGGGACATACTTGATAATGTGGCCCTGCTGGCTTGCATGATGCTACCACAAAATAATTTGCAAGCATTGGTTGCTTGCATATATAGAGACCTTGAAACACAGACTTGCCATGCATCCTTTTTCAAGGATGGAGCAATTTTGGCTCCACAAAACAAGGAGGTGGATACTATAAACAATTTGGGGTTGCAGCAATTTCCTGGTACTTATAAGGAATATGTCAGTGCGGACTTAGTGTGTGAATCAAATTGTGATAGCATTTTATTCACAAGTGAGTTTGTAAATAGTTTAGATCTTGGGGGAGGATTTCCACCGCATGTTTTACAATTGAAACAGAATGCTCCAGTTATGTTGCTTCGCAATTTGGATCCAAGAAGTGGTCTTTGTAATGGGACACGCTTGATTTGTACACAGTAAAGTGATTGAACCAGAAATCATACAGGGTCACATGCAGGAAATGCAGTGTTCATTCCAAGGATTGATTTTCTCATGGGATCTAGAGAAGGCCTCCCTTTTGATTTGAGACGCCACCAATTTCCCCTACGTTGTGCTTTTGGGATGACAATCAACAAGGCGCAAGGCTAAACATTGGGAGTTCTTGGATTGTATCTCCCAGCGCCTGTTTTCATGCATGGTCAACTATATGTGGCAATGTCTCTTGTGAGATCCTCTTCTGCCATCAAGGTTGTGGTTGGTGATAGTCACTTAACAAGCATTAGTAGACATGGAGATCAAAGAACATACACTTCTAACATTGTCTACAAAGAGGTGTTGCAATTGACCTGCCCCCTGCCAACCCCTTGCCATGGGGTTTAACATGGATGGATATGTTTCATCCAATAAAAAAGCACAGTGACTCTCGCAACTATTTCTTTGTCATTTACAAGCTTAGTATCTTCTTATGAAACATGGTGTAGCCTCAAGCAAGGTATATTCGCTGAAACAATTGACTAAGATTTATTAGTGTTGAGAGATTTATGCTTCATGTGCTTTTTGATGAATTTCTAATACTTTATGTATATGTATATGTATGAATGAAGATGGATCCTAACGCCTCTGTGACTTACATACTAAGGAGACGACCTCGACACGTCCGAGGTAAAATATTGTATATGTGTGTTTGTGACATTTTGATACTTTAAAGAATTTAAATCTCACAGTCAACGATTATTTATTAGATCCACCATTGTGGAGGGGTCCAATCACAGCCATGCAGGTGATTCATCTACTCGAGGACTTGGATGTAGCAAGGCAACAATGTTGATGTTGATATAGTAAAGTAATAGCTTTTGTGTATCAAAATATCTATCTATACTAATAGCTTTTTGTTTGGCTATAGATCACAATATTACCCAGAATTTTTAATGGTGGGTATATATCATGCTTCATATGATCCGAGCTTGCTGTGCTACATTCAAGTTGCTATTCAGAGAGGATTCAGAGCACGTGTCACCATTGCAGAGTTAGGCAGAACCCGTCCAATTAATGCTATGTTTTCTTAGAATCTTAGTCTCGGTGCTTGGTTCCTACGTGTTTTTGTGTTAGGATCTCTTCCTCCAGTAATTGGTAGATGTGTTTTACATCGTGGGCCATGGGTGGTTCGATACCGCAGCAGGGCATGTCGTAGACTACGCTTTTGAGCATATAAATCTTAAGTCTCTACACATGTTATATGTTTTGACATGGGAAATATCACTTACTCTATATATGTTAGTGCAAAGTTAGTTTGAAAATATGTTGTGATGACTTTTGTTTAGGTTGCTGCATAAAGGTTTTCATGTTGTCCATCTTATAAATTTCAAACACACATAGTACCGCTCTCTCTCTCTCTCATCAAGCATGAGAGAGAGAGAGAGAGGAAAGGAGAGAGAGTTATGTCTCTCTCTCTAGCTAGAGAAAGAGAGAGAGCCCAACACATGGACAACAAAGAGAGAGAGAGAGAGAGAGAGAATCCACCCAGTATGTAGACAAAGGAACATGCTAAAAAAAAACCAAGGTTTAGTGTAATCCCACCTACAAAATTTGAGATTTACCTCTACATTTTAAATTTGAAAGAGTGCCCTATAGCCCTGATGACTGCGAGAGAGAGAGAGAGAGAGAGAGAGAGAGAGAGAGAGAGAGAGAGAGAGAGATTTGCCAAGAGCAAAGAGCTTGAGGGTAATAGAGGCCATTCTTAACAAGAAACAAGGGTAAGTTGGGAGAATCAGAGCCCACAAGAATTTAGAGCAGTGCCACAGCCATGCCAGTGCCATTGGGAGACTTTTAATTTGACCTTAAACTGAGAAGATGGCCTCTAAAGATAATGTTGAAACCACTATTCGATCCTCTCTCCGCTTGTATAGCCATAGCCCGAAGGCATTGTGCTTCCTTCCACACGGCCCTGCTACATACAATTGGTTGTTGGGTACTTTTCCCTCACAAAGTGCCACAGATTCTGCATGTAATCCCCATTATCTAATGTGCTACTATTAGGTACTTTTGCTCCACGGTTGTGACGAGTTGAAGCCATTCTTAACAAGCACAAGGGTAAGTTGGTACGGTGGTAAGCATGTGATCAAAGCAAGGCGGGGACATGGTGGTAGCTATGGTGAGCTGCAAATGCAGTAGGTATAGAAAGTGACAAATCTAGAGTATATGAGTAGGCGGATGTTTTCTCAACTAGCAAAGGGCACGGGCACAGAGCAAAACTCAGACAAGGAGGCAATATAGGTGCGTTTGAGAGGGTGGGCAAGAGATGCTATGATAGTCAAACAACACTAGAGCGTAAGGGTAAGAGGGGCCGTATCGCCGCCGAAGGCGGCGCTGTTTTACTAGTTGTATTAAAAAGTCACCAATAGCTATACAAATCAGCTTCAAGCTCAGGCCAAGCCTTGAGGGACAGAGGGTAACAAGAGAACTTAATGAAGGAACTCGAAAGCTAATTCAACAAGCAATAGAAAGAAGAGAAGGTAAAAGATTGTTTAACAATTTATCTAACTCACATCCATACAAGCTCTACGATATGCATAACACAAGTATGGACAATTAGGACAATTGTTATCTATGCCATCATCTTGTACAAACTTGGCTCTACATAAAATTATTAACGCGAATCGTGATCCGCTTCTACTTTGCCCCTTTTTCAAGTCCCTTTCTCTAGCACTCTTGCGCTAGTGAACTCCCCCCGCCCATCGGCAGTCCATTAGAGCTCCTATCCAAGCCTTGCCGAGCTTCGCGCTACCCATTGAACAGTGCTCCACGTAGGATTCCCCCCTCCAGACCTCTTCGGGTGCACTCGGCATCTTCTGCGTTGCACCTGTCTACTTTGCCCAGAGAAGGGGTGCTTTTTTAGGGTGCTTCTGTGCAAGCGACTTGCATTTTTCAACTATAATCACCCCCTACAGACCTCCTCCTGCACCATATACCTCCGGCCCCCGTGAAAGTGAACTCCAATCGTACCTAGCTAGGTATGTGGTGCCTCCCGAGCAGAAGCTCATGATGTTATGCATTGTATGAAAAACAATGAAAAAAACTCCATTTTCCTACATGAGAAAATTTATAAATCTTCTTGTGACTTCGCCTTGCTCCACTTCGAGCACCCTCCAGGAGAAACAAAACTCTAAAAGCCCCCTTTTCGCCATGCAAATTTTTCCTCAACTCATGCATTCACCATTGCCCTTGCCACAAGTAGATTAGCATCCCTCCCTATAGAATCGACACAATTCTTTTTTGGCTTCTTCCTCATCATGGCTCTTTCCGTGCCTAGTACAATTTCCTCTACGTCCATTTGCCCGCACTCTGTGCCTACTGCTTGTAGGCTCAAAAGAGACAGACAAGTCAAGCGTGGATGGCAAGACGCGTGTGGCGAAGGAGAAGAGAGAGAGAGTTAGAGAGAGAGAGAGAGTTAGAGAGAGAGAGAGAGTTTTCTTTCACAATCAATTTTCTCATGAAAAAAAAAATTATTTTCAAAAGAATTACTCTTAGAACCAAGGGTATTTTGAAAATTTTTAAAAAGTTGAAAAGCAATTTGGAAATTTTCACAAATTAAAAGGGTGTTTTGGTAATTTGCCCTTAAGAATAATGGGTCCTCCTCTACTCACGAGCATGCACCCAGACGGCTCCCTGCTTTTCTATTCAAACTAAAACACTTTTACATCCCTTTAAACAAAGATATCTCCTTAGATTCTACTTAAACAAAAATTGGACCGTTTGTGTACAAATTTGAAACTTAATTAAAAGCATGGCTACATTCGGGAGGAAAATGCTAACAAACCACATTAGCTTATATTTGAGTTTCTATGGATGGTTTTTCGAGGTGTTGTAGATTGATATTATCAGCTTATATTTGAGTAAGGAGGGTCATTGAGAGTCTTCCTTGCATACATTATGATCCTCACTCTAGCTAAGACTCTTCCTTGCCTTTGCTTCCTTTTGGGGCCTATTTTGTTTGTTAAGACCTTTGGATAGTCAATTTGAAGATGCCTTTCATCTTCCTTTCTTTTAACTAGATTATGACAAATTCAAACAAGTGATAAAATCACAAGGCCTGCCTTTGAGAGGAGTAGTGGTTGGTAAATATCACTATTGCAATTTAAACAAGTGCAGTAATTCTCAATTTCTAAGGGTTGTGTCTCATTGGATTGGTGCAAGACATAGAGCAATACAAAAATTGAAAGACAAAGCAAAATTTCCAGTGCATACAACCAGACTAGACTTCATTCAATGCAAACCTTTGCACTATCTGTCATATGTCCACAAGCGTCCAATGGGACTCAATTTTAAGCCCAAGTTCAAAGACTTGCCATGATTCAATACTTAAGTGCTTGTTAAATTGTACAAATTTTCTTCCAATGCAAGATCGGAATTGAGCAGACTTGTGAATCTTACCCACTGGAGATAGATACCCTACAAGCTGAGTTGGAGCAACAGCAGATGGCAACGACCAACAATAGACAAGGGGGAGGAGTGCATTAGCAATGATGAATCCGGTCAACACACAAAGATGCATATAGAGGGTTATGGCTACATTAGACATAAGAGGTGGTTGAGACGCATTGGACAAGGCAAAATAGGAAATTCTAGCCAGCACAGGGCGTCATATTCGTCGGCAATTACAATGGACAACCCTTCATTTTGCGTTATGGGAGTTTCAACCATCCGGCCATATCAGTACTTGCACTTAGACTCTCTCATGGAAGCCCTTTATCGTCTTTGCTTTATTTTCCAATCTCGACCTCAACAACCCCAAATGGTTCGGATTTAAAGATCCTTTTGCTTCGTCTCTCCAACGCCACTTCAAGCCTCTCGATTTTGCTCACCTTCAACTCCCGAAGCTCATCTCCCAACCCCCTCTGCAATGTGGACTCCTCTTCAAAGCTCGCATTACCAAACCCCTACTCAACCACAATACCCCCCTTCTAAATGCTTTTAGCAAACCTTCAAGGCTAACCGTCTTCTCTCCTTTGCGCTCTCCAAGCAACCCGGCTATGATAGGTCAAGGAAAAAGGCGCTCCTGAGAGGATTATTGTAGGAGATGTAGCAGACAGGGGGACTCGAGAAGGGGCGGTGTCAACACTTGCCCATAGAGATGTAGCAAAAAAAGATATAGGGAATGAATCACAAGCTCGAATGGTTGTCACCATCAGTATGGTTTTTAGCAGAATCAATCCTGGCAAACAGGACAACCCTGAGCTCCTCAATGTAGGTCTCAATGAAAGGCTCTACAGTGAAGATTTTGATCGTGTCAATGCAAACGTCCACAATGTCGAATTAGAAGTAACGAGCATTTTCCTTTTGACCAAGGGAGAAGTAACAGATTATGCCATACCAATTCAAGATTTTCCCCTCTATGGAGAAAGATTTTCTTTTCTCATCTATATCGGTGATCACGAACAATAGCCAAGGCATCCTTGATTATCAGGGCATTCCCTTTGTCAGGCGGCTTGCAACCGTCAGGGAGGGATTGCGAGCACCTAAGGGTTGGCTGACTGACCCTGCAGCAATGAGGCTTGAGATGTGCTTGACCCACGAGCTGGGGAGCTGTTGCAAAGTCAAATCACTCAAATTTAGTGCTTGGTTGGACTCCTCTCCTAGTGGCAAATCTCCTTTGGGCAAAAAAAACAAAACACGATCGTAATTCGGTTACACGTTGAAGAGCGCACAACAATAGACCACAACATAGACGCATCAAGTTTGCCCCACAAAGAGCATGTGTATGTTGGCCATACCTGCGCTAGCAAGGCTTTCCTCAAACAGGGAACGCCTACACCTTCTCGACTACGTCTTGCCCGGAGTTTGGACTTGGGGGCGACTCAGCAACTCAGCATAAGTCTCTAATTCCGGATACGCAGCATGCTTGTTTGTAGGGCGAGGAGGAGGCTCAAGGAGTTTGCGCAGTTCTACAAGATAACAAGAAGATGAAGCAGGGCTTTCCTCAAACATGGACGCCTACACCTTCTCGACTACGTCTTGCCCGGAGTTCGGACTTGGGGGCAACTCAGCAACTCAGCAGAACTCTTTAATGTCGGATACGTTGCACGCTTGTTTGCAGGGCGAGGAGGCTTAAGGAGTTTGCGCAATTCTACAAGAGAACAAGAAGATGAAGCCACAACCCAAGCAAAACATTACCAATTGAGCAAGCCAAAGACAACATAGATATGACCAACACACAACAAACTCACTAACGCCAAGGACAACTAGGCCATGCAAGCAAAACGCTCGAAAGCATGGGGCATGGCTTTTGGCACCTCTTTGGGAGGCCAAGCTGAGATTCCCAACGAGCAAAACCCAAGGGGATTGGCTAGTTGGTGGCTGTTGTGGGATCACGACAGTGGAAGCACAACCAAAACACATTAGCAATAAGCATCGGCGAGAATCAGTGGGCCCCACGACAAATCACACGCACTTCACGCCCAGGCGGCAACCAAAATATGCAAGGCAAATGACCATCAACTAGTAGAACCAGTTTGCGTCAATCATGCAACCTGGTGGACTTGGACACACAATATTGGATGCTGCACTGGGCTCGGTGAGTTAGGTTGGAGTGGAGGCATTGGATGGCGAAAACAGGATCAATTGAGCAAAAGACATTGCCCACAGCTACAAGCAAAGCATGCCCACTCAAAGGCACAGAGCCATAACGCAACAAGCCAACACGACACTTTCCCAACACGAACAACAAACAAATAATTGCACCCATCAATCCAACAACACAACCTGTACGCCTCACTTGAAGAAAAAAACCTCAGAAAACTTTGTGCAGAAAAAACATTTCAAGACTACAGTGAGAATTCAGAAAAGCAATTCAAGTCACAAACCCTGTCAAATCATGCCAACGCTGGTCCCCAATGGAGAAACAACCAGTTTAGCCAGTGTACACTCATGTGTCACAAGTGAACTGAAAACACGGGTCAACGACGACCTGCGCAAACAAGCAGCAAGCGACCAGGACAACATTTTCCATATACAACACATTTAGGGGGAAAAAAATGTGCCAAGCCAACACCCCAGACGAGTCCCCCGATTGGACGAATAGCAGAATCGATTTTAGCACATAGGCGAGCATGACAAGAATCTAGTAAAAAGGCAACAAAGTGAACCTCCAAAGAAGTTGATACTCTCACCATCGGTGGGTGAGCCGTTACTTGCACCACCCTTGCCAGCATCACCACAAGCACAAGATGCCATGATGACAGAGGAGCTCCAAAAAACTGCCAAGCTCTGAGATGAAACTACATCAGCTTCTTACAAGGCTTCAAGCCCGCACAAGCCACGGTGGATATTTTAGCAGCATCCAACTTTATGTTGTCAAGAGGCACTTCAAATCTGACCTTTTACGGCTTGCTAACGACAAGCATTCTCAAGAGAAATTGTAGACCACAAAAAGTACATTTGCTGACGACAAGCATTGTCAAGAACAATTGTAGACCACAGAGACGATCTTTCACCACACAACACCTCAAATATGATTTGGTAAAAGAAAGATGACTTGCCGGCACATTTACAGAAGAAGCACACAAAATGTTTCATTCAACACCTTAACAAGATTATAACCAATTGAGACAAGGGCTTGCACAAGACAACTTTTTGGGGAGAGCTTGAAGCTAGACAATGCATTTTACACATTACAATATACCTCATTTGTGCCTTCTAGATAAGATACAAGAAGTGTGTCGGAGCTTGCAGAGAAGCCTCAAAACAAGATAGGGCAGCATATTTTGGTTGCCTTCCAAAGACGTTGCTGTTAGCCACCAAAACTGAGGACGAGCTTAGCATGATCGGTCAAACCACAGCTTTTCGCTCCCAGCATGACGTGATGCACCGGAAGCCTCCAAAGGCCACCGCAAGACCTGCAGCCACAAGACGACGACCTCCATGCATCGCTTCCTCTGCCAGAAGCAGTACGCCCAAGTTTGCAAAGCACACGCCGCCATAAGAGTTAGAAGTGCATCACCTCCTCTTCCAGATTCAGCGCGATGATGTTTGCAAAGCACATGTTGTCGTAGGACTACTGCCACTCCAACCTCAACTGCAAGCACCACTTCCTCGGCCGAGAGCAAACAACGAAAACTCCAATGCACCACCTCCTCTGTCGAGAGCAGGGCAAAAGGGACACCTAAAAGATTGGAAAGCATGCTTTAGCAAACCCTTGCCATGTGGCACTTATCCGGCCGGCCTCGGCAATCCTATGGCCTTCCCCATGCCAAAACTCTCTAGTCTCAATGTGGCTCTTGGGATTTGTGGAACCACCCATGCTAAGTATTTATCATTAACCTCTACCTCTTTCAACGTTTCATTCTTTTACAGGCACCCAAAATCTTTTCCTTGGTAAATGAGCATTCATTTCATATTTTAAAACTCTAGATATGCCATCATTAGATTTACACACTCTTCATTTAAATGACGGCCCACTATCTGATTTCAACCAATTAGCATTTTTGGCCTATCAAAAAATGCTTGAAAATACAACTCAACCTTTTTCTATTTTAGTCAGCAAAAAGAGAAGCCATCTCTATAGCCTTTGCCCTTTGGGCGAGCCAACCTTTTGCAGGCACCCAAAATCTTTTACAGGCACCCAAAATCTTTTCCTTGGTAAATGAGCATTCATTTCATATTTTAAAACTCTAGATATGCCATCATTAGATTTACACACTCTTCATTTAAATGACGGCCCACTATCTGATTTCAACCAATTAGCATTTTTGGCCTATCAAAAAATGCTTGAAAATACAACTCAACCTTTTTCTATTTTAGTCAGCAAAAAGAGAAGCCATCTCTATAGCCTTTGCCCTTTGGGCGAGCCAAAAATTTGATAGGGCAATTGTGAAGTGCAAAAAAGAAGCCAACACCACATACTTAGTCTACGTCCTCATTAAGCGGAATCTCCGTAGATCCGTCCGCCGTTCTCTCTCCTCCCTCTTCCATTGTTCCCCTCTGCGCCTTGCTCGCACAGCCATCGACAGCATGTCCATGTGCCGCTCTCCGTCTTTCTCTTAGTCTCTCTCGACTCAAAGCGTCAGGATGTAGGTTCCCTGAAACAAGCTCTCTCTCTCTCTCTCTCTCTCTCTCTCTCTCTCTCTCTCTCTCTCTCTCTCTCTCTCTCTCTCTCTCTCTCTCTCTCTCTCTCTCTCTCGCGCGCGCGCGCACGCGTTGCTGTGCTCTTCTGGCTCTCTTCGCGTGCCCTGCAGACACCTATTCTGGCTCTGTTCCCGTGCCCTGCAGACACTCCAACGGCTGCAACATCTCTCCCGACTCCTACCTACTCTCTCTCTCTCTCTCTCTCTCTCTTTCTCTCTCTGAAAAAGAGCACAACCTCAACTCTGCTCGTCGGATATTTCCCGCGACGTTAAAATTCTTCTTCTTCTCTCTCTATCTCTGAAAAAGAGCACAACCTCAACTCTACTCGTCGGATATTTCCCGCGACGTTAAAATTCTTGTTCTTCTTCTTCTTCTCTCTCTCTCTCTCTCTCTCTCTCTCTCTCTCTCTCTCTCTCTCTCTCTCTCTCTCTCTCTCTCTCTCTCCGCCACGTGCCGCCCCTTGTTGAGATGTCGAGCTCTACACCTTGAGCTGGCATCCACTACAGGTCTTGGCCGCTTACGGCATTTACTCACTGGCGCGTTAGGTGACCGACACGGAGGATCTCTGCCAGTGATTCTACAGCTGGACTACACTTATAGTGCCAGCCTAGTACGCTTCTAGTGAGTTCACACTTAGTGACCGCATGTACATATGTACTATTTTTCAGCTTTAGCACTTAGTCATTTTGTACTCTCTTTTCTGTGAAGAAGAAGAAGAAGCTTTCCATCTCTGTGTGCTTTGTGCTTGTCTTGTGTAGCTCTCTTGCATCCTCATTCTTTACATGGTATCAGAGCCTGGTGCAGGCAAGAGAGGCTAAGAGAGCAAGAGCATCACAATCCCTTCGTTCGCAATCCACGACCAGATGCCGAAGGCGCCTCGCGCAGTGAAGAAATTTTTAGGGGTTTTTCGCACAAGTTTCTGAACAGGTCTCCAAAGTGCAGTATACAGAGATTTACTGTACAAGTACAATGGTTGTATGTACGCTTGATTGTGGACACTCGTTGAGTGTAGAAAGCGTTACAGGTACCACGATAGCAGGTTCAACAGATTTGCAGGTTTTTGCAAATTGCAGCTATTTTGTCTTAGTGCTTCAAGATGTCTGACGGTTTCAGTCAGATTGTTACTGAGAAGCTTGAGAAAAATAACTACCCTGCATGGAAGTTCAGAATAACAAATTTCCTAAAAGGAAAAGGTTATTGGGACTATGTAGAAGGAGACAATGAAAAGGAACCAGAGATTCCCGAGGCAAATGCTACAGCAGAACAAAAGAAAGCTTTGAGGGACTGGCAACAAGGCCAGAGCAAAGTGATGTATTGGCTTTCTATGAGCATCACAGATGGCATGATGGGCAATCTATAGGATGCTGAAACCCCCGCCATTGCATGGAGAAACTTAGGCAGTGTGTTCGAGGTGAACACCAAGGCTAGGAAGCTTCAACTAAAGTCGGAGTTAAATCAGGTTAAGAGGAACAACCTCTCAATCAATGATTATGCCTTGAAGATCAAGAGTATCATTGAGGCTCTTGGATCTATTAAAGTCTCAGTGGAAGACGATGACATTGTCCGTGCATGCTTGGATGGTCTAGGAGATGAGTATGTACATTTTAGGTCTTCCATGAATACAAGAAACGACATCCCCGTGTTCCAAGATTTGATTTCTATGTTTATTCTTGAGGAGAAGAACCTTGACACATCTTCTTCTCATGGCAGAAATAATTCTGAACAGGCCTTCTATTCTAACTCCAACAGAGGTAGAGGTAGAGGTCGTGGTCGAGGCCCAAGGGGTTGCAGGGGCCAATTTTTGGAAGGCCAATCAAATCAAAACAATACAGGTGGCAGAGGAAACCAGTCTCAAGGCAGGGGGAGTCAAAGAGGTCGTGGTGCAGGATCAAGCAGGCAGCAACATACTCCAGATAGCAGAGAATGTTGGACTTGTGGTGAAAGAGGTCACATGTCACGTGACTGTCCAAAGGGAAAAGCAAGTGGAAAGAGAGAACAGGGCAACTATGCATCTACTAGCACAGATGCAGATGACAGCAAAAACGAGCGCATGTTTGTTATGCAGCAGGTAATGAATACAATGACTGCAGAGAATTCCACCCAAGATGATGTTTGGTATGTGGATTCAGGTGCCTCTAATCACATGACGTCTCATGGAGAGTGGTTTAGAGATATGCGCAAACCAGATGTGTCAGGCTATGTGCAGACAGGAGATGACACAGCTCACCCCATTGCTCATGTAGGGGACATACCTCTAAATACGAAGAGTGGAAAATCAAAGTACTTAGCAGATGTACTTCATGTCCCAAACATTACAAAGAATCTTGTTTCTGTTGGACAAATGGTTGAGCAGGGTTTGCAGGTTCGCTTCAATCCAAATGGCTGTTATGTAGAAGATTTCTAGAATGGCTGTAAGCTGATCACAGAGGGCAAATGTGTGGGCAGAATGTTTACGCTGAATGTAGACATGCCTGAGGTAAAAGCTGCATTATTTGCACAGGGCATAGGTGTTGTGGCTGATGTTGACATTTGGCACAAACGCATTGGCCATGTCAATGAGCAGAGATTGCGCAGCATGCAATCAAAACAGATTGTAAAAGGTTTGCCCAAATTCAAGGTGGATGGTATGCATAAAGTGTGTGCAGCATGCCAGTTTGGAAAACAGTCAAAGGGCTCATTTCCACATGAGCGCAATGTATGTAAAAAGCCACTTGAGGTGGTGCACACAGATGTTTGGGGTCCAACCAATACTGCAAGTATACATGGTTGCAGGTATTATGTCTCTTTCATTGATGACCATACAAGGAAAGTATGGGTCTACTTCATGCATAACAAAAGTGAAGTGTTTGGTCACTTTCAAGACTTCAAAGTCATGATTGAGAAGGAGACAGATATGCAAATCAAGACATTGAGGTCAGATGGAGGGGGAGAGTACTTCTCCAATGATTTTTCAGATTTTCTGCGAATGCATGGTATACGCAGACAGTTTACATGCAGATATACTCCACAACAGAATGGGGTCGCAAAAAGGAAAAACAGGCACATTGCAGAGGTTGCACGTGCATTGATGAATGAGAAGAATATGCCTCATCATTTCTGGGCTGAAGCCGTAAATACAGCTGTGTACATTATGAACAGGACACCTACAACTGCGGTGCATGATGTAACACCTGAGGAACAGTTTACAGGTACAAAGCCTGATTTGGCACACTTGAAAGTGTTTGGCTGCATAGCTTACGTGCATGTACCAGATGAGTTGCGTAGGAAATTGGATCCTAAAGCAGAGAAATGTATTCTTGTGGGATATTCCCTTGAACAAAAGGGGTACAGGTGCTACAATCCTACTACACGAGAATTACGAGTGAGCAGAGATGTAGTCTTTGATGAGATGAGCAGCTGGTACAGTAATGCACATGGCACTATTGGGGCTGATGTAAAAGATGATGTGGTTGTACAAAATGTGAGGCCACAGTCACAGGTTTTGAGTGGACCACAAGAGTCCTCTTCTCGTGGCTCTGTTGAGAAACCATGGAATGGTAGACTACGTACGCAGGTTACTCCACCAACAGGTACTGGGAATGTATCACGAAAAGGAAAGGAAAAGGTTGATGAACCTCCCTTTATGGCTGATGCATCATCAGGTTTTTCACATGTAGATATGGATTCAGATGGTTCTGAACAAAGTCTTGATGAGGAATTTGGAATTCCGGCTGTGAGGACACCTGGTGTAAGGAAAGTACAAGAAGATGCTAGAGGGCAAAGGAGTGACCCAGGACCGCGCAGATCTAATTGAGTCAGAAATCCAGTTCAGAAATTGACTTATGATGGGTATCTAGCGCATCACCAAGCCTACATGGCTAAGGTGATACAGGATGTGGAGCCCACATGTTTTGAGGATGCAGTTGGAAATGTGCATTGGGATGATGCAATGAATGAAGAGATGGCTGCATTGGAAGCAAACGACACATGGGAGTTGGTGCCATTGCCAAGTGGCAAGAAAGCTATTGGCTGTAAATGGGCGTATAAAACCAAGCATAAGGCTGATGGTAACATTGAGCGTCACAAGGCAAGGCTGGTCGCAAAGGGTTATGCACAGACGTATGGCATAGACTATGAGGAGACCTTTGCTCCAGTGGCAAAGATGACGACTATGAGAGCTGTCATAGCAGTGGCTGCATCTAGAGGATAGATTATGCATCAAATGGATGTAAAGAATGCCTTCTTGAATGGTGAGTTGCAAGAGGAAGTGTATATGGATTAGCCACCTGGTTATGTCGATCCAGGTTACCCAGATTATGTATGCAGACTTCTCAAAGCTTTGTATGGTTTGAAGCAGGGCTCTAGAGCATGGTATGACAGGATTGCCAAGTATCTTGTCAGTGTTGGTTTTAAGAGAGCTCATGCTGATCATTCACTCTATGTACGTGAGAGTGATGTGGGGATTGTGGTCATTACCATATATGTAGATGACATTATTATTGTTGGTGACAATGCTATGGAGATTGACCATGTGAAGGGTCTTCTCAAACAGGAGTTTGAAATGAAAGATTTAGGCGAGTTGCACTACTTTCTTGGCATTGAGGTGATCAGGACTCCAGAGGGTGTATGGCTATCACAGAGACAATATTCTTTGGACATGTTGTCAAAGTATGGTATGGCTGATTGTAAGCCAATTTCTATTCCCTTGGATGTGAATGCAAAGCTGAGTGCAGAGAAGGGTGATGTTGTTGAGGATGTCAACATGTACAGGAAGATTGTGGGTAGTCTAATCTACTTGACTATCACAAGGCCAGATTTGAGCTACACAGTAGGCTTGGAGAGTCAGTTCATGCAGCTTCCGAGGAAGCCACATTTGGATGGAGTACGACGCACACTTAGGTATGTGCAAGGTACTCTTGACTACGCATTGTTCTATGCAACAGATGCACCATTAGCATTGTATGGGTATACAGATGCAGATTGGGCAAGTAGCATTGTTGATAGGAGATCTACGAGTGGCTTCATGTTCTCTTTTGGGAGTGCTGCTGTTACTTGGAGTAGCAAAAAGCAGCCTACGGTTGCTTTATCGAGCACAGAGGTCGAGTACAGAGGTGCAGCAGTTGCGGCGTGCGAGGTAGCTTGGCCACGCACATTACTTGAGGACTTGGGAGTGCAGGTGGACCAGCAAATTTTCATCCATTGTGACAACCTCAGCAGCATGCAGTTGGCTAGGAACCCAGTGTTCCATGCCAGGACCAAACACATCGAGGTCCATTACCACTACGTTCGAGAGTGAGTGTTGGCGGGCGACATCGACTTGGTCTACGTCAGCACAGAGGAGCAGATAGCGGATATCTTTACCAAGGCCCTCGGAGTTGAGAAGCTTTGACGTTTCCGGACTATGCTTGGACTCTGCGACATGCAGAGCTCGAGGGGGAGTGTTGAGATGTCGAGCTCTACACCTTAAGCTGGCATCCACTACGGGTCTTGGCCGCTTACGGCATTTACTCACTGGCGCGTTAGGTGACCGACACGGAGGATCTCTGCCAGTGATTCTACAGCTGGACTACACTTATAGTGTCAGCCTAGTACGCTTCTAGCGAGTTCACACTTAGTGACCGCATGTACATATGTACTACTTTTCAGCTTTAGCACTTAGTCATTTTGTACTCTCTTTTCTGCGAAGAAGAGGAAGAAGCTTTCCATCTCTGTGTGCTTTGTGCTTGTCTTGTGTAGCTCTCTTGCATCCTCATTCTTTACACCCCCGACCCTCTTTTCCCTAAAGCCTCAAGAGCATCTACTCATATTCCCCTTAATTCACCCCAAACTAAAATTGGGCATGCCTATTGGGTCTACGTCGCCTACATTAATTAATTAGTGCTCTGGATTCCTTGGAATCTAGAAACTTGGAAGCAAAAAAGAGTATGGTCCCCATCATCTCCATCATGTTGCAGCGTCGCACCGAATTGCCATCGCCAATCGTGCGCAGACCTGGCTATTGTTGGTGCAGGATGATGAGCGTTACGCTTCCAATTGAATACGCACAGGTGAGCTGTCCACTGCCCGACAGTTCAAGGACGCAAGAGCGTCTTGCCTCTCACCTCGCCACAGTCACACACACTTCCTCTGTTGTTGCAGAACCAGCTCATCAATTACCTATCCCTTCCCCTCTCCCCTTTCCACTCCTTGTGCATGCATCCATCGCTGAATTGTCTTGATGCATGATGCAAAAAAACTTTGCGATGGCATTGCAAGAGAGCACGACAGGGCATCCATCACACAACTGCTTCCATGCGCCATAATGGCCTTCTCTCTCCTCCTTCGAGGTCTCACAGCAACACAAGAACACGGGCGACAACAACCATTGCAAGTTCCCTTTGAGAAGCACACAATACGCGAGGCATGCTCCTGTCACCTGCTCGCGCACCTCTACTGGGAGAGCCATTGATGCCGCCGCCACACACGACACTCCCCCCCCCCCCCCTTTGTCTCTCTCCCTCTCCCTCTCTCTTTCTACTCACGCCAACGCCTGGCATCTCCACTCCTCTCTCTCTCTCTCTCTGCGTCTTTCCTCCACGTGCCGGCTCGTTCTGTTTTCGCCTTGGATGTCTGGGAGGATCTTCATAGATTCTGGCTAATGTCACCTGCTTGCAAAATTGGAACCACATATTACTATTATGAGGAGAAGTTTCGGATAATCTTACCTTTACTTTTAGGCTTATAAGGAACCTTTTGTGCTAATTGTAGCTATAATTTGCTAAGGTTTACAAGGAAACCACAATTTGCAACCTTAATTTAAAGGTGAAAGCAGGTCTCTTCATAATCTATACTATTATAAAAGGGAGAGGGATTCAACCCTCCCCTCCCTCGGCACTAAAGGGCACGGGTAGAAAGAGATGGGATCGGCGGCTGAGGTTGAAAGGGGGGATCTCGAGGAAGATTGAGGGCGGAAAAAAATGGGCGACCATTGCGGGCACGGAGACTTGAACCCTCGCCACCACCAGGGGAGCCCAATGCACTAACCGCTACGCCCGCGCGATGGGGAAGTTGACTTATGGGCAAACTATATAATGATAAATAAGCTTGGACAGGTCCCGCTGCTTGTCAAAGTTTACTTTTCTATGTCCTAGTTTACCCCGGCATCCTACGGCTGCGCGCGTCTCGATCTTCGTGTCCGAACTTCGCTGCCGTGGATCCCACCGCTTGGGCTTCATTAAATGGCCCGTGCCCTTTAGTGTTGAGGCCCCCCCTCCCTTTTTCACACGTGGCGTAACTTCCTTGCTTCAGCGAGTGTGGCCTACAGTCCCGACGACTCAGGCGGCTAGTGTGCTCAATGTTAAGATTAAGGGGCCGCCGAACCTGACAACAATGAAAGACCACGCGGCATAAAGAAAGAGAAGTAGGCCTAGGTGGTGAATGATACAGACCTAGGCGGCTGCGGCATTAAAAGGAGAGTTGAGAAGAGCCGTTGGAAGGTTGCGACGATGGGGTGAGTAATGTGATGCAAAATCGCAATGCAAGAAACATGGCTTTGACGTTTTTGAAGGGGAGAGCATAGTATGGATGGTATCAACCTTCTATTACATCTCCGAGATTCCACTTCGGCACAACTTGACGACCAGATCTATAATATAGATTTGCATGTGAGCCTATCGCATGTATTACTGAGGCTTCTCATTCTCATCTGGCCTTCAAGGCCAAAGTGGTGGTGGTAAATGTGGAGCAAGTGGAGCTGGGAAGCCTGGTGTTGCCCAGCAGCGATCTGAGCATGTCCGAGCTACACCTCAACCCTAACCATGCCAGCTTTCACTACAACAACAACTTGTCCTACATGTTATACCTCCAGTTGGAGGTGGGCGAAGCATCCATTCCTGTTGGCAAGCTTGGGGCCCATGCCATGCAAATCCTACACTCCAAGTCTTCACCATCAAGCTGAACGCCAACAACAGCTTGCTACGAAAGCCTCATGGTCACCTCCTTTTTGACCTAAATGTTGGTTCTTTCCCCATGGCCGCATCTCCTCAAGTCTCTAGGCATGTGAGTGTGCTCAACATCTTCAAGCACCATGACCATCATCATGGCCGTAACATGACCTCCCCACTGGTTGGTTTGTTGGCTTCCCTTTGTCTTGCAATCAATTACCTTATGTATGCCACGTTTTGGATTTCATGTTGCGTCCTTAAAGGCAGAAATCAATCTCCTTGCACAACTCACAATACACCTTGCACTCTCCCTGCGCTGCTCATGGAACTGCTTGCAGCCTGCCTCAACCACACCCATGTCCCCCATCCGCCTTCTCTGTGCTACAGCTATATGTCGACCCATCCATGGGTACTCTATCCTGCACCGGCCAGCTATGCCCACCTGCTCCACCTCTTATAGAACCCACGTTGTGTGCAAACCTCCTATGGAACCCATGCATGCCTCAATGCACTATACCTCCACTCGCAGCACTAAGGATAGGTCAAGCTGCCATGGCTTATAAGGCGCTTTCCCTTTGGAGCTTTTGACCTGCACAACCAAAATGGAGAGAGAGAGAGAGAGAGAGAGAGAGAGAGAGAGAGAGAGAGAGAGTCACCTGTTTGGAGGGTGGATGACTGTTGCTAGGAAGCAAAGCAAATGGTGCAGGCAAGTTGAGCAAAGTAGTGCGTGAGATTTGAGTTTGAGGATGGGAGAAGAAACACGAAAGGAAGAGTGTGGAGTTCAGTTAATCCTCCCCACCCAACTGTCCCAAAGTTCAAGGGTGTAGCACAGGCCAAGCAAGAGACACAAGAAGATTCAGAGATTTTCTCATGTAGGATATCAAGGGAGACTTTTTCAGAGTTTTTCATACAATGCATAACATCATGAGCTTCTGCTCGAGAGGCACCGCATACCTAGCTAGGTACAATTGGGGGAAGGGGACTACCGGCCCCCCCACCGCGGGCCGACGGTCCCCTGCCCCCAATCATACCTAGCTAGGTATGGCCGTGCCTCCCTCACAGAAGCTCATGATGTTGAGTTAAGTCATAATGTGGGAATTATTGTGAGAATTTGTCCAAAACTTCTTGTGTGTGTGTGTGTGTGTGTGTGAGAGAGAGAGAGAGAGAGAGAGAGAGACATAAAAAGTCTCCATCTACAGCTAGTCGAGGTTTTTTATTGCCTCAGGTAATACTTTTATTATTTTTTGAGAACCTTCTAAGGTAGGCGTAGGCTATTGGAAGTGTTGCTCTCTCTCTCTCTCTCTCTCTCTCTCTCTCTCTCTCTCTCTCTCTCTCTCTTCCTCTTTTTTTTTTTTGGTTAAAATAGCTTTGAGTTATTGAACTCCAAGAGAGTGGTGAAAGTTAACGTGCATTCCTACAAGTAATTACATAAATGCATTCTTTCACTTCTCTGTGCATGTGCTAATTAGCATAACCTACATGCTTCCATAGGCTTCCATTATAAGGGAAGTATGTGCCACTTCCCCCAACTTTCCAGCCCCGTTTTCAAGTGATTACTTGCGTCCCTTGTATTCGGCACTTTCTTATGAAATTGATCATGCGTTCGTGTCCCTCATTCTCGTGTCCCTCTTGCGTTCAGTTTTCAAGTTGAGTTCTTGTACGTGCGTTTGCTTGCCTGCAGGTCCCGTTTGAATCGCAGGTGAGCCGGCGCGGCCCCGTTTCCGCGACGCCCCGAACGAGGGCGTCACACTTGGTATCAGAGCCAAATATGCCAACCAAAAGAGAAGACCGGCCAACCAAAAGAGAAGACCGGCCGAGCTGTTCCAAGAAGGTGACTTGGTACTGGTAAGCTCCCAAAATATCAACCTCCCTCAAGGCCTCTCCCCGAAGTTCAACCACCGATTCTACGGGCCATACAAGGTGCTCAAAAGCTACAACGACGTCACCTACAAGTTGGAGCTACCCCCACAAATCAACATCCACAACGCTTTCCATGTAAGTCTCCTCAAGAGGTTTGCACCGGATAACACCTATGGTCGGAATGTCCCCGAATATGTAAAGGATGGCCCGCCCAATGAGCCGGAGGCCATCCTAAAGTCGCGCTTTGGGCGCCGGGGACAACTATTCTATGTCAAGTGGCGCAACCGACCCATGACGGAATGCACTTGGGTCCCTGAAGAAATCATGCTCCGTCTCGGACGACCCCTTGTGCTCCGATTCTACAACATGCCCACTGAAGAGGAGGACATCGATCAACATGAAACCACATAGAATAGTCCTCAACCCCCTTGTAAAATAGCAACACCCTAGGTAGCTAGACATTGTGGCAACAACAAACTCTCATCTTTGTAAATATCCACCCCTCAACCTCGGCAACAAATTTTGTATCGGCACGCCTCAAAACCCCGGCTTGACGTGGGCGTCAAGCTCTCTCAACCCGGGGGAGTATATAAGGTAAGTATGTGCCACTTCCCCCAACTTTCCAGCCCCGTTTTCAAGTGATTACTTGCGTCCCTTGTATTCGGCACTTTCTTATGAAATTGATCATGCGTTCGTGTCCCTCATTCTCGTGTCCCTCTTGCGTTCAGTTTTCAAGTTGAGTTCTTGTACGTGCGTTTGCTTGCCTGCAGGTCCCGTTTGAATCGCAGGTGAGCCGGCGCGGCCCCGTTTCCGCGACGCCCCGAACGAGGGCGTCACATCCATTTGCTGCTGGCCAAGAACAACCATCAAGGTTCTCATTGAAGCCTGGAAGTATCAATGATCTTAAGACTGTTGCATGAGTGTTTCCCCATTTTATTTCTCATTTGGCAATGTGCACGTGTTTTCAATTTACTTCCCCTATAATTTAGTGGACAATTTATGCATGTTAATAATTAGGGCATCGTAGCAAGTGAGAGCCATTTTTGCCTATCGATCTATTTCAACGTGTGCATCAAAAAGATAGCTTCAAATTGGCAAACCTTCATATCAAAAATAGTAGAGGTATATTGACTATATTTGAAGGTTTTTACACTAAATTTTGTATGTTTTTTTACCTTCAAATTTAAGATGTAGAGGTAAATCTTAAAATTTGTAGGTGGGTTTTTCTCGAGCACTGGCGCAAATGCTTCCATGAGTTTTTTGTTAGAAATGGTTGATTAGAGGGGGCTTGGGAGTGATGGAGGAGTTTCTATGGCGATGGAAGACAAACGTTGTGGGGATGAAGCCTATAGGTGAGGCAAAGTGAACAAACGAGGAGATGGGTGGGGGCAATAATGGAACGGGCAAATGGCCAGTTATTGTGGCTATGGAGACCGGTTAAGCAGGGATCTATGGGTCCCAAGAGGCAGAGTTTGGGGGCGGGAAATAGGACATAATGTCGCTTTTAACATGCTATAAACCATATGCAATTCTGTATACTTATTAAAGTAACCGTTCTTGGTGGCTTATGTATCCATCTATCTATAGTATATATAAAATATGGAGAGAGAGAGAGAGAGAGAGAGAGAGAGAGAGAGAGAGAGAGGGAGGTGTGTCGTCTTGTTGTGCCCAACTCAAGGGATGTTGTAGTTGAATCCAATATGCTCCTCTGTCGACAAGCTGCTTTAGGGTGCCACGTACAGAGAGAGATCTTCGATAAAAAACCTTCAACCTTATTAGAAACCCATAGCGTTAAAACTTACACACTAGGAGTGAAAATATATATCCAAAAATCCTATTAACACTTTTTCAAATACCTCAAGTAATAAATTGATAGAATTGATATCCAAGGAGCGACAAAGCACTGTTGCTTGCTATTAAAAACATAGTAGGAAAATTTCCAAAAAAGATATATTCAAAAATCTTATTAACACCTTTTCGAATACCTTAAGTAATAAATTGATAGAATTGATATCCAAGGAGCGATAAAATATTTATCCAAGGAGTGACAAAGCACTGTTGTGCTTTGGATTGCCTTGATCAACATGTGTGCCAAGTGTTGTGCACTTCATAAAGCACAAAAAGTGCTTGAGGAGCTTTCTGTCCAGGATGTCATCTCTTGGAATGCATTTATTGTGGGATATTCCCAACTTGGGCAAGGCCAAGAAGTCCAGGTTGTTTTTGGCGGAAGCAAAGTGAGAGTGTCTCCCACGATCCAATCACATACGCTTGCATCTTGAAGGCAAGGGTCAGCATCAGGAAGCTTTGGGCTGTTTTCAGGCAATGAAGAGAGACATTTTGAGGGTGATGTGCCAAGTGTGGTGCACTTCATAAAGCACAAAAAGTGCTTGAGGAGCTTCTCTTGGAATGCATGATATAAGGTACTAAGTGGAACCAATGGTCCAAGTAGGTGTCTACTAATAACAAAAACCCCCACTAATAACATGTGACATGTGACCCTCTCTTTGCCCAAGTAGGTGTCTACTAATAACAAAAACCCCCACTAATTTGTCACAAAGTGGAAAAGAAAATGTGAGACAAGCAAGTCTATAACTCTATAGATTCAAGAGAAGGCTATCGAGCTCCAACTCAATATCTTAATCATGTTGAAATAGCTTGACTAAGAGTGCTATGTAGGTATGTTTGAGAGCCTTTTTGTAACTCTTAAATTTTCATGTTGTAGGACAAAAACATTATTTTGCTTGAAAAATCTCTCCTTAGTGTTGTGTTTATTTGCTCTCTCTCTCTCTCTCTCTCTCTCTTTCTCTCTCTCTCCAAAGGTGGAGGTGGACAAACTGGCACAAGGAAGAGGGAACAATACAAGGGAAGAGAGAGAGAGAGGGAATGTGGATGTCGTCAAAAGCGATGTCTTTATGCACATAGCTAAAAAATCCACATAGAACTGTCGGAGGCAGTGCCGCTGCCGAAGGCAATGCTTTTGTACTAGTTCTTTCTAATGCCACTAACATGATTGGGTGTGTGCATGGTTGATGGTCCATCATCACTTTGGTAAGCCACCAAGGACCCCTATAAGGCCAATAATTAAGTAGGCTTCTTCTTTTTCCTCTGTTGATTCGTAAGGCCAATTTTAGTGTTTGAGCATGAGCGAAAGGGGCAAAGAGAGAGAGAGAGAGAGAGAGAGAGAGAGAGAGAGAGAGAGATTTTATACGAACACAAAACGCCTTTGATGTGGTAGTTGAGTTTTTTTTTGTTTTGAAAGATCACTTAGACATTGGGCAATTGAAGTTCACATTGAGTTAACAAACATTTCACATATAGCTACACAAAGTTCACAAACCCTACATAGTTCATAGAGGCTTTATACATCGTCCACAAACATTTCCTACACATGTGGTTCAGATCAAGTTCACAAAAGTCATCAGATGGTTGAGATCATGCCTAGTTTGGGGGGATCACTATGACCATTGATCCTCTTCGCGAGTAGGGCGGTAGTTAGGGGGGGCATTCAGTCCCTCGTTATAGCTCTCTCGACATGGACCCACACTAAAGGTAGGTGTGTGTGTGTGTGTGTAGGTTAATACTCTCGTTTTAAGTAGAAAGTGAGTGGGCAGAGGAGACCAGACCGTGATGGTCAAGGGTGGTTTTGTCTTCTCTATGGTACCCATCCACTTGACATATTCTCTGTATATACAAGCAAAAGGGCTTACCCATGCCTTATTCTCTGTATATACAAGAATAAGGGCTCCTCTCTCATTGTGAGGTTGGCTCCACCCACACACCTCTCCTCTCTTGTGCTTCATGCATGTATGCATCCATGCACCTTCTACACCTACAACAACTGGTATAAGAGCTTCAGTTCGGGGTGTTTGGTGTGCATGGTGTGAAGCTTCGGGCTATGGAAGCGTAGAGTTTGACAATGTGGAAAAGAACCATATATGATTTCATATGGCCATTGCGTGTGATTTGAAGTGGGCAGATTAGCAACCTTGTGACTAGTGCTAAATTGCAAGGGGGTACCTTGCAAAAGTGCTGCCATGTAAGCTAATGGGCGGCCCTAAATTAAGGTAGTGAGAAAAGCTCAAATAAAAAAATTGTGCTACTCAATGTTGAATGCATACAGGTATGCAAGACTAAAAAATGAACGCAGATAAGAACCAATGTATTGGAGAATCCTACCGTAGTGCTACCCTTCAAAAAAACAAAGAAGGGAGTGAGTGTGTTTGTGTGTGTGTGCTACCCTTCAAAAAAACAAAGAAGGGAGTGAGTGTGTTTGTGTGTGTGTGTGTGTGCATGTGCGTGTGCGTGTGCGCGCGCACTTTGTCCACAAAGATGAGATAGGCTCGACGTTTGGTTCCAAATACCTTTATGGTTTCCTAACTAAGGTTAGACTTGATCATAGAAGATTTGCTTGGATCTCTTTTGGGCTAGAGTTTTAGCTCTATATTGTTCCTAATCCAAGATCCTTTAGGATCTCCAATTAGCATGTCCATGCACGTCACCATTTAAAACCAATCTTAATGGGTAGCATTTGAACTCATCACGTACATAGTATGAAACTCAAGCTGAACCACTAGGCTAAATGCGTGCGCTCATCCTTGAGCTCCCTTTGAGCCATAAAAAAAAGGTTAAACCAACACCCCCCCCCCCCCCCTTTTTTTCCCCCACCCTTCCCTTTTCCTTTCTTCCCCCCACCCCCCATACTAATTAATGCCTTTGTGAAAAAGTCGTTTTGGGTGCCTACTCCAGAGTTTCCAAGTCTTGCCCCACCTTGCCATTCACTAAACTTTTCAAAAAGACTTTGCCAAGGGCTTAATACCCACTAGTATGGCCGGCCGCCTCTCTCTCTCCTCCCTCTCTCCCTCTTTATCGCATGCAAAGGGGATTTTTTTCATTTTGGACTTTAGCCTTCAGGTCGCAGATTGCGACATGTGTAAAGGGCTCCCCTTTCCACCATATTATGTTAGTAGATATGCTTCCTCTAGAAACCTCTCCTTTGATTTCAGCGTAAATCACCAAACTTTTCTAAAGGCTTGTATTGGTGTGATGATTTCATCTCAATTACTAACTTCTAAGTTGCCGACATAGTCCCCCTCCTATTTGGCTTGCTTCCGTGAGATACCTCCTTGAATAAAAAGGGATGGTTTCTCGGGATCTATAGCATTAATTTTCCATATATCCTTACTCTCTTCCTCTTTTCTCACTTTTTCCTGTCGTGTATCTGTTGCAAACATGATTTTGAGAATTTTGGCTCCACTTTTATGTCTTATGATTACTTTGGAATATTTGATGGAATTGTCTTTGCTTGAAATGTTGTGGTTCCATTGAGATCATAAGTTCATGTCTATGGTTGCTTCTCATGACTTCAAACCAAAAAGTTGTTTGTTGTTCTCATGCTAGTGTTTCACTAGGATAGCTTCTAAGTTGATTCATAAGATTAGGTGTCACCCTGCTTATGGTGGTCATCATGTCGATGATTACCATGGTCATTGTAATTTTTCAAGATCCGTATTGTATGTTGGCTTCTTTTTGTCGATACACTCTTTCAAATGATTACCATGGTCGCTGTAATTTTCCAAGATTCATATTGTATGCTGGCTTGTTTTTGCTAATACACTCTTTTAGATTCTCATCATCTTTGCCTTAATAATGATGCCTTGTCGTATTGTGCTACTGATTATGGTAGAAGAAATTGGCTAGCCAGATGTTGCCTATCTTGTACTAGCGCTTTATGCTTATATCTAGGCTCTTCCTTAGCTGCATCTATTGAATATTTTTTACATGCTTTGAAATTACAATCCAATCCTACAATGCCTAAAAACATTCTTTGAAGTGGAATACTGGCCGGTTAAATGCTTGCTATTTTCCTAGGAATGGTAGCTTTAAAACACTCATTGTGTTTAAAACTAGTAGCATTACCAATAGCTATTATATTTACTTAGTTTCTCAGTCATCAATGATAATATTCAATTGGCGCTCTTTGATCTGATGATGATACTAATTCTTTTTGAAAAATTGTAGTAATATGATTGGTTTAGGCTTTAAATTCTTGGCTTGGAGCTGCAATATGTTAGGCTTTTCTAACCTTTGGCTGATTGGTTGGGTTGTTTGAGGAGGCTTTTTACATCATATGTCACATGTCACAAAGGGACGGTCACAATACTAAAATATCAATCCAAGGGAGCAAGTGACTCGACTAGGGCATGGAGGCATGCCAAGAGGTTGTCAATATCTTGTTTGACCACAATACACTCCATGGAAACAATCTATGAACTCTCTATTCTGATTTCTACCTCTAGGACCCAATCACACATCCACATGCAAAACCAATAGCAAATCAACTCCGATCAGCACCAAACTTGGTAGGCACATTCCTTACTACGTCAGAAACACTTCTGGACCATCAAACCTAAAATCTTCACACTAGGAAAAATTGAAATTTTCTTCAACAGCAAAATTGTAAGTTATCAAATCTGATGTCGAGCACACCAACTAGGTGCTCCTAAGCGATGGGAATCTAATGCAATTGACGGAATATGAAAATAATGCTCAAATAATGAGATACGTCACCAGAAAGGTTGTGGAAGTCGACGTTTTGATCTCGCAAAATGCTTGCAATGTAGATATCAACGTGAAGAGCTCCTCAAGGCTAACATGGTGATGCTCTTGTGTGGTGTGGTGCAAAGAGATGAGATCTTAATAGCAAGAGAGTGCTCACGATGTACAGTGAAACCTCATGTGTTTATCGGTGATAGAATTGTCCTCCTCAGAACTTTACAAAATTGCGTTTTATACTTTGGCTAAGGGTCTTGTATGTACAAAGGATAAAACTACTTCAAAAATAAGTGACCAATCCGAGAAATTTGTTTAGCTTATGATACAGCTTGGAAGTTCTTAGCCCCAGATTCTGCATAAATAAAAAGTGACAGAGATCTAATAGTTTTTTGATGGGAAAATTACAAATCACTCTCCGTTACAAGGGCTTAAAAAACCTCTCGAGCATCTTCTTTTTTGAAGTAGGCATCCGTTATTGGGATCTTAAAACACTCCCCCCTCCTACTTCATGTCATCCCCCTGACATGAGTCAAGATCTGGTAGTAAGGAATCTTCTATCAAATTATCTTTATCTCCGTGGGGAAAGTGAAGGTTAGAAGTTGTTCCAGCTTTTGCTTGTGGCTTCACTTCTTGGGCATTGTTTTTGTGTCATTTTGCATAGCTCCTGTATAACCATCACACCGCAGTAGCATTTTTAGCAAAGGTCAAAGCTATTCTTGCATTTTTCATGCCTCTATGCATCCATTTAGCTTGTTGCTTCTTTGACTATTTTGAAATGACTATATGATACATGCGAAATAAACAAAAACTTGAAAAAATTTCATTCATGCAAGATTATGAAAAAATCATGATTTTTTCCTAGCTAGTTTAGATAGAAACTTTTTATGAATCTGGAGCTCATGATCTTGATGTACATATACAATAAGAATAGGCTGTGGTACAAAAAGGATGAAATTTGGTTGGGTGGTTCGTTTAGAAAATTGGCTTTCAATATAAGTTGTAGATTTTTTGAGCCTTGTACACAAGTTCTAAGCCTCTTTTGAGTTTTGAACTCATAATGGGGGCTTGAAGGCTCTTGTCAAAGTGGCTATCAATTTGAAAATTTTATTGGGTGTGTGATTAGCTTGTGTGGGAAAAATCACAATTTTTTCCTCAGATTGGAGATCTCAGCTTTGATTGACTTCCAGCTTTGTGGGCATGTTTCCCATGATGTTTTAAGGGCAGTGAACCATCTGTACCATAAATGTGGCCTCCATGGAAGATTCCTAACACTTTTGGACTTTTGGCAAGGTGAAACAATCAGGTTTTTGGCATTGGGTAGGTCCAATACATTTGGGATATCATAGAAATTATTTTTTGGGTTAGGGTAAAACGAGATCTGACTATTGTTCAATATGAAATATCATGATGTTTCAAGGGTAGTGAACCATCTATACCATAAATGTGGCCTCCCATGGAAGATTTCTACCACTTTTGGACTTCTGGCAAGGTGAAACAATCAAGTTTTTGGCATTGGGTAGGTCAAATACATTTGGGATTTCATAGACATTATTTTTTGGGTTAGGGTAAAACATTGGCTAAAACAAGATGTGACTATTGTTCAATATAAATAAGGCAGAGAAAAAATTACATTTTTTTTCTATCTACATAAATATGCAATTTTTTAGTTATGTGACTATTTCCACATGAACATATACTCCTTTGAGACACACTTGATGTGTCACTCCATCTATTGGATGACATTAGTGCTACTATTAGCCATTTGTTGTCTGAATGAAGCTCTGACTATTGTCCTAAACTATAGGCTAAAGCCTAGCACTATGTATGATGCGGGACATGATGTAGTAGCCATGTAGAAGCTCTGTACTGAAGTGTGACCCCATTCCAATGTCATTTGGATGACCTTTAGCGATTTTGATGCTTTCGATGTCCAAGAGCCTCTTTGCTTGCATCGCTTTGCATGTAGAGTTTTTGGTGCAACTCCTTCATAGAATTTGGTAGCTTTGATGCCCTTAATCTGCAACTCAAGTTTGGTCCTCATTTGATCGAGTTATGCTCATTTTGAATCTTGACCAAATGACATCCGATTACACTTTTTTACTTTCCTGTCACTTCATAAACTCTTTGTGCTTGTATCCTTCTTTCCTTGCAATTTTCCTTGATTTTTTGTTTCCTTTTGAGAAAAATAAAAAATGCAACAAAAAATAGAGAAAAACAAAAAAAAGTGAAAAATTCTAGAATATGGAAGTACTCACACCTAAGGGCTCATATTTGATGTTTGTCCCTTATTCTTCATATACCTCATCTTTTCAGGGCATAAAATCAAAATTTTGCCAAAGGAGAAATCAAACGCAAATTAAAACACAAAATTTGATAAAACAATGTCCTTTTCTCATTTGATCAATAGGTTTGCATTCAGAATGCCTCCCCCCTAATAAATTGGAGTTCTCCTGAACGATAGTGAACCGTCAAGTTTGTGTTGTGCATGGGCACCAAAGCAGTGCCTTATGCAAGGCCTTGTAATGTGGCCCAATGTATGCATACTCAGTAAATGCTTGGAAAAATTAATGTTGTGCGAGGAATAAATTATAGGCATATTACATTTTGTGTTCCTTATTTGTGATTAAGAGCAGATAAATAATAGGAACTACACTACACAAAAAGGAGAACATGGGAGAGGGTGTAGTCTTCCTCTTCTCGCTCTTTACTCTTTCCCCTGGCCTTTGCAATCCTTGTAGCTTTGCCAATCGTTTAGAATTTTTTGCAATTATGCCTTGTGTTAGGAGAATGGGTGCTTAATTTATTCAAATTTTCTCTCTCTCTCTCTCTCTCTCTCTCTCACACACACACACACACACACACACACACACACACACACACACACACACACACACACACACACACACACACACACACACACACACACACACACACACACACAAAGTGATACTTAAAAATTTCCTGACATATTTGTCACTTACCCCTATTAAAACCTCGGTTTGATGAGTCTCCACTATGGGACAATAGGTATTACATCGGGTAAAACCCAGCCATGACAACTCTTTGGTGCCTCTTCATTACATCGTGCAGGCGGCCTCACCACTTCTGCTGTAGATCTCTCTGCGCTTGGGAAACTGCGCGATATGCAGTTCCCTCCACCCTCTATTTTGTTTGTACTTTGTTTGTTTGCATAGAGAAAGTGACTGTGTTTCTTGTGTATCTGTTTCTCCACTGTGTCGAAGCATGGAGCCCTCAACCCAAGTGACACACGTTGGCATATGTTTTTTATGGTTTTTTTGCACATATTTTATGGCTATTTGGTTCAGATGCGAAAGCATGTCACTCTGAAAGGGTTTTTTTCACAAAGATGGTAGGAAACTTTTGGTTATATTCTCCTTCAAGGTTGTGATCCCGACTTTAGGTATTCTCCTTGACGCGTTTAGCTCTGATGGTTCACTACCTGCTGTCGCTGATTGAAAAAATGGTTTTTTTAGCTGGATGTTGTTTAGAGCACTATGTTGGCTATGGTTCTTTACCCTAGTATCCGGTGTAAACTGGCATACTAATTCTGTTGCATGATGGCTGGCTACTTGGTGCCGTATTGCATAACTTTTACCCTATGACTGGTTTAACTGTTTGTTAATCTTAATTGATGGAAAGGTTAAAAAGGGGGTGTTGCTCCATCCTTCGTACACCAATAATGGACTTATATTGGGGCCAGATAGCACGCTGTTGCTTTTTCTAAAACACGGTTCTGTTACCAGTAAAATTGGCAATACCATTTTGCTCTTTCTGCTAGCTCACTAGCATTAAGTGTTCTCGTTTACTTGGGTATTTCTTGGTTACTACCGATTGTTGCTTGGGAGGAATTTTTTGAACATAAAGATGGTTTACCATTGCACAATGTTTTTTTGCATCACTATAATATGGGAGGTCGGCACTACTGTAGCTTCTGACTATTCCCTGGAAATGCACTGCCTTTCCATTGTTAGTTAGACTTTATGATCTTATTAATTATGGTGGAAGTTGGGCTTGAACCTGCTGCTTATGGGTATCAGATTGATCTTTTGTAAACCACTCCTTTTTGGGTACTTGTTGTATGGCTATAACCCGTCATAATGAAATTACTACATGGATTTCATGTTTTTTACTCACATTAGGAATTGCATATTAGATAAGAGTTTAAGAGGGAAAACTCGTGTTCTAACTAGTTTTAGCAAGGTTTTCTTGCCTTCTTGGCTTGCTTTAAGGCGGTTGAAGGTAAGTATGCCCAAAAAAGTGGTGAGTTCTGATAACATGAGGGGCCGAATTACCTTGCCAAATTTAAAAAAAACAATCATTGAACTAGCCTATGGCTGGATTGGAACTATTTAAGGAATTTCTTATATATTTAAAAAAGTAAAAACTTACTGTATTAATTGGCGCCTTCATTAAATGATGATATGTGGTTAAAGGAAAAAGGAGGGATTCTGACACTTGGATTAGAAGGGGTAATGGCCTTCTAATCAAAATGATGTGAAATTCTTCTATAAAATCTTTGGGTTCCTTTATAAAAAATAAAACATTTACTATGGACTGAGCTTGTAAAAAGTTGAAAAAAAGTTTGTAAGATCGACATGGATAATAAATGGTATAGTCCATTGATACGTGTAAAACATATCCAAGGCTAATGTATCTATTGTCTTGTTTGTATGGATGCAGGTAAGGACTCTATCTTGTCTTGGAAGGTTTTCTTTAGCTTTGGCAAGCTATCCTACACTGGATTACACATTATCTTACTACTTGGGAAGTTCTTCTGCTACTGTTTTTAAATGGAATGAGGCTTCATTCTTTTACAAACACTGTAAAAAAATAATTATAAGATTGAGTTATTTTTGTACTTATCATTTCATTTCTTCTAAAGCCACGTGTCTTTTGAATGTAAAAAGTTCAATTCTGTCATATTATTTATGGTAAAATAGCTACACACACACACACACACACAAACAAACAAGAGAATAGATATGATAGTGATAGCCTATAACGTGAGAAAATGTAGACACAATTTTTGCACACACACCATAGCATAAGAGTTGAGAGAGAGGAATCTTGCAAGAGAATGGCTTAAAAATGTATTCCCCAGACTCCATGGCACTTCTTGTGGAGTCATCTAATTTTATTATTGACCTAATTTAAGTGCCAAATATTTGAGGTCTCTCTTTACCCTTTAGTTCATGAGTGGTAGCTATCACTTATTGCATGACCCTTTATAATGTGGGCTCTCACTAAATATGTACAATGGAGTCATATTGGCAAAAATCACTACAACAATATGCAAAGATAAAAGAAGTATTATATTATTGATGGTGTCTTCTCCTCAGTTCTCATAGTTTTCAATCTACATATAAAAGACAACACAATAATTAACCATTACGCGTCAGTTATCCCAATTGAAATACTAACCACATACAACAAGAGAGTGCCCAATCTCATACTAATCCCTCCCACTAGGGATAACAACTATCCTCAGTTGCTAAACAGAGAATTAACTAGATCGTGAGTGATGGAAAGTGTGAAGAAGATCTGAAAAGTTTCAAAAAAAAATAATTAGGCATCTATTTTTCATCTTCTCTAAGGTGGATAAATTAAAATTCAAATGATAGCAGTTGTAAATCATGCCAGTGCGTGTGGTGGCGGTCTCATAATCAAATATTTGTTCAAGGATGACTTGTTCTTCTTGATCCACAAGTGAAGACGGATCCTCATAAATGTGATCTATAGGTAGAGATCCTTGAAAGGGTCATAAGAGACTAATGTGGAAAGCATTGTAAATGTGTCACTGTGAAGGTAAATTTAAATAAAATAAAACCTCATTTATCACATCAAAACTCTTGAATGGACCATAAAATATCCTTCCTTAAACTTATGTGCTTTGTGATGTTTATTAGCATGCTTAGTGTAAAGTTCTTATTAATGCTTGATAGCAGAATGACCACTTGTATACATGTAGTAAAACTATCAGCAGCAGACACAATGTTAGAAAGATGTGAAGCAGGAGTAGGAAGAGAATGACCATACACAATCGATTTACTTGTAGTAGAGTGAGTGGTATTGTTATAAGCAAACTATAATCATTCCATTTCTTTAGTTGAGAAGAAACATAAGCTTTTAATAAATCAATGATTGTACAATTATTGCCTTTTGTTTGACTATCAGACTCAGAATGGAATGCATAAGTAAAATATAGTGTAGTACCAAGATTTTCAAAGATTGTAATCCAAAAACCACTACAAAATTTGGAGTCTTGATAAGCTATTATTATCTTTGGCAAACTATGATGTGGAAAGACAGCTTCAAGAAAAAGAAGTGTATATTGATGTGGTGTGAGATCATAGGAGCTGCTCTCGCTTGGGTGGTGATATGATGAATACATTGAGTTGGGCTCTGTTTTTCTCATTACGCTGCACTGTCTGGTTTTATATGGTGGATGTTAATATACCTTGGTTTGCAGGAACCCATTCATTAAGTGTGCAAATGTGATTGTGGTTGGGTTGTTTGGTATGGTGTTTTATTGGCCATGTGTAGGAGACCAACCCATTTATCTCACGTTAATTTGGTTCTTTATGGCTTTTTACTGTATTAGATGAATTTTTTTAATGCTGTGTTGTACGCTAGGCAATGGGATTGAATATTTAGAAGGGTTAAAGAACCCGGGGTTGGCTTTCAAGGCTCTTGAAAAATCACTATGTTAAAACTCTAAAATAGGCCATTTGCTTACAGCTATTGGCTCGGTATGATTGATAATTGGTTATGACATTGATTTTGGCTTGGTTTAAAAACCATGTTGCTTGAGTTGGTAAGGGAAGAGTCAGTGGGTTAGACCCTTGTTGCTTGTAGGCTTAAACTATTGTATGGGCATCATTGGATACTCCCTGCCCAAAAGGCGCCAATCACATGTACTTTGGGTTTTCTGAGTGGGGGTATTTGCGTACTATATGTGTCATTCTCTTACTATGGGTGGCTTTTGTTGCATCTGATACCGGGTTATGCTGCTAGCATAATGATGATGCCGCCTTTGGGTTATTGTATTTCTCACTGGGGTTCCAATCATACTACAGGTTTTTTATGGTTTTTTCCAAATTAGGCATGGCGACAATAAGATGGTTGGTACAATCTCTGTTTTTTGAGATTTTTGATACCTCTTATTCAATCTAGTCTGGATGATTTGTTTTGGCTTGATATGCTTAGCCGAGTTTGATACCTAAACCAAACAAAAGATGTATGTGGTGTCATGTCTAATGATGAAGATTAGGCTACTATGGTTTTCTTGATAGCCTTTTTGATGGAGGTGGTAAGTGGGATACCGTGTACACTTGGTTGATCTAGAAGAGTTGTTTAATTGATTTTGCGACATTAAGAAAGTTCAGGACAACCTTGCAAAAAGTTTATAGCGTTATATGGCTGAGTATAGGTGCAAAATAAATTTGGGCTAATAATGGTATCAGGACACTTGGATCAGAAAGGGTGGTGGCGTTCTGATCAGAATGATATGTATGTTAATATCTATTTAAGGTCTAATAAAAATAGGGCTATATAAAAACCTTACATATGAAGACTGCCATAATTGAAAAGAATAATGACCTTTTTACAAGCATTAAAATGAACTTAAAAAACACACACCTTGTACTTTACAAAACTACAACACATAACACTTTGAACATTTGTTTTAAATTAAAAAAGTTGTAAGTTGGACATGGATAACAACTGATATAGTCCGTTGACACTTGTAAAACACATTCAAGGCTAACATGTTTGTTGTCTTGTTCGGATGGATGCAGGTGAGGACTCTATCCTTTCTTGGACATTTTTTGGCTTTAAAAAAATGTATTTTCTTGACATAACAAGCTCTTGTCATTTTATGGAACATACACTTTAAATTGACCACTGTACTTCTACACTAGGATGATACCTCATTCTTATAGCAATGTACAAAAATAGTTCTAAGACTAAGTTATTTTTGTACCAATCATTGTCACTTGTCTAAAGCCAGCTATCTTTTGAACTAAAATGTTCATTTATGTTGTATTATTTAAGTAAAACAACTACACACACATACATGTATATATATACATGTATGTATGTATTTATGTATCCATACATAGATATATACCATTGTAATAATTTGTGGTACTCATACTCTCGGACTTGCAGAGAGCATAATATACATAGTCTATGTGACTCTTCTCCATTGCTCAATGCCCCATCTTGCATTGAAGAGAGTGGGAGCTAAGCCGGATGGTTGCGATAGTGCATATTGCTTACAAGGGGATAGGCTCAAGCATATAAGGGTGAGTACCATTTTCTTTTTTAGTGAAGAAATGGGTTTTATAGATGAGGGCAATATGGATGGTGTAATGTATGAAGCGCGTCCCATCAAATTCCTCCAAAGCTGGAATATGTTGGTGCGTGTGTGTGTGTTGGGGGGGGGGGGGGGGGGGGGGGGGGGGGGCAGTATGGGTGGTGTAATGTATGAAGCGTGACCCATCATATTCCTCCAAATCTAGAATATGTTGGTGTGTGTGTGTGTGTGTGAGTGTGTGTGTGTGTGTGTGTGTGTGTGAGAGAGAGAGAGAGAGAGAGAGAGAGAGAGAGAGAGAGAGAGAGAGAGAGAGAGAGGTCACTATGTGTAAAACCTATATATCACATGCATTCAAAGAATATTTATGAAACTCCTTTACTGCGATTTTTTCACCAATAAAATGCCCCTTTTCTTATTCAATCTATAATTTATTTTCAAGATAACTTTTTTGACACCCTTCTGTTGTGAAAATGTGAGAAAATATAGATGTACTTGTGAGTAGTTGTCTGTACATTAGTCCTGTGAGGGTTTTACCTGCAAAAGGGTAGTGTTAAGTGTTGGATCTATGGCAAAGGGCAAGGATAAGCAAGCTATTGTGGAGCTGGCTGCTTCGACTCAATCTCAGGTGACTCATGGCATTGATATGGACTGTTGTCTGGAATGTTTGATGGGTTGTGATTCACTTGTTGGTATGGTAATATTCCTCATGCATATGACGGTAGAGGTACATGAATGGAAACTTTTGTTAAACTGTTTTGTATTTATGGCACTGGTCTTTTTTTACTCAGCTTGCGAGTTAGGAATTTATTTTTGACTTACCATATGCAGGTGTAAGAGCACCCTTTCAGTGTCTACAACTTTGGTTTATAAGTTCCTTTGGAGTTTAGGGATATCTGTCAATGCATATCTATGGTTTGTCATAGGCATGTAAAGAAAAATTGAAGGTGGTTTCCTCTTTCAAATACTGGACAATTCTTACCTTGAAAGTCGTTTTAAAAAAAAAAAGGGGGTAATGATAGACGTTCTTCTTAAATACCTGGTGGATGACCCTAAATGGTGGGGTTGACCTACTTGTGGGGTGTAAGACAAGTGGCCTGTATATTCTGGTAAGGCTGTCGTGGCAGTTATACTACGGGTGATGTGCCTCTAGATTGGCTATCAAGATTACCTTTCTTGTTTGGATACGGTCTATGCAAAATTGCTCAAATGGACCAAATCAATGGTTGGTTGTGAACAAGGTTAAGATTGATTGTGGCCGAATTTGGTTAGGAATATGGTTATGAAGGGTTGTGGAATATGGTAGATATGGTTGTAAATAGGCTGTTCATGAGGTTGTATAAGTGGTTGGTTATTGCATCAATGTTATGGGCCTTTGCGGCACCCATCCCTGGCTTTTGGAACAAATAAGGAAATATGGAATATCCATATATATGTATATGATTAGCACTTATACTTACTACCTTACATGTGGTTTTCAACTCCGACTAAAGGGGTGTAGGACTTATTTACTAATGTATTTTTATGTTACAGGTGACTCCAAAATATAGATTGACTCCACGTATGAGCACTGTCTCACCGACCCAAAAAAGATAGCGGCAATTAATGCCAAACTCTATAAAGTCAAGAAACAAGTATATGTGGCCCACTTTGAAGTAAAATTGTCTCGTAAAAATCGTCTCCAGCCTTATCTTTTGAGAGCTTGTAAAGCACACGGGGCTCCATATTGTTTTCCCCCCTTGTAAATGAAACCATGTGTGAATATATGATAAGCTTTACCTTTCTTATAATTTATCTTTGAAAGCAATTAAGTTGGGTGACATGTATAACATGTGGGATACCCATACATCACTTGCATACGTTGCCAATGCTAACTAAACGTTGTGTTGTTTCCATGGATGAGGTGAGGGTTACCTTCTCAACTATGGTTTTCAAAGTTCCTTGGCTTTAAGAATGGCGGATTTATATATCTTCAGGATCTTGATTCTCTTGTACTTGTGTATAAAGTCTGTTCTGTACTATGAATAGGAATTATTCCACCTTTTCATTGACATAGTTTATAGTGTCTTTTTTAATTTGAATGGATTCTTTGGTGTTTATGTTATATTGTTATTGGAACGAACACACACACACACACACACACACACACACACACACACACACACACACACGGGGGGGGGGGGGGGGGGGGATGTTAGTTATTTCTTTATTTGTCAAAAATTGATCGGAGAATCCATTTGAGGTGGTAAACTTTGGATGGCACATACATGCCTACTTACTTGCAGAATGCATTAATCTCTAAGAGAGAGAGAGAGAGAGAGAGAGAGAGAGAGAGAGAGAGAGAGAGAGAGAGAACCATTATTATATATTCAGCATATGTCTGAGTAAAATAATTCACATTGCTCCCATTCCTAGCATATGGCCTGCTCACCCTTCCAAAAGGGGAAGGGATCATGTGTAGAGGTGGTTTCTCACGCATCACACGCACAATCGCACAAGGATTAGCATCAAATCTCAATGTAGCATCATGTGAAAAGAGTGATGCTCAAGTCCAACATGCAAAGGTGGGGAATGTGGATGTAGCCCATGATAAAAAGAGGGATCTCCTTTCTATGAGGAGAGCTTCTACACCCCCCTCCAATCTCCTGTTGCTAACGTGGCTACCCCTCAACCCGAGGACAAGTACGTGGAAGCAACTATTGATGAAGACAACCTCTAGCCTAAAGGAGCGTCCATGAAAGAAGTCGGTGTGTACTATTGAATGTGGAGGACTTTAAAGAAGTGGTAGAGGATGTGGCAAACAAAAAACTACAAGGCAAATCTAAGGATGTGGCAAAGGGAAAACACAAGGCAATGCTAAGGTCCATGCAAAGGGAGAAGAGGTAGTTTGGGCTAAAGATCTAAAGCCTTTCCTAGAGGTTGACCTCCCTGATGGGCATCTAGCACGCCAATGTCGTTAAACGGTAGATTGTCCAAAGAGCCCGGCCTTCATTTTCAAGAGGTTGTGGATGATGGCTCGCCTCAAGGACTACCATGGTATCAACATAGAGATTGAAAAGTGCCTTGGAGGTCGACCACTACACAAAGAAGCAGAGAGAAAGGAGCAAAGCTCATGCCAAACCTTGAAATAAAAGCTTGGTATAAGAAAGATTTGAAAAGGTTTGGTGATCAAGATTGGAAGTTCATGCAAAATTGTAAGAGGTATCAAAGCCTCATGCGCATACAAGCATTCAAGGTATGGCAGGACCTCTGAAACAAGTGCAAGGGCATGTCGAAAGATTCTATTGTTGAGGAATTTATAGCTGGGAGGATGAGAGATTATCTGGCAGAAAAAGCTCATCGATTGGCAAACATTCAGAGGCACATCGATGCAGGTTACGATGCAAATGTAAGTGTCCAAGATGTCTTGTTTTTCCCTCTACTTTTTGTTGATATTATGATGATCTTTATCCCATTGCACAATATTCTCAAACTACCATGTTATGGGTTTGCACAGAGGAGGGTACATGATGTTCCTTCTTGGTTTGAGGTGGCTTTAGAGGGACATAGACAATGACGACCCTTTTAAACATGCTCCAGAGGAAGAGGCCAACAATGAGGAATATGAAGAGGACATGCCACAAGGGACTCAAGACCTTGTAGATACATTATGCAACCTCAAGCTTGATAAGGTATGGGTCTAGGGTTTGTGACTTCCATTTTCTTGGGAATAATTTGTTTTGCTTGTGTGTTGTTTCTTGTGCATAAGTTATTTCACTAGTGAAAAAGTTATTTTTCCTTCTAGCCTTCCTTGCTTCACTCTCCAACAAGGCAGACACTACCGATTCAAAAAGGCCAAAAATCATAGCAACCAATTGATGTAGGCTCTCCTAAGGACACCTCTCAGCCAACACTCTGTTTTCTTGTCAAGAGCAACTAGCTGATAGCTAAAATAGTGGGCCATGAAATCATCCCCTCCACTCCAATACGTAGCAATCGAGCATCATACAGGTGGAATTTGTCAATCATCCCCATATGCATTGCTTCTATTTTTTTAAATGCACACTATGTTGGTAATTGTGGTAATTTGACATTAGCGTCTCCTTAAATGCGCCTATGGTGATTAACTTTCTTCATGTCAATATGCAAGTGGATATGGATGACCAGATCCCGCACTTCATCTTAATCAATGAAGCATCCACATGAACAATGAATCTTTTTTCAATATAATCGCATTTAGGTTATACTTGGTTGAGCCTGTAGGCATAAAGAAAGGTGGCAATGTGCTTAACATACACATTTTGACAATTGGATGGAGTACACAAGTCTGAGATATCTTGTAGCAAGTGATGTTTGTTGACTCCATGTGGTTGTCAATTGTGGATGCCACTATGGGTAAGAGTAATGCCATGCATAACTTCTTTTGTGCAAGGGACTTTGAGAATTGTGTATTTACATTTTTTTCGATCATTTTCAGGTGGTTTGTAAAAAGAGTACAAAGGGTTGTTGGTTATGTTTCATCCATGCTTTACATTGGTATATTGTTTATTGTTCAGCTTTGAAGCAGGGAAGTGCTGAACCATTTATTTCTTTTTTCCCTTATCTATTTCTTGTCCTGTCAATCTACTTCTCAAGGTCAACTCAATAATGTTTAAGGAGGTTTCTTTGGGGTGGATCAATAGGAGTTAATAGGATTCCAAAAATTTCATGGCAAGTGTGTTGCAGACCCAAAGATCAGGGTGGGCTAGGCAACCTCAACATTCAACATCCCTCTAATAAGATGGCCAGCAAGTGGATTATGAGGGATGCTACTTCCATTGATTTTTGGGCCATCCTCTCTAAAAGGAAGATCCATTCCTTCGATGTGCAACTCTAGAGCTTGGACAGGGATGTCACTTCATGAATTGCTCACCTCTAATGTTGATTTTGTTCCTACAGGTTTTGTATTGTCCTGCAGATTTTTTCATAAAATCTAATATCTAACCAACCCAAATGACTTTCTCATATTAAACTAATCATTCAATGTGGGATAATAAACGGGAATAAGGGTTAGAATATAGATACGTGCTTACGGATCTATCTCAACACTTGGCCAATGGTAAAGGGGTCTAAATGAGAGATGGTCTGTCAAAGAGCAAGGCTAGCTAATGGAGCTTAAAAGACCTTAGGGTTAGCTTCATTAAAGACCTCCAATGGTTAGTGTTAAAAGTCCTTTAACCTTATGCAAGCTAGGACTGAGCTTGAGGTGGAAACCCGACCTAAGCTTGAGGTGCTTGTTGTGCTTGATGAATAAGGTGCCTGAGGTGCTTGTCATGCTTGATGACGAAGGTGCTTGAGGTGCTTGTCATGCTTGATGACTAAGGTGCTTGTCATGCTGGATGAGGAAGGTGCTTGAGAAGATTTCCATGCACAGGGTATAAGGTGCTTGAGTCAAAAAGAGACCCTACAAAGGAGGGGGAAAGCCCCAAAGTTAGGGGAATCTTTGACTTAACCTCCCACTCACCCAAAGAGCACCTCCTTTTCTCAAGGGGCACATGGACACTTGTCAGATTCTCCCTATGCTTAGCCACATGGTGTGCTTGAATGCTATTGGTTGGGCTAAAGAGGGGTCCAATGACCTTCTAGTTCAATTTAACAAATATCTAGATATTTTCAAGCTCTCTCTCTAAAAGAGGTAAGAAGGACACTTGTTGAAAGACTACCCATGTACTTGAAATGCATGGTGCATATGATTGGCTAGGGGGAGAGGGATCCAATGAGCTTGAGGCATGAGCAAAGAGTAAAAATTGCCCAAAGCAAGCAAGGGGTGTGCTTGGGGGGTATACACCTTTCACACACTCATTGTTTTCAAGTATTCTCACTTGGGGGGAAGTAGAGGAACTCCACCTCCTTCTCCAAGCTTGTTGAGAAGTGAGAGTCTACACACACCCTCTTGGCTATGGAATGCAAATCTAACCAAGATCCATGCTTCAAGGCTTAAACTTGCCATCTTCTCCATCTTCATTACTATGCTATTATGTATGCTAGCAAGAAGAGTGATGATAAAAGAGGAACTATTTATTTCTCCTATGGAATGTTTCTTCTTCCTCTTCCCTACCCTCATTCCCCGCTAGCTCTCTCCATCTTTGAAGGTGTTTGAGTTCTTGGGACTGAGGCTTGTGATAGTTAATGCTTTCTACAAAGTTTATGTTATGCTCATGATGCATGAAGCTTTCCATATTCATTGCATCACCTAGGTCACAAGGAACACAAAGATTGTATTGTACCAAGTCTCTCTTTATGGGAGAAACTATAATACAAATGCCTATCAGAGGGGGGACCGACTCCGTAGGATTCCGGTCCTCAACTGTTGTCATGTTCTCTAAACTCTCTCTCTTGCAAAAGTATTGTTCATGCCAAGTTAATAAAGTACCATGTTTATGTTGCTACCATCAATTAAGTTCACCCGCTATGCTCACAAAATATTCTTACAAAAGTGCTTTATCTAATTAACTAATTCCGCTACTCTCAAAGTTCATAGGCCATTTCCATTACATGTTTTGGAAGGCTTGACAAGAAAAAGTGGCATCCACCTACTCTCTGGAAATTTTCTATTCAATTTTGCTTACAAGACTCTATCTGGTTTGGCAAAATTGGAGCTAACCAAAGCTGGCTGTTGTCCAGAAGAGCACACAAGTGCTTCAGAGTAGGGATTAGATGTTTGAAGGATGTCTTCAAAGATGGTAATTTCCTTGGTGCGAAGGAGCTTCAGACCATGTTCCAAATCTCACAGGGATGTGCTGATCTTGTCCATCAAGATGTATTGTCTATCAAGAAAATCTATAAAGATGTTTCAAGGGGCACTCTTACTCCTAAACCCAAATTTGTTCTCACATTGATCAATTTACTGACTTTAGACAGGGTATGGACATGAGCTTGGTAAGCAAACTCAACCTTAGATGGTGTTTATCCTGGTCAGCAAAATCTATACTACTTTATTATGCAGCTTAAAATTTTGTCGAGCGCTCAGTGTTTCCACGCGTCATCAAACTGCCGCCTCTCAAACGTGCTGCACACAGCCCTTCTTTTTGCCATATTGGTCGCCTCGCCAATTGAAAAGTGCATGCAAGCTTTGCGCCGCCAATTTAGTACGCAAAACCTGTGTGTGTGTGTGTGTGTGTGAGTGTGAGTGTGTGTGTGTGTGTGTGTGTGTGTGTGTGTGAGAGAGAGAGAGAGAGAGAGAGAGAGAGAGAGAGAGAGAGAGAGAGAGAGAGAGAGAGAGAGAGAGAGAGAGAGAGAGAGAGATCAACTGCCTGTAAAATACAAGAGTGTGTCTCCATGGAATATATGGACACCGTTAGGGAACCTTGAGCCTCTACACCATCTGATGAGGCCTAAAGTGGGCTCATGGGCATTCCTTAAGGCTTGACCCTTATCACAAGAAAAGATAAAGCAAAAAATAAGATTAAATCTCTCTCTTTCTCTCTCTCTCTCTCTCTCACACACACACACACACACACACACACACACACACACACACACACACACACACATGAAGTGTAGATCCGGGAGTAAAACACCTTGGCAAAAGGGAAAAAAGATTCACATTTTCAAGATTTGCAAGGAGAGTGCATTGTTTCAACTTGGGATAGAGACAGTGTGTGTGTGTGTGTGTGTGTGAGAGAGAGAGAGAGAGAGAGAGAGAGAGAGAGAGAGAGAAAGAACCTTGCTTGCCAATTTCATCCATTTGTTTTGTGATCCAAGTGCTGCATTGTTTACTATTTATAAAAAAACTCTTGAACACTATTTTTTATGCATGTTCAAGCGCATAAAATCAACGTAGTGCGAGCTTTCATGTAAAAAAAAAACTAAGTCTCGAAGGATGCACCGGTTTTTGCAAAATTGCATTGTTCTTTATAAACATAACTATTATCATTAATGCTTATTCTTTGTGTGCTCCAGCGCATTGTCTTTTGAGTTCCACAAGAAAAGAAAACAATATAAAATAGATGCCATGTGCACGTAATTAAAGGCATTGTTTGCTGTCCAATAAATGCCGCGTGCATGTAAGCAAATGAACACGCACCCACGATCGTAATTGAAATGTGATGGTTGCACGTCCAAAAAAGGGGATACCCGTAACTTTTTTTAAGGTCTATTTGCATCATTTTTTCATTTCATGCACAAAAGTTTGTTGGCATGAAGTACACCCCAAGAAGCACACAATTCACTAACACGCACGTTCGCTAATTTTTTGATTCTGGCTTCATGCGGTACTTATGTGCACATATAGTGTGATCATGACACACTGCATTACAAAGGAGATACCCACAAAACACATTGATCTATACTTCTATCTATCTCTTTTCTCTATGCAGTTAAAAAAAAAGGTAAACAGGGAGGCATGCCACCCGTCGCTCAGCAGCCCCTCGCTTGAGAGTCGAACGTGACCCGAAAGCTGCAAGCCTCGCAAAAATTCCTGTGCGGCGCTCGCTGCCCATAATCCGCACATGCATTTGCTCACTGTTTTGCCAAAGAGCTCCAAGGCCCAGGCGTCCAATACACTCCATAGCCGCATGAGAGAGAGAGAGAGAGAGAGAGAGAGAGAGAGAGAGAGAGAGAGAGAGAGAGAGAGAGAGAGAGAGAGAGAGAGAGAGAGAGAGAGAAGCCTCTCCGCATTGCTATTGCTGTGCGAGACACAGATGCGAGTCTGCATTGTACGTGTGTGTGTGTGTGTGTGTGTGTGTGTGTGAGAGAGAGAGAGAGAGAGAGAGAGAGAGAGAGAGAGAGAGAGAGAGAGAGAGAGAGAGAGAGAGAGAGAGAGAGAGAGAGAGAGAGAGAAGCCTCTCCACATTGCTATTGCTGTGCGAGAGACATATGAGAGTCTGCACTGTACATGTGTGTGTGTGTGTGTGTGTGAGTGAGAGAGAGAGAGAGAGAGAGAGAGAGAGAGAGAGAGAGAGAGAGAGAGAGAGAGAGAGAGAGAGAGAGAGAGAGAGAGAGAGAGAAATGAAATGAAATGAAATGTTATTTAAAACGTTTTTAAAACTGATACAATCTCGGTGGATAACATAGTGTCTCGGATATTGTTGAGAGAGAGAGAGAGAGAGAGAGAGAGAGAGAGAGAGAGAGAGAGAGAGAGTTCTATTATTGTCCTCAGAGGTTAAATATGACCTATGGGACCAAATGAACATGTCACGCGGTGTGAGTGGAGGTCATAAGTGACTCTTGATGCTCAAAAATGGCTGAAATGAGTGTCGCAATCGAGAGTCCACATCGTGGTTGGGAGAGGAAGGTATGTAGGGAGAGCTCATGGCTGAATATATGGGGAAAAGAGGACCTAATGTGGTCAAAAGCTAAGCACTCAAGTAGAGTGTGATACTCACTCTCTCGCACTTGACGAGGGCATAAGGTGCAAAGTCGATGAGACTCCTCGCCAGTGCCGCAACGTCCTGTCTCGCAGTGTAGAGAATGGGAGCTAAGACGAATGGAGGCAATGGTGTGAATTGCACTCAATGGGATGTGCTCAAGGATGTAGGGATGGGTTCGGTTACTGCTAATGGCCGGAAAGGACATGCCATATGGGGTGGCCTCTACACCACACATAGCCTGAACATCCCCAAGCATCATCTCAAGGTAGGAGTGATCTTATAGGTAGGAAGTGGCACCACCTAGCATAAGTGTGGCTAGGACGCAAACATACATGACCTAGGATAGCAAACGTGAAATGCCCTCTAGGTAATCAACATGAAATGATGGTGTAACAAACGTCCACATGTAAGAAATGCCTAATCATTAGTCATTAGTGTGTGCACGAGGGAGGTATGTGAAAAGCTCGGAATAGGGCACACTGATTGGCGGGAGAGATTGCACGTGATGTAGCACCAACAGGGCAATATACAAGAGACGAAACATCCCATAACTACGAGAAATCAAAATAGAGAATGGACCCCAAAGATCAAAACAACATTTCACCCTTTATTGGCGATGATGATACTTATAAGTGGTGATCTTGACGATTACAAACCTGGCTCTTGGAATTAGGGATGCATCATGGAAGGTGGGCATCAAAATGGTGCATGGCGAGGTTGAAGTTAGCGGGAAGGTTAGTTGAGGGGAAATATCCAGACGTTGCGGCCACTGACGACATCAACCACCAACATCGAGAGCGGCCCAAGGTAGCATGGCTTTGATGCCTTCAATCCAAGCGTGCTCATGTTGCTTGGAGGGGAGAGTAATGACTACTTCACATGCATAGAACGGTCATGATCAGTAACTCAATCGTGAAGTGATGAATCATGGGGAGAATGGTGATGTTGCCAATGCTAAAATGCCCAAGCTTAACAATCAAACATAATGCTATTAGCCCTCTAGCATGGGGTGCATTATGTGCTTAGTGGTGCTTACAATGTAGAGTGCATGGAGCTAGTATGCTCCTCCTTCACTTGTGTGCTCTCTCTTGTCTGTGTGTTTTCTGGGCCAAGCGGAGGCCTCTTTATATAGGCTTGAGAGGTGGTCCTTACCTACTGGTCGTTGCAAATATCCTTTGGTTGTTGTTGAAGGTCTAGATGCCTCTCTAGTAAGAGAGATAGAGAGAGAAAGTAGAGATAGAGAGAGGAAAGAGTGGGGTGGGGGAGAGTTTTTTAACAATCCACTAGCCATGGCTAGGTTATTAGGGGAGAGTGGGGGTTTAGGGCATTTACAAAGCGTTTTGTCGATGGTTCGGGTTGTCGGTGTGAGGTTTTAGTGTTGCTGGAATAGGTTTTTGTTGTGAGAAGCCGAAATGTTATGTGTTACCTCCTTTGGTGCTGGCTGGGACATGCCTTCGGCGCCACTTCTTGTTTTGGTGTTGGTGACGCGCAACTTGGCCTCCTTCTTTCCTCTAATGTTGATGTCGATAGTTTCCTTTTTTTTTTTGTGAGTGCGTATATGCGTGTGTGCATGTATGTGTGTATGTATGGTGTATATGTGTTGTGTACTGAATGCATATGTTTGAGAGTGTGAGTATGTGTGTTTTATACGTGTCGGTGCCTATGTGTGTACGTGCATATATATATACGGGATTGTGTGTGTGTATGTGGGTGAGCGTGTGTGTGAATATAGTGTGCTGGCAGCTGTGTGTGGGAACGGGAGTGTAATGGGATATTATATATATATATATATATATATATATATATATATATATATATATATATATATATATATATATATATATATATATATATATATATATATATATATATATATATATATATATATATATATATATATATATATATATATATAAAACTGCCTACGTGCAGGCGCAGAGAAACAGGGGGGATTATAGGAGGTCGCGAGTGAGCGGGGAGGTGGCGAGGGTGTGTGAGGGGTGAGAGGGGATGATGGGAGATGGTGTGTGTGTGTGTGTAGAGTGGGGGTGTAGTGAATGTAGGTAAACGAGAGAGAGAGCATGTAACTTCATGCTGCTTTGGGCCTGTGTGTATCGACACTGAGAGCGAGAGAGTGTGTGTGAGAGTGAGCAAGGGGATGGAGGGGTTGAGAATGTGAGGGAGAGGGTGAGGGAGTTGAGAGTAGGTGTGTGTGTGTATCGGGGAGAGATAGGACCTAATGGGAAATGGCGGCCTTCGGGTTTATGGTTTGGAGCGGGAGAGAGAAAGAGAGAGAGAGAGTGTAAATTTCATGCGCCTTCAGGCTATGCGCAAGGGAGAGAGATAGGGGGGGGTGGGGGTGGTAGGGTTTTCTTTCGGCCGACCCTGAGTGAGGAAGGGGGGGGGGGGGGGGGGGGAGTTAAATGGGTCAAGGATGGGATTTGAAGGAAAGGGGAGAGTGCATTATTATTGCTTCCCTTATGGGTTGTTCCCACAGGTAGAGACAATCCAGGGAGAGGAAGAAAAGAGAGGGAAAGAAGGGGGGCGGAGGTAGTGAGAGAGGGGAGAGATGGGGGGAGTCGGGCTTGGCCTGGCCGCCGGTGGGAAGAAAACAAGGGGGGAAGAGAGAGGCGTGTGCAAGGCAAAGAAGGGGGGGGAGGGGGAAATAAGAGAGAGAGAGTACGGATCATATTGAAAGAGGGAGATTTTGAAAGAAAAAAAAAACGGCGTCCGCCATTTGTTTCCTAGAGCCTCAGTTCTCTGGCCGGGCTAGAGAGCTGTACGGATAACTCGACGTCATTAGCCCTCCCCCTTAGGTTAGGGGCATTCTCATTTGTTTGATTATTGTCATCGAAGGTGACGGTTGATGGTGTATCCTCATCTGGAATTTCGATAGGTGGAGCCTGGTCAAATCCAAGAAAACAAGGTTTGAGCCACCAACCATTTACCTTGGTTTTATGAAATTTTCCCCATTAGCTTCCATAAGTTGGTAGCTTCCATTGGCATACTTTTTCCTGATGATGAAAGCGCCTTCCCATCGGAATAGGAGTTTCTTATCTTTGCGTGTGTCGAAGCGATTGTCGTAGCGGAGCACTACCATTACTTTCTTTAATTCTTTTTCCCGAAGATGCTGGTTAAAGCTAAGCTGTCTATGCTCTGCATGTGCCGCATAATAATTTATTGCTTCTTCTCTGTCCATCTGTAGTGTTTCCAAGTCGATGATGTGATTTCTCAAATGTATGTTAGGCCGTTGAAGTTGGCTTGCCATTACTCTGAGGCTTTGTAGTTGCACTTCAATGGGCAAGATTGCTTCCTTACCAAATACCAGATGATACGGTGTGAATCTCAAGGATATATGGAATGAGGTTCTATAGGCCCACAAAGCTGGTTGTAGGTACTTATCCCAGTCTCCAGGATGATTGTTTACTTGCTTGGTAATAATTTTAGAAACCATTCCATTCACGTTTTCAACTAGGCCATTACATTGAGGGTAATATGGTGAAGAGTGCCTCCTTGTAATGCCAAGTTTCTACATTAATTCTCCTACCAAGTCTGCTCTCAAACCTGAATGGTGTGCCAAACCTACAGCTTATGTGCTCCTAGATAAATTTAGCTACCTCTACCGCTGTGATTCTAGTGGTGGTTGTAGCTTCCATCCATCTAGTCATATAGTCGACTCCCATGATGATGTAAAATTTTCCTGAGTTGGCCCTAGGCAATGGTCCTATGGCATCGATACCCCACTTTTCAAACGGTCCATATGAAAGAATAGGTGTCTATGGTTGAGGCATAAGTAACCTAGTGCCGGCCTTTTGACACAACTTACACGTCTTGCACCAATGGTGTACATCACGATTTAGGCTAGGCCATATGAAGCCAGCCTGCAAGATTTTCCTACTTGTTATGTCTAGGGCAAAATGACCACCACAAACCCCGTCGTGACAGCTAGCAATTACTCCCGTGATTTCATGAGGGAGAGGGACCTTCCTGAGTATTTGGTCCTTACCCTTACAGTACAAACCGTCATTGATGAGCCGATACCTTGTGGCCTTTCGTGTCAGCCATTGCTTCTGTCCCTTTGTTAAATCCGATGGGCATTCCCGTGTTTCCAAAAAATGCATGATATCAGGTAAGACATCACTACCTTGAAAGAGAGGGAGCTTTAGCTTTATAGCCCCAACCACCACTTCCTGCAGTCTTTCACTTGCTAGGGCATGCTTCATGGTTTTGAGCCCTTGGGATATGGTGTATTTAAACTTCTTCAAACTTACCCAACAAGGTTTTTACACCGCTTAAGTGAGTCCTCAAGCTAGGATTCTTGCATGTCCATACTCCATTTACTTGCCTTACCAAGAGTAGAGCATACCCAAATACGTTAAGGCGTTGTACCCCTTGCGAGACGCACCATTGTAGACCATTGGTTAGTGCTGCGTACTCAGATTCATTGTTAGAATGTGAATCTAACAAATGGCCAAGCGAAAATACCTTCACCCCTTTGTCATCAAAGACCACTATGCCTGCAGCTGCTTTGTCGAATGCTTTCTTGTAGGCGCCATCAAAGTAGAGAGAGTGTGCTCCTTCTACCATCGGTGGTACTAGAAGTAATCGAATTTCTTCCCCTTTAGATTGCTTCTCCTTCCTCTCAAAGACTTGGTAGGTCATGAGTCCTCCCAAGATTGCCCTTGTCGTACTTTCCACCTGTACCGTGTAGTCAAATTCTTGCATACAAACTAGCCATTTACTAATCCTAGCAAACACATCCATGCGTTGTACAAGATAGGGAAACATCTCATCCGTGGTTAGAATCACAAATTGCTTAGGCAGAAAATATGACCTAAACTTTGTAGTTGCAAATCTAAGAGCTAGGACTAAGTGTTCCACATGGGTAAAACCTTTCTCTGTTGCTATCATCATTCGACTAGAGAAGTAAATTGGCCTCATGAAAGATGTTGTTGTATCCTTTTGGAGTAGCACAACCCCCAATGAGTCATCACCCACACTTGAGGTGACATAGAATTTTTCATCCCACTTGGGTGGTGAGATAGTTGGCAGGGTGGCTAAGACCTCCTTTACCTTGTTGTAGTGATATTTTCTTTCCTTGTCCCAGGTGAAAGTTGATTTTTGAGTGAGCTGTTGCAGTGGTAGAACAAGTTGTGATAGTAGATGTATGAATGTACTCAAGTACCTCACCTTTTGTAAAAAAGAGACCAATTGACGAGCTGTTGTTGGTGAAGGTAGGGCTATGAGTGCGGACACCTTACTTGGGTCGGTGTTGATACCTTTTGCTAAAATTTCATGGCCTAGTAGAATGACTTTACTCTCCCCAATGTGGTATTTATCCACATTTAATTGCCCGCCTGAGCTTTGAAACCTGGCCAAACCTTCAGTTACCTTTTCTAAGTGTGAAATGCGAGAGCTATATATATTCAAAAATCATCAATGAACACTCTTATGGATGTTCCAAAGAACGGTTGAAAGACATATGTGACATATCTTTGGAATGTGGCAGGTGCATTTGTGAGATCGAATGGCATAACTCTATATGCAAAACAACCCCATGGTGTGATGAAAGTGGTCTTTAGCTGATCTTTCAAGGCTATGAGTATTTGAAAATATCCAGAATAACCATCACACACGGTGTAGCATTCAAACCCGGGGAGGTCACCTAATAAAAATGTAACCTATCACGTGAGTTTAACAGAAGGGTATTTAAAGTTCGTGAAACTTACATAAATCTATGTACAAAAGGGCATTATTTTTTCAAATTTGAAAAAAACTTACAGATTTTAAATTCACAGGTAAGGGGTTTTACAAACATATCTTGAACGCACGTGATATGGTAGTTTTACACATAGTGAACCCCCCGAGCATTCAAAACCCGCTACTTCATTCAAAATTTCATCCAAGAAAGGGAGAGGAAAGTGGTCTCTCTTTGTAGCTGCATTTAGTGGTTTGTAGTCAACGTAGACCCTCCACTTACCATTTTTTGTAGGTGTCACTACTACGGGTGACACCCACTCTGAGTTTTCTACAGAGTAGATGAACCCCGCTTCCAGCAGCTTCCTTACCTCGGCCAGGAGTGCCTTCTCTTGCATGACCCCTAGTCGTCGTAGCTTTTGAAGCACTGGGTTTACCCCTTCCTTCAGCTTAATATGATGTTCCACCACTGTAATATCTGTGATTCCTTCATAGTTGTCAATGAACAGGTTAGGAAATCCCATCAACATTTGCAAAAAAATATCTTTCTCCTCAAGTGTAATTCCGTGGACAACATACCCTTCAACCTACTTTCTCCTAGGCCAGGTGATTTTCTCTCCTTTTCATTGCGTTGCCCTTCTGGTGATGGATTACCAATTGCGCTTACCCTTTGTGGATCCTTTATGATGATACCCATCACATCAATGGAACTGTCACTTTCGTCGATGGATGTGGTCTCCTCCTCAGAAGTGGAAGACTCGCTCGTGGTTTCATATGCTGATGTTTCTAAGTCTATTTTCTTCTGCTTGCCAGTCTTCATGTTGTAGTAGATTGTCTCCCCTTTCTTACCAGTCATGCGTAGAAGGCCAGTGCCCCAGTCCTATTTTGCCTTCATGGCCATCAACCATGGCCTTCCCAAGATTAATGTATAGCCCTCCCCCTTAGTAGGCATTACAAAAACATCTACCTCTACCTCAGTGTTGAAAGCTTTTATCTTCACAAAACTTATCACACCTACACACTTTACTTTTGTGTTGTTTGCCATCTTTGCCTTGCATGGAGAAGGCCTGTCAACCTCGAGCCCCAACCGAAGCATCATAGCTTCACTCATCACACAAATTTTTGCACCTCCATCAATGTAGGTATTTACAATCCTCTTTCCTTTTATGTTGACGTCGATAGTTGGAAGGATGTCGTCCATGTTGCAACCCGAAATTGCTCCAGCTACCTTTGCTTTGGAGCATCTTGTAGGACCATTGCCGTCTTACCTTTGGTGTGAGATGTAGTAGCTCTGGACTTGTAATATTTGGTCCTTGCTCTGCCACATCCAATGTTAGATCATAGGGCTTAGAACTTTCCCCTAACTAGAAGTCGGTGATGCCCAATTTCCGTCGTGGCTTGGATGGCCTCTTGCTAGTCTCTCCTTTCATGCTTCTCTCATCATCAGATTGTGTAGCTTTTTCCCTCCTATCTCTTTTCACAGTCATGGCTTCAAATGGTTCTAGAAAGGTTACCTTCTCCTTACCCTTATCCCTCTCCTTTGCTCTAGGTGGATCCACTACTACGGCCTTTCCTTTATCTTCTAGCCTTATGATGTTTACAGGGCGATCAGGTGGTGGTGCCGGTGGAAGAGGTGGAATGGATGCTTGTGGTGGTGCCTGGGGTGGGCGTAGAATTTGTGTTGGTGGGGCTGGTGCTTGGGGTGGGGGTGTTCTTTCTCTAGGGGGTGACATTTGGTTCCTCCTACCTCCTCTATTATAGTTTTGTCGTGGTTTGGGACAGTAGTACATACCGTGACCATCTTCTCCGTAGTTGTAGCAGTGATACTCCCTATTTTGTCGTCGTGCTCTTCCTGGGTCTTGATCTCTTTCTTGATTCCTTCCTTGCTGTATTAAGTGGACATACAAACTCTATAGTTGGTTAGTAATATGGGTCAACATATCTTGTTGATAATCTCTTACCCCATGAGCCGGTGGTGGTGGTGGGATGGTGGTTGTTGTGGTTGTTAGTCGGTGCGATGTTCCTGCTTCTGTTGACTCGGTTTCTTTGGCTTTCATTCACAGCTTCTCGTCCTTAAGGCGAGCAATCCCGATGGCTAACTCGTACGTAGCCGGGAATCTACCCTTCACCTTCTCCTTGAGAAGTGGCCATAAGCCATGCATGAACTGGCCTTTCTTTGGAAATTGGGCGCAGCTCCCCCCTTGCCGATGACTCAACCCACCATTCCCACAAATCCACAAATTTGGACTTATAGGTGGCATATTCTAAAAGACCCTCCAGCTTCAAGTCTCTCAACTTGTCCCACAACTTCTTTGAAGTGGTACCTTCCCCAAAACGCCTCTTAAAAGTGGTTTTTAAGGGCTCCCAATCATCCTTAGTTGCTTGTGGAAGTGCATTGTACCATGACCTAGGTTCTAACTTCATGAGATGCTTAAAGATTCTAATCCGAGATTCATCTGTATCTTTGCTGCTCACTACACATGCTACTTCAAAGTCATCTAGGAAGTCTGTTACCAAATCCTCCCCCTTCTTTCCTTTAAATGTTGGAAATGCTACACTTGCCATAATTACTGAGAGAGAGCTAGAAAGACACACTCCTTAGATTGCAAAAAAAAAAAAGTTTTTTTAAATTTTTTTAAACAAGGAGGCGTGTATACCCTTTTATACTAGGACATAGATTAGAACCTCAAATGGTACATTGCCTTGTACCAAAGGTAAGACACATGGCTGATCTGATGCCAAAACCTCAAAAAACCACTCCCCACCCAGCATGGTGTCGATGACGTCCTGGTAGTGAGCCTTCAAGTCCAATATTACCTTGATTGAGCGTACTCGTGTTGGTATGTGTGATGTGTCTTGAGGTAGGTTGTACTGATTCATGTGAAGCTTAGAGGTGCTTAGTCACTGTCCCATATTGTGGCAGAGGGTGGTGTTCTTTCCTGAAAAAAATCCAGTAGATCCCTAGTCTCTCTAATGAGAGCGTGAGCAAATGCTTCCATTATGTGATGCAGCATCAGGTGCAACTTGGAAACTGACTGTGATAATTACCTCAAGGACTTGATTTACCCGATTCTTGAAGTAGAATAGTGTTGATTCTCTATTGTGCAGAGCTCCCTCCATCTTGTTGTTGCGGGTTGGTTGTAGGTTGCGGACACGGTTTCAACCTTCTCCTTCTTCTTCTTGGCACCTGGTGAAGGAGTACTAGCGGAAGTGCGACGCGAGAGAGAGTGCGAGAAGAAGAGCACGACGATATGGTGAACTCGCTCTACTATAATGTGTAGAGCATAGTGAGTTCTTATTAGGTTTTAACAAAAGAATATGTGTACATACTTGGCGGCCCGCCCACTTACCTGGGCGACCACATTGGGCTTTATACCCCAACAACCTCCCACTTAAAGTCCAATGTGGTACTTTAAGTGTGAGAGAAGCTACTATACAATCTAATATACAAGAGATGTAGAGAAGTGATGTACTACCCTACACCTAACTGCTTGCGAAAATGCGCAAAGCTCTCTGAGGGAAGTCCTTTTGTAAGTAGATCAACAGGATTTTCTGTGGTGTGAACTTTGACAAGCTGAAGTTGCTTATCCTCGAGCATTTCCCTGATGAAATGATACTTCACATCCACATGCTTTGTCTTTGAGTGATAAACTGGATTGCGAGCCAATTGTATAGCACTTTGACTATCACAATATAACACAGGCATCTCTTCTTTGATTCCCAAATCTGTTACTAGTCGATTAAGCCAAATTGATTCTTTGCATGCCTCTGATGCTGCAACATATTCAACCTATGTAGTAGACTGAGTAACACAATCTTGTAATCTAGAACGCCATGATACTGCTCCACCAGCCAATGTAAAGGCATACCCTGACGTAGACCTTCGGTTGTCTAAGTCACCTGCATAATCTGAGTCTGTAAAACCCTTTACACTTAGCTCCTGACTCCCATAGCATATATGCATACTCTTTGTAGCTTTCAGGTATCTCAATATTCCTTTCACTGCCTCCCAATGTTTCTTGCCTGGGTTTGACATGTATTGACTTACTACTCCCACTGCAAATGCAATGTCTGGGCGAGTAGCAATCATTGCATACATCAAACTACCCACTGCAGACGCATATGGAATCTTATCCATTTCAGCCTTTTCTTCCTCAGACACAGGACAATGTTGTTTGCTAAGTTTCACATATGGTGGCAATGGAACACTCAATGCCTTTCCCTTCTCCATATTGAAACGTTGCAAAACCTTGTCAATATACTCTGTTTGAGATAACCAAATCAACTTCTTTGATCTATCTCTCTCAATGCGCATACCAAGTATATGACTTGCCTCACCCATGTCTTTCATGTCAAACGATTTTGCCATCTTTGACTTCAAAGCTGAAATTTCTTCCAAGTGCTTGCCAACAATCAACATGTCATCCACATACAAAATAAGGATCAGCCAACTGCCATCCTTAGCCTTCTTTGTATATAGACAGTGATCGAACTCACTACGTTTGTAGCCTTGAGAAAGCATAAACTTGTGGAATTTATGGTACCATGCCCTCGGTGATTGTTTTAAGCCATAAAGACTCTTTAACAACTGGCATACCCAATCTTCCTTGCCTTTCTCAACAAACCCTTCTGGCTGCTGCATGTAAATTTCCACATCTAAATCACCATGCAAGAACGCTGTCTTGACATCCATTTGGTGCAACACCAATTCTAATATGGCAACCAATGCAAGAAAGCATCTCAATGTAGTCATCTTGACCACCGGAGAGAAGACTTCATCAAAGTCAATGCCTTGTTCTTGCTTAAAGCCCTTGGCAACAAGCCTTGCTTTGTACTTTGGCTGACTATCATGAGCGGTGATCTTATACCTGTAAACCCATTTACAAGGTAGAGCCTTTTTGCCTTGTGGTAATTTAACTATCTTCCATGTCTTGTTTTTATGCAGAGCTGTCATCTCTGACTGCATGGCCAATTGCCAATTCCCGGAGTCCTTCATTTGCACTGCTTCCTTGTAACATGAAGGCTCATTGCAATCAGTCAACATGACATAGTTCAAAGATGGAACAAACCTATCAGGAGGTCGCGTGATACATCCAGATCTACGCACAATAGGTGGCTCAGGCTCAGCCACAACCTCTGGTTCCACTCTATCCTATCCTTGCTCCTCTTGAGCCCTGAAATTTTGTCTTGCACGTGCAGGTCCATCTTCTTGGAAGACAACTCTTCTAATCTCCTCAACCCTCTCTGGTTTAGAATGATATTTGGATTCATTAAAGTGAACATCATTGCTGCGGACAACCTTTCTGGATTCGGGATCCCAAAGTCTGTACCCCATCTCACCAGAATTACCATAGCCTAGAAAGATGCACTTTCTACTCTTTGGCTCAAGTTTGTTCCTAAATTCCTTTGCAACGTGAGTATATGCCTCACAGCCAAAGACTCTGAGATGCTTGTATGAGGGCATTTTGCCTGACCATACCATCTCTGGCACTGAATCCTTCTGCAAAACCTTGCTAGGAGATCTATTTACAAGATGAACAACTGTTGATATAGCTTCAGCCCAAAACCCATTTGGCAGCTGTGCATTAGACAACATACTTCTGACCTTCTCTTGTATGGTCCTATTCATCCTCTCAGCAACACCATTTTGAGGAGGATTGTAAGGAGCAGTAAGTTCACGTTTTATACCTTTTGACTCACAAAAGTCTTGAAAGGCCTTTGAAACATACTCTCCACCATTGTCAGTGCGTAAGCATTTAAGCTTCTTGCCACTCTGATTCTCCACAAGTGTCACAAACGTTTTGAAAACACTAAACGCTTCATCCTTGTGCTTGAGAAAGTAAACCCATACTTTCCTCGAGTAATCATCTATAAATGTCATAAAGTAAGAAGCTCCCCCTAGAGATAGGTTAGGCATAGGTCCACACAAATCACTATGAACAAGTGCCAACTGTGTATCTCTTCTACTGCTTCTATGCTTATGTGGCTGCTGTGTTTGCTTACCATACAGACAATGTTCACAAAATTCAAAATCATTAAATGAAAATCCAGGCAAATAACCAGAACGAGACAAGATTTCCATTCCCTTCTTGGACATATGTCCTAACTGGCTATGCCACAAAGAAACGTTCGGCTGCTCGGTTACATTGATTACATTTTTAGAGACATTTGATACATAAATCATGTAAAGTCCTCCAGAATTTACTCCATGAGCTACTGTCATAGAACCCTTGGATATCTTCCACATGTTCTGTCCAAAAGTGGTGACGTAGCCAGCATCATCAAGTAAACCTGTGCTGATCAAGCTCTTTGTAATTGCGGGAACATGTCTCACATTCTTCAGCGTGAAAGAAGAGCCATTCTGAAACTTCAATTGAACATCTCCAACACGTAAGATCTCACATGTCTGCCCATTGCCTAGCTGAACATGATCTTTAGTGGTCACATAAGAAGTAAACCACTCCTTGTTTGGAGACACATGAAGTGATGCTCCTGAGTCTATAATCCAGTCACTCAGTGCATTTCCATCAGATGTTGTAAGAAGAGATGAGTCCATTGTATTCTTCAAGAAGTAGATGTCTCCTGACACTAGACTGTCATCCTTTGCAACAATGTTTGTCACATTTATTTCTTAAATCTTCACTGAGGACTTGTTCTTCTCACCATGGTCTTCAGCTTTCTCTTTGCCTTTTTCTGCTTTCCATTCTCTGCAGTCTCTTTTCATGTGACCCTTCTTGCCACAATGGTAGCATTCTATGTCACTCTTGCCTTTAGCACTACGGGACTTGCTACGAGACTGATTCCTCTTTCCACCTTTGTACTTTTCTTTGGTCCTTCCCCTGACAACTAAGGCTGTTCCTTTGCCTTTGTCCATTTTCTTTCTATTGGTTTCTTCAGTAAGCAGACTTCCTTCTACACCTGCTATGTTCAAACCATCTGGAGGTGCAGAATTACTCAAAGCCGTGCGAAAAGTGTTCCAACTTTCTGGCAATGTGATCAACAGGAACATAGCTCTGACAGGTTCATCAAACTTGACACCTTGAGTTGACAACTGACTGTAGATGGTGTTGAATTCATTCAGATGATTGGACATAGGTGTCCCTTCTTTCATCTTCAAGTCAAAAAGCTTCTTAAGCCAGTATACCTGTGAAGCTGCACTCTGCTTCTCATAAAGATCACTCAGCGTTAACCATGCTTGATAAGCCGACATCTCGTCTGCTACATTGAAGTAAACATTTTCTGCCAAAGTCAGCATAATGGTAGAAAGTGCCAATTCATCCATTTCGCTCCATTCATCTTCGTCCATATCTTCTGGTTTTATCCCCTTAAGCTTTATAGGTTTTATCTGCTTCTTTTGTACCAACACGTGCCAAATCTGCTGCTTCCACAATGGGAAATTGGTTCCATCCAGCTTCTTGATATTGTAAAGAGCAGTGTCTTATGATCCAGCCATAGCTATGCTTCACAGTAGTTTACTTTTCTGGGAAAAATTCGGCAGAGTTTCCCCTGTAAACTGACCTCTAAACCAATATCAACCTGTCAAATGAACCAAGAAAGCTTCAGATTCTGTAGATTTTGGCAGTCTCCTTTGTAAAATGGCTCTCGTGTACTAAAAACAGACCAAAAAACAGCTCAAAAAACCACTGTCTCTCTAACACTGTAAGCAGTCGGTAAACCTGTCCTGCACCTGTACTGTCTCTGACTGTCCTGTCACTGTTTTGTAAGCATAGACTGCGACAATGCCTCAACGGCAGTAAAGCAAAGATGCAATCCCAACTGTCTAACTCACAGTCAATACATCCTAGCTGCCTATCGGGTGCTCGAGGGATCGCTCCAAGACCTGTATCACCGAAAGGATCTCAACATTCGAGAATCCCCCAGCTCAATAAAACCTCACTCGACCCTCAACAAAGGCTGCAGTAAATCTGACAGTACATAGACTTCCCACAAAGTCATACATCCACAAATTTCCCACTGTATGCTGTAACCGCTGCGGCGGTTGTTTGCTGCGTGTCTCACAGCCAGCAAACCCTCAACAGACATACATCATCTCTGACAATACATCCCATGTGTAAGTACCTGCAATGTCAGGATGAAATCTGGAATATCAAGCAGCAAACACAAGCTACCTGATGAACTAGTGGATGTCGCCTATAGTTTGTGTGTAGATGCGTCCGTGTCGTATGTGACACGCCTCCAAGAACTGTGAGCCGTCCTTCGATGTGTAGACAGCCACAAATCAACACTCTGGGAGTGTCGATATCCTCAGCACCTGTAGTCGTAGGCCGAAAAACCCCAAATTTGCAGAGTCGGATCTGCACCCGCTGAGACCACGTAGTTGAAAATTGCCTGTGCAGACCTTTGTCGAAGCTGAACGGTGGCCGAGATGACCTTAGAATGAAATTATGAGAACTTCACTCCAATCTGAGCTGGTGACTCTAGCCTCCTGCAGTGCTGCCCCGAGCCTCGATCTGAGCTCTAATACCAGTTGAAGGAGTACGAGCGGAAGTGCGACGCGAGAGAGAGTGCGAGAAGAAGAGCACGACGATATGGTGAACTCGCTCTACTGTAATGTGTAGAGCATAGTGAGTTCTTATTAGTTTTTAACAAAAGAATATGTGTACATACCTGGCGGCCCGCCCACTTACCTGGGCAACCACATTGGGCTTTATACCCCAACACCCGGCCTATGTATATCCACTGCGTTTGGCGTGTTGGTTGACTCTCCCACTGCAAATTGATTACCGTTACGCCTGGTACTCGAGCTTCAATGGAGATGCGGAGTTCGTCTAGTTATGCTTGGAGCTCTTCTTCTTTTGTTGTCCAGTTAGCGAACCCTACTAGCCAATTATCCATCCACAAAAGTTTAGGGGTTTCAGTTTTGTAAACTGGAGGGTTTCATGAAAGGATCCTCGATGGGGGCGCCAAGAAAATGATGACCGAAAATGACATGCCATATGGGGTGGCCTCTACACCACACATAGCCTGAACATCCCCAAGAATCATCTCAAGGTAGGAGTGATCCTATAGGTAGGAAGGGGCACCACCTAGCATACGTGCGGCTAGGATGCAAACATACATGACCTAGGATAGCAAACGTGAAATGCCCTCTAGGTAATCAACATGAAATGGTGGTGTAACAAACGTCGACATGTAGGAAATGCCTAATCATTAGTCATTAGTGTGTGCATGAGGGAGGTATGTGAAAAGCTCGGAACAGGGCACACTGCCTAGCGGGATAGATTGCACGCGATGGAGCACCAGCAGGGCAATATACAAGAGACGAAACATCCCATAACTATGGGAAATCAAAATAGAGAATGGACCCCAAAGATCAAAAAAACATTGCACCCTTTATTGGCAATGATGATACTTACAAGTGGTGATCTTGACGTTTACAAACCTAGCTCTTGGCATTAGGGATGCATCATGGAAGGTGGGCATCAAAAAGGTGCATGGCGAGGTTGAAGTTAGCGGGAAGGTTAGTTGAGGGGAAATATCCACACGATGCGGCCAACGACAACATCAATCACCAACATCGAGAGCGGACCAAGGTAGCATGGCGTTGATGCCTTCAATCCAAGCGTGTTCATGTTGCTTGGAGGGGAGAGTAGTGACTACTTCACATGCATAGAACGGTCATGATTAGTAACTCAACTGTGAAGTGGTGAATCATGGGGAGAATGGTGATGTTGCCAATGCTAAAATTCCCAAGCTTAACAATCAAACATGATGGTATTAGCTCTCTAGCATGGGGTGCATTACGTGCTTAGTGGTGCTTACAATGTAGAGTGTATGGAGCTAGTATGCTCCTCCTTCACTTGTGTGCTCTCTCTTGTCTGTGTGTTTTCTGTGCTAAGCGGAGGCCTCTTTATATAGGCTTGAGAGGTGGTCCTTACCTACTGGTAATTACAAATATCCTTTGGTTGCTGTAGAAGGTCTAGATGCCTCTCTAGTAAGAGAGATAGAGAGAGAAAGTAGAGATAGAGAGAGAAAAGAGTGGGGTGGGAGAGAGTTTTTTTACAATCCACTAGCCATGGCTAGGTTATTAGGGGAGAGTAGGGATTTAGGGCGTTTACAAAGGGTTTTGTCGATGGTTCAGGTTGTCGGTGTGAGGTTTTAGTGCTGCTGGAATCGGTTTTTGTTGTGAGAAGCCGAGATGTTATGTGTTGCCTCCTTTCGGTGCTAGTAGCTGGGACATGCCTTCCGCGCCACTTCTTGTTTTGGTGTTGGCGACGCGCAACTTGGCTCCTTCTTTCCTCTAATGTTGATGTCCATGGTTTCCTTTTCTTTTTTTTGTTGTGAGTGCGTATATACATGTGTGCATGTATGTGTGTATGTATGGTGTATATGTGCTGTGAGTATGTATGTTGTGTACTGAATGCATATGTTTGAGAGTGTGAGTATGTGCGTTTTATATGTGTCAGTGCCTGTGTGTGTATGTGCATATATATACAAGATTGTGTGTGTGTATGTGGGTGAGTGTGTGTGTGAATATAGTGTGTTGGTAGAGCTGTGTGTGGGAACGGGAGTGTAATGGGATATTATATATATATATATATATATATATATATATATATATATATATATATATATATATATATATATATATATATATGTAAAACTGCCTACGTGCAAGCGCAGAGAAACGGGAGGGATTATAGGAGGCCGCGAGTGAGCGGGGAGGTGGCGAGGGTGTGTGAGGGGTGAGTGGGGATGATGGGAGATGGTGTGTGTGTGTGTGTGTAGAGTGGGGGTATAGTGAATGCAGGTAAACGAGAGAGAGAGAGAGAGAGAGAGAGAGAGAGAGAGAGAGAGAGAGAGAGAGAGAGAGAGAGCGTGTAGCTTCATGCGCCTTTGGGCGTGTCTGTACCGACACCAAGAGCAAGAGAGAGTGTGTGAGAGTGAGCGAGGGGATGGCGGGGCTGAGAAGGTGAGGGAGTTGAGAGTAGGTGTGTGTGTGTGTATATGGGAGAGAGAGGACCTGATGGGAAATGGCGGCCTTCGGGCTTATGGTTTGGAGCGGAAGAGAGAAAGAGAGAGAGAGTGTGTAAACTTCATGCGCCTTTGGGCTGTGCGCAAGGGAGGGAGATAGGGGGGGGGGTGGTGGTAGGGTTTGCTTTCGGCCGACCCTGAGCGAGGAAGGGGGGGGAGTTAAATGGGTCAAGGATGGGATTTGAAGGAAAGGGGAGAGTGCATGATTATTGCTTCCCTTATGGGTTGTTCCCACAGCTAGAGACAATCGAGGGAGCGGAAGAAAAGAGAGAGAAAGAAGGGGGGCGGAGGTAGTGAGAGAGGGGAGAGATGGGGGGAGTCGGGCTCAACTTGTCGGTGGGAAGAAAACAAGGGGGGGGGGGGGGGGGGGGGGGGGGGGGGGGGGAGAGAGAGAGGCATGTGCGAGGCAAAGAAGGGGGGGGGGGGGGATAAGAGAGAGAGTACGGATCATAATGAAAGAGAGGGAGATTTTGAAGAAAAAAAAAAAACGGTGTCTGCCGCCATTCTTTCCTAGAGCCTCAGTTCTCTGGCCGCGGGCTAGAGAGCGGTACGTATAACCCAGCATCACCGCGTTCGGAGAAGAAGAGAGATTTTTAGTTTGGGGCAATGTGTGTGGTGTAATGGCTGAAGCAAGAACCTCCGGATTTCTCCCAAGCCGTGATACATTGGCGTTGTAAGAATGCCTCATTAACTTGGGAGTCGATCGACACATCCTTGACCAAGTGGAATTTGAGCTGATCTCTTGAGACAGCTAATTCCAGTGTTGGAAGATTTCAGCTACTAGTGTGGGAAGATTTCATACAGTAGACTGGACAGGAATCAGAGACTAGACTGGAATGTGGATACTGAAATAAGAATCATACTTATGTACTAGAAATAAGGTTCAGATTCAGATTCAGATTCAGATTCAGAAGACTGGATGAGAAGTAAGTATAACTAAAATATATGCCATGATTGGGATTACAGATCAAGATTACAGTGAATATGATTTACAGAGAGAAAGTACAGCCGACAATACCGCCAATGATTCTCAAGTACAAGTATAGCCAAGGCGCTAACCCAAATGATAATAACTGCCAACCCGATTACAATGTAATGGGCCCTATTTAGACACTTCGGGTTTACTGTAGTAAATTACCATAGTAATTACTAAGTAATTCGTTGCCCATCTTCTAAGAAGACGTTCCCACATAGTGACTATCCAGCTGTCTACATCCTTCCCTTCTTTCTTGAATTTTGGCAAGATTCCAAAATTTCTAAAAAATTCCCATGTCTGATTCTAATGTGAGACTGAAAAATCCATTGTCTGGTTTTGATGTTGGGATGCCGGCTTGACCACTGATAGAATGGCCATACAAAGATTACGAGTAGGTAGCTGAAAAGGCCAAGGACCGTGAGAGGCAGCGGAAAAGGCCAAGGTGGAGCTCTCACCAGGCCAAGGTGGAGCTGTCATCAGGCCAAGGTAGAGCTGTCATCTCCCCCTGCCTGCTGAGGAGAAAAAGTGGCCAGTGAATTCTGAGATGGAACTACCCAGTATCTTTCCATTGGACCGTCTTTCGTTTGCCCTTTGACCTAGATGGTGCCTGAGAAGTCCCAATACTAGCATTCTCCTTCTGAATCAGTCGGTAAATGGCCTCCTGCTCAAGCTGATCCCACCGTTCGGTGGTCATCTCTACTTCATAAGGTGTGAGAGAATGATAGGTTTTGGTGTTAGGATCATAGAGTGTACGCCTGCCCTTTCTCAGTCTGGTTCTGGCCAACTGATGACAATGCGAAGCAGTATGGATCCATCCTTCTGGAAGAGGCTGATTAGTTTTGACTCAAGCTTTGAAAAGAATCTCAGCCATCTCCCTGTACTATGGTGCCAGTCCCAACTTTGCTGCAATGTCTTTTCAGGCAATTTGGAAGATTCAACCGTAAGTTATAGCAACTGATTAGTAATCCTGGTTTTGTCCTCTGACTTGAATCTTCCACTGGCCCATACACAGCTGAATCCTATGCATCTCCTCTTTCAGTGTCTGAATGTCATTGATTTGGAGAGCATCATTGAACAGCGTCTGCCAAGTCTTCCATTCCACAGTTGATCGCTCATACCAGTCCTGAAGCTCATCAATGATTTTGAAATATGTGAGACGATCAACTGGTTCTTGATGTTGAGGATATAGCGCTGGAAAGAATCTTGGCAGCTCGGTTTCTCTTGTTGGAACTGCATACAAGAGAACTGGAGAATCAGGCACAAATTCTAAGAAATTGAGAACAACCTGGTTCTCCTGCTGCATCATCTTTCTGGTGATTCTCACTAGCTGGAACAGTGTTCGGAGAGCAGTAGCCTGTGCTCGGACTAACATTCGCGTATGAGGTCCTTTGCTAGTGGTTGTCTGGTCCTCTAGAATGGCTTTGACTCTCTGATCCAAGACACCTCCGGCAATTTGCATTTGCACCAAAACTTCCTTGAGTTGTACCCTAACATCCTTCATACAACGGTAAGTTGGTTTGTTACCCAATAGAAGTTCCAGTTCCAGGGCTAGGGAGCGACAATCTGTAGTAGACTGCCTTTGCCAGTGCGGGTTTTCCACTCTCTCATCAGCATTGAGTATCCATTCAGGAACTGGTTCCAGTAGCAGCTGGACTGTACTGGGATGCGCAGATAGTCAGCAAGCTTCTTTATCATGGAAAGCTGCTGATTTCCAATGTTCTACCATTTTCCTGGCTCCCACATATAGCCTTTCAAATCTTTCCAAGTTAGATAAGAGATCTTCATCCTCCAGATACTGTCTGGTTATGGAGGTCTGTTGATGTCTCAATTGCGTATTCAGGGTAATGAGCTGCAGTGAATGCTGATGATCAACAACTGGTCCCTCATCCTGCACTTTCATTTTCCCTTTAGCATCTCTGCTGAGATGGGACTGATCAGTTGGCTGATTCCTAGTGTGACTGGGTTGCTGCTCTTCAGTCTGCTGGTTACCCGACTGGTGCTCTTTCTCCTGTCCTTCCTGCTGGCCCTCATTCTGGCTTGGCTGGTCTGGCTGTGTGACTGGCCTCCTTCATTTGGCCCTGTCCCACCAGTACCAGGTCCTGGAGGTGGAGATGGTGGTGGGGCATCATCATCATCCTTTGTATGCCCAGCTTCTTGATCATCCTCCTCTTGATCAGCGTCATCTTCCTCGTCTTCTTCTTCCTCATCTGGAGAAGTGTGCTGCTCAATATAATCCATTATAGCTTGGTTCATCATAGCATTATTGTACTCACTCACCTTGTCCTGCAAATCACTCTGCATACTTTCCATCAAGGACTTTAAATTCTCTAAATTGAAAACAGCATTGCCTGATGGATTTAAAATTTCAGACAAGCTGTTATAAATGTATCTTTCAGTCAGAGAAGCCTTCAGAGCTGTATGGTGCAGTAGCAGTTTTCTGAATTCCGTCCGCTTCATCTGAGCATTGTTTCAGCCCGCTCAACAGCTCTCAGTGCTTCATTTCATTGATTTTTGATGATCATTATTTTAGATTCAACCTTAGCTAACTTTTTGTTTAGCAACTCATTAGTCCTTTTTGAATGAGCTTCCAGTACCCTGTGTTGTATGTTCTGCTCTTCCTGGGCTTTCTGGAGCTTTTCGATCTGATAATGTGCTTCTGTCAAGTCAGCTTTGAGCTTTTTGACTTCCTCTTCTGATCCAGCAACCTCCATCAGTTGTCCCATACAACTGACAATGGTATTCCAAGAAGACTGTATAAGGACTGAACATCTGTCTTTGACTGTGGTTGGATCAGAATCAGTAGGCTCATATATTGCCACTGGAGCCACGTAGGGTAGAGTTGCATAATCAGCTTTGCTGAGCAGAAGATGCCCTTTCAATTGCTGAGTCTGTATTTGCTACAACTTATCCTGTTTTACCACTTGCAGAAGGTTTCCAGTATTTGTAGGAACTCCACCATGCAAAGTCAAGAACGCTGGACCTTTCCCTTTGTCCAATTGACTCTTGACTTTGTCCCCTGACTGGTCTGCTATCTTCTCAACAGTGACTGGCTTGGCATGATCTTTCCCAGACCCGGTAGCAATTGTATTTTTTACAAAACTGACTGGTCTGGCACAGTCTTCTGAGCAAATTGCTGCTCAGTCTAGCTCACGACAGCTTTCTCAGTGGTTACTGTCTTGACCTGGCTTTCTATCTGCTTCAAAAACTCATTGCTTTTTGTCAGTGTAATTTTTTGCTTCTTTGAACTGCCAGCCTGTTCTGCAGTTGCTTTCCTTTTCAGGTCGGTTGAAATGGTTTGACTGTCTGTTTCCTCGTCGTTTGAGGACAGTTCAATGTTCTTTGGTTCAAAAATTGGCTTCTCACTCCAAGCCTTCTTTACCTGCTCATTAACATTTGCAACAGTAGCCGAATACAGGAATCGCCAAACATACCAGGCCTTGAAAACATTTTGAGATTTTAGCTTGGCAGTCTGCTGGAGTACGTTATGCGAGAGAATTTGACAAAGGTTGATAGGAACCTGTGGATCTAATATCTTGGCCAACAGCATAGCAAACAATTTTTCGGATACATACGTTGGGTTGTTCTTAAGGCTTATTGCTTCGGCTACAAACCTGTAAGCAGTGGAGGCTTCCAGTCCTGCTACTGGAAATCCTTGAGCACTTGCCTTGCGCTTTTGTCTAGCCGTTTCATCCTCCTTCAGAGCTATACTTATCTGCTGTGCAATTGCCACAGAAGGTTTGGGCTCATTGGGCATTCAGAATGCAAATGCTATGGCTTCTGGTGTCACTGACACCTTCCTACTATTTACCATGGCACTGCCATTTTTAGCGTCGAAGGAATCAAGAACTTGCTTGATGATGTCTACATCAAAAGCAATCCTTGTAGCTTGCAACACAACTCGAAGATCCTAGAGTTGTAGCAGAGTCATCGCTTGATCAGTAAATACATAACGCTGGATCTTACTATATGGGATAATGGGAAGGCTTGCCTTTGCCTCATCAACTATGGCCTAGGTTTCCTCAAGAGACTCCTGCATCTTCTCTGAGCGTTTCCTTCTACCCATACACTGTGAGGTCGATGACGATGAAACAGGCGAAGGAAAAGATGACTTACTTGTCGTGTCAAAGCCGTTTCCTGGTGTCGCTGGCAAAGCTAGTTGATAGTTAATTGTCTCGTCAGAGATCGAAGTTTGTGGCTGTAGTGAATAAACCTCGAATCTTGGCGATGGCGAATGGTTAACAGGAGGAAAGCGTCGCGTAGGGGATTTACGAGGAAAAATGCTAACTCTCCTGACTATTATACATGTTCGCGCCGTAAAAGCTCCACCACTCGCCTCTCCTAGACTTTTGTGCGTTGATGCTGTCGTGGGAGACATGCATTGGACAAGACTGCGACCCATCCTTGAAATAATTACCACTGGCGTGCCATTTGACCGTTGGGCGCTTAAAAATTGGAAAGTGTATCCATACTGGTACTGGATTGATTTCCAGTATGGCTTGAACATACTGGTACTGATTCTAAGGTCAGCCTGATCTGGTCCTTCTGGTACTGGTTCTGAAGTTGGAACTAGTTGCACATGAAAAAGTCCAAAAATGTTTGATTCCAATATCTCTTGATCAACAACCTTTAGTTCCTTAGTACCTTGTTCTGGCTCAGTTTCTCTGGTCTCTGAATAATAAAGCTTGATCTTAGCTCCATTATACACTCCTGGTAACATCAATCCAGATAAATCTTTCAGTCTGACTGTGCCATTGGAGAAGACCCAATCTACCTCAAAAGGTCCTACCCATGCAATTTTCAAGTTCGGCTTCTTTGGACCCAGTCTAGACTGATATAGAAGCACTAAGTCTCCTTTTTTGAATTCTCAAACTTTTATTCGGCGATCATGCTAGTGCTTCCTTCGTTGTTGAACAATTTCTTGTTCCAATATAGCCCTTTGCCTGAGTTCATCTAATTGCATTAGTTCATCCAGCCTGTTCTTAAGCTTATGGTTGAAGTCTAATCCATACTTCATAGCCATTCTCAGACTGGGGATCACAAACTCCATAGGAACCACAACTTCAGTACCATACACCATTCTGAATGGTGTCATTCCAGTGGTTACCTTATAAGCTGTCCTATAAGCCCATAGAGCAGTCTGAAGTTTCAAATCCCACTAATTTGGTTTCTTTTGCACCACTTTTGTGAGAATAGTCTTTATTGTCTTGTTGCTACTTTCAGCGTGTCCATTGCATCTGGGATAGTTAGGAGTAGATTTCCGATGCTTGACTGAAAGCATATCCAATAGGATTTCCATAGTGTCATTGATAAAATGTGTTCCTTGATCAGTCACAATCTCTGCTGGACATCCATATCGGTAGACAATATTCTCAAATAGAAACCTTGCAGTTGACTTGGCCGTGTTTTCAGGAAGAGCCTTAGCTTCAACCCACTTGGTAACATAACAAGTAGCCATTACTATGTACTTGTTCTTCCTGGGAGTCACCTTCTTAAAAGTTCCCATAAAATCTAGTCCCCATTTCATGAATACTCCCAGTGGTTGTATTGGCATCAAGGGAGTCATATCTGCAGCATCTGTTGGTCGACCCATTCTTTGGCATATGTCACAAGTTTTACAAAAACTTCTGACATCAGCAATCAGTGTTTGCCACCACAGACCAGCTTGCAGAATCTTCTTGTAGGTTACTTCGTTGGAAAAGTGTCCACCTGACTCACCATTATGCGCTTCTGAAATCACTTGCATTCTTCCTTCCATAGGGACACATCGTCGAAGTATACCATCGACACCCTGTCGATAAAGTAACCCTCCTATGATAGTAAATTTTAGGCTTTTTATGATCAGAGCTTTCTTCTGATTCTTCTTCCAATCCTCTGGAAAGGCACCTTGGGAAAGAAATTGATAAATATCATACCATTTAGGATCCACTGACTCTTCTGCCTCTAACTGAAATAAATCAGCATCCACTGGTTCATCTCTCAAGGGTGATTCTGAATATAATTCCATACTTCTTGAAAGAAAATCAGCTCCACAATGGTTTCGGCCAGGTTTATGGAAAATTCTAAATTCAAATTCCATAAGGAACATCATCCATCTTATCAGCCAGCCTTGAATAATGACTTTGTTAATCAGAAACAGAAGAGTTTGATGGTCCACATAAAAATGGAATAACTTTCCCAATAGGTAATGCCTGAACTTCGTGGCACTAAAAACCATTCCAAGGGCTTCTCTCTCAGTAGTCATATAGCCTTGTTTAGCCTGACTGAATCTGCGCGCGACTAGCAAAATAAATTGGATAGTCTGTTCTGCCATCTGGCTGAGCTAATATTTCCCCCATTGCCAATCCCGAAGCATCTATATGTACATGGAAAATAATATCCCAATTCGGCTACCTAAGGACTGGTTTACTGGTAATGTCTTTTTTCAAATTCTGGAAACTCTCCTCACACTCAGCAGTCCAGTTGAACTGACTGGTCTTCTTCGTAAGCTCATATAGTGGTACTGCTTGAGAAGCAAACTTGTGTACAAATGTTCTATAGAAATTCACATAACCCAAGAAAGAACTCAACTCTGAAGCAGTTCTGGGTGCTTTAGCTTGCTGAACACATTGTATTTTGTCATTGGCCATCTCTATTCCATTGCGGGAAACCACATGTCCCAGTAGCTGTCCCTTCCAGACAAGAAACACAGATTTGAATGGATTCAAACAAATCCGCTTCTCCTTACAGCGTTTGAAAACCATTTCTAGGAATAGAAGGTGCTGTTCCTCATCTGAATAGACAATGAAGTCATCCATGAAAATGGCGAGGAACCGATGAAGAAATTCATTAAACATCTCCATCATACACCACTGAAAAGTAGCTGGTGCATTGCATATGCCAAAAGGCATCACCAGATACATGAAATCTCCCCACTCAGTGATGAAAGTGGTCTTAACTCTATCTTCAGGAGCAATCTGTAACTGGTTATAGCCGCTATAACCATCCATGAAGCTATACATCTCATATCCTGCGATCTCATCAAGCAACATATCAGTAAAAGGTAAGGGAAATGGATCCTTAATAGTCTGGGCATTTAGTTTCCTATAGTCGACACAAACTCTCAATTTTCCATTCTTCTTGGGGACAACGACTATGGGAAATAGCCAATCACTGCTTTCCACTTCCGTAATGAACCCAGCCTTGAGAAGATTATCAATCTCCTCCTTGACCTTCTTTGCATAGTTGGGGTTCATCCGGTATCTTTGCAATCTTACTGACCTAGCATCCGGTTTTAGTGGTATTCGGTGCTGACAGACTTCAGGATCTACTCCCTTCAGATCTGTATGTTCCCAGGCAAACACATATTTATAGTTCTGGAACATTTTCCGTGCCTTTTCCTTCATTGCCGGGTTGAGGTGCTTGTTAACCTTGATCATTCTGGGATTTTCCTCTGATCCTAGGTTCCACTCTTCTACTTCTTGGTCGTCTGGAAGCAACCAATTTGGTCCGCCTCCTTTTCGTTTGGTCGATTCTTCAGCGTATTCCCAGGATGGTCTATTCATTTTTGAATCATTATTCTGATCCAGTGGGTACTCTTCAGAACATACTGGTTCCTCTACTATACCAGTATCAGCTGGTTCCACCATCCTTCCTGTTAGCTGAACTGTTCTTTCCCCTGTATTGACTTCGGTAAACTAATCAGGGAATTGTCTCTTCTGCTTGTCAGCCTGCTCTTTGGTCAGCAAGACTGCATTTAAGTCGATTTCTGCCAGAGGGAATATGTTCATAGCCGCTAGCATTCGCTTGATCTTCTTGGCTCTATACTTCTGACACAACTCCTCGGCCTCAGTTCCTTTTTCCAGCTCCTGGTATTGTTGGTCTGGATTTGGATTTTGCCACTGGCCCCTTCTATGGTCAAAGTTTGTTTTGCATAGTCATGAACAGCATGTGCTGTTCTCAACCATGGGCACCCTAGTAGCATTCCATATGCTCCCTGCACATCCAGGACTAGGAAACTGGTTTTGAATTTCTCCCTCCCAACTCTTATCTGCATGTTTTCAATCATACCCGTCGCCTATATGACTTTATGATCTGCCATTCTTACTTTGAATGGTGCTGGTTTCATATTAGTGATACCTATTCTTTGCTGAAGATGGGCTCCCATTATGTTGACTCCTGCCCCTCCGTCCAGGATAACGCTTGAGAGAGGTTCCCACTGCTTCTTGACCTTGTAGTCTACCTGAATAAGTGGAACTTCATCATCCCAGACAGCCGTCAGGTCCACTGTTCTGGCCTCCGCCTCAGCCTTCTTGCGGTGTATGATAAAGTTGGCCACCTCAAGCAAGGTTTTTCTTATATCCTCCAGCTCTACAGTCAGCTTCTGGATTCTATCACAAATTTTTACCTGAATTTCTTCTCTTTCTTGGTCAGACTGATTGTCAAAGCTTGAAGAACTGGTATCTTCACACTGCCATTCTTCTTTTGCAGTGCTTCCACTCTTTCCATCCATTCCCATTTCATCAGCTAGTCCATGTACCACAGCCAGCATGGTCTCTGTCATGGCCGGTACTGACTGATCTTTATCAGTCGATTGGGCTAGTTCCTCTGAATGACTCTTGCTTCGGAACTTTCTGGCTACTCTGACAGCTTCTTAGCTAAATCCTCTGTGATTTTAGCTGCTAGTTCCCTCTGCTCTTGCCACTCATCTACCACCTTCTCTTTACCTTTGGCCTTCCAAACTTCTCTTTGTTGAGTCCACTTGCTGCTGCTAGAATTGACTGGTACTTCTGAAATGTCTAGGATTTCTTCAATGACTAGTCCCTTGCTCCTGGTAACTACCCTGACTAGGACTGGCTCTGGTGCCTTAGCCTCAGTAGTAGTCGTTACAGGTGCATCTGGACATTGGGCTGCAAAATGACCATACTTCCCACAAGTATAGAAATTTATGCTCGTGTTCTGGAAGTTGCCTCTTCCTCTGCCTCTGCCCATTCCTGGTTGGTATCTGCCACGTCCCTGACTAGTACCACTGGTACCTGGTCTTTCCTCTTGAGCTACCTTGACTGGTTCTACCTTCACTAGTTCAGTGTAGGCAACCACTGACAGATCCTTTCCTTTCTTAAAGTGGTGAATTCTCATGCCACAATTATTCCATAGGTGACCAAAGGCCTTGCAGTAGGTACATTGTGGACATTCACGGAGATATGGTCCTTGGATTTGCATCTTGAACACCAAGTCTCCATCTTTCGGACTGGCTGTCTTGTGTGGCTAATTTCTACAATCTGCCTAGCCATCTCTTCAATTTTCTTGGTCCATGATCCCTTCTTTGATTTCTCCTTTGCTCGTTCATTGGAGTTACTCTCAGAGCTGCTGGACATTTCACTGGAATCAGAAGTTTCAGTAGCAGAGCTACTGCTACTGGTCCTTCGCTTCTTGTGGCTCTTTTCCTTTTTAGCCCGTTGTTCCAATTTTAATGCCCTTTGGACCAGATCATTGAATTTTTTTGTAGGAGCTGGTACCTCCTGCTCCCTAAGCTTCTTGCTTCTGAATCCATTCAAGAACCATGCCCTCAATCTCTTCTCAGATGGAGGTTCTTGCAACTGCCTGGTTAGCTCTTTTAACTTTTCCACATAGCTGCGGAGTGACAAATTCCTCTGTTTGATCTTATCTAATTCACAGAGAATATCTTCGTCCCCTCTATTCCAAGCATGTACTCCACAACCCTTTGCATGCCCAAACCTCAATGGGAAGCGATCTGGACTCAAGAAGTAAGAGCATGTAGGGTGTTTGTGTCTTGACTTGGAGAAAGTTGGGGAGAAAACACTTTTGGACATTCTCAAACTCTTTCCAAGTAGACTTCCTGATGCTACCACCCCACACCTCCACTCCATAAAGAAGCGCCGGTGTCACCAATGTGTCAAAGAGGTACTTTTTGAGAGCCCAACACTTGATCTCTCCAGCATTGCACATATTCTCAAATGCATAATAAGCCCTCTTTCCGGCTTCCAAGCAACACATTGCACAATCCTTCCATTTATGATTGGATGGAACCTCAAGGCCAAGGTACTTGAAGCTATCTACCACTCCAAGTTTCTCATTGTTATATACAATGCATGGATTTTCACCATTGAGGGTCTTTACAAGCATAACCTTGGTTTTGGACCCATTCACGATCAGCCCGCTATGTAGGCAAAAGCGTTCCAAGACACTCATAAGCTTTTGTGCATCTTCTAAGGTATGTGCCAAGAGCACTACATCATCGGCATAAAGCAAAAGCATGATCACCGCATTTCCAATCTTAACCTCTTCTATGCCTTCTTGTTGCATAAAATCAAGAACCATGCATTCCAACTCATCAATGAGTAGCCCAAATAGGGTTGGGAAAAGTGGGCATCCTTGTTTGACACCAATGGTGTTTGCAAAATCTTCTGAAATTCCATCTCCCATACGTAGTTGACATATCACTTTTTGGTAGATGTGAAAGACTGCATGCATAAATTCTCTCGGCACTTGAAGGCTTTGCATACGTCTCCAAAGATTTCCTCACGGTACCGTGTCAAAATCTTTCTTGAAATCCGCAAAGCAATAATACAACTTTTTTCCTTTCAATCGAGACGCTTCCATAAGAACTCGAAGAGTGACAAGGTGATTAATAGTGCTATGATGCTTTCAAAAACCTGCTTGGTGTAGCATACGTTTGTCGTTCTTTTCAACCCAGTCACTTATCTTCATCTCCATGATACATCCAAATAACTTTTCCATAAAAGAACCAACCATTATAGTGCGGTAGTTGTTCACATTGTTTACATCTGCTCCTTTGTGCAAAGATTTGATCCAAATTTCACTCCAATCATGAGACATGCCATGCTGAAGTGTAAGGTTAAACATATCGCATATCCAATATTGTGTTTTCTTGCTTGTCCATTTAATCATTTCAGCCTTGACACCTTGAAGGTCCCTTGCCTTGCGGGTAGCAATTTTCTCAAGCGCGTAGCATACATCTTCAATGGTAAAGAAAGGAGGCATAAACAGAAAGGAGCTACAACACTCCATCTTATCAATATTGGGTTTCTCATAAAGGTTCTTGCAATGCATATACATATTTTCAAGACTCAAGTCACCAAAGATCTCAACACGCTTGCCTTTTAGATTTTGCCAAAACTTGCCACATGCATGTGCTTTCTCTTGTGCTAAAAGAAGTTGTTTTTTAACTTCCCACCTCCTCCTCTTTTTTTGAACAAGTGTTTTGTATGTGCGTGAATGTTCCAAATAACTTTCCTTGTCTTTGCTTGCATCCAACCTTACACTACAAGCCATGCTTAACATTAGCGACGCTCATACTGCGACACTCAAATATGAAAATGCACGGCGTCGCTATATGCGTCGCTATGAGCGTCGCTCTTGTAACATAGCGACGCCTATAGCGACGCATATAGCGATGCCAATAGAGCTAAAAAAAATAACCGAGAGCGTCCGAAAACTCAGATCTCAGATCTGAGTTTTTGACTCGCGCTCAAGCAAGCAAGGTAACGCTCTCCCTCTCTCTCTATCTCTATCTTCTCCACGCACACACACACACACACACACACACACACACACACACACACACACACACACACACACACACACACACACACACACACACACACGAGGAGAGGAAGGAGAGCCAGGTATGCTCCTTCCCTCTCCTCACTCTCATGTTCCCTTCTCCTCTTTCTCTCTCTCCTTCTCTCTCTCTCTCTCTCTCTCTCTCACACACACACACACACACACACACACACACACACACACACACACACACACACACACACACACACACACACACACACGAGGAGAGGAAGGAGAGCTAGGTATGCTCCTTCCCTCTCCTCACTCTCATGGTCCCTTCCCTTCTTTCTCTCTCCCTCCCTTTCACACACACACACACATTGTGTTTTTGAGAGAGAGAGAGAGAGAGAGAGCACAAGCATAAACAAAAAACGCACACACACATGCATACACAAAGAAAGCACACACACATTGAGAGAGGAAAAGAGAGAGAGCATGCATAAACCAAAAATGCACACACACACACATGTATAATCAAAGAAAGCACACACACATTGAGAGAGGAAAAGAGAGAGAGAGAGAGCATGCATAAACCAAAAAAACGCACACACACATGCATAATCAAAGAATGCACACACATTGAGAGAGGAAAAGAGAGAGAGAGAGAGAAGAAGAAGAAGAAGAGAGTTTTAACATCGTAGGAAAGTATCTCAAGAGACCTTAAAGATCTAGTCGACAGCAGTTGAACTCAAGACATGTTATTCATAAGGAAAATGGCATAACCAATCTATCACACTTCGGTGATAGAAAAGTTATACCATTTTTCTCCTTTTTTTGTGCACACACCCGAGAAGAAGAGAGTTTAATTTAACGTCGTAGGAAACTAATCAAAGAGACCTAAAAATCTAGACGATGAGGAGTTGAAACCAAGACTTGTTATTCAAGAGGAAAATGGCATAACCAATCTACCACACTTGGGTGATAGAAAGGTTATACCATTTTTCTCTTTTTATTGGCACACACACACCCACACACACACACAAGAAGAAGAGAGTTTTAACGTCATAAGAAACTATCTCAAAAGACGTTAAAGATTAGGTTAGATGTAGACTTACGTTAAATTAGATTTAGGTTTATTTAAGTTAAATTAGATTAGATTTATGCTTATTTTTAGTTAGATTTACGTTTGATTAGATTTAGGTTTATTTACGTTAGATTTAGATTTACGTTATATTAAATTATATTTAGGTTTATATATGTTATATTAAATTAGATTTAGGTTATTTAATTAAGGTTAGAAGAAATGGCGAGGAAATCATTTAAGATAAGGTTAGAAGAAATGGCGAGAAAATTTCCTGCGCTCACAGCCTCGACAGTCCATGAGGACCAGCAATTCCACTTGCATGTTCGACTGCTGCTACCATACAATAAGCCGTCATGTTCAGCTAATGGAAGAGAAAATTCAACATACACAGAAATTAGTGATGTAAGATGACGATTTCAAGGGTCACACACACACACACACACACACACACACACACACACACACACACACACACACACACACACACACACACACACACACACACACACACACACCACATCCCGTCATATCTAGAATAAGAATTAAGTGCCTTGAGTAGACATCAGCTACATTGCAAGAATGACGTACCTGCATGCTACAAACAAAGATCTACTATGAAAAGATGTTAAGATGCTGTGAAATGCTACAGCTAGAGAAGAGGCAAAGGGGTTTTGTCCACTACATGCAGTATCATGTAGACGTGGGTGTGTAGATTTCTTGTACCCACAAATATAGGCATTGACCAATAAAGACGAGATTATAACCCGGTGGTTCTGATCTCCGTGCACCTCTAGACCGAGGTGTACGGGGATTGGACATGACTAGAGACTGTGAGGTAGTTTACAGTGTGAACAAAGAGAGAGAGAGAGAGAGAGAGAGAGAGAGAGAGAGAGAGAGAGAGAGAGAGAGAGAGAGAGAGAGAGAGAGAGAGAGAGATAAAAGACGAAGAATGTCTCACAATATGAGGATGCAAAGCAAGAGAGACAAAGGGCAAGAATCGAGTGGAGACGGGGAAGACGACCACCGATGCACTATCCGACGGGTCTGGAGAGCCTACCAACATTCATGAGATTAAGATGGTTGCACAACCAACTGAAAAGCGCACAACAGTGCGGTGAAGAAGTGACTGAGGAAGAGTGGGAGTACTCTAGGGGTTGCGCGACCAAGGTAAGTTTGCAATGTACGACTAGTAACTTTCAAGATGTTTGAACGGCCACTCATAATCTTTCTTGGTTGTAGTATAAGTCATACACATCAGCATGGTGTAAAGGTCGACATTTCAGGGTGGAACGGATCGACAAAAAACGTTTTACTCAAGATTGTGGAATCATGGAAAAATTTGAGTAGTCTAATTAACGACGGTCCTCTGATGTAGATCCTGTGGTGGCGGAACTCACTTACTTCGGCAAGCTACAAGAGATTTTGAGGATCAATTATAGAGGATTTTTTGTTGACTTGTTCGACGTGCAGTGGTTCAAGATAATCATGGAGAGTCGCAACGCTACTATGCGTAGAGGAGAGTCTGGTTTTCTTGAAGTGGATTCAACTAAGAAATGGACTAACTTAAGAGACACTTTCGTACTACCCGAGCATTGTGAACAAGTAAGTATATAAATAGTTAACGTGTGTTTTAGAATTTATGTGCTTGGAAGCTCTCATGTAAGTTATGTGGCTCTGGCAGGTTGTATTTCATCCTACAAAGTCTGCATCAAACTGGTGGTACGTCATAGAGGTAGCCCCTCGTAGTGCACGGACGTATAAAGGCTACCATGTGCCAATCACAGCGGCATCAATGGAGGAGATCGGAGAAGATGCCCAGTCAGAAGCCGTGGAGGTGGTGCCAGACGAATATCAAGCTGCTACTCTCTATGGGGTCCATGAAGAGGATCTACAAAATGAAACAGAGGACATCTGTTTAAACGGAGAGCTCTATATAGATATAGGAAGTTATGCTGAGCTATGCGAGGATGAGAGAGAGATCTCTTAAAGCCATAAATATTGTATTTGAACTGGATGGCTTCGTTTTGTAAATTCAGAGTTATGCACTTGCCTCTTTCATCACTCAAGTTGAATAGAAGAAGAACGCTTTCTGTTGCTGCTAGCCTTTGAGCATTCCAAAACTACAAGCACATTCAAGTTCTTGTATGATTCTCCGGCTCTTTAAATATTTGCGTCATTGCGTCATTGTATTTATATGCGTCATTGTATTTAATGGTCTTTGCGTCCACTCAGGTATGTATGCTCTAGGTATGTTCTCATTAGGAGAGACGACGAGCACCTCCTCCTCTCTCTCTCTCTCTCTCTCTCTCTCTCTCTCTCTCTCTCTCTACTTGTCCATGTTTTCTACTCCATTTATTCAATATTAAGTTTAAATGTTCGTGTGTTTAATGGAGGTATGGATGATGAGGAGTTTCTTTCTTCTTTGTCACCCCAGCAGAGACAGTGGTACGGGGAGCGTCATCGCTCTGGCGCACCATCGCACGTTCCTACTCCATCCGCATCTCCCTCTGTTTCGGAGTCCTCAGCGCGCTACGAAGCTTCGGTGTCGACGAGACGATCTTCACACTCGTCTAGGCACCGGCGCTCTAGTGGTGGCGGTGGTGGTTGTTGTGGGGGTGGCACCACCGATGCTTCGACACCGCCTCGTGTTCGACGAGGCTCTTTACCCTCCCCTTCTTTGCCCGTCTCGACACCAGCCATGGCATCGCCCTCGACACCAGGTTTTGTGCGGCTGAGTGTTGTTCCCCACAGCTACACACCACTAGCTACTCCTCCAGGAGTCACTCCGATGGACACTCCTCGCTTCGGGGCTCAGACTCTAGTGGAGACACCTGGCGTCCGTACCCCCGTTGACACACCGCTAGAGACCCATGTCGAGACACCCAGGTTCACACGTCAGCGGCAAGAGGGCTTGCCGTACTCCGTCGACTTCAGCAGTGGCATCATCTTGGATGATGACGGCAAGAAGGTGATTTCGCGCATGCGCGGTCTTTGCTCTCAGGAGTTTAGACACTACATACTAAACACCTGGAGTGAACTACCGAATGAATTAAAAGACAGAGTCATCAGTATGCTTCATGACGAGTTTCCCGTTCCAACACGGGATGACCGCTTCAATGAAGACGTGATGAAGGTTCGAATGTGCGAATACTGCAAGCATAAGCGTTTCGAAGTGCAAAAAGCAATCAAGCATGGATGGAACAGACCAGATTGGCTGGCCAAAGAAGATTAGAAGCATGCGAAGAAAGAAGCGCGCGAGAATCCCGACAAGTGGAAGCAACAAAAGGAGGCAGCCAAAGCGTGAGTAGAGGCAGGGAGCTCCCACCACTTGGGGAGTGGCGGGTGGGCATCATTTGAGGCCGATTTGGTAAGTTTTTTCGCATCTATGTTCGATAGTTTAGGGTTTATGGGATTTGAAATTCTAACATAATGGATTCTTTGTATGTTTTGACAGTGGTCGTTTACAGGACGCGATCCCACTGCGTACGAGCGTGAGTACGCAGGCAGGAAGGGCTTAAACGCCCTTATAGACATCCTGACTTCTCGCGGCGGCATGGTTAGTATTAGGGTTTATTCTTTTCTATTTATTGTATTGTTTTATAAACGTCGCTCGCTATATGTTTATACTTACAAAAAGCTATCTTATTTTTTTTTCCAGAATCCGACAGATACGCCACTTGGACGTGATGAGACGTCTGATTAGACGACGTCAGTTTAGCCATAGCTAGATATCATTAGTTTCTTTTTGTCCTAGCTTATGTATCATGAGACCATGTAACTATGTATTTTTGAAAACCATGTATATTTTTTAAATAATGACAATGGTTTGTAACTATTACATTTGCAATGATTAACAATCAAATGATTTTGCTGCTGTGTACAATTGTCATTTATTTACTTCGATCAATTCATGCTTGTCATTTTTGTATCTTTATTTTGTAAACAATACATACTATGGATGATGGAGTTAATGATTATATTGTCTTGTGGGTGACTATTTTGGGTCTATATTTACCTTTGCACTTTTTTTCAAAGGGCGTCGTGATGGGCGTCGCTATATGAGGCTCTGCAGCGTCGCTATCTATGGCCCTACAATGTCGCTATATAGCGACGCTTATAGCGACTACTATAGCGACGTTTCCGTATCGACGCTAATAGCGACGCTTTTAGCGACGCCGGGGGTTTTAAAAACCCAATGTATTTTCATCGCTATAAGCGTCACAAGAGCACACAACCTCTTGTAGTGTTAGCAAGTGTTTTCGGGCTTGACTACATTCCATGTCAAACCATTTCTTCTTGGTGCTACTCTTCTTAGATCTTTTGCAAGACATGTGTTTCACCGAAAAGCATTCCCTCGCACAAGAGCAAGTTACTTCTTTGAAAACTTTCCACTTGCATTCTAATGTTGGGCTCTCTTGATGCTCTGTCATGCTTAACATTTGGTCCACCATATCAACATATATAAGTGCTCGTTTGAAGTATAAACGTACGTACAAATGATTCACATCATGATTGGATGCTATATGCTCAGGTCTTTTACCACATTTGAGGTCGATACATAGCATCCTATGATCTGATTCTGGATTCCATTCACCAAGTGTAAAGCTTTGTATGCATTCTAGACTGGCTTCCAAAAACAACATATAGTCGATCACACTATCACCATTGTGCTTTCTACATGTAAAGTCATTGGTGCCTTTCCATAAAGATACACCATTTCCAATGAGCATTCCGGTACTATTGCACATATGTAGAAGTGACTTTCCATAGTGATCCTGCAATTCTTTTGTATCATTAGAACTTCGATTATACATGTATGAGTCATCAATTCTTCTTGAAACATGCGGCATATCCACTTGTTGTGTGTCATGTTGTAACGTATTTGTGCAAGAATTCATGTCTCCAAAGACGATGACTTCACCTTGGTCCTTGTAATGAGCAATGTATTCCTCTAGTTCAACAAAGGGCTGATCTCTATCCATATCCAAGCGAGCATAAAAGTTGGAGTCTTAGTGAGGAATGTAGCAACCAACCACAAGCATGACTTGACCATTGGGTGGACTGATTTTCAGTCATAAGTAGCGTTTATACTTATCTTCTTTGACAATGGAAACATCTTTCAAACCCTTTTTGATCATATATGCTACGCCTCCTTGGCCTCTACGTTACTTTGCATTTTTGGTCCACATCAAAGAATGCACATCATATTTGTCAAATCCAAGAATTTGTTCCGCATCATGCTCCCATGTTTAGTATCACATCAGAGTCATTGGTAAGCTCATCAATGCCAATTCCCGCATTCCATGGATAGCCGTTACAATTCCAAAATATTATTCGCAAGCGTGAGTTGGTCTCATAGATCGTGTGTCCCTATTTGTTGAGTGGACTTGCATCCTCCTCAAGTGACTTTTCTTCTTGAGATGACACCTTGACCTTCTTGGTTCTTTCCTCATATGCTTTGGGACGTACATTTTGTTGCATAAGAGTGCGATCCTCATATACATTACAACCCGTTCCTTTGAGGTAGATCCAAATATTGTCAAGGATGATCTTTCTCTTTACCTCATGAGCCATGGTACATACAATAGGTCTTTCTCCCAAGCAAGGGACTCCTTGTTTTCCAACTCGATGTGCATCATAAGCCATGATTCCAGACATGCCAAATTGTGTAGCAAAAAACTCTTCAATAGCAATCGCAAGATATTGGGGTGATTCCATGCTTTCCTCCTTGATTCCACAAATGACGATGTTCTTTGAGCGTTTTTGCCGTTCTTGCAATTCTTGAGTGTCCACATTCTCTACATTCTTTGCTTGGACAACAGCTTGCATTATAGGAGATGTAGAAACCACATTATCCTTACATATATCAGCCCATGATTTGGATGCATTTCTCATCTCACATACATCATATCGTATTGTATCTATCGTTTTCTCTTTCAATACATGATCACTCTCAACTTTGCTCAAGCGCTCTTTCATTACATTCATGTCCACAAGAGAGCGCTTATATTCTTGAACTTCATTCTCAAGATGCACCAAGCGTGTTGTTTGCATTTCAAGAACCTTCTTGAGGTGCTTCTTCTCCACAACAAGAACTTTTAAAGTACCATTCTCCATTGCAAGTGCGCACAACTCTTCACCTTCCTTGTTGATGGTTTCTTGTAATGAGATCAAGTAAGCCACGATCATTGCTTCCATTGTTGTAGACAATGTGGTTGGATTAGCATCCAAATTCCTTGGATATTTTGCATCATTCTCCATGGCGAGTTTGGCTTTTCCACCCTTGTGAGTTTTGTCCGACATTGCCTTCAAGTCGACAACAAAAACGCAAAGTTTTGACAGTTTTTCAGCTCTGAGATGCTGTTACAACAAAGCCCTCCATTGCTCAAAAAAATTCTATCTTTACATCAACGCGTAGAGGGCTTTGTGCTCTTGGATTGAAGCTATAGATCACCTAAATCGGAGTTCAAATGAAGAAGTTATGATCAAAAGAGTGAACTGCTGTCTACTAGGTCAAAAAACGACTGTGTGTGTGTGTGTGTGTGTGTGTGTGTGTGTGAGAGAGAGAGAGAGAGAGAGAGAGAGAGAGAGAGAGAGAGAGAGAGAGAGAGAGAGAGAGAGAGAGAGAGAGAGAGAGAGAGAGAGCATCAGACTTTCGAGACTGAGGAAACTTGGTACGAAGCTAAGTTTTATCAAAGAAAAAAAAACTTTCAAGGTCGATAGACCCGTCCTTTGTTCATTGTCTGTGGAGTAGACTACAAAAATGAGATGCAACCTATGATCATGTAGCTTGCCCGATGTAAATTTCGTGGATTTGCTCAATGTTTAGCTATAAACATGACCTACAACATAGGACAATACACCCCCTCATATCATGTTCCACATGCCAGCTTCACATGCATCCCACCTTCATTATTGTGTGTGCACGCGTATGTGTGTGTGTGTGATGTTTGGGCCATTGTTGAGAGAGAGAGAGAGAGAGAGAGAGAGAGAGAGAGAGAGAGAGAGAGAGAGAGAGAGAGAGAGAGAGAGATCCCACACGAAGCTCTTGAACCTCCGAAAACTTGTATGAAGCTAAGCTCCATGAAAGAAACTAAAACTTTTACCGCAGACAGACCCCTCCTTCACAGTTGGGAGTTGTGGGGCTTAGCATCTGGCCCTCCATCTCCTTTCATTTTTGCTGTAGAATCGTGTTGAGTAGCTGTCAGATGCTCGCCAACAGGCTACTATAGCCAATGAAATCATCGCACCTCAGTAGCTAGAATGTTCTGCCATGCTGCAGTCGATGGATGCCAGCCACGTGAGCAGTCAAAAGATATTGTAGAAGTCGTCCTAGCTCCTCCAAGCGTGCACCAACTCATCATCAGGAACACTGCTAGCTCAGCACTCATAATGTCTGTGCAGCGGCTCATTGCCGGTGTAGCCTGTTTTTGGTGAAGTCTGTGGGGCCCCCTCCTCCCAATTGTGAAGGCCGTGAATGGTCCCTGAGTGACCATTCCCTACAATATTGCTCCCGCTAAAGGCTCCTTGCCTGCGCGGATCGCCATGCGATCGCAGTATTACACAGAATGGTCACTCAGGGACCATTCCCTACACCTTCATTCGTCATTCAAAGATTAGACTAAAAAAATGCGATGGTGCATGTGATCATGTAGCCTGCCCGATGAAAATTTGGTGGATTTGGTATGTGTTCAACTATGAACATGGCCTACAACCTAGGACAATACACATGCTACCTTTGCATCACCGACTTCATTGCTATTGTTGTTGTTATTAGACTGAATGCACATGAAGTGTATGGGTTGTTGGTGATATGCAAAAAGTGCTTTTGGACACTTGTGGTGAGAGTTGTGCACAAATTTTTATCCGCTTTACTACTTTCTTAGGATTTGGTGATTGAAAGAGTTATATTGTGCCAAAATTGATGAAACTTGTCAAGGTGCTTTATTTGACTATTATGGACACATTTGTGTCCTCAAATTTTAGGTCAAGTCCCCTTTTTAGCATTTCTATCTTAGGCACGCCTAAGATAAGAATGATTGATTTGGGATCATTTTGTGCTTTTGGAACCTTGATAGGTGGTGGAGGGTTGATTCTTGACGTTCTATAAAGTTAGGTTTTGATTTGACAAGATAAAACTCAGTTTTGGACACTTGAGTCTATTTGGTTTGTAAAGTAGAAGATGTGGCAACTGACAATGATAGGTTCAAGTTTGATTGTGACATGATCCGAGAGCCACTATGGGACTTGCCATGGACACTAGTTGCCCTTGGAGAATCATTTTGTCCTGGACTGGAGAAGAGCGAGTTCTTTGCTCGGTAAGTCTAGGAGGACACCTTAATGCTGAGTTCTGGCCATTGAAAAATCTGCTAATGTTTGTGCTTTTGTAAACAGGTGGTTGTTGGGTACCTTCACAACGGTTGGGGATGTAGTTTTAGATAGTCTAGCAAGTTGTGGTGTCTTGACAATGGAGTGCGAGCATCTATAACGACATTGCATCAACATCGACTTGGAAAAAAATTTATTTTTGGCACGTATTCAACCGCAATAGCGGCTTCCTACTGGTCTAGGATTGAATAATCATGCGGGCGAGGTATCTCGTAGACCACAATCACAGCCACTTCTGTTTCCTTTATGACATCACCAAGAGTCGATTGTGCCATCTGCTTCTCCTCCGAGTAGACCTCTAGCCATAGTTTCTGCTTGGCCAAGCTATGATCAACCGCTCTATTGACCACTATTTCCCACACTCCCCGTGGGGCCCCTACCTGCACACGCTCTAGTAGCCCAATCCCCACAAGATTTGCGGGGCCATCGGGAACCTAATCAGGAACCTAATCGGGCCATATGGTAGGAAACCTTGTCCATCAAAGGTAGATGCCATCCAAAGAATGAAAGAAACATGTACTAGCATCACTGAGGTTAGAAGGTTTCTGGGAGCATGTGTCTTCTATGTTATTTGGATTCCACATTATGCACATGTAGCTGATCCTCTTTATCAGCTGCTTAGAAAGAATCAAAAGTTTAAATGGACAGAAGCACATGTAAAATCTATGAAAAAGCTAAAGGAGTTACTCCAGTGAGCAACGACTTTGAGAAAGGTAGACTATGAGTGTCAAAGGCCAGTGATTGTGATAGTAGATACCAGTCCTACAGGGATTGGATGGGAAATAGGGCAAGATGACAAAGAAGGACACAGGTATGTGGTAAGATTTGGAGCAAAGGTACTAAGTGCTCGCCAAAGAAACTATCCACAGATAAAGAGAGAGTTATGGGGTATGGTTACAGCCTTGAAAAGTGGGAAAGAGTACCTAATTGGTGCATGTGTGGTTGTAGAAACAGATTGTCTACCACTTCTTGGGATGATTACAAGCTGCTCAACACCAGACATTGCTATGTTGCGGTGGATTGCCTACATTAAGTCCTTAAATCCCAAGTTTAAGCACATTGCAGGTAAAGACAATACAGTGGCAGATATGCTATCAAGGGCAAGGTATGAAGATGAGTCACAAATGATTGATGAGGGAGATGATGTAGGCACAAAATTCTATTCTATCTCTCATGTCAAAGGTAACAATGTCTGCATGACTAATTCACTTGAATTGTTCTTGAAAAATCTTTATGAAGGTGATTGGCTTTCTATTGGAAGGTACTTGAGTACTCTAACAAAACAGGATGATTGGTCTGAACAAGAATTCAAGAGGATATGCAGGAAAGCATATGGGTACTTTTTAAGGGATGGTTACTTGTGGAAGCATCCTAAACAAAAGGGTGCTACACCACAACGGGTTATATGTAAAAAAGAGACCCAAGTAAAGCTCATGCAAGAGTTTCATGAGAGTCTATGGGCTGGACATAGGGGTGTGTGGGAAACCTTCTCCAAGCTGAAAGAAAAATACTGGTGGAAGGGTATGTATAAAGATGTATCTCAGTTTGTAGAGTCATGTGTAACTTGTCAAATGTATTCAAATGTTCGACATCGTGATGGATTGCACCCTACATATCCACTAGCCATGCACTATAAATGGGTTGTGGATCTAGTCACGATGCCTTTAGGACTCTGGAAAATGAGATACTTGGTTCTTGCACGAGAGGAACTAACTAACCAGGTTGAAGGAAGAACATTAAGAGCTAAGACCACAGAAGCTGTGTGCAAATTCCGTCTTGATGAGGTGATTTGCCGTTATGGTTGTGTGGAAAAAATCACTGCAGATCGAGGTGAACTGGATGCCGAAGAAGCAAGGGAGTTCTTTTCTAGATTAGGGATCAAGATTTCTCTTACTACAGCTTACAACCCTGAAGGCAATGGAAAGAGTGAAAGAGGGCATCCTCCTATCATCAAAGCTTTGGCCAACGCTTGCGAAGGAAGAGTTGGTGAGTGGCCAAAATTGTTAGTAGGGAAGATCTCCTTGCACTGCGTATAAGGCAGCTAGAGAGAAGACCTGGAGACATTGAAGCTGCAAAAGAACGACTCAAAAATGCAAGGTTGAAAAACAAGGACTATTTTGATAAGCGACATTGACTCAGGAGCAAAGCAATTGACAAAGGTGACTGGGTTTTAGTGTATGATAGTAGCTTTGATAAGCAGCACACAGTCATGCGTAAGTTCTCAAAAGGATGGTTTGGACCGTATGTTGTAAAGCATGTGCATGAAAATGCTACTTACAGCTTGTCTGAACTAGATGGTACAGAAGTAAAGATTCCCATTGCAGGAAAAAGGATTAAAATGTTTAAGAGAAGAGGAGACAATGATCTAGAAGATATTGATGAGGAAGAAGAGAAAAACACAGGTGAAGATCAAAGTGAACATGAAGCTCTGGAATCATCCAGTGAAGAAGAAGACAAGGAAGATGTACAAGAGGTCTAATCTTACAAAGAGACAATGTGGCACATACCGGAGGATGTGCAGGTTTAGAGGGGGTGGATGTCGTGCTGTGACACGTACATAGTGGGAACGCATGCTACAAGATCTATCTTGTATTTTTTTAGATACATAATTATATTTCCTATAGTGTACATATGCATATTTAAGTATAATAATAAGCCTTCTATCTCATCCTATTATTTTTCTCAAGGGTAACCTATCCTTACTTTACCATCAGAAAATACTATGGGAAAAGCATCAATAGCTCCGCCTCTTTAACTTGGGGCAAAAAGCATTGATTCTTTATTTCTACTATTTCATTATCATCTCACACCCTAGCTAGATCCTATATCTAGGATAAACTCCAATATATATATATGCTACGTATTTTTTATACTTTTCTTATATTTCTTTTTAAATAGCTACTAGGAGAGAATCAAATCCTAGTGGGACACTAGGTGGCATGATTTCAAAGATACACTTATTTTAATGCATTATTGCAAGCATGATTACAAAACTTTGTCAAGGAGCAATGTCATGCTTTCATATGGCATGAGGTGTCCTTTGGAATTAAATGAAAGTCTAGGCTAAGGAGACCACATGAAGACTTTTGCTGTCATAAATGGACCCTATTTTGATGAATTTTTTACACAAGGTTCCAATCCGAATTGGAAAACGATTTTAAAATGAAAATCGTAGCTAATGAGCTGAAGCTTTTGTCCATATTTTTACTTTTTTATTTGGAGCCACGGTTGAGGAGATATGATCAAAATAATGGATCCCAGTCTGCCCACATCATGCAGGGGCAGCTCATTTCCAACTTTTCCAATTCCTGTTCACACTGGCTCCTCTCTTCTTGTGTAAACCCTTGGGGGTTCCCTTCACCTATAAAAGGGGACCTCTTCTTCCTTGGAAAGAACTCAAGCATTCAAGCCATTGATGAGAGGAATTCTTGAGGGAGTGAGTAGTAATGCCTAATTGTACTTAGCCATTAACATAAGCCCAAGCCTACACTTTCTCCTAGAGGAAGACTAGCCATTCTTGTACGCTATCTTTGGAAGATCAACTCTAATCAAAGAAGATATTGGACTTGGTGTATCAATCAAAGTGGAATTCTCCACTCTTCTTCTCTCTCCATCAATAATGGTGCCGAAAGATTTGTCAAGTAAGATGTGTTCTACATTGATGTTTTCTTGATTTCTTGTTGTTTTCATTTTCATCTCTAATCCAACATATATATATATATATATATGTATCTAATATCATCTCCTTAACCAAATCTATCTCTCTCATTCTTAGTAATTCATCCTCTCTAGGTTCTCTTGCTACAGGTACATCTCTCCCCGCAGTATCCTTATTGCCTACGGGCAAGAATAGGGCTTGGGAGGGAAACTTCTCATCTCTTCACTTCTCTCATATCTACATTTCTCACATACTATCCTAGATGAATAACCCACATGATGATCATTTCTATCGCTTTCACTCTGTACGATCTATTAGAATTAACGTATGGATTAGCCGAAAAATACACTTTCAACAACGTATGGTGTTTCTCTTTGGCCCAGAAAGGCTTAATGAAATACTTCTATCACCGGATCCCATCATACTACCTCTCATAGACTATAACTTTTCTTTTGACGTAAGCGTAGTTATCTTGCTATGAACCAAGAGGACTTGTACACACAATTAATCCCAATCACAAGACAAAATATATATATTATGGTAAGCACAAAACTACAATTCCAAAGAACAATTCGTAGCCTATTTGGTCAGCCAAGATTGAATGCCATTAACTCATCTATTAACCCTTTCATATTACCCATGATACGATATGACCATAGCCTTGATGTTTTCATTTTCATATTGTTTTGACATTCTCTTTTGTGTTCTTTCTTTGTGTGTGTGAGTGCAAGAGAGAAAGAGTGAGTCTTCTTTGATTGCACTTCTTTCCAAACCCTAGTCTTCATGGCATCTATGGTTTAACTCCTTCGTATAGTTTTTGTTGAGTTCTCTCACAAACTCTCACAGCCATAAGCCCGGTGCTTTCCTGGCAAGACCGCAAAAATTTCTCGACATATTTTTGGTGAACCCGACGCGAATCTGCTAGGGTGAGAGTTTGTGGGTAACCATGGGTGATCATGTTGAGCAACTGGGTATGCATTTTGACCCAGCAACAATGCAAATGTTTCAAGCATTTGCAATGTGCATGCAACAACAACATGCTACTGAAAGAAGGGAGATTTCAGCAACGAAGGCCATACAAGCGGTTGTCAACAGAATGGATCAGTTCAATGGCAAAGATGTAACCAAGTACTTACGCGAGTATGTGAAGGAGATGGAGCTGCATCGTGTGTCAGAAGGTGAGATGATTGAAAGCTTTGAGCTAGTTGTTGCTCCAGAAATTAGGGAGCATGTTAGGGCAATTAAAGATGGGCATGGGAAAAATTGGGAAGAACTCAAAGTAGCTTTAAAGGAGGAATATTTCATGGAGGACTCGGAGAGAGTGACCAAAAGGACATTCTTAGAATGGGTAGTCAAGCCAAAGCAAGGACTATCAATAACAGAGCTACTTAGGGAATTTGAGCGGCGCTATGCACAACTCACTAGGACAGAAAGGGCCACACTACATGCAGAGAAGACAGATCTTTTCTTACAAGCTGCAGGTAAAGAGTTTCAAGAAAATTTGGAGCTTCTTCTTGAAGATAAAGATGCTGAGTAAGGACTAAAGACCGATTGGAATGAGGTTGAAGGTGCTGTCTCACTGCTTGCCAAACAACAAAGAAGAAGGGACAAGATGGTAGTAAACACTACAAGTCCTTCCACCTCAACTTCTGACAAAATGGTAAAGCCTACTTTTATCGCTCCTAAGTTTGATGAGTCCATGCTAGATGAGCTTGTGAAGGGAATGCGTGACTTGAAGGTGAAGTTTGCAAAGCTTGAAGAAAAAGGCCAACCATCAGGGCCACTTCCTAGGCAAAGACAACAGCCCAAAGAAGGGTTTGTTAATAGATGTATTTCGTGTGATAGTACAGACCATGTAAGAAGGGATTGTGATGATTTTAGTGATGCTTTGTCAAAAGATGTTGTCTTTTTTAAGGATGGTAAAATCCACTTAAGAGAGATAGGTCTACCCTTGAGAACTAACTTTGGGAAGGGGGGAATGTAAACCTTAGCTGAAGATATGGCAACCAAGCATGCCACCTCTTCAGTTGAGGCAGCTACTTATGGAGTAAAAATTGAACATTTTTGTGATGAAGAGGTGAGTGACCATCATGGTCAAATTTGGCCAAATGTCATGCAATTAGCTAAAAAGGGAAAGCTTACAAAAGAGATTCTACATGAAGCAGGTGATTGCATACATCTAGAAATAGGATGGAATGATCCAGTGGACTCATTGTCAGTGCATGCCTACATTACAAAATGCCAACAAAATGAGGCAATTGTAGAAGAGAAGCGCAGACGTGAGAATGATGATGAAGGACCATCAAAAAGAGCTTCTAGAAGTGGGGGAAGAAGCGACTCAATGCCTTCTCAAACACCCTCAACACAAGGAGCATCTCCACCTGAAGTACTCATGGAGGAGTCTACAATAGGAAAGAAGAAAGAGCCAACGAAAGGTAAGACAAAAGGCCCAACTTATAAACTACAATCTGATATTGAGGTTGCTACAGATTTAAAGAAAGTCTTGGAGGAAAGGATCTTGAATAGCAAGATTGAGTTTACTCTGGGAGAAGTTCTTGGCATTGCAAAGCATGAATTCCATGAGGAGATCATTGACATCATCAAGAGAAAGAGGCAAACCCTTGCTGAAGTTTCTCGTCCACAGGTTGAAGGGGAAACCTCAAAGACACAAGGGATGCAACTGCAAAATAAGGAGAATGATGGAGCTGTGGTAGGATGCTACCAATCTAGAGGGAGAGTGAAGCAAGTGTATTTCTCAAATGATGATGAAGAAGTTGAAGATATTCCTAGGAGTTACTATTCACGAAGTCATTGGGCAAGGGCTACTACAGAAGCTTTGGTCAAGGTAGGTGATCTTGAAGAGCCATTTGTTGCCTTGATTGACCATGGTTCAGAAATAAACATAATGTCAAAGAGTCTCTACAACAAGTGCAAATGGACGATGGACACAAATCATGGCTGGATGGTAAAAGTGGAAAACAATTCATCCGGTGAATTGTATGCAGCATGTCCAGGTGTGAAGGTAACAATAGGTGATGTAAAGATTGACCAAAACTTCTTTGTACATGATACATCTTCATATCATCTCATCCTTGGACAACCCTACATTGTGGGAGTTCGAATGGAAACAAAGGTAATGGACGATGGTTCAGCATATGCTAGGATACATAGCAAAGATGGTAAACGTGCTGTCCAATTTCTCACAGTTTGTGTAAACCATGAAAGAAATCGTGACAACCTTAGAGAACATCCTCTACCAAAGGTAAGCAAAGAGTTTCATGATCATAGAGAAATGATGGGTTTTTGCCAAGTACCATTGTAAAGCGGGATTGCAGTGGTACAGAAAGAAAGAGGGTCTCGCCTGATCCAAAAGAAGGTGAAACTTTCTCAATGAGCTCCTTGGTAACAAGGAATGGATCAGTATGTTTTACAAAACTTGAAGATTTGAAGAGATATGAGAGGCAATATGTGCATAATGTACAAATAGGCATGAAAAAGAGTGGGTTGCTAAAGCCTACTGAAAATGTTTTGGGTTTGTGTGAACAAGTTTCTTTTGTAGATACTATGGGTGAGCTTGATGCTATAATGAGGTCTAGTTTGCATCTTGAAAATGAAGTTGTGGAAGTTTGCTCTATGGAAATGTATCAAGTAATAGAAGCCTTTAAAGAAAGCCAAACAGTTGGCCCAGAAGTCCATGTTGAAACTAAATACAAGAGTGTAGCAAAGAAGGTGAAACCAGTAGCTTCACCCTTACCACCCAACAACAGGGAAAAGATTGAACAGGCTTCTTTACAACCAAGTTTGCGGAATCCTAAAAAGATCGGGCATACCTTCACAAAGGAGTCTTTTCAAGAGTTGCAGATTGGTTGCGAGGAGTTTCTAACACGGGAGGAGACAAAGTGCTTCAAAGAAATGCTTTCAAAGCATGGTAAGGCTTTTGCATTTGAGCCACATGAGATAGGATGTGTTGATCCTTATATTGTAGCTCGTATGGTAATTTTCACAATACCTCATGTGCCTTGGAATCTGCGGCCTATTCCGGTTCCAAAGGCTCATTTGCCAAAGTTAGTAGAGCTATTGAATGAGAAAATCAAAATGGGAATCTTGGAGCCTTCTTGTGCTCCATACTCAAACAGGTGGTTCACAGTTCCAAAGAAGAATGGTTCTCTACGCTTCATCCAAGATATGCAACCAGTGAACAAGGTGACAATTAGAAATGTAGGTACAGGTCCAATTGTGGATGAATTTGCAGAGGCGTTTGTAGGGAGGGCAATCTAATCAATGGGGGATCTCTACTCAGGGTATGATCAATTTCAGCTTGCAATCGAAAGCAGAGACTTGACAACCATGAGGACACCTTTGGGTTTGGTAAGGATGTGTACCTTGCCACAGGGAGCAACCAACTCGGTTGCACATATGATGAGTGGGATGAATAAGGTCTTACGTGACTTTATTCCTCAAATCACAATGCCTTTCATTGATGATTTGCCTATCAAAAGATGTGAAGAAAGTGACAAAGATGAAGCTTTGGATCTCAAGGGATGTCGCAGGTTTGTGGTAAATCACATAAATGATTGTGATAAAATTTTGTCTAAGTTGGAAGAAGTGAATCTTACATTGTCAGGGAAAAAGTCTATGTTTGGTGTCAAAGAAGTGCTCATTGTGGGGCACATGTGCGGGCCATATGGTAGGAAACCTTGTCCATCAAAGGTAGATGCCATCCAAAGAATGAAAGAAACATGCACTAGCATCACTGAGGTTAGAAGGTTTCTGGGAGCATGTGTCTTCTATGTTATTTGGATTCCACATTATGCACATGTAGCTGATCCTCTTTATCAGCTGCTTAGAAAGAATCAAAAGTTTAAATGGACAGAAGCACATGTAAAATCCATGAAAAAGCTAAAGGAGTTACTCCAGTGAGCAACGACTTTGAGAAAGGTAGACCATGAGTGTCAAAGGCCAGTGATTGTGATAGTAGATACCAGTCCTACAGGGATTGGATGGGCAATAGGGCAAGATGACAAAGAAGGACACAGGTATGTGGTAAGATTTGGAGCAAAGGTACTAAGTGCTCGCCAAAGAAACTATCCACAGATAAAGAGAGAGTTATGGGGTATGGTTACAGCCTTGAAAAGTGGGAAAGAGTACCTAATTGGTGCATGTGTGGTTGTAGAAACAGATTGTCTACCACTTCTTGGGATGATTACAAGCTGCTCAACACCAGACATTGCTATGTTGCGGTGGATTGCCTACATTAAGTCCTTAAATCCCGAGTTTAAGCACATTGCAGGTAAAGACAATACAGTGGAAGATATGCTATCAAGGGCAAGGTATGAAGATGAGTCACAAATGATTGATGAGGGAGATGATGTAGGCACAAAATTCTATTCTATCTCTCATGTCAAAGGTAACAATGTCTGCATGACTAATTCACTTGAATTGTTCTTGAAAGATCTTTATGAAGGTGATTGGCTTTCTATTGGAAGGTACTTGAGTACTCTAACAAAACAGGATGATTGGTCTGAACAAGAATTCAAGAGGATACGCAGGAAAGCATATGGGTACTTTTTAAGGGATGATTACTTGTGGAAGCATCCTAAACAAAAGGGTGCTACACCACAACGGGTTATATGTAAAAAAGAGACCCAAGTAAAGCTCATGCAAGAGTTTCATGAGAGTCTATGGGCTGGACACAGGGGTGTGTGGGCAACCTTCTCCAAGTTGAAAGAAAATCACTGGTGGAAGGGTATGTATAAAGATGTATCTCATTTTGTAGAGTCATGTGTAACTTGTCAAATGTATTCAAATGTTCGACATCGTGATGGATTGCACCCTACATATCCACTAGCCATGCACTATAAATGGGTTGTGGATCTAGTCACGATGCCTTTAGGACTCTGGCAGATGAGATACTTGGTTCTTGCACGAGAGGACCTAACTAACCAGGTTGAAGGAAGAACATTAAGAGCTAAGACCACAGAAGCTGTGTGCAAATTCCTTCTTGATGAGGTGATTTGCCGTTATGGTTGTGTGGGAAAAATCACTGTAGATCGAGGTGAACTCGATGCCGAAGAAGCAAGTGAGTTCTTCTCTAGATTAGGGATCAAGCTTTCTCTTACTACAGCTTACAACCCTTAAGGCAATGGAAAGAGTGAAAGAGGGCATCCTCCTATCATCAAAGCTTTGGCCAACGCTTGCGAAGGAAGAGTTGGTGAGTGGCCAAAATTGTTACCATATGCTTTATGGGATGATCGTACATCACATAGCTCAGTAACTGGCTACATGCCTGCGGAGCTAATGCATGGTCAAAAGCCAGTGATGCCGATTGAGGATACAATTCCCACATGGAATGTACTACCTTGGCAAGAGGGGCTTAGTAGGGAAGATCTCCTTGCACTGCGTATAAGGCAGCTAGAGAGAAGACCTGGAGACATTGAAGCTGCAAAAGAACGACTCAAAAATTCAAGGTTGAAAAACAAGGACTATTTTGATAAGCGACATTGACTCAGGAGCAAAGCAATGGACAAAGGTGACTGGGTTTTAGTGTATGATAGTAGCCTTGATAAGCAGCACACAGTCATGCGTAAGTTCTCAAAAGGATGGTTTGGACCGTATGTTGTAAAGCATGTGCATGAAAATGCTACTTACAGCTTGTCTGAACTAGATGGTACAGAAGTAAAGATTCCCATTGCAGGAAAAAGGATTAAAATGTTTAAGAGAAGAGGAGACAATGATCTAGAAGATATTGATGAGGAAGAAGAGAAAAACACAGGTGAAGATCAAAGTGAACATGAAGCTCTGGAATCATCCAGTGAAGAAGAAGACAAGGAAGATGTACAAGAGGTCTAATCTTACAAAGAGACAATGTGGCACATACCGGAGGATGTGCAGGTTTAGAGAGGGTGGATGTCGTGCTGTGACACGTACATAGTGGGAACGCATGCTACAAGATCTAACTTGTATTTTTTTAGATACATAATTATATTTCCTATAGTGTACATATGCATATTTAAGTATAATAATAAGCCTTCTATCTCATCCTATTATTTTTCTCAAGGGTAACCTATCCTTACTTTACCATCAGAAAATACTATGGGAAAAGCATCAATAGCTCCGCCTCTTTAACTTGGGGCAAAAAGCATTGATTCTTTATTTCTACTATTTCATTATCATCTCACACCCTAGCTAGATCCTATATCTAGGATAAACTCCAATATATATATATTCTACGTATTTTTTATACTTTTCTTATATTTCTTTTTAAATAGCTACTCGGAGAGAATCAAATCCTAGTGGGACACTAGGTGGCATGATTTCAAAGATACACTTATTTTAATGCATTATTGCAAGCATGATTACAAAACTTTGTCAAGGAGCAATGTCATGCTTTCATATGGCATGAGGTGTCCCTTGGAATTAAATGAAAGTCTAAGCTAAGGAGACCACATGAAGACTTTTGCTGTCATAAATGGACCCTATTTTGATGAATTTTTTACACAAGGTTCCAATCCAAATTGGAAAATGATTTTAAAATGAAAATCGTAGCTAATGAGCTGACGTTTTTGTCCATATTTTTACTTTTTTATTTGGAGCCACGGTTGAGGAGATATGATCAAAATAATGGACCCCAGTCTGCCCACATCATGCAGGGGCAGCTCATTTCCAACTTTTCCAATTCCTGTTCACACTGGCTCCTCTCTTCTTGTGTAAACCCTTGGGGGTTCCCTTCACCTATAAAAGGGGACCTCTTCTTCCTTGGAAAGAACTCAAGAATTCAAGCCATTGATGAGAGGAATTCTTGAGGGAGTGAGTAGTAATGCCTAATTGTACTTAGCCATTAACATAAGCCCAAGCCTACACTTTCTCCTAGAGGAAGACTAGCCATTCTTGTACGCTATCTTTGGAAGATCAACTCTAATCAAAGAAGATATTGGACTTGGTGTATCAATCAAAGTGGAATTCTCCACTCTTCTTCTCTCTCCATCAATAATGGTGCCGAAAGATTTGTCAAGTAAGATGTGTTCTACATTGATGTTTTCTTGATTTCTTGTTGTTTTCATTTTCATCTCTAATCCAATATATATATATATATATATATGTATCTAATATCATCTCCTTAACCAAATCTATCTCTCTCATTCTTAGTAATTCATCCTCTCTAGGTTCTCTTGCTACAGGTACATCTCTCCCCGCAGTATCCTTATTGCCTACGGGCAAGAATAGGGCTTGGGAGGGAAACTTCTCATCTCTTCACTTCTCTCATATCTACATTTCTCACATACTATCCTAGATGAATAACCCACATGATGATCATTTCTATCGCTTTCACTCTGTACGATCTATTAGAATTAACGTATGGATTAGCCGAAAAATACACTTTCAACAACGTATGGTGTTTCTCTTTGGCCCAGAAAGGCTTAATGAAATACTTCTATCACCGGATCCCATCATACTACCTCTCATAGACTATAACTTTTCTTTTGACGTAAGCGTAGTTATCTTGCTATGAACCAAGAGGACTTGTACACACAATTAATCCCAATCACAAGACAAAATATATATATTATGGTAAGCACAAAACTACAATTCCAAAGAACAATTCGTAGCCTATTTGGTCAGCCAAGATTGAATGCCATTAACTCATCTATTAACCCTTTCATATTACCCATGATACGATATGACCATAGCCTTGATGTTTTCATTTTCATATTGTTTTGACATTCTCTTTTGTGTTCTTTCTTTGTGTGTGTGAGTGCAAGAGAGAAAGAGTGAGTCTTCTTTGATTGCACTTCTTTCCAAACCCTAGTCTTCATGGCATCTATGGTTTAACTCCTTCATATAGTTTTTGTTGAGTTCTCTCACAAACTCTCACAGCCTTAAGCCCGGTGCTTTCCTGGCAAGACCGCAAATTTCTCGACAACGTGAAGAGCCTGGTCAAACCCCTCCCCATGTTGACCCCATCAACAATGTGCATGCCACTTATATTCTCAATAGTGTATATGCTATGAATGTAGTATGCACAACACCATAGGGTACACACAACTACACGGACTCTCTCCGTGCAGTCGACGAGGCCACAAGGTCTATATTGAACGTCATGCAAAACCTTGATTTCAATGCACAATTAAACAAAGGGGATATCGATCAAGTTGCAGCACTAACCAACAATGCAAGTATGATTTGGGGGGAACATGGTTTTCGCACCCCATAGAGTGTGCATTGTTTGAATGACACATGGAGGCTTGGGTAGAAGTGTGGATGGCATACATTGCCGGTCATGGAATAGCCAATGGAGCCAACAATAACAACAACAACAACAACAACAACAACAACAACAACAACAACAACAACAACAACAACAACAACAACAACAACAACACCAACACCAACACCAACTAGATCTCACCTTTCCTTGCTAACGTTGGAGAAATAAGGCCTTGGAACCATATTAGCATGTTGTACTGTTTTGTTCTCTATATCTATCTTATTGTTGTTGTTGTTTTAAGTTGTGTACTCTAAACCCTTTTAATAACAGTTTGTGGTGTTTTTATTGCAGTCTTTAAATGTTGTTCAAAATAAAATTTCATTATTATGGAGTGTAAACCGTTGAAATTGATTTGTTGCATGTGTACGACTGCTCACAAGTGTGACAAAATAGAAGGACACTTGTCACGTTGGTGGTTTATCTTGTTGCCAAAAATAAATCACAACATTTGAGAAGACAGGTCACATGTATAAGTGACAGGATAGTGATAGAGAGAGAATTATAAATTGTGAATGTTTGAGAGAGAGAGAGAGAGAGAGAGAGAGAGAGAGAGAGAGAGAGAGAGAAGAAGCAGCTTGGGTGATATAGTGATAGAACCATTTATCACTTTTTTTTAAACACACATATAACCATCATCAAAGCATACAGATATGAGAGAGAGAGAGAGAGAGAGAGAGAGAGAGAGAGAGAGAGAGAGAGTACAGTTGAGAAGAGAGAAAGAATCTTCTTGGAATTTGCTCCAAAAAAGCGCTCGTCAAAAAATGGTCGCCAAAAAATTAATCCAGACTAGCATAAGTAGTCAAATGTATCTCAATCAAGTCACGTATGTAGAATTGAGAAGCATGTGACCATGCTTGGAACTAGTCTTGGCATGCCACCCAAAATCATATATAAGCTATCACTTTTGTGCTACCCCTCTTATGTCATTGAAATAACTCCAATAATTCTCACCTTCTACTCTTGATGCATGAATGAGAGTCTCATCTTGAACTCACCCTCTCTAGTTCTCCGATGGATTATCATCTTAGTTAGCATAGACCATAGGATTTAGTCATGGATGTTTATTAGGATCATAGTCTTGCCCACTTATAAGTTATATTTTTTGGATTGAAATAATACAAACATTCAAAGTTTTTTCTTTTATTATTGTTTCTTTCTTAGGGCTAGTTTGATTTTGTCACATAAGAAGGCTGAAATTTAATAGGTCCAAGCCAAATAAGTTCTCTCTCTCTCTCTCTCTCTCTCTCTCACACACACACACACACACACACACACACACACACACACACACACACACACACACACACACACACACACATTCACACTTCTAGGATAAAGTGTCAAAATCACTATACTAATACTGGTACTACTTGTGTACTGGTACTAGAGTTGGTACTGGTATTGATGCTACCTATGTACTAGTACTGGTATGGGTACTTATTATACTAGACTGGCACTGATACTACTTATGTATTGATACTGGTGTTACTTGCGTACTGGTACTGCATTGAATAGGTACTAAGACTTTACTGAAGCAAAATGAATCTATGCAGGTAGTACTGGTACTTTATTGCACTAAAATGATACTACTTATGAACCGATGCTACTTATGTATTGAAGTCTGATACTGGGTTTACTTGTGTCCTCGTGCTATTCTGTAATGATACTGGTACTTTATTGTACTTTATTGCGTTGAGCTGATACTGTTGTGTGATATACTGGTCAGGGGACTGATACTTTTTGTGAATTTTACTAATACGGGGGCCGCTTGTGAGATTGGTACCTAAATGTGTACTGGTACAATATTATTACTCAACTATTGCGACTCTGGTTCTAGAAAATTGATTAAATGCACTAAATGACTGGTTGGTTATGATGACGGTCGCACAATATTATTATGGTCAGAATGGGTTTTCAAATATAATATTTTTGGTAAAAGCTGCTCATATAGTAGTATGTGGTTGCGAATTACATTATGGATATTGCAATTGTGGCGCATCCCTTGTTTATACACTTTCTACTCCCACTATATGGTTTTTGGGCTTAGTCACTAATGATGTTTTGCTAATTTTGTATTGGTATTGAATTAGTATTGGTACTAATACTGTTTGTGTACTATAATATACTAGACCGAAGCTACTTGGGCACGGGTACTATAGACACTGGTGTACTAGCGTTGAACTGGTACTGGTAGTGGTGTTGTAATATACACAACTAGTACTGGTACATGTACTAATACTTTATTGTACTGTATTGTTACTGCTACCACTTGTGTGATATATTGGTCCTAACGCTGGAATGTTTGTGTATAGTAGTATACTAAACTGATACTGGGCTACTTATGAGACTGGTACTGGTGCTAAGTGTGTGCTGGAAATGAACAGGTTATGGTACTTAGACTATTTATTTACTATAAATAATAGATAGGTGCTATTTTGTGTACTACTACTGGTGCCACTTGTGTATTAGTGGTGTACTGATACTGGTATGGTACTGGTTTATATTGAATTGATATTGATGCTACTTGGGTATAGGGGATACTGGTACTAGTGTAAAAAAAAGGGTGGACCTGTTCCCCAACTAGGATAGTATAAGGATAGTGTGTAAATGCCCTTGGGCATTATTTACTGGGGCGAGTTGCCCTAGGGAGTCCTTGGTGTCTTATAGTAACTAGTACTATAACTAGTGCTGTTTGGGTACAATATTATACTGGACTAGTACTCGTGCTACTAGTAAAACTGGTAATGTATCTATATTGACGTTGGTGCTACTGATACTCGAGCCAGGATTGGTACTGATGCTACTTGTGAATTTGGTCTTGATACTGGTACTATATTATATTAGACTTATACTAGTACTATATTATACTAGACTGGTACTGGTGTTACATATGGACTGGTGCGGATGCTATGTGTGTATATACTTTAATAACATTGTAACTGGATTGTACTGAACTGATAGAACTGCTACTAGTGTGATATACTGGTACTATAACTGGTGAGGTTTTATATTGGAATGATACTGATGCTACTTGTATTGGTACTTCTTATGTACGGGCACTGAATTTTTAATGGTTCTAGTAATGTATGTATACTTTATTATACTGGAGTAGTGCTACTTGTGTACTGGTACTGGTGCTACTTGTGAATTGTTACTACAATGGTCTGGTACTGGTGATATTGGAATTGGTGAAAAAATAGGTTGACCCCTTACCCTACTAAGATAGGGTAAGCAATGTATAGACATTATGAACTGGTACCATATTGTACTGGTACTGGTATGGTATTATACTGTACTAGGATTGTTGCTACTTATGTGATATACTCGTACTGGAATGGGTACATTTTGTGTACTATATTATCCTGGACTGATACAAGCGCTACTTGTAATACTGGTACTAAAACTACTTGTGTATTGGTGCTAGTATGGTTTGTGCTCTTTAATATTCGGACTGGTGCTACTTATGTACTGGTATATTGGAACTGATAATTCTAGAACTGGTGTAAATTTTGGTGGACTTCTTGCTCGGCTACGAAAATTTAAAGATATTTTGTTAAATTCCTTGAACATTATTTACTGGGGCTAATTGACCTAGGGAATTCGGGGTGAAATATAGTAGGTAATTTGGTAGCTCAGAATTTGGAGGTGTCTTGAAGGACACTTAATTGACGAATTAAATTCCACCGCCACACACATAGACACACATGTTCATTTGGAAGATTCCCTGGCTTTGTAATCCTTGTCATTTTTTGCTTAACTTCACGGTGGCTCCATCCTGACAGGTCCGCACTACAACACCCAATTCCTTGGTTCAAACCATGTCGTTTGATAAGTGTGTCCATACCCTTGCCCAACTTGTCAATAACTCTAAGGAAGGGTTTGCAGATCTCTTCGAATTCATAGGGAACATCCCTTGCCTGACACTTGCTCATAAAGGAGAGTTAGCTAAATTCTCTTGTGAAGGTGCCGAATTGACCAATTACTTACACAAATTATGTGGTCTTTCGCTTGGGTTTGTTTTAGCTCCGTCTATTCCGGTTCAAACTGTATCAAACATTTTATTTTGCAAGGACCCCTTGGCCCTAGATGCTGTCAAAGGCTTTCAGAAAGAGATGTCTTCTCTTAGTGAAACCTCTTGCTCTAATGGAAATAGTACCTAAAGTTTCTCGAGTTTTTCCCTTCTTGCGTTCCATACAAGTTGAAATCGAGTCTCTTGGTGTGGACCAACACCTTTGGACCCTACCCAACAAAGGGTTTTTAGCTCCCATATCTATCGAGAACTAGGTTTTTCTAGCCAACCTTCTGACTGCTTCAATAGAAGAAGCATGACTCAAAGTGTTAAAAGGTGTCCAATCTCTTGATAAAGGTGACCTTATTAAAGCTCTCTTTACTATGCGATTTCTTGATTCAAAGAAATGTGGCTCAAATACTGGCTTATATGTACGTACAAAGGGATTGATGGAGTTCTTCAAAAGTAACTCTGAGTACTACACTGAGTCTATTTGGAACATTTACAGGCGCCTTATGTCAAATGTGCTTGTCCGTTTCTTGATCCTAAGGCTTTGTGTGAATCAAGCATTATCTAGTTTGATCATACTATATGGTATGCCCTCAACAACTTGGATCTCATGTTCCCTGACACTCCTTCAGCTCACTACCTCTCCCATGCTCTTGGCTTGGAGGATAGGCGAGAGAACTTGTGCTAGCTCAAATGGCGTTTATTTAGTTCCCTTCCCTTATGCTCTCTCTACTCAAAGAACTGGCTGTAGAAAAACGTACGCTTCTTTTGGCTACTTATGGAAACTATCTTGGTATTAAAACTCTCCTAGGATTGCTAAAACCTAACACGAATGCTAAGGATTCACCTACTCTTAAAAGACCCAACTCTCTTATATCACCCACTTCCTTGTACACATACTTTTTGACTCCAGCCTCTTCTTTTGCTGAGTCATATGGAGGGAGAGTGAAAGCGAGAAGCATGATTAGAGGGAGAGAAAGAGTATATCTTGTCATACACTCATTGGATTTGTGAATGCAGGTACTATGTAATGAGGTTGGCAGAATGCATCTGATTTCTCAAGAGGACAACATTTGGGCATGCAGTGTTTGTTTATTGTGTCTTTGCAAACCAAATTTTAGAATTCTTTTCACCTCATTTTATATTTAAAAAATGCTTTCTCACTACATTTGGTAAGTCGGATCTACTCAGCCAAGTGAGGATTGGGTGGAGATTTACTGATTCCATACGACATCTGGTATACTCTAATGAGTTTCTTAGGAAAGGAAAACCCTTGAATGAGTTTACAATGGAAATTGGCAGTGTTGAAAGGCATGTTTGTACCATGAAGCTTTCTATTATTGAGAATAACTTTGTGAGAAGCCTCCTATCTAAAGGCCTTAACTCATACCTCCTCAACCAAGTTAATGCTCATATTGCTTTAAAAGCACTTTTTGAACGTCTGGCCGACTTGGTCAGTTTACTGGCTGACTTGGTCACTAAACTCCAATTCGAGTTAGCAATTCAACAAGAATTGAAAAAAACGATGGTGGAAGTCTTTTCGAGTATAGTCTCACAACTCCCACATGTGTGAATAGTCACTAAGTCGATGTGGCTAACCAATGAACTTTCCTTAGCCTTTTGCAAGCTTAAGTCAAAATGGTTCATTATGGGTATAGATAAAGCATCGAACACGACAAGTGTCATCTGCAAAAAGTTTTCCTTTGAAGCAGCTAGAAACCAACTCAGAGGAAATGAGTTCTTTTACATTGCAAAAGACCTGGATATTATTATCCAAAGAACATGTAAAAGTATGGCTTAGATAGGATTTTAGGAAGAAACTACCAAGCTTCCCATCCTATTTCCAACATTTAAAAGTCATAAACGCAAATTTCGATGGATCTCAGATGCCTCCAATTGCCTTTTTTCCAAGATTACAAAAAGTGTCATGGTAGGACTTAGTTTCATAAGTGAGGAACTCAAAAATATATGCGCTTTCAAAAGAAATGATGTAAGGCGCTTCTCACAAGTAGACATTCAACCTTTCTGGATTGTTAGCAACTCATATGATGTCATTTTAAACCTACCATCTGCCATTTATTCGGTATATACAATAGATATTGCCCAATGCTGTGAAAATATTCCTTTAGTTGGTGAATATGGTCTTATAAATGTATTAAATTGTCTTGTAGACACGGCCTTTTGTAATAAAGCAAGAGATGGATTCTTTGGCATCACCTTTGTTAAGACAACCAGATGGGTGAAGAAAGTGAGCAAGGCCTCACCTCTTCACATGAATAGTAGTCAGTTTAAAAAAATCATTTAGTGGGTTCTGAACCGCTATTATGTTGTACTGGGAAATAACTACTTTCGTCAAACAAGTGGCATTCCTATGGGATTCTCTGTTACCCCACTATGTGTAACCTTTGTTTGCTATATTTTGAATAAAATGGATTGTTAGGCAAACTTCCCAAGCAAAGGACTCTCTATGCTTATAAAATGTAATCACACCTTTAGATTTATGGATGACATATTAAGTAATAATAATCCCAACTTTGCCTAGCAGGTATTGGATATCTATCCTACTTGCTTAGCAATTGAACCCACCTTTTTAGAACAAGATACAATCATTGGAATTACTTTCACTAAGCGTACTGATTATCTGTCCATTGAATTGATTATTGACAATTTCTCTCTTGGTAACTTTTCTACTAGATTTTTTTGGAAACAGGATCACCTTAGGCTTTCTGCTGTTGAGTTTGTATTAAAAAAGGAGCAACACACCATTCAAACTGGGGTCCTTATTATAAAATTTCAAGCTAAAGACTTCCAAAAACGAGTTCTAATTTCCACCATAACGGCGGCTCTGAGTAAAAAAGAATGGCATGGCTTTTACTAAGGAACTAGGCCCATATCTAATGGGACTACTAGACTCATTAGTTATGGTGCCTGGGTAAGGGTGGTCACACACACACACACGCACGCGTACACACACACACACACACACACACACACACACACACACACACACACACACACACACACACACACACACACACACACACACACACACACACACACACACACACACACACACACACACACACACACACACACACACACACACACACACTGCTAGGATAAAGTGTCAAATCACTATACTGATATTGGTACTACTTGCGTATTGGTACTAGAGTTGGTAGTGGTATTGATGATACCTATGTATTGGTACTGGTATGGGTACTTATTATACTAGACTGACATTGATACTACTTATGTACTGATACTGGTGTTACTTGTGTACTGGTACTATACTGAATAGGTATTGATATTGTACTGAACAGGTACTGGGACTTTACCGAAGCAAAATGGATCTATGCGGGTACTGGTACTTTATTGCACTAAAATGATACTACTTATGAACCGATGCTACTTATGTATTGATATTGGTACTTTATTGTTCTTTATTGCACTGAATTGATATTGTTGTGTGATATACTAGTCAGGGGACTGATACTTTTTGTAAATTTTACTAGTATGGGGGCTGCTTGTGAGATTGGTACTTGTGCTAACTGTGTATTGGTATAGTATTATTACTCAACTATTGAGACTTTGTTTCTAGAAAAGTGATTAAATGCACTGAATGACTGGTTGGTTGTGATGACGGTGACAGAATATTGTTATGGTTGGGATGGTTTGTGAATTATAGTAACTATGTAATGGTACAGTATTATTACTCAACTATTGCAACTCTGGTTCTAGAAAACTGATTAAATGCACTGAATGACTGGTTGGTTATGATGACGGTGGTATAATATTGTTATGGTCAAAATGGGTTGTGAATTATAATAATTTTGGTAAAAGCTGCTGATATAGTAGTATGTGGTTGCGAATTACATTATGGATATGGCAATTGTGGCGCATTCCTTATTTATACACTTTCTACTCCAACTAAATGGTTCTTGGGCTTAGTCACCAATGACATTTTGCTAATTGTGTACTGGTACTGGATTAGTACTGGTACTAATATTGTTTGTGTACTATACTATACTAAACCGAAGCTACTTGGGCACTGGTACTGTAGACTCTAGTGTACTAATACTGAAATGGTATTGTAATATACACAAATAGTAATGGTACATATACTAATACTTTATTGTACTGTACTGTTACTACTGCCACTTGTGTGTCCTTGGTCCTTATTTACTGAGGCGAGTTACCCTAGGGAGTCCTTGGTGTCTTATAGTAACTAGGATTGTAACTGGTGCTGTTTGGGTACAATCTTATATTGGACTGGAACTGATGCTACTAATAAAACTGGTATTGGTATTGTATTGTACTGAATTTTAACACACACACACATGCACGCACACGCACGCACATGCATGCACACACACACACACACACACACACACACACACACACACACACACACACACACACACGCACACGCACACGCACACGCACACGCACACACACACACACACACTCACACTTTGCTAGGGATAGTGTGTTAATTTATATATATTGACACTGGTGCTACTGATACTAGAGCCAGGTCTGGTACTAATGCTACTTGTGGATTGGTCCTGATACTGGTACTATATTATATAGACTGATACTACTATATTATACTAGACTGATACTAGTGTTACATATGTGTGTATAGACTGTACTGACATTGGAATTGGATTGTATTGAACTGGTACAACTGCTACTAGTGTGATATACTGGCATTGCAATTGGTGAGGTTTTACATTGGATTGGTACTGGTGCTACTTGTACTGGTACTTCTCAGTGTACGGGCACTGAATTTGTAATGGTTCTAGTAATGTATGTATACTATCTTATACTGAACTAGTGCTACTTTTATTCTAGTACTGGTGCTACCTGTGGAATGTTACTACATTGTTCTAGTACTGGTGATAATGGAACTGGTGAAAAAATAGGTTGACCCCTTACTCGACTAAGATAGGGTAAGGAGTGTATAGACATTATGAACTGGTACTATATTGTACCGGGGGGGTTCACTATGTGTAAAACTACCATATCACGTGCGTTCAAGACATGTTTGTAAAACCCCTTATCTGTGAATTTTGTTAAGAATATAATGTACCCTTTTCCTTTAAAATCTGTAAGTTTTTTTTTAATTTGAAAAAATAATTCCCTTATGTATATATATCTCTGTAAGTTTCAAGAACTTTAAATACCCTTCTATTGAACTCACGTGATAGGTTACATTTTTATCAGGTGACCTCCTCGGGATATTGTATTGGTACTGGTATGGTATTATATTGTACTAGGACTGTTGCTACTTATGTGATAGACTGGTACTAGAACCGGTATTGTTTGTGTACAGTATTATACTGGAATGATACAAGTGCTACTTTGTAATAATGGTACTAATACTACTTGTGCATTGATATTACACTGGCATTGGAACTAGTATGGTTTGTGCTCTTTAATATTGAGACTGGTGCTACTTATGTACTGGTATACTGGAACTGGTAATTCTCGAACTGGTGTAAATTTGGGCGGTCTTTTTCCCCGGCTACAAAAATTTAAGGATATTTTGTTAAATTCCTTGAGCGTTATTTGCTGGGGATGACCTAGGGAATCCTGGTTGAAATATAGTAGGTAATTTGGTAACTAAGAATTTGGAGGTGTCTTAAAGGACACTTAATTGACACATGAAATGCCACCACACACACACACACCCACCCACCCACCCACCCACGCATGCACACGCACACGCACACGCACACGCACACGCACACGCACACGCACACGCACACACACACACACACGTTCATTCGACAGATTCCCTGGCTTTGTAATCCCCTTCATTTTTTGCTTAACTTCACGTTGGCTCCATCCTGACAGGTCCGCACTACACCATCCTCTAAGGGATATCTCATTCTCTCTCCTTAGCTCTCTCCACCTTTCTCTTTCTTTCTCTCCCTCGCCTCTCTCTCTCTTCCCCTGTCTCTCTACTAGACGGCGCTGCTGTATTCGTCGTACTTCTTGATGATGGGCCCACCATACTCTGATGGAGAAATGTGGTCACTCTTCAAACAATACTAAGTGAGCTCCCATGCTCACTTAGTATTGGTAGTGTATGCTTCTCTGGTGTGTATGTGTGCACTTGAGAGTTGTTATCTATACATTGGGATTGGGAGGGTGTGACCCACAAACGGTGTTGTGTTAAATTTGTCGGATCTATGGCAAAAGGCAAAGATAAGCAGGCTATTATGGAGCTGGTTTCTCCGACTCAATCTCACGTGACCTATGGCATTGATATGAACTTCTATTTGAACTATTTGGTTGTGATATTATTCACTTGTTGTTGTAGTCCGCATGCATATGCCAAATTATACACAAATCGAAACTTCCACTGTATCCCTTACTACGAGGAGGTTTTTTTGCACCTTAAGGGTTTAGGAAAGGCTTTTAGTTTGTGATTAACTTATCATTGGCATATATATGTGCATCCTTCTGTTTGCACTCTGAAATTTCATTTGAGGTTAGTGAGTATGGGCAATAAATAGCTACGGGCTTTTTCATTTGCATAGTTTTAGAATACTTTTAAAGGTGGTATCCTCTTACAAACACAAGATAAATGTTTCCCGGAGTTAGTGTTTTTTGCTAAAATATAATGACAAAAGCTCTTGCGAATGACCCTATATGATAGGATTGACTGAGGGGTTAACATACGACTTGGTATACTCTGTTATGGCTTATAGTAATGTTGTGCCTTTGAGTTGTTTATCAAGCTTACCATTACCACTCAGTTTCATTCTATAATGATCTAATGTTATAGATTTAGAACTTTAACATATGATCTCTTAGCCATGAATGGGTGATGTGTACACGGTTATGATTGATAGATTGTGGGCAAAGTGGTTATTAGGCTGATGTGTGCTTGTGGGGTTGGTACCGAGCTTACCATTCTTGCTTAGATATGATCTATGCCGACGTAGTGGTAGTCAACTTGTTTGAGTATGGTTATTAATGTTGTGAAAATGGCTATGACTGATTGTGGTCGAGTATGGTAAGATAATGGTTATGAAAGGTTGTGGATTATGATAAATATGGTTGTAAATGGGCTCCTCATAAAGATGTAAATTGTTGTTTATTGGATCAAAATTATGGACCATGGAATCTCTCCCGAAGACCACCAAGATCTATCCAACATGTACAAGTTTCCATGAGAGAGAATAGAGAGCAGAAAATATTTTAGTGTTACAAGAACAATGCCATCAAATATACCTTACAAGTATTAACTTAAGGCCTATAATATATGGGTGTGTGTGTGTGTGTGTGAGAGAGAGAGAGAGTGAGAGAGAGAGAGAGAGAGAGAGAGAGAGAGGGGAGGGGGGGGGGGGGGGGGGGGGGACTAGTCTTTCTTGGTGGGCCTTGCTATACAATGTTGTTGAGAAAGTTATGCTTGATATGATTAAATAAACATGAACAAAAGAGCACATTATAATGAAAAAAATTAAACAAATATGAAATTGAGGTCATTGAAAAAACAAATTAGTAATTTGAAAACTATATATAATTTAGAAGTAGATTTTCGCATATATGACAAGACATTAACAATTGCTATGAACTGTTTTGAATTGCTATGATGTCAGGCGAAGGAACCTAAACAGATATAGCAAAGTGATCTTGTGGATTTAAAGCAGCAAGTATATAAAAAATGAAGTATTAAATTAGCGCGCACAAAAAGTAAGCAATTTAGTAGATGTGAAATTTAGAAGCGGACCGTGAAACCATCAATGTATGAGATGACATTTTATTAAAATAATACTACATTGAGCATAGTAATACATAAGTTGCATTGATTAACTATAAGTGCCATACAAAAGTATGGTGGAGAGTTTGCACTGTGGTATCTCCAAAAATTATAAGGCACGGAAGCCATGCCCTAGCTCGTGGTCTTTATGCATTTTTCAAGCAACCACAAAGGCATGTAGAATTGAATGTAGATAATGACCCTTGCAGTTTTTTTGATGTCGAATAGTGCTTATCTAATTGAAACGTCCATTGTTGTGAATATATATGCTTTTTGTGACACACATCATAAGAGTTCCCCCCCCCCCCCCCCCCCCCCCCCCCCCCCACAACACACACACACACACACACACACACACACACACACACACATTTTCTATTTAGTTGATAACAATATGAATTGAGATAAACTAAACGATGAGAAGGAGAGTATTTTGAATGTAAAAATCAGTGTTTTTAAAAAACATAGGGTAATGTAGTTTTACCTTGCTATATAAGTCTTCAAGTATTTGTTTTCGTGAACTATGTCTAGAGAGTTTTCTTTTAGATTTGAAACATCAATCCAAATCTCTCTCTCTCTCTCTCTCTCTCTCTCTCTCTCTCTCTCTCTCTTAAATGTAGTTGCTTATTAGGAGGTGAACCAAAAATTATGTAGGGGAAGGTAATGGATGTCATAAATGTAGAGATAGACACGGTCAAGCCTTTGCAAGTTATAGAGAGATTTGTAGTCTTATCTCTCAAATCTCTTAAAGAAAATGGGATTGGAACGTGGTAGCTAGCATAGCATTCAAAAGTGTTTTATGGCCCAATTTCGTTCAATACAATTCAGTAGACATAAAATATAGGACATTGTAATGAGGAAAAATTTAATAGATTTAAAATTGAACATCTTTATAACTCGTGTGTATGAGAAGTGTATATGCATGTTATCTTGATGGCTTTGTCGATGTCTGCAAAATTGAGAAATGGTTCTAGTTCTCCATCAAGAAATATAAAAAGCATTGATAAACACTAAAATTGTAGTGCACCATAGACCTGGTCATTGTTTATGGGTGTCGTTTAAACGTGCAAGATAGAGGATGTTGTTTGTGTTAAGCTACATGGAAATAATGTGAATAGTGACATGTTTTCATGCAATGAAGCATAGAGTGAAAATGCTAAACATATAGTGCATGCCATGCATACAAGAGTATAGTGGAGAGTTTGGACTATGGTCTCCTAAAAAATATAGTAGGAATGGAAGTCGTGGCATGCCTTGTAGTCTTTATGTGTTGTCCAAGTATAATGCATAGGCATAGAGGTTTAAAGGAAAATTACAAAACTTGTAGTTTTATCAAGGTGGAGGCATGCTTGTCCATTTGAAACATCCACTGGTATGAATATATATGGTTCTTATAGCACATATCATAAGAATTAAAATAGATAAAAAGGTTGACATAGAATCTAAACTAAACTTAATCAGAACAAGAGTATTTAATATGAATCAAAATTATTAGTTCCCTTTTAATTCTAAACAATGTTTAAGAGATCAAACATTGCTAAGAACAACTTTTTTCTCCAACAACCCTTGTCATCAAACCAATCCATTTCATCATCACTCACTTGTTCTAAAGCAAGTCTTTCATGGTATGTGGTGAATGAATGTGGTCATACAGTGCCTTTTCTACAATTGATGATGGGGCATGAATTAACACATGTTGAAAAAAGAATGCACAATATCTTTGGCACACTCAAGATTTAGACAATTTCTACGCTTGGAGTGAATGAAATCATAGGTAGAACAATTTTGTTCTCAATTTCCACTAGAGGAAGCTACCAATAACACTAAAAAAAATGCCCCCATACAAACATGTATGCATTTGGGCCCAATGTCTTTCTACAACCCCTACTACTTGGGCCTTTTCTCTAGTAGTATATTGATTAAATAATTTTTTGCAACCCCTACAACTTGTGTTCTTTCTCTAGCAGTAAATTGATTAAACTCTTTTGTTTGTCTAATAGCTTTAGATATCAACCACTACACCTTGCCAATTACAAATTTCTCATTGTTAACAATCCTTAGGAGCTCTACATAGGGCTTGCTATTACTACAATATCTTCTCTATATTATGCTGAATACCGGAAATTAATCAAGAGATACACATATTTGGGAAGAGGATTGATAACTCGAATACTTTGAGAGCCATCCTTCCCATCTTTGATCAACGACTATCTCTACCAATGCTACTTTAACAATATGTAGACCATTCAAAGCATAGTACATCGTTTGCAAAGCGACTTTCACACAAGATTTGAAGGGACTTTTTAGATGAATTGTCTTGAAATAGGGCATAGGTGAACTCATACTCCCTAATAAATTTCACTGCATGGTTGGCATCTAACAACACTTGCTTTACAAATCAAATTTTTCCAATGTATTTAAAGAGAAAGTTTAATAAATGGGTTGCACATGGTACCCATGTGATCCCATGATACTTCTCTTGAATTGACAAGCCTACGACATTTTGAAACCTTTCTATGTAGTGGATGACATGCTTATACACCTTTGTTAAAAATTTAATGTGTTATCTTTTAGAGAGGTATCAATCGCTTCTAAAAACATTGAGACCTTGGGGAAAATCATCATTATGTTGATCAAAGAATTTTCATGGTAGCTAGTCTGCCCATTTAGTGCTATGGTATAGCCAAACATGGACACCAAATGAAGCATTGTTCTCTTGAGTATCTCCTTCATGGAGATCCTTAACTTTATCAACACATTCTGTACAAATTTTGTTATAGTTGGGTAAAACTCTTTTTTTGCACTGGAAATCAAGGCATAAAAAGTGGATTTCTAATGACGTTGGTGCAACCAAATCTAGTCGGTGCCAGGAGCTGGAACAAGCATGGGTATGGGTGTCTACAAGTGCATGGTAAAGGGATAAAGCAAGTGTGAAGAACCTAGGAATGTAGGTGATAGCATAAATGTATGCCTAAGGTGGTCTTCTAGGTCAAAGGGGCCATGTATGGGGCTAAACAAGTTGGTGGCTCAAGGTGCCAAAAATACATGGCTAGATTTAGTATTTGGGGTATTTTTTGAGCCAATCTAGATGGCTCCTCAATTAGAGCTACGAGGGGAAAGATATTGCAGTTAGATAGTGAAATGCTATCGGCAAACTGGGCAGGTACAAAAGGATGCTCATAGCTGATGCAAGTAGATAGACTTGAAGTTCTTGAGTTGTAGTGCATTTCGATCTTTATGAATTTCCAATCGGAGCTCTTTATGGGACAATAAAGTTTTCAAGGGTCCAATTGTGTGGCAAATTGACCGCAATAATAGGCGTGCTGGCAAAGGTTTTTTTGAGCTTGCTAGGGTTTTTGAAGGTAGCATGCATTGTGAAGAGTTGGCCAAAATTTACGGCTCATCAATCGAAGTCATGGGCACCATGATGCATCCAATTCAATTTGGTAGAAAACCGCGACAAGGGCAAATTGAGCTATTTTTTTCCACTTTATGGATTTTTGTTCAAGGCCATAGGGCGTCAGGATGCAACAAAATTCTTGGAGCTCGGTAATACCAAAGTGCAGCTCCAAATTGGAATGGTCAAGCGGGTGTTCCAACAAATCAGCGCACATGCAAGCATCGATGACATGGGAATCATATATTCAAGTTCTTATTTATGAATGCGAAAGGGAATGGTGGATGGACTTGGAAAAAGAAAAGAAGGTAAGCTCAAAAGCTAAGGGAATGGACAAAGCATATGAATCTGGAAAAGATAAGGGTAATGTTTTGAAGTAATTGTTTGTTAATGTACGATCTTCATTGAATAAATTAGCCGATTTGCCTAATAACAAGATGGTTGGGAAATACAATAGGATAACCCCTCAGTGTGTATATATTGTACATATCTTCCAAAAACCATAAAATAGTGTGGTTTCTACTCATATAGCGTGTTTTCTGGCCAAGATCATTGTGATGGAGCAATCCACAAAAATTTAGCCAAATAATAAAATTAGAAGTTTTTTAAGTATAGGATGGAATTTTCTGAGCAGTTTGGATAATTTTCCTTTAATTTTTGCTAATAGAAATAACAAAAGCTAAATAAATACAAAATAAGAAGCAAGAATGTCAAAATTGGATTTCGACTTCAAACGCCAAATCTTGAAGCTCAATGGAAAAGCCAAAAAAATTTGGGGCAATTTCGATCAAAAAACTTGGCGGCCACTCTGACTCACTAATCATCTATAACAGCTTGCGACAAAAAGGTCCATGGATGTCAAATTTTAGAGATTTTTCATTGGAGAGTACACTGAAAGGCCTATTAAGCTCATTGGGTAGGCATCGGACAGGCGGTGTCGGAAAAGTCCAGGTATATATAGTCCCTTGGGCCATTTTTTCTCTCATTTACACTATAGTCTTTAGAGAGAGCTCCGGGTTGTGGATTTTGGTGACCTTGCACGCTCTCCTATGCTCTGTTTGTTGACTCTTACACTCTATCCATGAGGGGTAAGTTCCTAACGATGTTTAGAAGCATTTTGAATATCACATTATCATCCACACGAGGTGTAGGGGGCACGACAACACATGTCAATTTGGGAACTTTCAAGACTAGAACACCGGCCACATCAGACATCCATATTACACCAAAAGTCAATCAAGGGCTCTTCACTAGTAGGGAAACACATTGCTAGAGTCAAAGATACAAAATGTATTAGGAAAACTAATCTAGTATCATAGGCATCCCGAAGATAGAGGACCTAGATCTAGACCATATTTTACATATGTGTTGGGATTATCGTGTTAGGGAACTTTGGAGAGTTAGGGGTGCATTGGAGGCCCAGTCAACAGTGAACGACAAAATGACCATATTCTTACCGTAAAGCGACCTTAAACTCAAAGGGGGTAATCTATACTTGCATTGGAGCTTCACCAACCTTCAATGGGCATACAACTAGTGATTAATGACTCCAACTCAAGCTCAACTCAAAAGGGAATTGTCAACCTAATCAAGCACAATAACAAGTGCAAGAAACACAACCAAGGGCTTCAGCCTTCATGGTTAACCTAGTGGAAGCTATATGGGGCAAAATTAGGGCCTAAATTGCAATAATTTGTAAGATTTATCTTAGGCGCATGGAAGATAATATGCTAGAATGGAAGCATATTGTGCACACATTTTCACATTGGCATAATTTCTCTACCCCTCAGAAAGCCCACATCACACTGGTACACTCCTTTCATGCATAACTCTTCTCAAATGCACTCTTCTTAAGATCCAAGCATAGGTAATGCACTCACAGAAAGACTTTTCACCTTGCATTTTGAAAAAGAAACATATACTTTCTTTTTTTTCCCATGTTGGAAAAAACTCACGATGCTTGTTGTCTTGAAGATGTAAGAGCCATAATCGCATTCATAAATTGTCCCTCACTTAACCTATAAGTGCAAATTGATGCTTCAAGGGGACTTTGCAACATTAATCATCAAAACAAACAACCACTGTAGTGTGTATGGCAATGTTGTTGCTTGGAGATGAAAGTGTAGGTCGTTAAGATGCAGTTGGTGAACAGGCGTCAACGGCAATCAAAGAGATTGGCTATGAAATTCGATATATGAAAAGAAATAGCATAGCGTGTGAAAAGGGATGGAGAGCCGCAACATTAAGCGGTGTGAGACTGACCGTAGGATGACATGCATGCACACTGATGTGATGTCAAACAAGTGGATCAAGACAAGGAGTAGCCCCGAGGTTCATTTGATAAAAATACTCTCCCAATGAAAAAACAACATATGTACAATGAGGCTAAATCAAAAAATGGGAGCACAAAAAGCCACACACGTGGAAATTGGTGCCATTTGAGCACACCCTGGGCCATGGTGAAGAAAGGCCCAGGATGCCAGAGTCAAAGGAGCACCTTGCTACCCTCCCACATGCGATCAGAGATGCCTAGGAGTCTCTCAAATTTTCCCCTGAGAGTATGGATGACCTTAGCCAAACATATCGAACAGTCTCTGATGCAAAAGCAGCGGGCTCACCAGATGAAACAGAGTGTCCAACCACAGAAGAGCTCCCAAAACTCCTTTCTCTCATTGCACCACTCTTGTGAAATAACCTCTGTAGTAGCAGGCTAGAGTGTAGGTTGACCCCCCTGTATCACTATCACCCTGCTGGTGGAGGATAGCTCAAACTGTAATGCAGGTCCCATGAGAGTGGTAGACCAAGCAGCTGCACCCCAAGTGTTTTGTCATGCTATGGAAAGAGTTGGCATCAGTAAAAGGACTTGAAGCCAAACCTATTTTTCCATAGGGCAGTCCCAAAGACAATGACATTGACTCTCCAAAGGATGGCCACAAGCTGCACATGCTCCTGAGAGGCCACTATGGTTAGGGGACTTGCTTCTCCATTATATGTTAAGTTTAGATGTACACAATGAGAGAAGAGAGTCGCAAGGAGGAACGGGGGCTTGCTCCCTAAACCTTCTCTCTCTCTCTCTCTCTCTCTCTCTCTCTCTCTCTCTCTCTCTCTCTCTCTCTCTCTCTCTCTCTCTCTCTCTCTCTCTCTCTCTCTCTCTCTCTCTACTAAATCCTATTTGTCACATTGGTCTCACATCCCCGCCCTTTAGTAAATTCTGTGCATTCCAAATGCCCTCTAATTTAGAGCCTTGTAGCACCCATGTGTGGTAAATTGTTTATCTTAATCTCTTTTGGAATATCAAGTCTTGAGTTCAACACTCGTCCTGGAGGTTTCCAAAGTCCATGATGAATAATCATAGGGCTAAAGGTTGCACGAAAAAGAAAGAGGGAGATATTTCTATGCACCAATGAACTTAGAAATGAATATATTACTATCTCGATTACTATACAATGCAAGAAATTTCTTTCCTTTATATAAATTGGGGAGATTTAAGTACTCGCCTCAAGAATTTCCCATTCCATATTTAAGTCACATAAGAAAGAAAAAAACCTACTAGGGAACACATTGGGAAGATGCATGAAATTTAGCACCCTCTCTACAATTCATAGTGTACACAAGTAAGAAGACCAAACTGATAAAAATGCTACCATGGGCACACTAATAGAGGATCCTTGATCTTGATACACCTTGGATTGGCAACAATCAGTTGGCAACTTGCCACCAAAAAGAATATCATCTTGAGCAGGCATTGCCTCATAGAAATTTGAATTGTAGATCACACTACATCCAAGAATTCCCCTCCTTGAGTTGTGAACATATCACGTCCAAGATGTTCAAAATAGTGAGTTTTGTAACACACCTTGTCCATGATTTTACCAAAAACATAGATCGTATACGCATCTCCATAGTGTTTTCTATATGTGATGTTTGTTCCTTACTAGATGCAATGTGCTTTTGAACTTTGACACAGAGGTTCAAACACCTTGAACTCCATCACAGGGATTCAAATCAAGTACTAAGAACTCCAAATTCCCCTGTTTGTTGCCCATGTGTCTCTCTCTCGCTAAAGAATGTCATTGAAACCCCCATAAAGCTAGAAATTTAGAACGGATTCCATTCATGGCCATTGCCACACAAGTCATGCCATTGTCCTCCTTGGAACCTATAAGAGGCTTGGAAATCAAAGTGAAAATCAATAGAAACACACAAGAGAAACTACAACGAGCTCAAGTTGAAAAGAAAGATAGAAAAAAGAAGCCATTTTCATAAAGCATGAGAGTTTTTCTTCTAGATGTACAAGCCATAAAGAAGTCACGTTCTTGCAAGACATAGCATACCTCTTAATCCGTGACACTCTTTATATTGGCTGAAGAGCTTTAGCAGATTTTTTCATCAATAACTCTAGCTTGCACACAATAGATATTCACCGTGATGCTTAAAACATACCTACAATCATCAGCTTGAAAATACATGCCATGGATATTCATCAATTTGAACATGCTACAAATATCCTGCTACCTTAGCACAACAAACTTGTCAATAGCCCTCATGGAATTGCAAGTAACAAGTAGAGCCTTACCCTCTATTCACCTAGAGCATGTCTTGCTTTCCCATCCTTTAGTTGACTGTGTGTGTGTGTGTGTGTGACTCTCTCTCTATGTGGTTTCTCAAGACCCAGGATACATTTATTGTCAGGGGGGCTCGGCTTCGGGAGGGATTAGTCATGAGAGGTATTGTTGCTAGTAAAGTTACAGAAATAATGGAACTTATACGTAGAGTTGTTGCAATAACTGATGCAAAAATTTGATAAGGAGAATATGGTGTAGTACAAATGCTTCGGGAGGACTACAACTGGTTGTTAGATAGGTGTAAGACTAGTAGCTTCTTGTCGGACAATCTGAGAGAGAGCCTGGATGTAGGTGAGGGAGGTAAGCACCTATAGGTCTTGGAGGTCTTTACCTTTGGGAAAAGCATACTTGAGTTGAACGAATGGACCCTATTCTTTGCCCAAATAATGGCTCAATATCCCATGCAACCAATTCTTCATTTGGGGAACTCCAAAGGAGAGCAAGGTACTAAGAAATTACTACTTTTGAGAAATGCATACTAAAGTGGAGATGTCGAGTTTCCATCTGGCTATTACTGCACATCATTCTATGAGCATCAATGGAAGTCTTCATTGGGGGAACTCCAAAGGAGAGAAAGGTACTGAGAAATTACTCCTTTTGAAAAATGCGTACTAAAGTGGAGATGTTGAGTTTCCATCTGGCTAGTACTACACATCATTCTACGAGCATCAATGAAACTCAGCATCACTCCTCAACCTTGATTGTTCTCCACATTTTCTCAAGACTTGCAATTCCAAGGATACTTGTATCTAGGTTCTTCATTTGCAAGTGGGCCAACTAAACTTGCCTTGCCTTGACAAAGAGCATGTAAGAGATAAGTGGTTTTCTTTGGAAGTGAAACATAGTCACAATAGTATCAGAATGCATGCTAGAGTTTTGGAGCATAGAAAGTATAACCAAGCACCACGTTCTCTGCAAGAGGCCATATCAAGCACCCCATCTTCACATGGTTTCCAATGTCCACTTCTTGCACAATAATGCAGCATGCTTTCAAGACGCAAGCATAGTTGATTTCTTATAGTGAAATCCATGATTCCACGGCTCCATGTTAGACGAGGTACACTCCTGGCCTTGTATATGTTGGTGCACATCCGACAACTAACACACTCCACTAGATGACATTCTCAATGCTAGCAAAGATGATGAACAAAACAATGCAGAATACCATATTTTTCCAAGAGCTTGTGATTAAAAACCTCATTATTTTCCACTTTCATATACCAGCATGACTTTGAGAAGAAAGTACAAGTAGTCTCTTTTTCTTAGGGATCCTCACCTCGCATCCGAGAATTGTAAACCAAAGCTTCTTCTCCCACCAATGTTGGATGTAACGTGCAATAAGTGGCTTCTTTAAGATCCAAGCATAAGCAATGCACTCACAGAAAGGCTTTTCACCTTGCATTTTTAAGAAGAAACATATACCTTCTTTTTTTGACCATGTTGGAAAAAACTCACGAGACGCTTGTTGTCCTCAAGATGTAAGCGCCATAATTGCATTCATAAATTTTCCCTCACTTAACCTATAAGTGCAAATTGATGCTTCAAGGGGACTTTGCAACACTAATCAAAATAACAAACAGCCACTGTAGTGTGCATGGCAATGTTGCTGCTTGAAGATGTCGTTGAGATGCAGTTGGTGAATAGGTGTCGATGGCATATTTGAAAAGAAATAGCATAGCGTGTGAAAAACGATGGAGAGCTGCGAGACTAGATCACGACAAGGAGGTTCATTTGATAAAAAGACCCGAGATCAATTAAGTAATGTAGAAACTTAAGTCTATAATAAGAATTGCATAATAGAGAGAAGACAGAACTTTGATTAATAACTAGAAACTGAATACACTGATGGAATGGAATGGAGCGTGCAGCTCTTTATATACAGGTGGGGGGCAATTCAAGGGATTTGATCCAGGGAGAGATTGAGGTAGCTGATTAAGGGTGGTTCACCCTTCACCTAATAGTCACGTGGAAAGGGACTTTGACAGCCCCCCTGAAGGGTGAGCTACTCCTTGAAATAAAAACAGAACTTGCTACAAGGATTGATCCAACATCTGAATATGAAAAAAAAAGGGAAGTGTAATACATAGCTCTAAAATAGCCCCCCTCAAGGAGAAGGGAACCTAAGAGGGATGAGGTTGAGGGCACGGCATGAGGCAGTTTATTTGGCCGCAAGCACGGATTTCTTCAAGAAATCAGCCCAATTCTCCTTGCTACGAACATACGTGAGTTGCAAAAACTTCTCTTGGACCAAGTCTTTCAAAAAATGATGACTAATTTTTACATGCTTTAGCTTTGATGGAAAAGAGGGGGATTCAGCCAAGGTGATGGTAGATTGGTTGTCGCAGTTTAGGATGACCGGGTCATGTGTCATAGCAAAGGGCAATGTGAATTATGAAATGAGATCTTGTAGCCATAGTGCTTCACGCGAAGCAAGGGCGACAACAACATATTTCGCTTCAGTAGATGACTGAGCGATGGACGATTGGCGCTTGGTTTGCCAGGAGATAGGGGCACCTGCAAGGTTAAACACATAGCCGCCAGTGGAGAAACAACGTGGGTCATCACCGGCCCAATTTGCATCAACATACCTAGAGATAGATATAGAAGTATTTGGATCATAATAGGCTTGTGTAGTGCGGAGATAACGCAGTGTATGCTTAGCAGCTTGTTTATGTGCTTTGCAGGGTTTATCCATAGAGCGAGAAAGCATGTATCCAACATAGGATAGATCAAAGCGTGTGAATGAGACTAGGTAGCGGATTTGGCCACAAAACTTAGGAAAATATAAGGCATCAGCGTGAGTGTAAGCATGATATTCTGGTGCAAGCTTGTGCTTAAGAGGGAGAGGGGTAAGCTCATAGGATGAAGGAGTTCCTCAATGTATTGTGATTGAGAGAGACTAATGGTTTTTTGGATTGGATCACGCGTCACTTGTATGCCCAAGAAATAAGACATCGGACCCTTGTCAGTGACGGGAAACTCTTGGGAAAGGCAATCTATTTCTTTCATAATGATATATTCGGAAGTGCCTAATAGAGGAATATCATCAACAAAGAGACCAAGTATGGCCATACCTTCAGCAGAACGCCAGATATAAAGGTTATTGTCAATTTGAAGACGCTCCCAGCCACAACCAATCAGGTACTCATGCATCCGCGTATACCATTGTCGAGCAGATTGCTTGAGACCATATATGGGCTTGTTGAGTTGACATACATGATTTGGATAAGTTGGATTGGCGAAGTGGGGTGGCTGAAACATGTAGATGAGTTCGCACAGAACTCCATGAAGAAAAGCAGTTTTGATGTCGAGATGATGTAGCAGAAGATCGAACTTAGCTGCAATTGTGACTAGTAGGCGAAAAGTGGTCATGCCAAGGACAGGGGAATACGTGTCGAAATAATCGACGCCGTATTGCTGTGAGAAACCGCGAGCTACTAAACGAGCTTTGTACCGCTCGACTGTGCCATTTGAATGATATTCTTTCTTTAAGAGCCACTTACAGGAAATGATGTAATGATGCTGCGGTGGAGGCACCAAAGTCCATGTGTTTGCTTCTTCGAGAGCTTGGAGCTCTTCCATGATGGCTCCATGCCATAGAGTACTCTTACTTGAGGCTAGAGCATCTGCAATAGAGAGTGGGAGTACATCTTCCAAGGGGTCGAGTGGTGCTGCTGTGATGCGCTCATCGAGCATGACAGTGGAGAAAGCTGTCGCATGATAGATATCGTGGATGGAGCGGGTGCGAACACGGTGGCTGGAGGAAGCTCAGGAGGATGTGGTGAGGAGCCATTTGATGAGGCAGTAGAGGGGGAACGGGCAGAAGTAGAGGACTAGGGTTCAATTTCATCCACATCAGAAGGTATGGGGATATGAGGAGGAGTGGCATGGGATTCTGGAGCGGGGACATGTGATGGCGAGAGTGGTGGTGTGGAAAGCCGAGCATATCTCGCTGGCTCACGATAGGGAGCAATACGAAGGTTGTCGGGAGGGAGGCTCCTTTTGCGCGCAGTTTGATAAGTGCGCACCATGCTGGGCGACGGAGGTGATAAGAGGGCGCTTTGGGAGCTGGGAGGTCGTTGAAATACAGGAGCCAATGAAGAGGGTGGAGAATGATGTTGATCAGCAGTAACTGGCAATGGAAGAAGGGCTGCGCCAAGAGGTGTATTCTACACACTTTGGGGTTCTATTTCTGTGCTCTCTCTTTCTCTCTCAACATGGTATCAGAGTAGTACATTTTTTTTTTGATTTCTCTGCTAATTGAAAACGATTTTGCAAAAACTACCTGGTACAGAGAGATCGGAATCAATGTGGTCTACAACTTTGCAGAAGGAAGTTTTTTAAAATTCTGCACCGATTTTGAGTTATCGTTTGCGGACTGCATACATACGTGAAAAGCAAGTTTCGTTTTATGTTTTGATTTTTATGCTAATTGAAAACGATTTGCAGAAACTACCCGCGTGAGGGATCGGAATCGATGTGGTCTACAACTTTGCAGAAGAAACTAGCCACTGCAGGCATCGGAATCGATGAGAATCTATTTGCTTGAGCCATCGAAACTGATGTGGTCTATAACTTTGCAGAAGAAAGTTTCTCTAAATTCTGCACCGATTTTGGGTTATCGTATCGCGGACTGTGAATATGTTTGAAAAGCAAAATTTTACTTTTTGCTTTTGATTTTTCTCATAATTGAAAACTTCTCAATTATATTTTTTCTTCATCAATCATATATTTGTTACTGACGTAACTTTGCTGCAGAAGCCAGTTACATATCGTTCCAATTCAGTCGAGCAGTTGATGATCGTCCAAATTCTATCGAGCTACTGTTGGTACATGATCTTTTGTTATATGATATACTCGCTCATTGATTCTCGTATAATTATTCTTTTAAAGATATAGTTTCGTCGTTTTATTGATAATTTCTCGTTGATACCATAGTGGTTTTGATGGTACCATGATGACGTTTTGTTAGTACTTTGGTCATGGTGATTTTTGTTGATACCATGATGATATTTCATTGATACCATGGTTATTCTTGGTGATGCCATGATGATGTTTCGTTAATACCATGGTTATTCTCGGTGATTCCATGATGATATTTTGTTAATTCCATGGTGATTTTTATTGATACCATGATGCTGTTTCGTTGATACCATGGTTATCCTTGGTGATACCATGATGTTGTTTTGTTGATACCATGGTTATTCTCGGTGATACCATGATGTTGTTTCGTTGATACCATGGTTATTCTCGGTGATGCCATGATGTTGTTTCGTTGATACCATGGTTATTCTCGGTGATATCATCACTACAACACTAAATGAAGATATCGACGCGCCTATATCGACGGCCATGCTTTTCCACGCATATATCGACGACATTAGCGGGCGTCGCTATACGCGTTGCTATACACATTGCTATACGCGTTGCTATACGCGTTGCTATACGTGTCGCAATGTGCGTTGATATACGCGTGGAAAGGCTTTATTTGCCACGCGTATAGCGACGCGTATATCGACGCCAAAAAAATTGGGGAAAAAAAGCAAAACCCGCGTGTAGGGGCCATTTTCGCCTGCTCGGATCTTGGCCGAAACCTGCTGCGCAGGTATTATGTCCATCTCCACCCTCCCCAACCCCTCTCTCTTGCTCTGTCTCTCTCTACCTCTACATCGTGTGTGTGTGTAGGAGAGAGAGAGAGAGAGAGAGAGAGAGAGAGAGAGAGAGAGAGAGAGAGAGAGAGAGAGAGAGAGAGAGAGAGAGAGAAGAGAGAGAGAGAGAGAGAGAGAGAGAGAAATGTGTGTGTGTGTGTGTAGGAAAGAGAAAGAGAAAGAGAGAGAAAGAGAGAGAGAGAGAGAGAGAGAGAGAGAAATGTGTGTGTGTGTGTAGGAAAGAGAAAGAGAAAGAGAGAGAAAGAGAGAGAGAGAGAGAGAGAGAGAGAGAGAGAGAGAGAGAGAGAGAGAGAGAATTAATGTATGCTTAGGAAATTAAAACTAAAGAAAAAAAAATTAAAGAGAGAAATGAAATGAAATGTTATATTAACGTCTTCGAAAGGCCAAAGAGACCTATGAGACATGAGACAAGAAAGTTACAATGTGATGGATCTGATACGAAGTCAGAGTAAGAAGATGACAAAATAAAATATTATGGAATCCTAAATTGATGGGTGTGGACTAAACGGCTAAACGAGCTAGTTGGGATAGGTAGATCTCCTCCATGGTCAGTACTCTGACCGGACGTTGTGCATGTCGAGCCAAAGTGACCTAGCTAGATCCTCTGATGGAGCCTCTGTCGATGTTGTGTAGTCCTCCGCAGTCGTGGGCGTCTAGATCTCCCTAGATCAGTCGCTCGTTCGATCATTAGAGAGATAGGGAAGTAGAGAGCGAGAGAAAGAGAGAGGTAAGTAGAGAGAGAGAGAGGATAGGAAATAGAGAGATAGAGAAAAGAGTTATATATATATATATATATATATATATATATATATATGATATATTATATAGAGAGAGGAGAGAGAAGAGAGGAGAGAGATAGGGTGCATGTCGAGCCAAAGTGACCTAGCTAGATCCTCTGATGGAGCCTCTGTCGATGTTGTGTAGTCCTCCGCAGTCGTGGGCGTCTAGATCTCCCTAGATCAGTCGCTCGTTCGATCATTAGAGAGAGAGGGAAGTAGAGAGCGAGAGAGAAGAGAGAGAGTGGTAGTAGAGAGAGAGAGAGGAGAGGATAGGAAATAGAGATAGAGAAAGAGAGTTATATATATATATATTATATTTAGAGGAGAGATAAGCGTTAGGAAAGAGACCGAGAGCGAGATCGAGAGAGAAAGAGAGATAGCAGCGAGAGCGAGACGAGAGAGAAAGAACGAGGAGATAGGGTACGTAGACAGAGAAGAAACTATGGAACTGAAAGAGGCAAAGGGATTTTGCCTGCTACATGAATTGCCATGTACACCTGGGAGTGCACGTATGTGTCTACCCATATAGGATTTGACCAATAAAGACGAGATTTTGACCGGTGGTCCTGATCTTCGTACACCTCTGGACCGAGGTGTACGGAGATTGGGCAAGACTAGAGAATGCGAGGTAGTTTACATTGTGAGAGTGTGTGTGTGTATATATATTATATATTATATATATATTATATATATATATATATATATATATATATATTATATATATATATATATTAAAACAACATTCATATCATTGTAGATGGCAACGTCATCAACTAACATGGAGGAAAAGATTGCATGCTCCTGCACGCTCTGCAAGTATCAAATCCTGCGCAAGCGTAGGATATGTAATGAGCATGTGCACAAGTACGGAGAGTTTGCTAGAGAAACCGTACAGAATCTGCGATACGACTCCTACGGAATGGGCTTTGATTTCCGCGACATAGCACCTACATCTGAGAGAGAGAGAGAAAAAAAATATTATGTGTGAAGGTCCGACCAATATAGAGCCACGGATGGAAGCAGAAAAGGGCTTACAGACACAAGACGATGGCATGGAGGAGATGCTGGATGCCTTCTTCCAGACAAGTGAGGAGAACGCGAACGAAGCAGCACCAGAAGCCGTGCGCCTATCTCCTGAAGACATGTTGAGAAAGTTGGTACGTCAACCAATCTATGAAGGCGCCAAAATATCTGTGCTTTGTACTTGTCTGGCGTTTTTGAATCTTCAGTCAGTGTACGGGTGGTCAGATGCAAGCGTCACTGCTTTGTTTAGATACGTAATTTACAAAAGAGATTTTCCGATTGCAGCGGTGATGTGCTCGGAGAGCTTTAATTTTAATTTAATGTGGCTTAAACAGTTTATTGCGGGAGCAACTTCTCCCGGCTGGCAATGAAATGCGTCCCACCAGGCCAGATGCAAAGGAACTTCTGACAACAAGATTCATGCATGTCCAAATGATTGCATTCTTTTTCGCAATGAATTTGCAGATTGTCTGTCGTGTCCTAAGTGCGGAGCAATGCGCTACAAACAAGATGCAGTTGGAGAGACAGTGCCACCTAAAGTGTTGCGGCATTTCCCTATTATTCCTAGGATAAAAAGCATGTTTCGTTGTGGTTCCATTGCAAAGTTGATGTGGTGGCATTCTACGAATAGATCCACTGAAGCAACATTTAGGGTGCCCACTGATTCGAAGGCTTGGAGGCACATTGAAGATACCTGGACACATTTGCTCTCCCCGAACATTGCGAGCAAGTGGTCTTTGTACTGGACCCTCGAGAGCGACAATGGTGGTTTGTGGTTCAGGTTGCTCCAAGAAATAAACAAGTATTTGAAGGGCAAGATCTCCTGGAGGAAAGTCAGATAGTCAGACGACGTACATACTACTGTGACATTAAATGAGATGGACGAAGGTATGGCAGAGGAAGCTGACAGATATACGAGGGATGATGCAGACGAGCTAGAATTGACACTTGTAGATGAAGATGTGTTGAGCCAGCAGAGGATCACACCCACATTTTTGCTCACACTCATCATTTTGTAACCATTGATTGTAATAAATGTCTTTCCGACATTAATTTTGATTTGAGCCATTCATTAAGTAACGGGACTCAATTGAGTTTCCAGCTTGTAATCCCGAAGTAATTTCACTTGCTGATGTAATTAGTTAGAGATGTTCTCACCTCCAAGGCTGAGGTATATAAGCCAAAGTTTTTGTAACCTAAGGGGATTCAGATTATTGATCAAAGTGAGTTTTTGAGCGCTGTGACTGTGTCTGAGAGAATGAGAGAGAGAGAGAGAGTCTTATCTACTTGCTATGCGAGCTACGGAGCCGCCATTGGAGAAGCGACACCGCCATTGTGTTAGCAACGGCGAGAGCTACGCACAGATACCAAGAGTGCACGCTATCGGCTTCTATGTGTGGTAAGTTCCTAAGAGCTTCGGTGTGAGTTTTCTTCCAACTCGTGTGTCGGAATGGAGCGTGTAGCATATCTATAGAACCACAACGAGTAGAGCTACACATTGGTACCATCGGGGTCAAGTTTCGATCACCTATATTTTTTGGCCTGTCTTCATACGCGTTTACCGCACGGAGTGGTTATAGGTTGATTTTGCAGTTCAATTCTTTAGGGTGTTGTTCTTACCTAGTGAATAGACTTCCCCTTGAGTTTGAAATCGATTCAACGATTCTAGATCCTGTTTCGTATAGCATCCGTTCGTAGTACGGATTTCAGTCACTTGCGTATTTTAGAACTTGGATTTGATTTTCTTAGTAGTGATTGTCATTAGAAGGTCGAGTAGGTGATTTGACACCCACCTAGTTGTTTCCATGCGCCTGCGGGTCAAGCTCCGTCCTCGTCTGACAAATTCTGTTGTTGGTTGAGTTCTCGCTATTTAGCTTCTGCTAGCGGCGTAACCGCCTTAACATTTGGCGCCGTTACCGGGGACGAGAGCCCTAAGTAGGTGACCTTAGACTAATCCTACGAGGTGAGTCGTATAAACTACTTTGTATACTTTAGTTAGAAAAGATCTAGGAGTGGTGGACTTCGAAGATCTCGAGAGATACTAGGAAGTGGGGTATTCCTGGGTCTTCCGTGTTGACAGTATTTTTAGTTTAGCTTAGATTTGTTTGTTGTTTTGTTGGTGTTGAGTAGTTGTTGATAGAAGAAGAATTTGCTAGTCCGTGAGTGGCAGTGGATCTCTTTAAAATCACAATTACCAAACCCATTTTATGATTAGGAATAGCTTAGGTAGGACTTCATTTGATCCTGATCTGGAGCTAGTAATCATTGGAGTATTTGCTTGATATGGTTGATTGCATGTTAGATCACTAAACCGTCGAGTTAGTAGTGAAACTTGCAATAAACAAAAGTCAGAGAAAATTTCTGTGTATCTGGGAGTTGCTGAGCACTTGAGAAAGCTTTAGGAAGGATTCTGTGCCAAAAAACTGGAAATCTGCAACTTTAGACATCATACACGTATGATGTCTAAATGACCAAACAGAGACCAAAACAGAAATTTTGACTTTACCAGAGTATTCAAAAGGGGAGTTATACCCTAATTTCAACTTAAAACAAGAGCATTAACACTCAAAGAAACCCAAAAAGACAAGTCGGAGTCCAAGAAACGCAAAGAATAGGAAATTTTGGATTCAGATCTTGTTTTTACATTCAAACCTGACAAAACACTTGAAACTCAATTATAAACATTGGAGAAGGCTTAAAACCAAGAATAGTCAAAATCTGGGACAAAAGACATCATACGCGTATAATGTCTTTTGGCACATCCACTACTTATTTTTGATATCTGACCTGACAAGATTGTTACAAACACTGTAGAAAGCAAAAATATCAAGTCTTGACCCAAATTGATGAAAAAGACATCATACGCGTATGATGTCTTTGACCTAATTTTGGACATAATTTGATACTTTGCCAACACAGATCCATTGTAATAACTGTCTAGAGGTTATATTTCAAGTTTCATCCCAATTGGATCACAATTGACCCAAAACAAGTCAAAAGCGGAAAATTGCCAAGAAAAGCCTAAATTAGCCATAACTTGCTCAAACAGAGTTCAAACTGAATTTTGTGAGTGGACAGAGCATAAGGGGGCTACTGAGAGTGAGCATAACCAAAATAGTCCAAATCTGTGAAAAAAGACATCATACGCGTATAATGTCTTTTTCAGCATAACTGCAACAAAATTCTCACTTGATGAAACAGAAGTGTTCCAACTGACAAGATTAAACAATTGACCAAGTATCAATCAATTTGGATCAATTCTGACCACAAAAACTTGGGAAAACAAATTGCCGAGACGGAGAAGTTAAAGTCCTTTAGGGGAATTGATGAATTTGAGATCGGGCAGGAATCTCCAGAATAACCAACCAAAACAAGGGGAACAAGCAAGTGTCATATCAACCGAGGGAAGTGTAAACCAAAGTTGGGTGCAACCATTAGAGCCGATCTTTGAAGGAAGTGTTTCTGATACTTCTTCGGAGAGATCTTACGAGATTTTCACCGAACACTTGGAACACTTGAACCTGAACAACAGAGAAAATATGGCAGCAGGATCATCAAACCCTTCCGCCACAATGAAGCTATTGTTCATAAAATACCAGTACGAAAATGAGCAAGGTGCCAAGATCTACAAAGATGGAATGGACCGCTATTGTGTAAAGATAGAAGAGAGACCTAGTGAGTTCAAGGACTTAGTGCCTGTGAGCTATAGCGGAGATAGATATCTAGATGACGAGGGTACCATGTACTTTGTAGTCCTAAACCCTAACATTGTGGACAAGTGGGGATTGATGGGCACCAAAGCCAAAGTAGATGAAGAACTTGAGGAGAAAGCACCAATAATGAACTTACCTGATGCGAGGTTAAGAAGAGAGAATGAAACTACAAGGATCAACACTGATAACATCTATGTGGGGCTATACAAATATAATAATGGGGAGCAAGATCTCTATTATAGATGTGAAGAACCCTACACCGGAGAGTTGACAGACCAAAAAAGACTTTATGTCTTTACCTACACAGAGGGGTCGGAAGTGAAAATTGCCGCTTACGACAAGTATGGGAGACAATACTCAACAATGGGCAAGAAAGAATTAGAAGGATATACATACTTTGGGGGACCACTACATCAGTATTATGTTACTTCTAGCTCAAAAAGACCAGCACCAACAAATGGAGTGCAAAACCCAATGACAACAGGAGGACAAAGAACTCAGGTTGCTGACTCTTTTAGTCAACCTCAGTACTCGAAGCCCGGACCAATGGGATCATTACATTCCAGAGAGTCAATGGATACGAATCGAGGTAGTGCAGTTCCAATCCCCACATATACCACTCCAGGTCCAAGGTTCGAAGCGGAACCATCACATTTACCTCCTAGTAGTAGATTCAGGGCAGGGGAACCGACAAGGGTAACCCATGAAGTCCATGATGCTAGAGAAAGCTTTAGCCGGGACACAGGAGCAATGAGATTGGTAGCAGACCATAGACGTATGAGACCATCTCAAGTAGCCAAGTGTATGCCAAAGAAGTATGGTGGTTCAGGAGATCCGTATGCACATGTGTCACTCTTTAAGCAAGTCTTAAGAGCTGAGCAGATAACAGATTTCCATACACAATACGAGGGATTTGGTCTTACTCTAGAAGGTACGGCATTGACATGGTTTCAACCACTGAACATAGGGGGATTCCATGACATTGACCATTTGCTAAAGAGTTTGCTGAGGAATTCTCAAAACGAGGGATTAAGCACAATACGGTCTCACAAATATATGCTTTTAAACAGAGAGAACACGAAAAAGTGAAGGAAGCTTCACTTCGCTTCAAACAATACATTGAGAGATGTCCAGTACGTGAACGACCACAAGATGAGAGACTATCTGTTCTCTTTATTGAGGGACTGAGAAACGACACTCTCAAGAAGGACTTGCACTTGAAAGCTTGTACAAGTTTCGAGCAAGTAACGAGAGAAGCATTGTACTTTGTGGATAACTGTACGGTTTATGGAGAGGTGTCAGCGGATACAGATTTTGTATCCAGTAGCTCTTCCTCCATAGTGAGCGAGACTACCACTAAAAAGAATGTTCAAACAACAACCATGCCAAATGTAGAGAAAATGATAGAAGAGGCTCTAAAAAGGATGGCACCATACCAAAAACCATTGCCAAAACCACTGAAATGGTGTGCTATTGAACAAAAATGGACAAACCATCCAACAGAGGAGTGATATTACAACAAAGGGTATGTAAGGGAGCGTCAGTATGCACCTCCTGCTCAATTAGCACCACCTCAAGTACATCCAGTACCTCGATACCCAACGGGAAATGTACCAGGACCTATGGGGATAGAAAGGCCACAACCAGTATTGGGACAACAACCACCTTTACCAGGAGCAAGACCAGTGGGCATTAGATATGCACCAACCTTAGAGAATCAGGAAGAACAAGCCTTAGTGCCTGTTCAAGCCTATTATGAAGAATCTGGTGCACACATGTCTCCAACTGTGTATTACCCACCAGAAGAACCCAAACAACCAAACCATGGGGCATGATTGGGAATGTTGGAATACCAACAGTTACAAGTGCTTCTGATGAAGAGAGATACAATTTGGACGCAAGAACATTGATGTTCATAGCTCATGGAGGGTTAACAGGACAAAGACCATCCTATCCACAAAGGACGAATCAAGTGGGACCAAGACCAGCACTAGGACCCTGTTACAAGTGTGGAGGTGACCATCTGATGAATGTTTGTCCACATACGGAAATCATTAGAATTAACGCTTATTGCACTGAGTGTGGGGTTACTCACTTCATTGAGGATTGTTCAAAGAATCCAAACAAAGTGCAAAAGACGACATTGAATATGCTAGAAACTATTCCTACCAGCAGTGGGTCTGAAAATGAAACTCTGATACCAACGCAAGTTGTTACTAGAGCTCAAGCTAAGAAAACCACTAGAGAACCTGAGAATGGAAAGTTAGCGACCGAAGTGGTTAGTCAAGGACCGCGGAGTCAAAGAAACACATGGAAAGCTAGAAAAGCACGCATGAAGTTGAGAAAAGAACGTGAAGACGCTATTCTAGCTGAGGAACTAAAGCGAACTAAAGATAGATTAGAAAAACTTGAGAGTCAAAACGGGAAAGGAGAGATGAGCCCGGAAAGAACGAAACAAAAGAGTATCAAAGAAACAACGAGCTTAAGCTCAGGGGGATCAGTGCTAGTCGACAAAGTACACGAACCATTGGACGCACTGATGAAGCTTACGAAGCTAGGTTAAAGAACAACCAAACACAAGAACAGAGGTGGATGACATACCCAAACGCGGAATTGGAAAAGCAGAGACTTGAAATGTGCCAGAGAATGATCGAGACTGCACAAGCCTTATTAGAACCACCAAGAGAAACAATGAATTGTGGAACGGAAAACCCAATTCAGCAAGAGACTATCATTTCACGGGTAGCTGAAAAGACTCCCAGTGCACAAAAGCCTGAAAATACACACAAGGATGACCGCATAGTATTGAACACAACCGATCAGGAGATAGAGAGTTTTCATCCAGTCATACAGAGGTCTTACGGAAGAGATGAGGATTACAATGAATTTTGGAAACAAGTGAGAGAGGCAAACTTTGCAAACGAGCTAAGTTGCCAAGCTAATCAGACAAATTGGGAAAAGGACATCAGGAATCCTCCCATAGTGGAATTTGAGGCAGGATCTCAAGTGGACTTGGATCTGCAATCTTACTGGGGAGATGGGGGCTCTGTTAGAGCAATGGAGAGCAAACCTCATTCACTGAAAACCTTACCTTCATACTTAGGAGAGTATGAAGCAAAATCCGAGATTAGAGCACTTCCCTCACGAAGAATCTCATCAGAAAAAGTCATGGACTCGCAAGGATTGATAGAGATCTTGTCAACACCAGTGACATGCACTATCACTCTAGCTGAGCTTTTGAGGCTAAGACCACATATGTGGACCACTGTAGGAAAATGCTTGGAGAAATTTGGGATAAAAGACCCAACATCGAGACTGCAAGAGGGTATACAAGAGCTGAGCAAACCACAAAAGAACGCTAAGCCTGTACCCTTAAACAAGGTCGGAGAGTATTGCGAAGGTGAAGAGGGGAATACAACCTTACCAGTTGAATTCCAAGGAGTGAACACGATGGCAATACTAGACAGCGGAGCTGGGTAGCCATTGCTACAAAAGAAATCTGGAAAAAATGGGGGAAACCAGCAATAAGGAAGACTAGGTTGAAACTCCAATTAGCAGATGGACACATGGAGAAACCTATGGGGTTATTAGAGAAAGTCGTAGTGACTTCTTGCGGCATTGAATACGAACATACTTTTGCTATTGTCGATTTTGGCAAGGAGAATAACTATGATATCATACTGGGAAGACCATTCATGAGACAATTGAAAATGGTCCAGGATTGGGGCTACGATCACATATACCTAAGAAATATGGATACCACTACACGTGTGAACCTGAAAGACCATAGCTACAAAGATGTGAACCGAACACCGGTAGAGGAGTTTGATTCAGCTACTTTGACCGGATCCGAATTTCCAGCTTGGTTAGGTAAGCCCAAGGAGTTATGGATGTGTGGAGCCTCGAAATGTGGAAGTCTGAGGCGAGAAGAATATGTTTTAGAAAGGGCAATCGAAGACGAAAATTATATAGGAGAACCCTTTCCAGAGGACACGCTTGAACCATTAGAATGGACACACATTCTAGCAACCCTAGATGTTTGTGCAATCCCGGATGGTCCCACAACGAAATTTTGCGACAAGGACGGGTACGACGTGGTTCCGTACTTCATGCTGAGAACGATACTCGAAAAAGAAACTGAAAAGAACGATACACTGGAAAAGGAAAATGAAGAAGAGGTGTTTCACGACATTCCCGATCATCCAGAGTGGGGAAATGAAGCAGACAACGAGTCAACGGACAATTCAAGCGGAAATGAAGAAACTATAACGGATGTTTGATTTTATGATTTTCCGAACCAAACTAAACAACGCCAGAAACGCTATAGAGCAAAGAGAAAAACAAAGGGGGTTAGAACCAATCCGATGCCTAGAATAAGGGGAAAAAATCAATTCCTAATGCTAGTAAAGACAGAAGATTGTGTTAAGGACAAGATTTCTGGAAGAATGAGAGGCAATGATCAAAAGAGCTTACGAAAAGACAAAAGAAGCTCAAGAAATCAAGTTCAAAGGAATGAATTGAAAACTGAAACAGAAAAATCAGAAAAGAACAAGCGCAACAAAGAACACACGGAGTCCAAGTTAGAACGTAGAAACAAGTACAGAGAGCTCAAGAAAACTCTGAAAGAAGTTTGGACGATAGAAATTGAGAGTGGAGAGGAAGAAAACGCCAAAATCAAAGAAAACATGGATGTTCCCTCTCACTACAGGAAATTCACAATAGAGGATAGGAAGGTGGTATTAACCCAACCTATTCGAGAGAGAAGGGAGACCGAATCTTATGACGGATCGGAAGATGCAAAAAAAGTTGATTTAGTAGCTCTAGGTGAGACACCTAGACCGGTGTACATAGCCACGGATTTGTCTCTAGGCGAGGAAGAGAGACTTTTGAGTCTTCTCAGAGAGTACAGGGATGTGTTTGCATGGTCTTATAAGGACTTAAAGGGAGTTGACCCATCGATATGCCAACACACAATCCCACTAAAACAAGATGCAAAGCCTAGCAGACAGAGACCATACACATATAATGATACGTTTGCTAAGCGAATCAAAGAAGAGATAGATAAGCTAATGGAAGCTGAATTCATATACGAGATTGAACACACCGATTGGGTATCCCCATTGTGGTGGTACCCAAGAAGAACGGAAAACTCCGAGTGTGTGTCAACTTAAAGAAAGTGAATGCTGCAACAATCAGGGACAATTATCCCTTGCCGATAACTGATCATGTTCTAGAGCGTGTATCAGGGAAAACAACATACTCCTTTCTTGATGGTTTTTCAGGATATAACCAGCTAGCCATAGCACTGGAAGATCAACATAAAACAGCTTTTGCAACGGAGTGGGGAATTTATGCTTATCGGGTTATGCCTTTTGGTCTAACCAATGCTCCCGCAACCTTCCAGAGGCTGATGACGCATGCTTTCAAAGAATACTTAAGGTTGTTTCTAGAAATATACATGGATGACTTATGTGTACATTCTCTTCTGAGAGATGAGCATCTAGAACACCTAAGAAAAGTATTTGAGAAATGTAGGACATATCGCATTTGTCTCAATCCTGAGAAATGTGTGTTTATGGTCCGACAAGGCAGAATTCTGGGACATATTGTCTCACAAAACGGAATATCCACGGATTTAGAGAAGATAAAAGTTATAGTGGATATGCCTAGACCAACCAATGCGAAACAAGTACAGAGCTTTATGGGACATTGCGGATATTATAGATGATTCATTTACATGTACGCTATAATAGGCCAACCACTTTACAGGCTAATAGTGAACTTTGAATGGACAGAGGAGTGTGAGGAATCATTCAAGAAATTGAAAGAGGCACTCATTACTGCTCCAATCTTGAAATCACCAGATTGGGAAAATATATTCCATGTGCATATAGATGCTTCTGCATATGCAATAGGATGCATTCTTGCTCAGCCAGAAGAAGGAAACATGGATTTTCCTATCTGTTACGCCAGTCGACAGCTCAACAATGCAGAGAAGAATTACACCACAATAGAGCGAGAGGGATTAGGAATGATATATGCTGTGAAGAAATTTCGGCATTATCTTCTAGCCAACAAGTTTGTATTTTTTACGGATCACCAAGCCTTGCTCTACCTAGTGAATAAACCATGCAATACCGGGAGAATAGTGAGATGGTTCATTATCTTACTGGAATTCGACTTCACGGTAGTAGTAAAGAAAGGAAAAACACATCTTAGAGCTGATCATCTTTCGCGATTGACGAATGGAGAAGACCCTATAGGAGTAGATGACGACATGCCAGACGCGTACTTGTTCAAAATAGAAATGATACCGAGGTGGTCTCAAAATGTCGTTAGCCTATTAACCTATGGAGGAGAGTTTGATAAAAGAGAATACAACCAGAAACATATTGCTATTCAGCAATCCAAGAATCTTCAATTGGTTGCAGGAAGGTTGTATCAATTGGAAAATGATCATGTTTTACGACTATGCATCAATCCTGAGGAATATAATATATATCTGCGCGAAGCACATGTTCAGGAATGTGCATTTCATTGTTCAAGAAGGAACACATATAGGAATTTGTTACAATTGGGAGTCTATTGGCCAGGAATGAAAGAAAGCGTACATGAATATGTCACTGTATGTATTGTATGTTCCTCAAAACCGCCAGCAGAGTATTCAACATTATATCAGATAATGATCGCTCCGGAATGGAGTCAGTATATTGTTGGATATCTCACAAATAGAACTTTCCCAGAAGGAGCGTCGAAATCTCGTCAGAAATCTATAGAGACAGAAGCTAGAGATTACACTTTAATAGGAGATCAACTCTATAAGAGAGGTAAAGACAACCAGCTTAGGATTTGCGCATCAGAGTCTGAGTATGTGATAATCCTGGAGCAAGCTCATGGAGGAGTAGGTGGAGGCCATTTCTCAGGTGATAAGACAGCAAAACTTGTCTTAGCCGCAGGAATATGGTGGCCAACATTACAGATGGACGCTGAGGAATACGTTAAACGGTGTGATGACTGTCAGCGGACCAAAGTACCACTTAAAAGAGATGATATGCCGCTTAGACCAATGATGGGGGCAAGAGATTTTGCAAAATGGGGAATTGATTATGTCGGACCCATTTCACCTCCTGCCTATAAGACTCATGCACAATACATCGTTGTGGCTACAGACTATCTAACAAAGTGGGTCGAAGCAAAGGCAACTCAAAAAGCGGATGCCAGGACCACGGCACAATTTCTATATGAATACGTCTTTGTACAATATGGATTGCCAATAGAAATTGTGAGTGATCGAGGCACACATTTTATAAATGAAGTGATAAAGATCCTTCTAGATGAATTCATGGTAATCCATAGGAAATCAGCCCCGTATCATCCACAAGCAAACGGACAAGCTGAAGCAACAAACAAAACCATATGCACGGTCCTTACGAAGATTGTATCTGAGTCGAGAACTAACTGGGACCAGAAGTTGCATTCAACATTATGGGCATATAGGGTAGCATATAAAACATCAATAGGAATGACCCCATATAACATGGTTTTTGGGCTAAATGCTATCTTACCAATAGAATTCTTGATTTCAACCTTAAGGGTGGCTAAGGATCTAGAGTGGACAGGGCATGAGCTTTCTGATAGAATAGATGACCTGGAAAAGCTAGACGAGCTTCGCCTAAAAGCAATAGCTTCTATCTACGCTCAAAAAAGGCGACAAAAGCAATTTTTTGATAAGCATGTGCGGACTAAAGAGTTTAAGGTTAGGGACCATGTCCTAGTTTACACTCTGAAACAGCATGCTAAGAAGCTTAAAAAGCGAGGGATGGGACCTTTGGTGATTAAAGATCTATCACCAAGTGGAGCCGTCAAGCTTGCTACATTAGACGGAGAAGAAATGCCCAATTGGATTAGTGGATGCAGAGTGAAAAAGTATCTTTTGCCGCTAACCCAAGACATGCTTCTCAAAATACATCAAGAAAAGCTGTGTGTCCAGAAAAAGAAAAAGATTGTGGAGGAAGCGCAAGCCGAGGCGAAGGAAAAAATGGAGAAAAGAAGACTACTGCGTCAGAAACAGCGCCATGAAGGAGCAATACGAATAAACGCAGTCAGTATAACAGAAATGGATAACGACAAAGAAGAACCCATCATTGAATGCAAAGTAGGAACCAACCAAATCAAAGCCAGAGCACTATTGGATTCAGGAGCTCAAACTATCCTACTTTCACTCAGTTTGTATAGACAATTGACAAATGACACTAAATTACAAACTGCCAAGCAAGAGTTAAAGAGTTACTATGAGAATTCAATCAAAACTGTCGGATGCACAGTTTTACATATACAGATTAACCAGTATGTGTATTCTCATATGTTTTACGTGGTTGAAGACAAAGCTACACAACATCCATTATTGCTAGGACAACCATGGCAGAAGCAATACAATGTAATGATTGACTGGAATTCTAAATCAGTGCTTATCAAATACGAAGGTGAAAGTCAATCAGTTAAGTTCACCAAAGGAGCAGAGCCAACTCCAAAGGAAGAATCCAAGCACAAAGGTAAACAACAACCAGAGAAAAAGAAGAAGCAATGGCAACCAAAAGTTTCTATACAACTGGATTGCTCTTCGACGAGGAACTCTCAACAGTGGATAAGGAAGACAAGCAATAATATAACAGCTCAACCTTGGGAAAAAACGGAGTCAAAGTTGGTATGGAGACCAAAAAAGGTTGTGACAGAGGAAACAAAGGTGGAAAACAGAGTCTTCAATATCAGACAACAGAGTGATTCCAAACAATCAAGGACAGTGAAACAGATCTGGATTCCAAAGAAGTTCATGACGGCACAAAGCTATAGCAAGCAAATTTGGATCCCAAAGATTTGTAAACAGGAACTCCCTTCAGTACAATCCACGGAAACTCCTATGTATTTCAAGGCAAGGAAATCAACACAAAGAACAAAGCAGGTTTGGGTCGCAAAGAGTTTGTGGCAAGCACAAGCGAAGCGGAAGCAGATTTGGATTGTGAAAAAGAACAACAAGGTAAAGAAGAATCCATCTACTGATTCTACTACCGCAGTGCCAAAACCAACCCAAAACCCGACCACCAATCCTTCAATCAAACAAAGAGCAGCTTTATTGGAAAGACTGTTGTTTCATCGCTCTACAATTGCATTGGGAACTTATGACCAAAACAACTACAATGCTTCGCCCACAGACACTTCATAGTCGTCCAGGAGGACTCAGACTAGGAGGGGGGGAGGTATACAGGTATACAGGAGCTACAAAGCAGCTACAAGCGACAAAAACAAAGAAAAACAAAAATTATATTACAAGGGCAGTGTCTTACATGATTTTGCAGTTTTTATGTTTGATTGCGGATATTGATAATATTTATGCCCTTATATACCTTGTTTTGCAACAAGAAGAGATCAAATGATGAATTTGGGTCTCTAGACGTGTAAATATCACTAAATAAGAGTGTGTTTGGAGCTAAAAAGTGGAAAAAAGTGGTAATCCAAGTCCAGAAATCACAAATAAGTGTATATTCATATACACAGGGTTACCAGCTATTTATTGTGTATGTTTGGAATTTTTTGGCTTCAATTTGCTATTTTTCTTTATTTTTTATGATTTTCTTAATAAAAGTAAAAGAAAAATAAAAAAGCACGTGAAACGAGATCAGAAAAAAGAAAAGAATAGATGGTGATGATCCTAATGACAAGGGCAACCCATGGTAAAAATTGAGTACAATTCGGGAAAAGTTGCGGGAAGCCCGAAATGACAGAATTTTGGCAAAGTGGACAGATCTCTCAGAAACAGGTCAAACGGAGTCCAAATTGAGAAATTTCAAATCCTAAAGTGCATTTCACGACGAGATAGGAGCACATGTCAAATTTGGTAACAAGTGATCCGAGAAGTCTGAAGTTAAGTATTTTTCACATCACTTTCAAGCTCATTTCCACTATTACCTTCTTGGAGAGAGCAAAGAGCACACAGGAGCATCCGACCTTCTACAGCCTTCTATGACTGCTACGAGAGCTCAGAGGACACCATACATGAGAGGTAGACTCGTTGCCATAAGCTTTTGATGCTTATCATTAACTTTTGTCGCGAAAACTGACCAAAACCAAGAAACAAGAGCAGACGGGGAATGGGGAAGAATGCTAGGTAGGGGTGTAGACATGTAGTAGTGTTAGTGTGTATACGCGCTTCACCAGGGGCACTTTTCTCCCACTGGGTTTTTCCCCCTGGACATCTGGTGTGAAAGGACACCTTATCTCTTAGGGTTTCATATAAGCTTTGTAGCTCTGAGTTTGTATACACATTATTATTCCAATACAGAGAGATAGACTACAGAGATCTCGTACACAAGCTCTGTGTCTTCTCCTTCTCCATCTTCTTCCTACTCTGAGTTGCTGTCTTCCTTCTGTTTCCTGTTTCATCATCTTCAACAATTGGTATCAGAGCGAGGTGATTTCCAGAGCCTCTACTTGCGTTTTCGCGTCCGCGCGCGCAATCGCAGTTTTCAGGCAGTTTTCGGAAAATTTGTTCGTGGGAGCATCCTCGACGTTCCGGGAGTATTTTGAACAGGTGACCTGCGGTTTTACCCCCCTTTCGAAGCCGTTTGAGCCCTCAGAATTTTGTTCTGAGCAGCGTAGCAGAAGTTACTTTTCGGAGGTGTTTAGATCAAGAGGGTGTGCTTTTTGACAGATTTTCTTCAGGTAAACAGTTCTTTTGGGAAGCAGCTTGTCTTAGCTTTGTGATGAGATTTTGTGTAGAGTTTTGCTTGGATTGGAGAGGAGATTTGTGAATCTCTTGGAGGTTCTTTTGCTCTCTTGTGTGCATCTACAGTATGGCTCAATCTACGGAGAAAGAGATTTTTGGTGCGTTTACATCCGAAGACAAATTGGATGGTACCAACTATTCTCTTTGGTCTTTTATGGACAAAAATGTTTTGGTTGGTAAAGGATTGTGGGATTATGTATCTGGAGATGAAGTTCGTCCAGGTAGCATTGCACCTGCCACGCCTGGTCGTGGTGCAGCTGTTGGTGCAGGACCCTCACAAGTCACTCCAGAGCAAAAGAGATGGGATACTAAAGATGCACAGGCTATGGCTGTGATTGCCTTAACCATAAAGAGGACAATCACACCACATATCAGATCTTGCAGAACTTCTGAGGATGCTTGGAACACTCTGCAAGCTATGTTTGGAGGAAGAAACGCTGCCAGAATAGAGTTTTTGAAGAAACAACTTGACAAAATACAGATGGACGAAGGTGACAATATTGTCGAGCATCTTACAAAAACCAGGGATCTTAAAGAGCAATTGCTTAGCATTGATGAAGTGATTCCAGAGAAGGACTTGGTTTCCAAAACACTCAATTCACTACCACCATCTTATTTGACTTTTCAGACTTCTTTGACTCTGTCTTTGTGAGCTAATCCTGACCCTCTTCATTTTGAAGAGTTAGTGGATTTGCTATTGCAGGAGGATCAATCACGTAAGAACAAGTCTTTACAGGTGGATGGTATGGATCATGCTCTTGTTGTACAGAACAAAAACAGGGGTAAAGAGAGTGCTCATCACTCCAAGTCTAGTGCATTACAGTCTTCAGAGAAGTCTAAAGGTGATTCCGACAAGTCCAAGAAGAAAGGTAAATGTCACTACTGCAAGAAACCTGGTCACTACATTAGTGAGTGTAAAAAGCGAATTGCTAAAGAAAAGAAGAAAGAGTCAAGTTTGGTTGTTTCAGCTTCTGGTGATTCTTCTACAGCTAAAGAAGAGTCTGCAAACTTTGTGCAGGATTCTTATGCTTTTGTAGTATGTTCAAATTTGTCTGCTTACAGTGTTGACAAGACACAAATGATTTGGTACTTTGATAGTGGTGCATCCAGGCATATTACTTCAAGGAAGGATTTGTTTTGTTCATTGGATGCAGCTCCAGCAGGAAAGAAGGTGACATGTGCAAATAATGCTTCTTATCTAATCAAAGGCGTTGGTAAGATTTTGATTACCATTTCAGATGGTTCAGATTTATGCTTGCCAGATGTCTTATATGTTCCAGGGATCAAGAAGAATTTGTTGTCTGTATCCTCTCTTGCAAAAAATGGTCTTCGGGTCATTTTTGAGGATGACAGATGTGTTGTACGAGATCGAGAGAATGGTTATTCTCTTATCACTACAGGTACGCTGGACAATGGACTATTTGTGCTAGATCGTTATGAAAAGCAGATTCAGGTATGTATTGCAGAAACAAAGACTCAGGCCATGCAGGATGCTGAGTTGTGGCATGCTAGATTTGGGCATGTTGGTTATGGCAGTTTGATGACTTTACAACGTCATACTATGGTGCATGATTTGTCTTTATTGGAGATGCCACCAAGACATGTATGTGAAGGTTGCGTTCTTGGAAAGATGCACAGATTTGCATTTTCGCAGGATGGTTAAGTTAGAGCGACACGAAAGTTGCAACTTGTACACAGTGATGTATGTGGTCCTATGAGGACGCCATCTATAGGAAAGAGCCTTTATTTTGTGACCTTCATTGATGACTTTTCCAGGTTTTGTTGGGTGTATCCACTCAAAGCAAAGTCAGATGTGTTTGCAGTTTTTCAACATTATGTCTCCATGGTTGAAAATGAAACAGGTTGCAAAGTACAGACTCTTCGTACCGATCGAGGAGGTGAATACATGTCAGGTGCATTTAAGGATTTTTTGGGAAAGAAAGGCATTAAACACCAATGCACTATGCCATACACACCACAACAGAATGGTGTTGCAGAAAGGAAGAACAGGTCTTTAATGGAGACAGCTAGATGTATGCTCAAGGCTAAGAGTTTGCCTCATAAGCTATGGATGGAGGCAGTTGCTTGTGCAGCACATGTTTTGAACAGGTGTCCTACTCGTGCCTTGAAGACCATTACTGCATATGAAGCTTGGTATGACAAAAAACCTTCAGTCAGTTATCTTCGTGTTTTTGGTTGTCTTGCTTATGCTCACATCCCTCAGCAGTTACGTGGGAAGCTTGATGATAAGGCAATCAAATGTATATTTGTGGGGTACAGTAGTGGAAGTAAAGGTTATAGACTTTACAATCCTGCTACAAACAAGATTTTTGAAAGTCGTGATGTAATTTTTGCAGAAACTACTGCTCAACCTATGGTTGCTTTTGATGTACCTCATATGCAGACACATGATGTATTTGAAGGTTTGCTTCCTTCTTTTGTGGAGAATCAAGAATCACAACAGGTTGATAATCTTGATCAATCTTTTGATCAGCATGTGACACCTCATGATGTAGAGGAAATTGTGCGTGAAGAGCAAGAAGTTCTCAGGGAAGAAAGAACCTTGCCTAAATGGGTTCAGAAAACTTTGCAGGATAGTAAGTTGGATGCACCGTTGCCACGAAAAACACGTGCTGGTACTACTTTTGGCAGAGAGAAAGTAGAGTTGGCTTGCTTTAGCACTCTTTGTGATGCAGATGAGCCTGATTCATTTGAACAAGCTTTAGAGTGTGTTCAGTGGAAAGATGCTATGCAGCAAGAAATTGATTCTATTCATAAGAATCATACATGGGATCTAGTGGACTTGCCTACAGGTAAAAAGCCTATTGGTACAAAGTGGGTTTTTAAGGTAAAAAGGAAACAAGATGGTACTATTGACAAGTACAAAGCAAGGCTTGTGGCAAAAGGCTATGCGCAACAGAAAGGCATAGATTATGATGAAACCTTTGCTCCTACTTCTCGTGCGTCCACAGTTAGATCACTAGTTGCAATTGCTGCTCATCATGGTTGGAAAGTGCATCAGTTGGATATCAAAACTGCTTTTTTGAATGGTGATTTGCAGGAAGAAGTTTATGTAAGTCAACCAAGTGGTTTTGTTGTAAAAGGTCAAGAGCAAAAGGTATGTAGATTGCGTAAAGCTTTGTATGGTCTCAAACAGGCTCCAAGAGCATGGTATGAGAAGATACATACTTATTTGTTTGGCAAGGGATTTCAGAATAGTCCAACAGAAAGTACTTTGTATGTCAAAAAGAGAGATGGAGTTCTCATTATGCTAACACTTTATGTGGATGATATGCTTCTTACAGGCAATAGTGCAGATGAAATTGAAGCATTTAAAGATGCTTTGAGAAAAACCTTTGAGATGTCTGATCTTGGTTTGCTACATTATTACTTGGGTATTCATTTTGTGCAATCAGAGGATGGCATATACATGCTGTAGGCAAAATATTTGCATAAAATTTTGGACAAGTTTGGTATGCAAAATTGTAAACCAATCTCTACACCCGTAGAAACTGGATCAAAGTTGAGCATGCACGATGCTGGAGAACCTTTTGATGTACATACTTATGCAGCAGCGGTTGGTTGCTTGATATATTTGGCAGGCAACACTCGTCCAGACATTCAATTTGGGGTTTCACAAGCAAGCAGATTTATGCACAGCCCAGGTATGCATCATTGGCAGGCTGTGAAGTGCATACTTCGTTACCTTTCAGGTACCCCTAATCTTGCCATGTTCTTTCCAAGGGGGGATATGTATGGAAAGCACAGTTCTATGCAGCTTCTTGGTTACAGCGATTCAGATTGGGCTGGTGATTTTGACACACGACATTCCACAAGTGGCAATTGTTTTTTCTTGGGAAATGCATGTATATCTTGGCTAAGCAAGAAGCAACCCACAGTGGCTACATCAACTTGTGAAGCTGAGTACAGGGCAGCTTTCACGGCAACAGTTGATTGTGTATGGATACGCAGGTTATTGGCAGATCTTTGTGAGTGTCAACAGGCACCCACTACCATTTTCACTGACAGTCAGAGTGCTATGGCAGTTGCAAGGAATCCAGTATTTCATGCAAGAACAAAGCACATAGAGGTTCACTACCACTATGTCAGGGAAAGGCTACATGCAGGGGAGATCACACTAACTTACTGTCCTACACAGGATAACATTGCAGATCTACTTACGAAGGCGTTATCACGAGAAAAGTTTGAAGCTTTCCGAAAAGCTTTGGGCTTACTCTCATACACATGATGATCTGCTACCTTGTACGGATTCACACTATAACTACAGGGGGGATTTGTAGACATGTAGTAGTGTTAGTGTGTATACGCGCTTCACCAGGGGCACTTTTCTCCCACTGGGTTTTTCCCCCTGGACATCTGGTGTGAAAGGACACCTTATCTCTTAGGGTTTCATATAAGCTTTGTAGCTCTGAGTTTGTATACACATTATTATTCCAATACAGAGAGATAGACTACAGAGATCTCGTACACAAGCTCTGTGTCTTCTCCTTCTCCATCTTCTTCCTACTCTGAGTTGCTGTCTTCCTTCTGTTTCCTGTTTCATCATCTTCAACAAGGGGCAAAAACGCCTAAATAAACCTTGCAAGAACTTATAGGTGGGTTACCCTAGTATAGAAGATGGGTTTCTAACACTCAAAGCTCGAGAAAGAACGACTGGAAAAACCCTAGGTCAACAGAGCCTGCAAGAGGCAAATAGGAAAAAGTTGTCGAAACGACACAAAACTTCTCAGGAAGCTTAACAACATCGAGGGCAATGCAACCATGGAGTATCTCCAGGTTGGGACCACCAAAAGTAGGTCGAAACAACCGATTCGGCTGCGGACACACAAAGCGTCATTTTGGCATAACGGTTGAAATTGACGACCGAATGAAATGAAACTTCACAAGCAGCTTCAAATATACATGGATGACTTATGTTTGCAAGAAAAACCCAAAAGAAAGCTGATTCACTTACCGATGGTGAAAAAGACGCTTTCGGGCAACCAAATGGAGAAAGATGGAGAACGGGGAGCCAAAGTCAAGTTCAACCAAATAGATGGCTTCACAACATATCCAATGAGCTGGAAATGCAACTCTCGAGAAGAAAAGTTGAAGAAATTCAACCCCACGGCAAAGAGACGACTTCGGAGACTGAAATGCCTATAAGGGGGCTTTTTAGCTAAACTGATGACTTTTTAAGTTGAAAACTAGTTAGCAGGGCTTAGGGCACTAGCACAAAGCATTCTTTGCACAAAAAGACCAACATTTCAAGAAAAGACATCATACGCGTATGATGTCTCACAACATGAATTTCACATCCATTTCAACATTTGAGTGCATAGCCTCATTCCACATGTTAATCACATCCTATGAACCAAGTATCATGAGAATTGGAGTTAGAAAACCCAAGGAAAACCAAAAAGACGCAAATTAGGCCATAAAATTGATTTTTGGTCCTAATTTTGTCAAAATAACTCCAAACTCAATGAAACTTTGTAGGATTGTTGATTAACACATCTACAAGCTATCTGGAACCAAAAAGCACCATTTTGACACAAAAGATATCATACGTGTATGATGTCTATTTGCACTTACAGAGCCAAAACTGCTCATTTGTCATCATACATCCATTATATATATCTAATACATGCTACATATGAAATTTGGAACCATTTGGTCAAGTGGATCACCCCATTAGCCCAATTGAGGGAAAATCCTTCACTTAAAGCCTATTTTTGGCCCAAATCCAACATACTCAAGTCCAAACCAAGATTTGAGTAGGTACAGTCCTTCACTAGTACATGGGGAGTCCACAGAACCAATCCCATGAAAAATTGATGAAAAAGACATCATACGCGTATGATGTCTCCAGAGCCATTTTTAGCCCAAAATCTATCCAAACTTCATAAATCCACTGAATAAGCCTATCTAAAGCCAAATCCAAGCTTATAGAGAAATTTGGTCCAAAAATACACTAAAAGACATCATACGCGTATGATGTCTCACTATGTGATTTTGGCACCTCAGGGCTTCAACCACCAAACAGAAGTGATCTACATGCCATTTGAAAGTGAACCACCAAGTTTTATCCAATTTGGATCATAAAATCCAATTCCCTTTCAAAATTTTGCCAAGAGCTAGAACTGGACTAAACTGGCCAAAACTTGACCAAATGGGATCCAAACTCAAATCCAAGCATATGATACTCATATGTACACTATCAGCTACAAGCACAACCAATATGAAGTCATTTTGACACAAAAGACATCATACGCGTATGATGTCTCCAGCATGATTTTGAGCCCATTTTGCATATTTTTTCACCTACCTTGCATCCTTAGGCCCTGAATAGCTCATGTTTCAATTTTCAAGTCATTTGAATAGTTAAAAGCTTCATTTCGTCTTTCAGAACTAAAAAGACGCTAACTTTTGAAATTGGAGTTACAGGATCCATGGATTCCGCCAAGTCATCGGCAACGAAGAGAAAAAGACCGACAATCAAAGATGCTCTTGCAGAAGCGGAACCCTTTGACATTCCAGCAGAAACCCTCAAGCCAACCAAAACTTGGGTGGAGGAAGCAGTATTGAAGAAAGAGGGAATAAAGATCTACCAGGGGACTTTCAGAGATCCTCAAGGGCAAGCGGTTGATGTACCGATGATCCCACAGGAATTGGTAGATTATAGCAGGTCAAAAGACATCGGCAGGTACCTGGAAAGGGCAGACTTGCACAATTTCTTCACCTTGAGACCATCAGGTGTGGATACAAGAAGAGTGTACGAGTTGGCAACATCCATTCAGAAGGATGGAAAAGCCACATTGACAGCCATGGATGGAGAGAAAGTAGAAGTACAGATCACTCCACAGCTCATTGCAGATGCATTGAAGCTGCACAACAAAGGGAGCTTGGTCAGGGAAAGAAGGGAGGCCATAGAGGTCTATGGGCCCAAGAAGCAAAATGCAACCTATGGAGATATGGCGGACCCAAGAGCGGCAACCCTTTGCCGACTGTACAACCAGTTTCTCCATGTTTGCAGTAAGAGACCGCAAAAGTATACGACACCACCCCATGCCATTGCGACCACCATCACATGGGCATTAAAGAGCAATATGCCAAAAGAGGTGAATTACGCTCAACACATCCACGAGCAAGTAATTGCCATGCACAACGAGAAGCCAAAGTACATAAGAGGAGCGGAAATTCTGACAAGAATAGCTTATGAAGGTATTGGAGCTAGAGATCAGTGGCCAAAGGTTCCCTCCCAGAATGAGTGGCTTAGAGAAGCCGACGAGGAGGAAGAACAGCCCGAAGTATCCAAGAGGGCATCCACAAGAGCACGCTGGAAACTAGAAGTAGTTTCAGAACCTGTAGAGGATGTGGACGAGCCGCTTAAGAAGAAAGTAAAGAAGAAGGTTGCTCCCAAGCAAACCAAAAGTCAGAAAGCGGCAAGAATGGAAAGACTAGTGGAGCAGTTTAGAGCAGAAAGAGATCTAAAGGGTGACTTTGAAGAAAAGTGGATGGCAGACCCCACTAAAGTCGGAACTAGCTCAGCCAGGCCACATATTGATCAATACGATCAATATATTAAAGCTTATGAGGAGTGAGAGGCTATTCTAGAGCAACAACCTGTCGAGCCATACACTGAAGAGGAGGTACATCAATTAAAAGCTGAGCTGAAAAAAGACGACAAGGGAAAAAGGAAAGTAGATGAGTCTACTAAGCCTCAAGAGATAGACGGGCAAGCCGACAAAGGGAAAGCCAAGGAAGCTGAGGACAGATATCCCTCTATGACTGATGTACCAAGCCCGAAGAAGACGGAAAAAATTGTGAAGGAGACCACAGTAGAGGTGGACACAGAGGATTTGGAAAATCCAGAGGCCGAGACCAAAGAAAAGAAGATAAATCCAGTTCAGTAAAAGAGAAATGATTATGAGGATCTGGTAGCTATAGGATACACTGAAGAAGAGGCCCTTGAGGCAGTTTATGGGATCACACTACAAAAACAAGATGAACGGAGAGGGACGGAGGAAAAGACAGAGAGTAAAAAAGAAATTGAAGAGAAACTGGACGAACCAAACGTACTAGAAGAGCCAAAGCCAATGGAGGTGGTGGCAGAAAGAGATTTAGAGTTGACAGATGAAGATGAAAAAGACATGCACATGGTGCATGAACTGCTCAGCAAGATAAAAGAAAGATCCAAGGCAAAGGAAGTAGAGATGGAGACAGCCAAACAAAGGGTGTGAGTTTTCTTCCAACTCGTGTGTCGGAATGGAGCGTGCAGCATATCTATAGAACCACAACGAGTAGAGCTACACATTGGTACCATTGGGGTCAAGTTTCGATCACCTGTATTTTTCGGCCTGTCTTCATACGCGTTTACCACACGGAGTGGTTATAGGTTGATTTTGCAGTTCAATTCTTTAGGGTGTTGTTCTTACCTAGTGTATAGACTTCCCCTTGAGTTTGAAATCGATTCAACGATTCTAGATCCTATTTCGTATAGCATTCGTTCGTAGTACGGATTTCAGTCACTTGCGTATTTTAGAACTTAGATTTGATTTCCTTAGTAGTGATTGTCATTAGAAGGTCGAGTAGGTGATTTGACACCCAGCTAGTTGTTTCCATGCGCCTGCGGGTCAAGCTCCGTCCTCGTCTGACAAATTCTGTTGTTGGTTGAGTTCTCGCTATTTAGCTTCCGCTAGTGGCGTAACCGCCTTAACAAGATGCAATGGATGAAGACAATCTGCCAGAACGAGTTGGGGCAGAGTTATGTTTGCAATTAGAGATAGACGATAATGCGGGGCAAGATCTTATCGATGATGCCTCACTCGTCGAGGCCTAGGCCTGTAAGTGTTTGTGTGAAGACTTTATTTAAAATTAAGCTTAAAGTTAATTTAAACAACTGTGTTCTGACGCTTTATTTTACTTTCTTTGTGCAGGACTTTAGTATGACAGACGAGATTCCAGATCCCGCTTCCATGAGTGCAGATGCATTCATGGGCTTCGTTACACGGATGACGCCTGCTCAGATGGGAGAGGCTTCTCAGTACTGGGTAGCCAGAGGCACGGGTACTACGCCTCCGGGCTTCACACCCGAGGGTCCGACGCCTAGGGGGGGGACGCCTACGGGGTTCAGGATGCCTATGGGTACGACGCCTTCTTCTCCCATCACGGCCGCTTCGACACCTAGGGGTGGGGCAGAGGCGGGTACGTCCTCATCTCCGCAGCACAGGCGCACTCGCCGATCTCGGCGATCGTAAGGTGGAGGTGGTGGTTGCTGTGGAGGAGGGTCCACAGATGCTTCGACCCCTCCTCGCTCACGACCCCCGTCTTATCGAGGCACACCTCTCAACACACCTCTTGGCACACCTCGGACACCTTGGGGGGCACACGATCCTAGTGCCTCCAAGCTCTATACTGTATGGGGAGATGGTTCTGTTGACATGGATAGAGTCGGGACTGAGATGCGACAGCAGATTCGCCAGCTCGTGGAGCTGCAGTTTTCGACCAGCATTCTGACGTCTTGGGATCAACAAGAAAAGAAAAAAGTCACTTACATAGTGGAGACCATCCTGAGAGAGTACCAGCCTGCTCCAGGTTCTTCCGTTGTTTCGGCGCGGTGGATCAAGGGTGTTGCACGGGACACCATCAAACATCGACGAGATGCAGCTCGGAAGGCTTTCAGGACAGGCTCACCGAAGCCTTCGGGCATCCCACACGAGACGTGGCTGCAGATCAGGGAGGATGAGCCGACATCGGCCACGCGGTTCAGACAGCAGCATGAGGCCGCGCAGGTACGACTGATGACTAGGGGGACATCTCATCTTGGCAGCGGAGGCTTCGACACCTTTCGCTATGAGTTTGAGAGTTTCTAATCCAATCTTAACTATGGCGTTTTTTAAAACGTGATGAATCATGTATTCTTATTACTTTGATTTTTGTATAAACGCAGAATCTTGTGATACATCGAGCTCCATCACGCGAGGAGGAGTCAGATGGATATCGCAGAGGTATCTATGAAGTACTGAATGATCTTGAAGCTTCAGGAGAGCCTGTAGACTGGGAGGCCTTACAGTCTCGCTAATCGCTTGAGGTGAGACGTTAATATGTGTGAGTTGATTTAATTAAGTCAATATATGTGAAGTAATATCAATACTAATTTTGTGAGTTGTCCTATGTGCAGGTTGTGACGCCTAGTCATTAGTGGACCAGATTTCATCTATATGCTTTGTGAGACACAGACACGCTTTTGTGTCTCTTTTTTGTACAAATAGTTAGTGTTCAGACAGTTATTGTTTCCCTTATGGTTATGATTATTGTCATCGTCATTGTATAGACAATTATTGTTTCTCTTTCTGGTTATGCTTATGGTTATTGTTAATTTTGTTTATGGTTATGGTTATCTGCATTATGGTTTTGATCAAAGTGGTTATAGCCGGTTATGGTTTTAAGTTATGGTTATGCTTTTAAGTTATGGCTATGCTTTGCAGTTGGTACGGTTGTCTTTTATTGGCCTTAAATCTCATGTGAGATCCTACATGGATAGCATGTAGGAGGTGTATACATGATATGGTTTTTTTTGAAAAGTTTATGTAAAAACAAAGGAAACTCTGCCGAAATTTTTGCGCGCGGGAGCATGGTTGATATTTTGGTGCTGCTCGCTTTCTTGGGCAGAGGGCAGGAAGTCTGGCTGTGGCTGTGTACATCTTTTAACTGGGCACAGGCCAGGCTACCTGTCCTCTGCCCAAGAAATTTTTCTTCTGCTATGGTCGTCGCTATGTACGTCGCTATGTGCGTCGCTATCCGCGTCGCTAATAGCGATTGGATTCACAGCGACGTACATAGTGCCGCGTCGATATCTGCGTCGATAACACGTTTTTTTGTTGTAGTGCATGATGATTTTTGTTGATACCATGATGATTTATTCATTTTTATTGATACAATGATGATGTTTTGTTAATAATTTGATGATATTCATTGATCACTACGTTGATAAATGTTGTTTTATGTAGTATATATACATATCATTTGCATCACGTAATCACGCATCTTGTACTTTTACGTTCATACTCTATGTACCATATGTTTTCGTGCGTATATATGTCGTCAAAAGATTGGTGTCGCGAACCATCTCTTATGGCATTGTGAACGTAAATTATTTCACTAACGATGCTAATAATTTTCATGACTATGTTTTTTTTTTGAGTCTATGATCTATGTAGGATTCATCAAAGAATTGATTTTATGAAGACAAACTAATTGGTGACAATAAAAGATTTATGAAGATATGTTTGGTGATGTCATATTGATGACAACATGAAGATATGTTTGGTGATACGATAGTGATGACAAGCTACATAGCAGATTCATGGAGACACTTCTGATTACGAGCTAATCGATAGCCTTTACACCTCTTTATTGAACCTTTGTATTCATTATTGTATTTGATAGGATAGGAGTAATGTAACTCCTCATAAAACATTCAGTGTAAAAGGAGTGATGTAGCTCCTCATAAAATATTCATTGTAAAAGGAGTGATGTAGCTCCTCATGAACATTTGTATATTCAATGATTTTTATAATATAATGGTGGGTGTATATAGAGCTGTGGGTTTTTCCCTTGATCCCCCAAGGGTTTTTTCATCCACAGTTAGGGACCCTTATTTGAGCGGGGGTGTTGAGCTTATATGTGAAGCTACTCAATATATGGCTTCTTTATATATGGCACCCAGGTCCCCTCTATATATACATCATCTCATGTGTGTATTCTACACACCTTGGGGTTCTATTTCTGTGCTCTCTCTTTCTCTCTCAAGAGGGACGAGGTACACGCGAGAAATGACGATTTGGAGACCCGTGGGAAGAGTGATGTGGGCGTTCCCATAGGCCTTCGCAATCTGAATGCTATTATCACCCAAACAGACTTCTAGTGGGTGCTCAAGATATGTGAGATGAGTGAGCCATTCAACATGATATGTCATGTGATTAGTAGCTCCAGTATCAAGTAACCAAGAGTCTGAAAATGAGTTGTCTATAGTACTAGCATAAAGATGCATAGGATAGGGAGGTTGCTCTTCATAAGTAGATATTTCAGCTTGAGGTATATCAACATAATGAGCTTGGCTATTATAAGAAGTATAGTGCCGAGGGCCCCCTTGAGGGTAAGAGGAATAGTTATGAGAAGGTGCAGCAGAGTGGCGGAAGCTATTATGATTACCTTGTTGGCGCGGTTGTCGACAATCTTTATCAAGATGCCCAAACTTATTACAGTTTGTACATTGCTTTGGATTGGGATTTGATCTGCGTCCTCCTTGATGTTGGGGCTTTCTTGCCATGTTCTGATTATGATGACGAGGTTGATTGAAGTTTCTTTTGCCATGATTCTGATGTTTATGATGTTTTGCCATTGTAATCAAGGCTGTAGACTTTGATGATCCACTAGTTTGATCGCGAAGTGTCTCCTCTTGCTTGATCTTTGACACCAAATTTTGGATATGTAGGTTTTCCGAGGTGGCTTGCGTGGTAATGAAAGCTCGCCAAGAGGCAGGTAAGGCGGCTAAGAGCAGCAGACTTTGCAGCTCTTCAGGGATGAGCAACCCTGATATGATAAGTTCATCAAGAAGTATCTGCCATGCTTCTACAAATTTAGAGGAAGACTGACCTTCAGACATGGTCGTGTTGACCAGTTTCTTGAGGAGAGAAACCTGGTAGACCAAGTCAGTATGCTCATAGTTCTTCTCGAAGAACTGCCAAATGGCATTGGCCGTTGCCAATTTCTTCACCATTTGGACTTGCGGATATTGGCAGTGGAGAATGAGCTCCATCATTGCACTATTGTTTCTGAAGTTCCCATGCAAAATAAAGATCGGCGATTCCCTGAGGGTCTTTCTCTTTGGGTAGGTCGAGTTGCTCGTTGATGCCCGATGTGACCTCCCAAAGTTGCAGCTGCTTGAGGTAGAGCTCCATCCTAAATTTCCACACTTGGTAATTTGAGCCATTGAGCTTGTCAATGACGTATCTCGGCTTATAGGTAGATGTAGATGATGAAGATGAAGCTTGGTCAGCCATCTTGCGAGGTTCCGGATTCCTCGAAGAGGGTGATAAATAGCTTCTAGTGTGGATTAATTAGGATAGAATGTAATTAGCGCTAACTAAATAGACTTAGGCTCTAAGTCGCTCTGATACCATGTAGAAACTTAAGTCTAGAATAAGAATTGCATAATAGAGAGAAGACAGAACTTTGATTAATAACTAGAAACTGAATACACTGATGGAATGGAATGGAGCGTGCAGCTCTTTATATACAGGTGGGGGTAAGTTAGCCCAAGAGTTGAGGGGAGCAATTCAAGGGAGTTGATCCAGGGAGAGATTGCGGTAGCTGATTATGGGTGGTTCACCCTTCACCTACCAGTCACGTGGAAAGGGACTTTGACAAGTAAGACGTTCACCCCAGATAAATTAAAGGCCTAAGTGGGTCAATCAAGTCAAGAAACGTCGTGGCCTGTCCGACCATTCACGGCGAGTGGAGACTACTTATTAAAATTGCCTCTGGCCAGTTATATATCGGAGTACAATTAGCTGTATCGGAGTACAATTAGCTGAGCAGGATCTTGCGTTTGCCTAGCTGACGTGCGTGGCCTTCTCTTGGTAGTTTGTTGCAGATCAGATGGAATCAGACGAAGATTTGCAGAGTTCTCTCTCAGATCATGAGACCTCTGAGGACGATGATCAGCATATGGACGTGGATGAAGGTGAAGCCCATGCAGATCTCTTCGGAGGCTACGTATACAATGAATTCGACGAGGTGAAGCCCATGAAGATCTCTGCGGCCACAGACGTTGCCATTTACTGTTTTAGCTGAAGAGGATATCAAGCAGCGCCAAGAGGCGGCCATCGAGAGTGTTATGTCGGTGTTGTTCTTGTCGAAAACGCAGGCTGGAATTCTTTTGCGGAATTATGAGTGGTGTCCTAACCGAGTCCACGAGAAATGGTTTGCCGACGAGTTGAGTGTTCGTGATCGTGTTGGTTTGTTGGAAAAGCCCACCAATCCCATCAAACCAGAGCAGGTAATTGCTGCAAGGCTTGTGGAGGAAATGAAATGCAGCATTTGTTTAGAGTATCATCCCATAGAGATAATGCAGGCGACAGCTTGTTGTGACGATTATTTCTGCCTGTCTTGCTGGGGTGGCTATGTACATACATCTCTAAGTGAACTGGGCATGGGTTGCCTCTCGCTGCGATGTCCCATTTCTGGCTGCAATGCAGCGGTGGGAGATGATCTTATTTTTTCCGTGGTGTCGCAAGAGGACAAGACGAAGTACATGCGCTACATACTCAGATCCTTTGTTGAAGGGAAGAATAGAACAGTAAAGTGGTGTCCGGCACCGAGGTGTGAGAATGCCATCGAGTTACGCACCTCACAAAGTGCGCCAGGCGTTATATATGTTGCCTGTGCATGTGGGCATAAGTTTTGTTGGAATTGCTCGGAGGAGGTCCACCGACCTGTGGAATGCAGCATGGCTGCAAAATGGCTTTTGAAAGCCTCAGCCCATCAGTCCCAAAATGCGGCTTGGATTGTCGAAAACACCAAACCTTGCCCGATGTGTAAACGGCCAATCCAAAAGAGTTCGGGTTGCATGCACATGACCTGCACGCCACCATGCAGCTTCGAATTTTGCTGGCTTTGTCTGGGACCTTGGTCTGAACATATTGGTGCAGGCGGCTATACTTGCAGCAGGTATGATGCCCAGAAAGAAGACCCCGAGCATCGTGAAGATGAAAGAAGACGAAGAACGGCCAAAAAAACTCTTCAAACTAGTCGATACAACCATTACTATGACCGCTGGGCGTCGAATGAAACGTGGAGGACAATGGCACTCTCTCACTTTAGGGACAGTCACCCCTTGCAGCTGCAAAAGCTTCTTCAGAACTATTGTTTACCAATGTCGCAGCTAGAGTTTATCGGCGACGCTTGGCTTCAGATTGCTGAATGCCGCTGTGTCTTGAAATGGACTTATGCATATGGCTATTATCTACCAGAAGAAGATGATACAGTGAAGAAGCAAATTTTTGAGTACCTTCAAGGTCAGGCTGAGGCTGCGCTGGAGAGATTGCATGACTGTGCAGAAAATGATGTCCAAGCTTGTCTGGGTGCCGGCGCGCCCACTACAGCAACGTCGTCGTCCGCCTTCAAGGACTTCCGAGCAAAGCTTGATGCATTAACCACGTTAACAAGGAAGTGCTTTGAGAACCTCCTTCGAGCACTTGAAGAATTTAATGGCCTATGTTTACAAGATGTAATTACATCTCATGATGGAGAGAGCTCTGCACTACCACAACCACCAGAAGCTGCATCCTCCAAGGCGAAGAAAAGACCTAGGCGGCTACTCGCCATGTAGCTGGTCATTGATGGCTATTCAAGGTTTTGAAATTAAATAACTTCAATTCTCCTTGCATGTGCATCTGTTCTGCTTTCTTAACCACAAGCATCTGTTCTGCTTGTGGTGAGCTACCAAATTAGTCGATGTACTAGCTTTGTTAGGCTCGAAGTGAAGATTAGTAACCTTCCGAATTCCTCTTCATAATTTGGTTGTGAATTAAGCTACCAAATTAGTTGATGTACTGGTTCATTTTGTTGAGGACCACCGTTTCTTGAGGATGACACTATATGGTTGTTTCAGCTCCACAAATTGTAATTTGAAACATGATGTTTGGTGCAAAAAAGACACGTTTCCCATTCTGCTAACCTACCATCAAAATAGAACATGCCAAAAGCACAAAAAAATCGCCCACCTAAGAAAATCTTGGGCATGATATGACGTTTTAAAACAAGACACTTCAAACAAAACTCGCTCTTACGTTACAATCCCTACATCCTTAGAAAATAATCTATATTAAGGCAAATTTAGAAGCCATGATATAGAATGAATGGTCAGTGTTAGTTCCCGGTTAGTCTCCGACTGCCCAACACTTAAGCACTGGGCTTTACCACCCCAACAGCTCCATCATTCCTAATGCCTATCATTTTATGCATTGCAAGCTCTATTTTCACCAGAACTGCCATCAAGGTTGCATACAAGCTTTCAAATTCACCATTGTTTACATGCAAAAAATCCACAAATGATGTGTATAAAGACCCATTGCCATTATCTCACATGTGAGTCCCATAAATAGTGATGTATTATTCAGTGCTCACATCTCTACTCCCATCAGCTTACAAAAAATAAAAGGGACTAGCAACAATCTCCCTTTTTAGTCTCTCCCAGTAGACTCGTTTGATGGAAGATAAAAACTTCTTCTCAATACACACTGTGATAATCTTAAACTCCTTACTGTGCTCATTTGTTGCATTTTGTAGAGAGAGATTCCAAAATTGGTTGGGAAGGGAAGAGAGAGGAGGGCGGGGGGGATTGCTAGGGATAGTGTGTTAATGTATCTATATTGACACTGATGCTACTGATACTCGAGCCAGGTTTGGTACTGATGCTACTTGTGAATTTGGTCTTGATACTGGTACTATATTATACTAGATTGATACTAGTACTATATTATACTAGACTGTTACTGGTGTTACATATGTAATGGTGTGGATGCTATGTGTGTATATACTGTACTAACACTGTAATTGGATTGTATTGAACTGGTAGAATTGCTACTAGTGTGATATACTGGTACTATAACTGGTGAGGTTTTATACTGGACTGGTATTGATGCTACTTGTATGGGTACTTCTTGTGTACGGGCACTGAATTTGTAATGGTTCTAGTAATGTATGTATACTATATTATACTGGACTAGTGCTACTTGTGTACTGGTCTGGTGCTACTTGTGAATTGTTATCACACTGGTCTGGTACTAGTGCAAAAATAAGTTGACCCCTTACCCGGCTAAGATAGGGTAAGTAGTGTACAGACATTATGAACTGGTACTGGTATTGTATTATAATGTACTAGGACTGTTGCTACTTATGTGATATACTGGTACTGGAACCGGTACTGTTTGTGTACAATATTATCCTGGATTGATACAAGTGCTACTTGTAATATTGGTACTAAAACTACTTGTGTATTGGTATTACACTAGTATGGTTTGTGCTCTTTAATATTAGGATTGGTGCTACTTATGTATTGGTATATTAGAACTGGTAATTCTAGAACTGGTGTAAATTTTGGTGGTCTTTTTGCCCGGCTACGAAAATTTAAAGATATTTTGTTAAATTCCTTGAACATTATTTATAGGGGCTAATTGACCTAGGGAATCGTGGGTGAAATATAGTAGGTAATTTGGTAGATGAGAATTTGGAGGTCCCTTGAAGGACACTTAATTGACGCATTAAATGCCACCACACACACACACACACACACATAGACACACATGTTCATTTGGCGAATTCCTGGCTCTGTAATCCCTGTCATTTTTTTCTTAACTTCACGGTGGGTCCATCCTGTCAGGTCCGCATTACAGCACCCAATTCCTTGGTTCAAACCATGTCGTTTGATAAGTGTGTCCATACCCTTGCCCAACTTGTGAATAACTCTAAGGAAGGGTTTGCAGATCTCTTTGAATTCATAGGGAACATCCCTTGCTTGACACTTGCTCATAAAGGAGAGTTTGCTAAATTCTTTTGTGAAGGTGCTGAATTGACCAATTACTTACGCAAATGATGTGGTCTTTCACCTGGGTTTGTTTTAGCTCCATCTATTCCGGTTGAAACTATATCGAACAATTTATTTTGCAAGGACCCCTTGGCCCTAGATGCTGTCAAAGCCTTTCAAAAAGAGATGTGTTCTCTTAGTGAAACCACTTGCTCTAATGGAAATAGCTAGTACCTAAAGTTTCTCGAGTTTTTCCCTTCTTGCCTTCCACACAAGTCTCTTGGTGTGGACCAGCACCTTTGGGCCCTACCCAACAAAGGGTTTTAGCTCCCATATCTATCGAGACCTAGGTTTTCCTACCCAACCTTTTGACTGCTTCAATAGAAGAAGCATGACTCAAAGTGTTAAAAGGTGTCCAATCTCTCGATAAAGGTGACCTTATTAAAGCTCCCTTTACTATGCGGTTTATTGATTCAAAGAAATGTGGCTCAAATATTGGCTTATATGTACGTACAAAGGGATTCATGGAGTTCTCCAAAAGTAACTCTGAGTACTACAGTGAGTCTATTTGGAACATTTATAGGCGCTTTATGTCAAATGTGATTGTCGGTCTCTTGACTCTAACGCTTTGTGTGAATCAAGCATTATCAGGTTTGTTCATACTATATGGTATGAGAGAGAGAGGGAGAGAGAGAGAGAGAGAGAGAGAGAGAGAGAGAGAGAGAGAGAGAGAGAGAGAGAGAGAGAGAGAGAGAGAGAGAGAGAGAGAGAGAGAGAGAGAGAGTATTCTTATATATTCAAGCTTATGTCTGAGCAAAATAAGTCACATTGCTCCCATTCCTAGCATATGGCTTGCTCACCCTTCCAAAAGGGGAAGGGATCATGTGCAGAGGTGGTTCCTCACGCATTACACGCAGAATTGCACAAGGATTAGCATCAAATCTCAATGTAGCATTGTGTGCAAAGAGTGATGCTCAAGTCCAACATGCAAAGGTGGGGAATGTGGATGTAGCCCATGATTAAGAAGAGGGATCTCCTTTCTATGAGGAGAGCTTCTACTCCCCCCCCAAATCTCTTGTTGCTAACGTGGCTACCCCTCAACCGCGGACAAGTCCATGAAATCAACTATTGATGAAGACAACCTCTAGCCTAAAGGAGCATCCACGAAAGAAGTCGGTGTGTACTATTGAATGTGGAGTGGACTTTAAAGAAGTGGTAGAGGATGTGGCAAACGAAAAAGTACAAGGCAAATCTAAGGATGTGGCAAAGGGAAAACACAAGGCAATGCTAAGGTCCATGGAAAGGGAGAAGAGGCAGTTTGGGCTAAAGATCTAAAGCCTTTCCTAGAGGTGGAGCTCCCTGATGGGCATCTAGCACGCTAATGTCATTTAACGGTAGATTGCCCAAAGAGACCGGCCTTCATTTTCAAGAGGTTGTGGATGATGGATCTCCTCAAGGACTACCATGGTATCAACATAGAGATTGCAAAGTGCCTTGGAGGTCGACCACTACACAAAGAAGCAGAGAGAAAAGAGCAAAGCTCATGCCAAACCTTGATATAAGCTTGGTACAAGACACTTCAAACAAGACTAGCTCGATCTTACGTTACAATCCCTACATCCCTTAGAAAATGATCAATATTAAGGCAAATTTAGAAGCCATGATATAGAATGAATGGTCAGTGTAGTTCCCGGTTAGTCTCTGACTGCCCAACACTTAAGCACGGTACATTGGGCTTTACCACCCCAACAGCTCCATCATTCCTAATGCCTATCATTTTATGCATTGCAAGCTCTATTTTAACCAGAACTGCCATCAAGGTTGCATACAAGCTTTCAAATGCACCATTGTTTACATGCAAAAAATCCACAAATGATGTGTATAAAGACCCATTTCCATTATCTCACATGTGAGTCCCATAAATAGTCATGTATTATCCAGTGCTCACATCTCTACTCTCATCAGCTTACAAAAAATAAAAGGGACTAGCAACAATCTCTCTTTTTAGTCTCTCCCAATAGACTCATTTGATGGAAGATAAAACTTCTTCTCAATACACACTGTGATAATCTTAAACTGTTTACTGTGCTCATTTGTTGCATTTTGTAGAGAGAGATTCCAAAATTGGTTGGGAATGGAAGAGAGAGGAGGGCGGGGGGGATTGCTAGAGATAGCGTGTTAATGTATCTATATTGACACTGATGCTACTGATACTCGAGCTAGGTTTGGTACTGATGATACCTGTGAATTTGGTCTTGATACTGGTACTATATTATACTAGAATGATACTAGTACTATATTATACTAGACTGGTACTGGTGTTACATATGTAATGGTGTGGATGCTATGTGTGTATATACTGTACTAACACTGTAATTGGATTGTATTGAACTGGTAGAATTGCTACTAGTGTAATATACTGGTACTATAACTGGTGAGGTTTTATACTGGTCTGGTATTGATGCTACTTGTATGGGTACTTCTTGTGTACGGGCACTGAATTTGTAATGGTTCTAGTAATGTATGTATACTATATTATACTGGACTAGTGCTACTTATGTACTGGTCTGGTGCTACTTGTGAATTGTTATCACACTGGTCTGGTACTAGTGAAAAAATAGGTTGACCCCTTACCCGGCTAAGATAGGGTAAGTAGTGTACAGACATTATGAACGGGTACCATATTGTATTGGTACTGGTATTGTATTATAATGTACTAGGACTGTTGCTACTTATGTGATATACTGGTATTGGAACCGGTACTGTTTGTGTACAATATTATCCTGGATTGATACAAGTGCTACTTGTAATATTGGTACTAAAACTACTTGTGTATTGGTATTACACTAGTATGGTTTGTGCTCTTTAATATTAGGATTGGTGCTACTTATGTATTGGTATATTAGAATTGGTAATTCTAGAATTGGTGTAAATTTTGGTAGTCATTTTGCTTGGCTACGAAAATTTAAAGCTATTTTGTTAAATTCCTTGAACATTATTTATAGGGGCTAATTGACCTAGGGAATCCTGGGTGAAATATAGTATGTAATTTGGTAGATGAGAATTTGGAGGTGCCTTGAAGGACACTTAATTGACGCATTAAATGCCACCACACACACACATAGACACACATGTTCATTTGGCGAATTCCTTGGCTCTGTAATCCCTGTCATTTTTTTCTTAACTTCACGGTTTTTGCATCCTGACGGGTCCGCACTACAGCACCCAATTCCTTGGTTCAAACCATGTCGTTTGATAAGTGTGTCCATACCCTTGCCCAACTTGTGAATAACTCTAAGGAAGGGTTTGCAGATCTCTTCGAATTCATAGGGAACATCCCTTGATTGACACTTGCTCATAAAGGAGAGTTTGCTAAATTCTTTTGTGAAGGTGCTGAGTTGATCAATTACTTACGCAAATGATGTGGTCTTTCACCTGGGTTTGGTTTAGCTCCGTCTTTTCCGGTTCAAACTATATCGAACAATTTATTTTGCAAGGGCCCCTTGGCCCTAGATGCTGTCAAAGCCTTTTAGAAAAAGATGTGTTCTCTTAGTGAAACCACTTGCTCTCATGGAAATAGTACCTAAAGTTTCTCGAGTTTTCCCTTCTTGCCTTCCACACAAGTTGAAATCGAGTCTCTTGGTGTGAACTAGCACCTTTGTGCCCTACCCAACAAAGGGTTTTAGCTCCCATATCTATCGCGACATGGGTTTTTCTAGCCACCCTTTCGGCTGCTTCAATAGAAGAAGCATGACTCAAAGTGTTAAAAGGTGTCCAATCTCTCGATAAAGGTGACCTGATTAAAGCTCCCTTTACTATGCGGTTTCTTGAGTCAAAGAAATGTGGCTCAAATACTAGCTTATATGTACGTACAAAGGGATTCATTGAGTTCTCCAAAAGTAACTCTGAGTACTATAGTGAGTCTATTTGGAACATTTATAGGCGCTTTATGTCAAATGTGGTTGTCGGTCTCTTGACTCTAACGCTTTGTGTGAATCAAGCATTATCTGGTTTGATCATACTATATGGTATGCACTCAACAACTTGGATCTCATGTTCCCTGACACTCCTTCAGCTCACTACCTCTCCCATGCTCTTGGCTTGGAGGATAGGCCAAAAAACTTGTGCTAGCTCAAATGGTGTTTATTTAGTTCCGTTCCCTTATGCTCTCTCTACTCAAAGAACTGGCTATAGAAAAACCTACCCTTCTTTTGGTTACTTATGGAAACTATCTCGGTATAAAAACTCTCCTAGGATTGCTAAACCTTAACACGGATGTTGAGGATCCATCTACTCTTAAAATACCCAACTCTCTTATATCACCCACTTCCTCGTACACATTCTTTTTGACTCCATCCTCTCCTTCTGATGACTCATATGGAGGGAGAGGGAAAGCTAGAAGCATGATTACAGGGAGAGGAAGAGGATATCCTGTCAAATACTCATTGGATTTGTGAATGCAGGTACTATGTAATGAGGTTGGCAGAATGCATCTAATTTCTCAAGAGGACAATGGGCATGGAGTGTTTGTTCATTGTGTCTTTGCAAACCAAATTTTAGAATTCTTTTTATCTCATTTGGTAAGTTAGATCTACTCAGCCAAGTGAGGATTGGGTGGAGATTTACTGATTCCATACGACATCTGGTATACTCTAATGAGTTTCTTAGGAAAGGAAAACCCTTGTCATGTGATTATTACTTGTGGAATGAGTTTACAGTTGAAATTGGCAATGTTGGAAGGCATGTTTGTACTACAAATCTTTCTATTATTGAGAATAACTTTGTGAGAAGCCTCTTGTCTAAAGGCATTAACTCATACCTCCTCAACCAAGTTAATGATCATATTGCTTTAAAAGCACTTTTTGAACGGCTAGCTGACTTGTTCAGTTTTCTGACCGACTTGGTTACTAAACTCCATTTCGAGTTAGAAATTCAACAAGGATTGAAAAAAACGCTGGTGGAAGGCTTTTCCAATACAGACTCACAACTCCCACATGTGTGAATAGTCACTAAGTCGACGTGGCTCACCATTGTGAACTTTCCTTAGCCTTTTGCAAGCTTAAGTCAAAATGGTTCATTATGGGTCTAGATAAAGCATAGAACAGGACAACTGTCATCTGCAAAAAGTTTTCCTTTGAAGCAGCTGGAAACTGACTCAGAGGAAATGAGTTCTATTACATTGCAAAAGACCTGGATATTATTATCCAAAGAACATGTAAAAGTATGACTGAGATAGGATTTTAGGAAGAAACTACCAAGCTTCGATTCCCATCCTGTTTCCAACATTTAAAAGTCATAAAGGCAAATTTCGATGGACCTCAGATGCCTCCAATTGCGCTTTTTCCAAGATTACAGAAAGTCTCACGGTAGGACTTAGTTTCATAGGTGACGAACTCAAAAATATATGTGCTATCAAAAGAAATGATCTAAGGGGCTTCTCACAAGTAGACATTCAACCTTTCTGGATTGTTGGCAACTCATCTGATGTCATCTTAAACCTACCATTTGTCATTTATTCGATATATACAACAGATATTACCCAATGCTATGAAAATATTCCTTTAGTTGGTGAATATGGTCTTATAAATGTATTAAATTGTCTCATAGACACGTCCTTCTCCAGTAAAGCAAGAGATGGATTCTTTGGCATCACCTTTGTTAAGACAGCCAGATGGGTGAAGAAAGTGAGCAAGGCCTCAACTCTTCACATGAATAGTAGTTAGTTTTAAAAAATCATTTAATGGGTTTTGAACCACTATTATGTTGTACTGGGAAATAACTGCTTTCGTCAAACAAGTGGCATTCCTATGGGATTCTCTTGTTCCCCCGCCATGTGTAACCTTTTTTACTATATTTTGAATATAAATGGATTATTAGGCAAACTCCCCAAGCAGAAGGACTCTCCATGCTTATAAAATGTAATCACACCTTTAGATTTATGGATGACTTATTAAGTATTAATAATCCCAACTTTGCCCAACAGGTGTTGGTGGTGTGTGTGTGTACTTATGAGTAGTTGTCTATACATTAGGCCTGTGAGGGTTTTACCTGCAAAAGGGTAGTGTTAAGTGTTGGATCTATGGAAAAGGGCAAGGATAAGCAGGCTATTGTGGAGCTGGCTGCTTCAACTCAATCTCACGTGACTCATGCTGTTGTTTGAAATGTTTGATGGGTTTTGATTCACTTGTTGGTATGGTAATATTCCGCATGCATATGTCGGTAGAGGTACATGAATGGAAACTTTTGTTGAACTGTTTTATACTTATGGCAGTGGGCTTGTGTTACTCACCTTGCGAGTTAGGAATTGCTTTTTGACTTATCATATGTAGGTGTAAGAGCACCCTTTCGGTGTCTACAACTTTGGTTTATAAGTTCCTTTGGAGTTTAGGGATATCTGTCAATGCATATATACGGTTTGTTATAGGCATGTAAAGAAAAATTGAAAGGTGGTTTCCTCTTTCAAATACTCGATAATTGTTACCTTGAAAGTTGGTTTAAAAAAAAAAAAAAAAAAGGGGGTAATGATAGACGTTCTTCTTAAATACCTGGTGGATGACCCTAAATGGTGGCGTTGACGTACTTGTGGGGTCTAAGACAAATGGTCTTTTTATTCTGGTAAGGCTGTCGTGGAAGTTATACTACGGGTGATGTGCCTTTGGATTGTATATCAAGCTTACCTTTCTTGTTTGGATACGGTCTATGCTGTTTTATTGTTGTGATCTTGGGCAAAATTGCTCAAATGGACCAAATCAATGGTTGGTGGTTGTGAACAAGGCTAAGATTGATTGTGGCCGAATTTGGTCAAGAATATGGTTATGAAGGGTTGTGGAATATGGTAGATATGGTTGTAAATAGGCTGTTTATGAGGTCGTTTAAGTGGTTGCTTATTGCATCAATGTTATGGGCCTTTGCGGCACGCGTCCCTCGCTTTTGGAACAAATGAGGAAATATGGAATATCCCATATATATGTATTACGATTAGCACTTATACTTACTACCTTACATGTGGTTTTCAACTCCTACTAAAGGGGTGTAGGACTTATTTACTAATGTCTTTTTATGCTACAAGTGACTCCAAAATATAGATAAACTGCACGTATGAGCATTGTCACCGACCCAAAAAAGATATTGGCAATTAATGCCAAACTCTATAAAGTCAAGAAACAGGTATATGTGGCCCACGTTGAAGCTAAATTGTTTCATAAAACTTGTCTTCGGCTTTATCTCTTGAGAGCTTCTAAAGCACACGGGGCTCCATATGTTTTCCCCCCCTTGTAAATGAAACCATATGTGAATCTATGATTAGTTTTACCTCTCTCATTATTTATCTTTGAAAGCAATTAAGTTGGGTGACATGTATAACATGTGGGATACCCATACATCACTTGCATACGGTGCCAATGCTAACTAAATGTTGTGTTGTTTCCATGCATGAGGTGAGGGTTACCTTCTCAACTATGGTTTTCAAAGTTCCTTGGCTTGAAAAATGGCGGATTTATATATCTTCAGGATCTTGATTCTCTTGTACTTGTGTATAAATTCCGTTCTATGTACTATGAATGGGAATTATTCCACCATTTCATTGACATAGTTTATAGTGTCTTTTTTAATTTGAATGGATTCTTTGGTGTACATTGTTATTGGAAAACACACACACACACACATAGGGGGAGAGAGAGAGAGAGAGAGAGAGAGAGAGAGGGGGGGGGGGGGGGGGGGATGTTAGTTATTTCTTTATTTGTCAAAAATCGAGTGAAGAATTTATTGGAGGTGGTAAAATTTTGATGGCACATACGTGCCTACTTACTTGTAGAATGCATTAATCTTTTAGAGAGAGAGAGAGGGAGGGAGGGAGGGACGGCGGGAGAGAGAGAGAGAGAGAGAGAGAGAGAGAGAGAGAGAGAGAGAGAGAGAGAGAGAGAGAGAGAGAGAGAGAGAGAGAGAGTATTCTTATATATTCAAGCTTATGTCTGAGCAAAATAAGTCACATTGCTCCCATTCCTAGCATATGGCTTGCTCACCCTTCCAAAAGGGGAAGGGATCATGTGCAGAGGTGGTTCCTCACGCATTACACGCAGAATTGCACAAGGATTAGCATCAAATCTCAATGTAGCATTGTGTGCAAAGAGTGATGCTCAAGTCCAACATGCAAAGGTGGGGAATGTGGATGTAGCCCATGATTAAGAAGAGGGATCTCCTTTCTATGAGGAGAGCTTCTACTCCCCCCCCAAATCTCTTGTTGCTAACGTGGCTACCCCTCAACCGCGGACAAGTCCATGAAATCAACTATTGATGAAGACAACCTCTAGCCTAAAGGAGCATCCACGAAAGAAGTCGGTGTGTACTATTGAATGTGGAGTGGACTTTAAAGAAGTGGTAGAGGATGTGGCAAACGAAAAAGTACAAGGCAAATCTAAGGATGTGGCAAAGGGAAAACACAAGGCAATGCGAAGGCCCATGCTGAAGGAGTACGAGCGGAAGTGCGACGTGAGAGAGAGTGCGAGAAGAAGAGCACGACGATATGGTGAACTCGCTCTGTGTAATGTGTAGAGCATAGTGAGTTCTTATTAGGTTTTTACAAAAGAATATGTGCACATACCTGGCGGCCCGCCCACTTACCTGGGCGACCACATTGGGCTTTATACCCCAACAACCTCCCATTTAAAGTCCAATGTGGTACTTTAAGTGTGAGAGAAGCTACTATACAAGCTAATATACAAGAGATGTAGAGAAGTGATGTACTAACCTACACCTAACTGCTTGCGAAAATGCACAAAGCTCTCTAAGGGAAGTCCTTTTGTAAGTAGATCAACAAGATTTTCTGTGGTGTGAACTTTGACAAGCTGAAGTTGCTTATCCTCGAGAATTTCCCTGATGAAATGATACTTCACATCCACATGCTTTGTCTTTGAGTGATAAACTGGATTGCAAGCCAATTGTATAGCACTTTGACTATCACAATATAACACAGGCATCTCTTCTTTGATTCCCAAATCTGTTACTAGTCGATTAAGCCAAATTGATTCTTTGCATGCCTCTGATGCTGCAATATATTCAGCCTCTGTAGTAGACTGAGTAACACAATCTTGTAATCTAGAACGCCATGATACTGCTCCACCAGCCAATGTAAAGACATACCCTGACGTAGACCTTTGGTTGTCTAAGTCACCTGCATAATCTGAGTCTGTAAAACCCTTTACACTTAGCTCCTGACTCCCATAGCATATACGCATACTCTTTGTAGCTTTCAGGTATCTCAATATTCCTTTCACTGCCTCCCAATGTTTCTTGCCTGGGTTTGACATGTATCGACTTACTACTCCCACTGCAAATGCAATGTTTGGGCGAGTAGCAATCATTGCATACATCAAACTACCCACTCCAGACGCATATGGAATCTTATCCATTTCAGCCTGTTCTTCCTCAGACACAGGACAATCTTGTTTGCTAAGTTTCACATATGGTGGCAATGGAACACTCAATGCCTTTCCCTTCTCCATATTGAAACGTTGCAAAACCTTGTCAATATACTCTGTTTGAGATAACCAAATCAACTTCTTTGATCTGTCTCTCTCAATGCGCATACCAAGTATATGACTTGCCTCACCCATGTCTTTCATGTCAAACGATTTTGCCATCTTTGACTTCAAAGCTGAAATTTCTTCCAAGTGCTTGCCAGCAATCAACATGTCATCCACATACAAAATAAGGATAAGCCAACTACCATCCTTAGCCTTCTTTGTATATAGACAATGATCGAACTCACTACGTTTGTAGCCTTGAGAAAGCATAAAATTGTGGAATTTATGGTACCATGCCCTCGGTGATTGTTTGAGGCCATAAAGACTCTTTAACAACTGGCATACCCAATCTTCCTTGCCTTTATCAACAAACCCTTCTGGCTGCTGCATGTAAATTTCCACATCTAAATCACCATGCAAGAACGTTGTCTTGACATCCATTTGGTGCAACACCAAATCTAATATGGCAACCAATGCAAGAAAGCATCTCAATGTAGTCATCTTGACCACCGGAGAGAAGACTTCATCAAAGTCAATGCCTTGTTCTTGCTTAAAGCCCTTGGCAACAAGCCTTGCTTTGTACTTTGGCTGACTATCATGAGCGGTGATCTTATACCTGTAAACCCATTTACAGGGTAGAGCCTTTTTGCCCCATGGTAATTTAACTAGCTTCCATGTCTGGTTTTTATGCAGAGCTGTCATCTCTAACTGCATGGCCAATTGCCAATTCCCGGAGTCCTTCATTTGCACTTCTTCCTTGTAACATGAAGGCTCATTGCAATCAGTCAACATGACATAATTCATAGATGGAACAAACCTATTAGGAGGTCGCGTGACATGTCCAGATCTACACACAATAGGTGGCTCAGGCTCAGCCACAACCTGTGGTTCCACTCTATCCTATCCTTGCTCCTCTTGAGCCCTGACATTTTGTCTTGCACGTGCAGGTCCATGTTCTTGGAAGACAACTCTTCTAATCTCCTCAACCCTCTCTGGTTTAGAATGATATTTGGATTCATTAAAGTGAACATCATTGCTACGGACAACCTTTCTGGATTCGGGATCCCAAAGTCTATACCCCATCTCACCAGAATTACCATAGCCTAGAAAGATGCACTTTCTACTCTTTGGCTCAAGTTTGTTCCTAAATTCCTTTGGAACGTGAGTATATGCCTCACAGCCAAAGACTCCGAGATGCTTGTATGAGGGCATTTTGCGTGACCATACCATCTTTGGCACTGAATCCTTCCGCAACACCTTGCTAGGAGATCTATTTACAAGATGAACAGCTGTTGATACAGCTTCAGCCAAAAACCCATTTGGCAGCTGTGCATTAGACAACATACTTCTGACCTTCTCTTGTATGGTCCTATTCATCCTCTCAGCAACACCATTTTGAGGAGGATTGTAAGGAGCAGTAAGTTCACGTTTTATACCTTTTGACTCACAAAAGTCCTGAAAGGCCTTTGAAACATACTCTCCACCATTGTCAGTGCATAAGCATTTAAGCTTCTTGCCACTCTGATTCTCCACAAGTGTCACAAACGTTTTGAAAACACTAAACGCTTCATCCTTGTGCTTGAGAAAGTAAACCCATACTTTCCTCGAGTAATCATCTATAAATGTCATAAAGTAAGAAGCTCCCCCTAGAGATAGGTTAGGCATAGGTCCACACAAATCACTATGAACAAGTGCCAACTGTGTATCTCTTCTACTGCTTCTATGCTTATGTGGCTGCTGTGTTTGCTTACCATACAGACAATGTTCACAGAATTCAAAATCATTGAATGAAAAGACAGGCAAATAACCAGAACGAGACAAGATTTCCATTCCCTTCTTGGACATATGTCCTAACCGGCTATGCCACAAAGAAACGTTCGGTTGCTCGGTTACATTGATTACATTTTTAGAGACATTTGATACATAAATCATGTAAAGTCCTCCAGACTTTACTCCATGTGCGACTATCATAGAACCCTTGGATATCTTCCATATGTTCTGTCCAAAAGTGGTGACGTAGCCAGCATCATCAAGTAAACCTGTGCTGATCAAGCTCTTTGTAATTGCGGGAACATGTCTCACATTCTTCAGCGTGAAAGAAGAGCTATTCTGAAACTTCAATTGAACATCTCCAACACCTAAGATCTCACATGTCTGCCCATTGCCTAGCCGAACATGATCTTTAGTGGTCACATAAGAAGTAAACCACTCCTTGTTTGGAGACACATGAAGTGATGCCCCCGAGTCTATAATCCAGTCACTTAGTGCATTTCCATCAGATGTTGTAAGAAGAGCTGAGTCCATTGTATTCTTCAAGAAGTAGATGTCTCCTGACACTAGACTGTCATCCTCTGCAACAGTGTTTGTCACATTTATTTCTTGAATCTTCACTGAGGACTTGTTCTTCTCACCATGGTCTTCAGCTTTCTCTTTGCCTTTTTCTGCTTTCCATTCTCTGCAGTCTCTTTTCATGTGACCCTTCTTGCCACAATGGTAGCATTCTATGTCACTCTTGCCTTTAGCACTACGGGACTTGCTACGAGAATGATTCCTCTTTCCACCTTTGTACTTTTCTTTGGTCCTTCCCCTGACAACTAAGGCTGTTCCTTTGCCTTTGTCCATTGTCTTTCTATTGGTTTCTTCAGCAAGCAGAATTCCTTCTACACCTGCTATGTTCAAACCATCTAGAGGTGCACGATTACTCAAAGCTGTGCGAAAAGTGTCCCAGCTTTCCGGCAATGTGATCAACAGGAACATAGCTCTAACAGGTTCATCAAACTTGACACCTTGAGCTGACAACTGACTATAGATTGTGTTGAATTCATTCAGATGATTGGACATAGGTGTCCCTTCTTTCATCTTCAAGTCAACAAGCTTCTTAAGCCAGTATACCTATGAAGCTGCACTCTACTTCTCATAAAGATCACTCAGCTTTAACCATGCTTGATAAGCCGACATCTCGTCTGCTACATTGAAGTAAACGCTTTCTACCAAAGTCAGCATAATGGTAGAAAGTGCCAATTCATCCATTTCGCTCCATTCATCTTCGTCCATATCTTCTGGTTTTATCCCCTTGAGCTTTATAGGTTTTATCTGCTTCTTTTGTACCAACACGTGCCAAATCTACTTCTTCCACAATGGGAAATTGGTTCCATCCAGCTTCTTGATATTGTAAAGAGCAGTGTCCTGTGATCCAGCCATAGCTACGCTTCACAATGGTTTACTTTCCTGGGAAAAATTCAGCAGAGTTTCCCCTGTAAACTGACCTCTGAACCAATATCAACCTGTTAAATGAACCAAGAAAGCTTCAGATTCTGCATAAATTCGGCAGAGTCTCCTTTGTAAAATGGCTCTGGTGTACTCAAAAAACAGACCAAAAAACAGCTCAAAAACACTGTCTCTCTGACACTGTAAGCTGCGGGTAAACCTGTCCTGCACCTGTACTGTCTCTCACTATCCTGTAAGCATAGACTGTGACAATTCCTCAACGGTAGTAAAGCAAAGATGCAATCCCAACTGTCTAACTCACAGTCAATACATCCTAGCTGCCTATCTAAGGGTGCTCGAGGGATCGCTCCAAGACCTGTATCACCGAAAGGATCTCAACATTCGAGAATCCCCCAGCTCAATAAAACCTCACTCGACCCTCAACAAAGGCTGCAGTAAATCTGACAGTACATAAACTTCCCACAAAGTCATACATCCACAAATTTCCCACTGTATGCTGTAACCCTTGCGGCGGTTGTTTGCTGCGTGACTCACAGCCAGCAAACCCTCAACAGACATACATCATCTCTGACAATACATCCCATGTGGAAGTACCTGCAATGTCAGGATGAAATCTGGAATATCAAGCAGCAAACACAAGCTACCTGATGAACAAGTGGATGTCGCCTACAGTCTGTGTGTAGATGCGCCCGTGTGTATGTGACACACCTCCAAGAACTGTGAGCCGTCCTTCGATGTGTAGACAGCCACAAATCAACACTCTGGGAGTGTCGATATCCTCCGCACCTGCAGTCGTAGGCCGAAAACCACAAATTTGCAGAGTCGGATCTGCACCCGCCGAGACCACGTAGTCGAAAATGGCCTACGCAGACCTTTGTCGAAGCCGAACGGTGACCGAGATGATCTCAGAATGAAATTCTGAGCACACCTAGTCCTTCGAGCTATCCCACGAGATTTGGGGCCGTGTCTTCGCCTGTCGAATTTCACTCCAATCTGAGCTGGTGACTCTAGCCTCCTGCAGTGCTGCCCCGAGCCTCGATCTGAGCTCTGATACCAGTTGAAGGAGTACGAGCGGAAGTGCGACGCGAGAGAGAGTGCGAGAAGAAGAGCACGATGATATGGTGAACTCGCTCTGTGTAATGCGTAGAACATAGTGAGTTCTTATTAGGTTTTTACAAAAGAATATGTGTACATACCTATTCTCAAATTACCATCTTATGGGTTTGCACAAAGGAGGGTACACGATGTTTTTTCTTGGCTTGAGGCAGCTTTAGAGGACATAGACAATGAGGACCCTTTTAAAAATGCTCCAGAGAAAGAGGCCAACAATGAGGAATATGAAGAGGACATGCCACAAGGGACTGAAGACCTTGTAGAGACATTATGCAACCTCAAGCTTGATGAGCTATGGGTCTAGGGTTTGTGACTCCCATTTTCTTGGGAATAATTTGTTTTGCTTGTGTGTTGTTTCTTGTGCATAAGTTATTTCACTAGTGCAAAAGTTATTTTTCCTTTCAGCCTTCCTTGCTTCACTCTCCAACAAGGTAGACGCTACCGATTCAAAAAGGCCAAAAATCCTAGTGAGGCGGTCCGGGGCGAGCAACAAGAAGAACGGACTCTAAACACCCTTCGAGGCTCGCGTGCTTCTCAATTGGGGCTGGGGCAAGCACAATCAGAGACAACAACAACCCACAGTCAGAAACCAAACAAAAAAAGGGGCACCACCTAGTTGTAGATGCGAACTAGGACGCACGTGATATCTCCTTGTACTCAAATGCACAAAGAGACGGGAATGAAAGATAGCCACACACACCAAACACAAACATTCACCACGCTAGAGAGAGGTAAAGAGCACAAATCAACTTGAGCAACTAAGTCTTAGCCTTAAAGACTAGATGCACACAAAGCTTGACGAGAAATAGAGAGACAACACAAAACTTGACCTTGTTGCCAATACACAAATTGTCTTTGGGTCACGGGAGCCCTCTCACCATGCAGCCTCTTACAATTGGCCTTTTAGGCAAACAATTCAACAAGCCCTCAAACCACCAAGCATGAAATGGCACAACAAACTTCAAGGACAATATACCTTCAACCACCTAATGAGCCAACTTATCAAGTCAATTTGGAGAGAAGAGTCGTAGTTGCAACATACAATTGCACCCAAAACTATAAATCTTATTTATGCACAAGAGTAGGCTACAAGTGTGATCAAGAGTATGGCATCACTCCACTCCTCTAGATGGAATAACTAACTTCAAGCTTCTCCATGCACCTATGTGTAGTGATGGAATAGAGCACCTATGTGTAGTGACAGAATAGAGCACTCACAATGCACACACTCTACACAACTAGGCTTGAAGAGTGGTGTGTTATGTGTTGAGAATGGTGTGGTGTAGTGTGATCATGTGATGATTTACAAGGGAGAGAAGGGCTCTATTTATAGGTTTTAGAAGCCCCGATTAAGATTAGGCCTAATCAAGTTTATTTGAAGGAATAAAAGATTATGCATAGTTTTATTTTTAAAAAAATGAAGGTGGGTCTCTCTTGTCCTTTGAGTCACATGTATGTGGGCTCAAGGGAAGAGAATTATTGAGGATGAAAGGAGAGAGGGATTGAGTGAATAATTTGGGAGTGGCTACTCTAGTAGAGGGTGCATTTTACAATAAGGTTAGTGGTTAGTAGTTAGTAATTATCACTAAAAAATATTTACAAAATCATTCACCAAATGGTGAGATATATGATGAGAAAAGTTAGAGAAGGGATGAGCTTGTAAAGAGAGGTTGAAGCTTTGGAGAAGTTGACATTCACCTCTTTACAGCACCGGTAGAAGAAGCGGTCAGCATGGCGAAGTAGCGCGTGTCGATGAAGCTATGTTATCCTCAAACCTTGGAAAATTCATGATAAAAGCCTTTACTTGTAGAGGTTAACCTTGGATTTTTGCTGATTTTTTGAAGTTCTTTACAAAGCTGAAGAGGGTATGGTAATATGGACATATATGTAGAGAGAAAGGGGGACACATAGGGTGTAGAAATGGAGGATGAAGGCTATGGAGGTGTGAGAGAAGTGGAAATGGTGAAGAGGGTGAATTAGGACATGGGAGTTGCAGGTTTGGGAGTGGGAAGGAGAGGGAGGAGTGTGTAAGAGTGAGTAGGTGTGTGGAAGGGTGAGAGAAATAGGAAGATTTTTTGGGTGTATGAGGTGGCAGTTTTGAAGTCGGCCATAAATTTCATGTAAAATCGCCCTTGACTTCAAAATTTTTGAAAAACTAATGGAAAATACTACTGCTCACGAGCTACGTTTTGTCTTTTGGAAGTATCCTCAAATTTGGATCATAAGAAGGTGCCAAAATTCGAGCAAAAAGCTATCCCTGCAGCACCTAATAAAGCTTGAAGTGGGCCACGATTTGATTCTTTTTCCTAGGATAAGTAATATATACTTGTGGGGTAAGACGATAGGCTAGCTAGTCATGAAAAATGGACACATGGGATGCATGGTGGAAAAATATATATAAAATAAAAGGAGAAAAATCATGAGGGAAGGTACCCTCAATTATTCTCTACTTTGAGTGATTTAAGGAATTTATTTGAAGATGAAATCTATTTACGTGTGAGTATTTAACTGGGAGGGATGGGAAAAAATATGACGGAGCTGATAAGGTTATTGGTGAATTTTTACAATGAAGTCACATAAAGGTTTTTCAAGGCTTGTGTGAGTTGAGCTTAAGTGATAGAATGATAGTAAAATATGGATAAGGAATGACACGTGATGGAAGCTAGCATACTTAGGCGTGATAACGCACACCTAGGAATATATATAAATTTGAAAAAAAACCCTTTATACTTAGGTCCTTTATTTGATAGAAAATATTTACATATAAAGAGGACCGTAATATTATAAATTTATTTGTTTGTCTCTTAGCCCAATGACTCGCTTAACGATTTAATAAAAAAAATGTGATAAAAACCCTAAACACATGCACACTATTTACAATAAAAAAACAAGCCTAGTCATTGTGCTAGGGTCTTTTTGTGGGGTGAAGTGGCTTCCTAAAATTATTTTATGAGAGCCGAAAAACGGCTATCATTTATCCCTCCCCTAGATGATGGTATATTCATGTACCATCATAGAGCATCTCTTCCAAAGATAGTGCTTCAGAGTCCTTGATGAGATCTTCATTGTTTGGCCCCTTAGCATTTTGGCTGGAGTTACACTCATGCTTCATGTAACAATACTTACATGAGACAGCGGCCTTTTGACATATCTTTGGTAGATCCTTTGGTAGAAGGCGACTCAAATAGGGCTTCAATCGATACCCGTTTACCTTCCTGGAGTGCTCTTTACCATTCAAGTCCATAAGCTGATAGTAACTTGAATTGAAAGCCTTCTTGACTATGTATGGCCCTTGCCATATAGTTTCAAACTTGGCATCAAAACGATTGTCAAGTCGATTGTCATACCTTAGCACAAGCTCTCCTTCCTTGATGCCTTTGTCCTTCAGTTTCTTGTCGAGCTTTTCTTTCGCTTGCGTAGCTTTCCTCTTGCAGCACTCGTATGCTGCTTCTCTTTTCCACTCAAGCTCAGCTAAGGTAAGAAGTCGATCCATCCATGCTTCTTGATCATCTTGTGCTGCTTTGCCATGAAGTCACATTGTTGGAATGTTGAGCTCAATTGGTTGTAAAGCCTCTTGACCATAGACCAGGTGAAATGGTGTAAACTCCGTGGCTTCCCTATATGTGGTTCGATACGCCCACAAGGTACCATCCAAGAAGTCATCCCACAACTTTGTCTTGTTTCTCACCATCTTTCTAATGATGCCTGCAATGACACCATTAGCTTTTTCTACCAGACCATTTGACTGGGGATAGTAGGGTGTACTGTGATGATGTAGAATGTGAAGTTCTTCACAGACTTCTGTGAGCAAGCCCTTCCTAAACCTTGGACCATTATCAGAAACAATCTCCAAAGGTGTGCGAAATCTACAAAAAATGTGAGTGTAGACGAATTTGCTCACTGTCCTCTCGTTTAACTTTGCCACACTTTGTGCTTCCACCCACCTAGTCATATAGTCTACAGCCACTAGAATGTAGAGTTTACCATTTTTTGTCCTAGGTAGAGGACCCATAGCATCAATGCCCCATTTTTCAAAGGGTCCATTTGCAAGCACTATTTTCCTCGGGCCATGCACAAACCTTCTATTTCCATTTATCTGACAATTGTGACAGCTTTTACACCAATGTTGAACATCCACATGCAAACTTGGCCAAACATACCCCGCAAGCAAAATCTTCTTCACAGTTAATTCTTGAGCAAAATGACCACCACGTGCCTCTTCATGCAAACCTTTTAGAATGGCTGGAATTTCCTCGATAGTTGGTACTCTTCTGCACACTTGATCCTTCCCTCTTTGATAGAGGGAGCCTTCTAGGAAGAGATAGAAATTTGACTTTTTCATGAGTCTCCTTTTCTGAGCTTTAGTGAAGTCTTGTGGAAACTCGCTCTCCAAAATGTAGCCAATAATGGGAGCCAATGACTCCAATCCCTGGTATCTTGGTTGCTTGACAGCTGCCACCATGATGATCTGCACTTCTTTCTCAACACATGTAACTGCTTGTTGTGCAAGTAAATCGGCATCTTCATTTTGTTTCCTAGGAATATGATATAGTTGCACTTCTTCAAACTGATTAAACAACCTAAGAATGGCATGAACCTTTGTCCTGAGGCTTTCATTCTTGCATGCCCAAATGCCCAACATTTTCTTCACAATGAGAAGTGCATCCCCCTTTACCATGAGATGTTGTATGCCTTGACTAATGCACATCTTCAAACCATGAAGTAGTGTTTCGTATTCTGCCTCATTGTTGCTAGTTGAACCTGGTAGATTGACCTTCTCTCTCATGACCACCTCTCCACTTGGGTTGAACAATAGTAGCCCTCCCTCTGCTTTTCCTGTGACTCGTTGAAAAGCTCCATCAAAGAACAAGGTAAAATCATTAGGAATACTTTTAGGTGGTGGAAATGGTAGGATCTTTACTTGAGGCACCTTAATTTCCTTCTCATGTACCCTATAAGTGAGAATCCCTGCCAATTGTGCACGCACACTATCTTCTACCTTGAAAGAGTATTGGAACTCTTGAAACTTCATAATCCACTTTGAGATCCTAGTACTAAGATTCATTTGAGATGACACCCAAGGGAACAAATTTTCTGCAATGAGAATTACAAAAGGTTTTGGTAGTAGGTAGGATCTAAACTTTCTCACCGCAAATATGAGAGAAAGCATCATGAGTTCTACTTCTATGTAGCCTCTCTCCAAAGCATTCATGACCCTACTAGCAAAGTAGATCGGTCGCATCCTGGTACTGTGGGGATCTTGTTGTAGCAACACAGCACCAATTGTTTCCCTTCCAACACTAGAGCTAACAAAGAATGTGTACTCCCAACAAGGAGGCATGAGTGTTGGTAGTTCTGACAAAATGACTTTAATGTTACAAAAGTACTCTTCAAGCTCATCAGACCATGCAAATTCTACTTGTGTCAACTTTTGCAAAGGATGAAGCAACTCCGAAGCTAAGTGAATAAAGCGTGACATATAATTCACCTTTTGAATGAATGAGATGACCTATTTGAGATTCTTGGGTGATGGGAGCTCAATAAGAGCCTTTGTGTCATAATAATCAATATCTAATTCTCCTAAATGATTTTCTCATATTAAACTGATCATTTAATGTGGGGAAGTTCCAAGGGAGAAAAAGCTAGAATATTGGTTAAGTTAGCAGACCGGCCACAGTAGGGATTCAAAGGAGGGAAAATAGGGATCCAAAGGGGGGGCCATCTGCAAAAGAGCCATGTGAAACAATGGGCCAAAAAGACCCTAAGGTTCAGCCCATTAAGACTTCCAAAATGCTAAGGTTCCAAAATTCAAAGGTTGTGTCCAAAGGTCAACCCTAGGGAAAATTGGATGCTTAGTGTGTGCCCAAAAAGTCTTTCTACATCCCTACATGGGAGGGGGCGAGCCCCAAAGCTAGGGGATGAGAGAGAAAGCCACACACACACACACAGGCTCCCTTTACACAAAGGGAATGAGGGACACATGTCAGCTCCCTAGGCCAGATGCCCACAAGGTGTGCCCAATTCCTATTGGAAGACCCTTGAAGTGGACCAATGAGAATTAAGCTAGAGTAAATCTAGTTTAATTAATTTAAAAACATTTAATAAAAGAAACCAATAAGAATTAAGTGTCCTAGAAGACTATTGGGCAGTCTCCCAAAGGGTCCAATGAGCATTCAAGAGCCCCATGGCTTGCCTGATTCCTATTGGCCAGGAGGCAAAGGGGTCCAATGAGAGTTTAGTTTAATTATTTAATTACCTAAAGCTCTCACAAAAGGGGAAAGGGGGACACATGTCAGAAGGCTATCACTTATGCTGCTTAATCCCTATTGGCTTGACCTGGGGAGGTCCAATGAGGCAAAGGCCAGACTTATTTAGCAGCTAGGGCTCGCCCAAGAGAGAGGGGGGGCTGATTTTTGCTTGGCATTGACACACACACTCTCACACTTGACCATGTGTGAAGGGAAAATACTCTATCTCCTCCCAAGCTTTAATGGAGAGCTCATCACCTACTCCAAGCTTGTGAGATAGAAGCCTACATCAACACTCTCTTGGCATGTGGATGCAAATCCAACCAAGAGCCAAGCTTCAATGCATGCTCATCTTCTCTACCAAGCTAATTACTAAGCTAAGCTATGCTAATATGAGTGATTATGTGAGGAGATGTACTTCTTTCTCGTAAGATACTTCTTTTTCCTCTCAATCTACTCTCATACCCTGCTAGCTCTCACCATCTTCGAAGGTGTGTGAGGTCTTGGGTCTGAGAACGGGGATAATTCAAGTTGTGTTTGATTAAGTGTTTTGCTTGGTGTATGAAGCTTCCATCTTCATTGCACTAGCTAGTCTTGAAGGAACACAAAGAATTGTATTGTACAATGTCTCTCTTGATGGGAGAAACCATAATACAAAGCCTTTTGGAGGGGGGACCGGCTCCATGCAAATCCGGTCCTCAACTGTTGTCAATAGCTTAATTGCTCTCTCTTTTGAAAGTATTGTCGATGCTATCTAACTAGGTGTTATGCTTTTTGTTGCTCTCTCCACCCAAGCACTCTTGTAATTCTCATTAGGAATCTATTCTAATGAAATGCCCACTATGTTCATGCTAATTTCCGCTACACATAAGATTTTAGGCCATTAAATGTTACATTGGTATCAGAGCTCAAGGTTTCTCTTTTCTTGCTCAAGAAGGGAGGTCCTCAAGCTAGCTACAAATGGTTGGTATTATTAATTGCCTGTGAGTAAGTAGAATAGGGATTTTTCAGCCTTGCAGTGCGCCTGCCTTTGTGCAGTTAACGGGGCATCACCGTCGAGAGCTATGGTCTTAATAGTGGAGTCCTACGGGGCTTGCCTACGGCTTAACCACTATTGAGCTATTAGAAGCTTGACAGGAGCCGGTGCTGTTTTGGTGTCGAAAGACCCTCTCTTCTATTCCTTGCAATTAATGGTATTCGAGCCGCGGGTACAGTAGCTTGAGTGCTTTTTCTAAAGGGGTAAAGAGGAGTAGCAACTAGGGCTTGAAGTGCCAAAGTACACCTAAAAAGTTTACACCTAAAAGTTGTTAGAATGGCTGACAATAGTAAAGAGAGTGAAATTAATGTTGATAACTTTGATTTTGCTCATGAGCAAGCTACTAATGATGCTTCAATGCTTGTTAACTATCTTGTTTCTAGGCTTCAACAAGCCATGGGCAATCCATCTCTCCAAAGTGAAGTGCAACGGCAGCTCCGTGCTCACGGGATTCTCCAAGCTCATCACCATGACGAGAGAACACCTAGGAAGCCTCCTTGTGAGACTACCAAAAGAGGTCTCTCTCCGATTCGGGAAGAAGAAGAGAATCCATATGAAGGGCTCAAGAACTTACTTCTTGATGATGCATCTCCTTCCCAAAGGAGAACTCAAGAGCCTCCACCGAAGGAACGAGAAAGAAGCGAGTCTCCCGCCACCTCGGCGGAGATGGCTCCACGAAGACGGCGGGCTAAACGCTCTCCATCACCACCAAAGCGGAGAAGACCATCACACTCTTCTCCACGCCATAATTCAAAGAGGGATGATAAAAAGCAAGAGAAGAAAAAGGCGAGAAAGAGGACACCCTCTTCTCCATCTTCTTCATCCTCTTCCTCTTATGAAAGCTATGGTGAAGACGACAAAGATCAAGACAAGAAAAAGGCGAGAAAGAGGTCACCCTCTTCTCCACCTTCTTCAAATTCTTCATCTTCTGAAGAAAGTGATGGTGCAACTTTTGAACCATCAAAAAGAAGAGGCCATAGGAAATCCTATGCCGCATGGAAGAGGTCGTCCAAGCTGAAGAAATTCAAAGAGGGAGGGAAGAGCATCTCTTTCCTTACCTATGATGGCACCTTCGGTGCTACAGACAAAGTTTTGGCCTTTATCCAGCAATTCGATGCGGCGTTTGGAGATGAGGGCTTCACGGAGTCCTCTAAGCTACGCCATGTAGCTATGCACTTTCAAAAGTCCGCCAGACAATGGTGGTCTAGCCTACGAGCCAACGGTGAAGCTCCACGAACATGGAAGGCTTTAAGAGCTTCCATTATGAAGCAGTTTTTGGCCACCGATGCCAAAGACAAAGTACTCACCGAATGGCGAAGCTTAAAGCTCTCTCCCAATGAATCCATCCACAAATATGTAGACAAGTTTTGGGACCTACAACTCAAAGCCACTGTCTTCAAAAAGTTGGATTTTGGAGAGCAAAAGCAACAATTTTGTGCGGGCTTAACCGAAGAAATGGCGGAGTATGTCAACTCCCAAAGGCCACGTACCATATCGGCGGTAATACACCATACTATGGTGGCCTCGCGAATCAATTTCCAAACGGGGGGTAAAAGAAATAATAAGCCCCCGGAAAACAAGGGTTCCAATGAGCCTAAGGGGAAGGACAATGTCCAAAAGTCTCCTAAGGGCAATTCCAACAAAGCTAAAGAGAAGGGAGTTTACAAAGGAAAGAATAAACTCTCTCCTGAAGAGCTTGAGCGTTATCGTAAAGATAACCGGTGTTTCAAGTGCGGCGAACAAGGGCATGCGTACCGCGCTTGTCCCCAAAAGAACAACCGCCAAGATCCTCCTAGAGCTTCTTTGGTTGAAATCCAAGAGGAGGAGATTCACCAAACTCACCACAAAGGATCTCCTCTATGCCATGCTTGGGGAAAGGTAAGAGAACATGATGCTTTTATTCTCTTTGACCCTGGTTCTACTCACAATTTCATATCTATGGAGTTAGCCACCAAGCTAGGCATACAATCCTACGAGATGGGAGATATCCTACCCGCAGACAGTGCCTTCAAGGGGCAAGAAGCTTCAGTCACTCCCTTAATCGGGAAATTGAGGCTTCATGTCCAAGGCTATGTGGACAAAGAGGACTTCTTTATCTCTCCTCTCAAGCATGAGGATGTAATCCTAGGGGCACCATGGTTTGACCGTCTGGCTGCCCATGTTAAATTTCCTGAAAGGAGAATCTCCTTTAAGTTCAGGGAAAAGGACATGTATATAGATGCTAGGGAGATGGGTAACACCATCCCCATTGTACATACACCAGCTTTCAACAAGTCAATAAAGAGCTCTATTTCCGTGTACATGATTTTTGTTAAAGATTCTCAAAATGAACCTAATGCTTTAGCAAAAGAAAATAAAAGCAACCAAAAGGAATTAGAGTTATCCAATTTTCTCAAGGGGTTTCAAGATGTCTTTATTGACGACATCCCTTGTGAGCTACCTCCTAAACGAGGTAATGACGACCATGCAATTGAACTTCTTCCAGGAAGTTCACCGCCTAACAAACCTCCTTATAGAGTTTCTCAAGCTCAACAAGAGGAGATTATGCGGCAAGTGCATGAGTTAATTGAGAAGGGCATGGTTAGGCCTAGCTCATCTCCATTTTGCTCACCTGTGCTATTAGTGCAAAAGAAAGACGGCACATATCGTATGTGTGTCGACTATAGAGCACTAAATAGGATCACTATCAAGAATAGGTTTCCCGTTCCACGGGTAGAAGACCTATTTGATAAGCTACAAGGATCGACCTACTTCAGTAGGATTGACCTAAAAAGTGGCTATCATCAAATAAGGATAGTTGATCAAGACATTGTAAAGACCGCATTTCGTACTACATTTGGTCTTTACGAATACATTGTCATGCCTTTTGGCTTGACTAATGCACCAGCCACATTTAACCGCTTGATGGAGAAGCTGTTCAGGCCTCATCGAACCTTCACTGGAGTGTTCTTTGATGATATTATCATCTACTCTAATTCATTGGAGGAACACAAGCAACACCTCCAGGTAATATTTCAAGTTTTAAGAGAGAATAAACTTTATGTTAATCGAAAGAAAAGTGAATTTTTCTTGCAAGAGATTCAATATTTAGGTCACATTATCTCTCAAGATGGAATCCAAATGGATCCATCCAAGTTAGAGGTAATAAAAGGATGGCCTAAACCAAGGAATCTTCATGAACTAAGAAGCTTTATAGGTATGTGTGCATACTATAGACGCTTCATAGAAAAGTTCTCACAAATTGCGGGACCATTACATGACCTAACAAAGAAAAATGTTAGGTATACGTGGTCTGCTAAGGAGAACAATGCTTTCGAAAAGCTTAAAGAAAAGCTTATCTCTCAACCTGTGCTTACACTACCGGATCTCTCAAAACCATTTGAGGTCCAATGTGATGCTTGTGGTGATTGCCTTGGGGCTGTTTTGCTCCAAGAAGGGCACGCCATAGGCTATGAGAGTCGAAGGCTCGACCCTGTTGAGCAAGCTCTAGGCATATACGAAAAAGAACTCCTTGCAGTTCTACATGCCTTAGACTCATGGAAGCACTATTTATTGGGGACTCCTTTCATTCTGCGAACGGATCACCAAAGTCTTAAGTACTTCATGACGCAGACCAAGCTCTCCGACAAACAAATGAGGTGGGCAAATTTCCTTTCGCAATTTCATTTTCATATTGCTCACATTGCTGGCAAGCATAATCAAGTAGCCGATGCACTCTCAAGACGCCGAGAGTGAATGCGGTTTCCATAGCAACTCACAATGATCTATCTTCAATGATAGATGAGTATGCTATTGATCCCGATTTTAGAGATGTGATTTCAGCCCTTGCATTAGGGAAGAAAGAAGAACCATTTACTTTACAAGATGGTTATCTTCTCTATGGCAATAGACTATGCGTTACTAACTCACTACGTGAGAAAGTAATGTATGAATCTCATGCTCCCCCATATGCGGGGCATAGAGGGATTCAGTCTACCCTAAAGGGAATTGAAACATATTTCTATTGGCCTACCATGAAAGTGAACATACACGAGTATGTTTCCAAATGTGTGGTATGTCAAAAGACAAAATTTGATAGAGGGAAGCAACTTGGATTGCTTCAACCCTTGCCAATCCCTAATTCACCGTGGGAGAGCATATCCATGGATTTTATCTTTGGATTGCCTAAGTCTATCCATGGGAATACGGGAATATGGACGATAGTAGACAGGTTCAGTAAACAAGCTCATTTTATACCTGTCAAAAAGACTATCAAAGCCCATCAAATGGCAACCCTCTTCATTTCACAAATTTTCAAGTACCATGGCTTGCCAATGTCCATAGTGTCGGATAGAGATCCTAGAATGACCAGTAATTTCTGGAAGGGTCTCTTTGAGAATTTAGGAACAAGGCTAAACTTCTCTTCGGCCTATCATCCACAAACTGATGGCCAAAGTGAAATAGCTAACCTAACCATTCTCGATCTACTAAAAGCCTATGTAACGGAAGTAGATCAAAGATCCCAATGGGAGAAGTACTTACCCTTAGTAGAGTATGCTTACAATAACACTGTACATACTTCTACAGGAAAAGCACCTTTCGAGGTAATTGAGGGAAGATCAAAAAGTCCCTTGCTACTTAAGGTACATGGGAAGATCTTCGCTGCAGATGAGTATAGCCGAGACCTACAAGAATCTTTCCAAAAGATTAAGGATGCTATCTCTATCTCACAGCAAAGGCAAAAGGCTGCTGCTGACAAGCACAGAAGAGCCCAAGCCTTTAAAGAAAACGATTGGGTCTTGTTAAAGTTTCCCAAGGCTCGATTAAGGCACACGACGGGCAAGAATCCTACGGGCCACCAAAAGTACTATGCTAAACTAGCAAAAAGGTACTATGGTCCCTTCCAGATTCTTAGGCCAATCAATGAGATGGCCTATCAACTTAAGTTGCCCAATCATTGGCTCATACACAATGCTTTTCATGTGAGCCTCTTAAAGCCTTACAAAGGAGAGCCACCTCAAGAACCAACTATTGAAGACCCACCGGAGATCGAGGACCACGAGGAGGTGCTGCAGCCCGAGTCCATTCTCCGACATGAAGACAAGGTATTAAGAGGCGGTAAGACTATCCGACGATATCTTATTAAGTTTAAGAATTATCCTTTTGAAGATGCTAGATGGATGCAAGGCATACAATTAAAGGATAACCTAAACCTTGTCAATGCTTACAATGCTTCCCAAGAGTAAGCAAATGTACAAAATGTTAAAAATGAACAAAATTTTTGTCTTATAAGACTCTCTTTTTCTTGATTTGTGCACAAAAATGAAGTAGTATGCATGCTTAGATCAAGTTTGTGGAGACGACGTCTCCCAAACACCAAGTAGAGCTTGTCACTCTACTATGGAAGACTGATAGGACTAATGTGCAGACATGCTTGCGGCAGCCTCAGGCTCTCAAGCGCCAAATGGACTAGTCATCCATTATGGAATGATGTCGTAGGGTAACATAGGGATCCTCTACCCGCTAAGAAAAGGACTCATGCATATGCTTTATCTTCTCTACACCATAGTCGAGGACGACTATGATTTCAAGAGAGAGGTAATGTCATAATAATCAATATCTAATTCTCCTAAATGATTTTCTCATATTAAACTGATCATTTAATGTGGGGAAGTGCCAAGGGAGAAAAAGCTAGAATATTGGTTAAGTTAGCAGACCGGCCACAGTAGGGATCCAAAGGAGGGAAAATAGGGATCCAAAGGGGGGGCCATCTGCAAAAGAGCCATGTGAAACAATGGGCCAAAAAGACCCTAAGGTTCAGCCCATTAAGACTTCCAAAATGCTAAGGTTCCAAAATTCAAAGGTTGTGTCCAAAGGTCAACCCTAGGGAAAATTGGATGCTTAGTGTGTGCCCAAAAAGTCTTTCTACATCCCTACATGGGAGGGGGCGAGCCCCAAAGCTAGGGGATGAGAGAGAAAGCCACACACACACACACAGGCTCCCTTTACACAAAGGGAATGAGGGACACATGTCAGCTCCCTAGGCCAGATGCCCACAAGGTGTGCCCAATTCCTATTGGAAGACCCTTGAAGTGGACCAATTGATGTAGGCTCTCCTAAGGACACCTCTTAGCCAACACTCTCTTTTCTTGTCAAGAGCAACTAGCTGATAGATAAAAGAGTGGGCCATGAAATCACCCCTCCACTCCAACACGTAGCAATCGAGCATCATACAGGTGGAATTTGTCAATCATCCTTATATGCATTGCTTCTATTTTTTTTAATGAACACTATGTTGGTAATTGTGGTATATTTGACATTAGCATCTCCTTAAATGTGCCTATGGTGATTAACTTTCTTCATGTCAACCTACAAGTGGATATGGATGACCAGATCCCGCACTTCATCTTAATCAATGAAGCATCCACATGAACAATGAATCTTTTTTCAATACAATCGCATTTATGTGATACTTGGTTGAGCCTGTAGGCATAAAGAAAGGTGGCAATGTGCTTAACATACACATTTTGACAATTGGATGGAGTACACTAGTCTGAGATATCTTGTAGCAAGTGATGTTTGTTGACTCCATGTGGTTGTCGATTGTGGATGCCACTATGGGTAAGAACAATTCCATGCATGTCTTGCATAACTTCTTTTGTGCAAGGGACTTTGAGGATTGTGTATTTACATTCTTTTGATCATTTTCATGTGGTTTGTAAAAAGAGTACAAAGGGTTGTTGGTTATGTTTCATCCATGCTTTACATTGATATATTGTTTATTGTTTAGCTTTGAAGCAGGAAAGTGTTGAACCATTTCTTTCTTTTTTCCCTTATATATTTCTTGTCTTGTCAATCTACTTCTCAAGGTCAACTCAATAATGTTTAAGGAGGTTTCTTTGGGGTGGATCAATATAAGTTAACAGGATTCCAAAAGTTTCATGGCAAGTGTGTTGCAGACCCAAAGATCAGGGTGGGCTGGGCAACCTCAACATTCAACATCTCTCTAATAAGATGGCCAGCAAGTGGATTATGAGGGCTACTACTTCCATTGATTTTTGGGCCATCCTCCTTAAAAGGAAGGTCCATTCCTTCGATGTGCAAATCTAGAGCTTGGCCAGGGATGTCACTTCATGAATTGCTCACCTCTAATGTTGATTTTGTTCCTACATGTTATGTATTGTTCTGCAGATTTTTTCATAAACCAAATGATTTTCTCATATTAAAATGATCATTTAATGTGGGATAATAAACGGGAATAAGGGTTAGAATATAGACACGTGAATACGGTTCTATCTCAACACGTGCTTATGAATCTATCTCAACACGGGGCGAATGGTAAAGGGGTCTAAATGAGAGATGGTTTGTCAAAGAGCAAAGCTAGCTAATGGAGCTTAAAATACCTTAGGGTTAGCTTCATTAAAGACCTCCAATGGTTAGTGTTAAAAGTCCTTTAACCTTATGCAAGCTAAGACTGAGCTTGAGGTGGGAACCCGACCTAAGCATGAGGTGCTTGTCGTGCTTGATGATTAAGGTGCTTGAGGTGCTTGTCATGCTGGATGAGGAAGGTGCTTGAGAAGCTTCTCATGCGTGGGGGGTAAGGTGCTTGAGTCAAGAGAGACCCTACAAAGGAGGGGCCGGGGAAAGCCCCAAAGTTAGGGGAATCTTTGACTTAACCTCCCACTCACCCAAAGAGCACCCCCTTTTCGCAAGGGGCACATGGACACATGTCAGATTCTCCCTATGCTTAGCCACATGGTGTGCTTGAATGCTATTGGCTGGGCTAAAGAGGGGTCCAATGAGCTTCTAGTTCAATTTAACAAATATCTAGATATTTTTAAGCTCTCTCTCTAAAAGGGGTAAGAAGGACACTTGTTCAAAGACTACCCATGTACTTGAAATGCATGGTGCATATGATTGGCTAGGGGGAGAGGGATCCAATGAGCTTGCGGCATGATCAAAAACTAAAAATTTCCCAAAGCAAGCAAGGGGTGTGCTTGGGGGGGTATATACCTTTCACACACTCATTTTTTTCAAGTATTCTCACTTGGGGGGAAGTAGAGGAACTCCACCTCTTTCTCCAAGCTTGTTGAGAAGTGAGAGTCTACACACACCCTCTTGTCTATGGAATGCAAATCCAACCAAGAGCCATGCTTCAATGCTTAAACTTGCCATCTTCTCCATCTTCATTACTATGCTATTATGTATGCTAGCAAGAAGAGTGATGATAAGAGAGGAACTATTTATTTCTCCTATGGAATGTTTCTTCTTCCTCTACCCTACCCTCATTCCCCACTAGCTCTCTCCACCTTTGAAGGTGTTTGAGTTCTTGGGACTGAGGCTTGTGATAGTTAATGCTTTCTACAAATTTTATGTTATGCTCATGATGCATGAAGCTTTCCATCTTCATTGCATCACCTAGGTCACAAGGAACACAAAGATTGTATTGTACCAAGTCTCTCTTTATGGGTGAAACTATAATACAAATGCCTATTGGAGGGGGGATCGACTCCGCAGGAATCTTGTCCTCAACTGTTTTCATGTTCTCTAAACTCTCTCTCTTGCAAAACTATTGTTCATGCCAAGTTAGCTACGTACCATGTTTATGTTACTACCATCAATTAAGTTCACCCTCTATGCTCTCAAAGTATTCTCACAAAAGTGCTTTATCTAATTAACTAATTCCGCTATTCTCAAAGTTCATAGGCCATTTCCATTACAGGTTTTGGAAGGCTTGAAACATTCACATTAAAAAGTGGAATCCACCTACTCTCTAGAATTTTTCTATTCAATTTTTCTTACAAGACTCTATCCGGTTTGGCAAAATTGGAGCTAACCAAAGCTGGCTGCTGTCTAGAAGAGCACACAAGTGCTTTAGAGCACGGATTAGATGTTCGAAAGATGTCTTCAAAGATGGTGATTTCCTCGGTGCTAAGGAGCTTCAGACCATGTTCCAAATCTTGCAGGGATGTGCTAATCTTGTCCATTCAAGTTGTATTGTCTACTATCAAGAAAATCTACAAAGATGTTTCAACGGGCACTCTTACTCCTTAGCCCAAATTTGTTCTCACATTGATCAATTTACTGACTCCAGACATGGTATGGACATGAGCTTGGTAAGCAAACTCAACCTTAGATGGTCTTTATCCTGGTCAGTAAAATCTATACTACTTTATTATGCAGCTTAAATTTTTGCTGAACGCTCAGTGTTGCCATGCGTCGTTAAACTGCCTGCCTCTCGAACGTGCTTCACATAGCCCTTCTTTCTGCCACATTGGTCGCCTCCCCGATCAAAAAGTTCATGCAAGTGTGGCGCAGCCAATCAACACGCAAAACCTGTGTGTGTGTGTGTGTGTGTGTCAGAGAGATACAGAGAGAGAGAGAGAGAGAGAGAGAGAGAGAGAGAGAGAGAGAGAGAGAGAGAGAGAGAGAGAGAGAGAGAGAGAGAGAGAGAGAGAGAGAGAGAGAGAGAGAGAGAGAGAGAGAGAGAGAGAGAGAGAGAGAGAGAGAGAGAGAGATTCACAATTGTGTGTGTGTACATACACACACACAGAGGGAGAGAGAGAAAGATAGAGAGGAAGATAGAGAGAGAGAGAGAGAGAGAGAGAGAGAGAGAGAGAGAGAGAGAGAGAGAGAGAGAGAGAGAGAGAGAGAGAGAGAGAGAGAGAGAGAGAGAGAGATCGATTCACAATTGTGTGTGTGTCACACACACACACAAACACACACAGATGAAATGTTATTTAAAAAGTCTCTAAAACTGATACAATCTCGGTAGATAATATAGTGTCTCGGATATTGTTCACACACAGAGAGAGAGAGAGAGAGAGAGAGAGAGAGAGAGAGAGAGAGAGAGAGAGAGAGAGAGAGAGAGAGAGAGAGAGAGAGAGAGGGATGGAGGGAGGGTTGTGAGCATCAAGTGTGTGTAAAATATTGGCTAGATTTCAAATCTACCGTGAAGAAAACCGACAATATATTACAAATTTTAGAGTAAATACCACCATACTTCAAATTATGACCTCAAAACTGGAAGAGTTTAAAAGGCCAAAATGACCTATGAGACCAAACTGATACAATAATCATGAATCTAATACAATGTCTGGGCCATTGTTGAGAGAGAGAGAGAGAGAGATCCCACACGAAGCTCTCGAGCCTCCGAAAACTTGTAGGAAGCTAAGTTCCATGAAAGAAACAAAAACTTTCATCGCAGACAGACCCCTCCTTCACAGTCGGGAGTTATGCGGCTTAGCATCCTGGCCCTCCATCTCAGCATGTGTTGAGTAGCCGTCAGATGCTTGCCAACTCAGCATACAGATTCTTTAAAGCCCAATTACCGTCTACAAGCCAGCGTAGTTTATGCCGCTAAGCACAGATAACAATAGGCTACTATAGCTAATGAAAGTGTCGCACCTCAGTAGCTAGAATGTTATGTCATGACGTCTATATGGTTCAGGTTGTGGCACAGAAAGTTTGCTGCAGCCGACGGATGCCAGCCACGCCAGCGGTTGAAAGAGATTGTAGAAGTCGTCCTAGCTCCTCCAATCGTGCACCAACTCATCAGCAGGAACACTTCTAGCTCAACAATCATAATGTCTGTGCAGCGGCTCATTGTCGGTGTAGCCTGTTTTCAGTGAAGTCTGTTGGCCCCCCACCTCCTGATTGTGAAGGCCGTGAGTGGTCCCTAAGTGACCATTCACTGCAATATTGCTCCCGCCAATGTCTCCCTGCCTACGCGGGTCGCCATGCGATCGCAGTATTACACATAGAATGGTCACTTAGGGACCATTCCCTACACCTTTATTTGTCATTCAAAGATTAGACTACAAAAATGGGATGGTGCATGTGATCACATAGCCTGCCCGATGAAAATTTGGTGGATTTGGTATTTGTTCAACTATGAACATGACCTACAACCTAGGACAATACACATGCTAGCTTTGCATCACTGACTTCATCCTCATCGTTGTTGTTGTTGTTTTTGTCAGACTGAATGCACAGGAAGTGTATGGGTTGTTGGTGATATGCAAAAAGTGCTTTTAGACACTTGTGGTGAGAGTTGTGCACAAATTTTATCCGCTTTACTACTTTCTGATATTTTGGTGATTGAAAGAGTTATATTGTGCCAAACTTGATGAAACTTGTCAAGGTGCTGTATTTGACTATTGTGGACATGTTTGTGTCCTCAAATTGTACGTCAAGTCCCCCTTTTAACATTTCTATCTTAGGCACACCTAAGATAAGAATGATTGATTTGGGTCATTTTGTGCTTTTGGAACCTTGATAGGTGGTGGAGGATTGATTCTTGATGTTCTATAAAGTTAGGTTTTGATTTGACAAGCTAAAAATCAGTTTTGGACACTTGAGTCTATTTGGTTCGTAAAGTAGAAGATGTGGCAACTCACAACGATGGGTTCAAGTTTGATTGTGACATGATCCGAGAGCCACTAAGGGACTTGCCATGGACGCTAGATGCCCTTGGAGCATCATTTTGTCCTAGATTGGAGAAGAGCGAGTTCTTTGCTTGGTAAGTCTAGGAGGACACCTTAATGCTGAGTTTTGGCCATTGAAATGTCTACTAATGTTTGTGCTTTTGTAAACATGTGGTTGTTGGGTACCTTCACAAAGGTTGGGGATGTAGTTTTAGATAGTCTAGCAGGTTGTAATGTCTTGACAATGGAGTGCGAGCATCTCCAACGACATTGCATCAACATTGACTAGGACAAGAAATTATTTTTGGCACGTATTCAACCGCAACAGCGGCTTCCTAGTGGTCTAGGATTGAATAATCATGCGGGCGAGGAATCTCGTAGAGCACAATCACAACCACCCTCGTTTCCTTTATGACGTCACCAAGAGTCGATTGTGCCATCTGCTTCTCCTCCGAGTAGACCTCTAGCCATAGTTCCTGGTTGGCCAAGCTATGATCAACCGCTCTATCGACCACTATTTCCCACATTGCCCATGGCCCCCCACGTGCACACGCTCCAGTAGTGCAATCCCCGCAAGATTTGCGGGGCCACCGGGAACCTAATTCTCAACTTGTATTGATTGCTCCATCTTAACTTTTTTCTATGTAATGGCACACCTGAACTTATTGGTTGGTCATGCTATGTTTTAATTTTTACTCAATCTAATATGTGTTTGCTCTATGTTGATTTTGTTTTGTATCAAAGTTTAATTTTTGAAGGCAAGTCAATCGATGGTGGTTAATCTTTTAGTGTTTTTTTATCTTTGTAATATTTAAAGTGAAAATATTACGAAGGACCCTTGAAGTAAAGATGCTTGGGTTTTTTTTTTTATAAATAGAGAGAAGAACACAATGTTTCATTCATTCATTCATGAGCAAGTCTCTTTATTCAATATCTATTTTTTAAATTTATTCCTTTAGTTTTCTCTCATTCATATATTTACCATGCCTAGGGAAAATTACAGACAACGCGAAGAGCTTGGTCAAACCCCTCCCAATGTTGACTCCATCAACAATGTGCATGCCATTTATATTCTTAATAGTGTATATGCTATGAATGCAATATGCACAACACCATAGAGTACACACAACTACATGGACTCTTTCCATGCAGTCGACGAGGCCACAAGCGCTATATTCAATGTCATGCAAAACCTTGATTTCAATGTACATCCAAACTAGCCAACAATGAAAGTATGATTTGGGGGGAACATGGTTTTCGCACCCCACAGAGTGTGCCTTGTTTGAATCACACGTGGAGGCTTGGGTAGAAGTGTGGATGGCATACATTGCCGGCATGGAATAGCCAATGGCCAACAATAACAACAACAAAAACAACAACTAGATCTCACCTTTCCTTGCTAACGTTGGAGAAATAAGGCCTTGGCACCATATTAGCATATTGTACTATTTTTTTCTCCATATCTATCTTATTGTAGTTGTTGTTTTAAGTTGTGTAGTCTAAACCCTTTTAATAACAATCTGTGGTGTTTTTATTACAGTCTTTAAATGTTGTTCAAAATAGAATTTTGTTATTATGGAGTATAAACCATTGAAATTGATTTGTTGCATGTGTACGACTGCTCACAAGTGTGACAAAATAGAAGGACACTTATCACGTTGGTGGTTTATCTGGTTGCCCAACATATATCACAACATTTGAGAAGACAAGTCACATGTATGAGTGATAGGATAGTGATAGAGAGAGAATTATATATTGTGAATGTTTGAGAGAGAGAGAGAGAGATAGAGAGAGAGAGAGTACAGTTGGGAAGAGAGAAAGAATCTTCTTGGAATTTTCTCCAAAAAAGCGCTCGTCAAAAAATGGTCGCCAAAAAATTACATCCAGACTAGCATAAGTAGTCAAATGTATCTCAATCAAGTCACGTATGTGGAATTGAGAAGCATGTGACCATGCTTGGAACTAGTCTTGGCATGCCACCCAAAATCATATATACGCTATCACTTTTGTGATGACCCTCTTATGTCATTGAAATAACTCCAATAATTCTCACCATCTACTCTTGATGCATGAATGAGAGTCTCATCTTGAATGCACCCTCTCCAGTTCTCCAATAGATTATCATCTTAGTTAGCATACACCATAGGATTTAGTCATGGATGTTTATTAGGATCATAGTCTTGCCCACTTATAAGATATAATTTGTGGATTGAAATAACATAAACATTCAAAGTTTCTACTTTTATTATTGTTTCTTTCTAGGATAAAGTGTCAAAATCACTATACTGATATTGGTACTACTTGTGTACTGGTACTAGAAATGGTACTGGTACTAATGCTACCTGTGTACTAAAGTACTGGTACGGGTACTTATTGTACTAGACTGGCACTGATACTACTTATGTATTGATATTGGTGTTACTTGCATACTGGTATTGCATTGAATAGGTACTAAGACTTTACTGAAGCAAAATGGATCTATGAGGGTACTGGTACTTTATTCCACTAAAATGATACTAATTATAAATTGATGCTACTTATCACTGAACTGATACTGCTATGTGATATACTAGTTAGGGGACTAATACTTTTTGTGAATTTTACTAGTACGGGGGCTGCTTGTGAGACTGGTACCTAAATGTGTACTGGTACAGTATTATTACTCAACTACAATGCGACTCTAGTTCTAGGAAATTGATTAAATGCACTGAATGACTGGTTGGTTATGATGACGGTGGCACAATATTATTATGGTCAGAATGGGTTTTCAAATATAATAATTTTGGTAAAAGCTACTCATATAGCTGTATGTGGTTGCAAATTCATTATGGATATTGCAATTGTGGTACATCCCTTGTTTATACACTTTCTACTCCGACTATATGGGTTTTGTCTTAGTCATTAATGATGTTTTGCTAATTGTGTATTGGTATTGAATTAGTATTGGTACTAATACTGCTTGTGTACTATAATATACTAGACCGAAGCTACTTGGGCATGGGTACTGTAGACATTGGTGTACTAGCGCTAAACTTGTACTGGTAGTGGTGTTGTGATATACACAACTAGTACTCGTACATGTACTAATACTTTATTGTACCGTATTGTTACTGCTGCCACTTGTGTGATATATTGGTCCTAGGGTTGGACTGTTTGTGTACAGTAGTATACTAAACTGATAATGGGGCTACTTATGAGACTGGTACTGGTGCTAATTGTGTGCTGGTAATGAATAGGTTATGGTACTTAGACTATTTGTTTTTTTTTAGAGAATAGATGGGTGCTATTTTGTGTACTGGTACTCGTGCCACTTGTGTATTAGTGCTGTATTGATACTGGTATTGGTATTGGTTTATATTGAACTGATACTGATGCTACTTGGGTACAGGGGATACTGGTACTAGTGTAAAAAAATGGGTGGACTTGTTACCCAACTAGGATAGTATAAGGATAGTGTGTAAATTTCCTTGGGAATTATTTACTGGGGCGAGTTGCCCTAGGGAGTCCTTGGTGTCTTATAGTGACTAGTGCTATAATTGGTGCTGTTTGGGTACAATATTATACTGGACTGGTACTCGTGCTACTAGTAAAATTGGTACTAGTATTGTATTGTACTCAACTTTAACACACACACACACACACACACACACACACACACACACACACACACACACACACATACACACACTTTGCTAGGGATAGTGTGTTAATGTATCTATATTGACACTGGTGCTACTAATACTCGAGCCAGGTTTGGTACTGATGCTACTTGTCAATTTGGTCTTGATACTGGTACTATATTATACTAGACTGATACTACTACTATATTATACTAGACTGGTACTGGTGTTACATACGTACTAGTGCTGATCCTATGTGTGTATATACTATATCAACACTGTAATTGGATTGTACTAAACTGGTAGAATTGCTACTAGTGTGATATACTGGTACTATAAGTGGTGAGGTTTTATACTGGACTGGTACTGATGCTACTTGTACTGGTACTTCTTCTGTACGGGCACTGAATTTGTAATGGTTCTAGTAATGTATGTATACTATATTATACTAGACTAGTGCTACTTATGTACTGATACTGGTGCTACTTGTGAATTGTTACTACACTTGTCTGGTACTGGTGATATTGGAATTGATGAAAAAATAGGTTGACCCCTTACCCTACTAAGATAGGGTAGGCAGTGTATGGACATTATGAACTGGTACCATATTGTACTGGTACTAGTATGGTATTATACTGTACTAAGACCGTTGCTCCTTATGTGATATACTAGTACTGGAACTAGTACTGTTTGTGTACAATATTATCCTGGACTGATACAAGTGCTACTTGTAATACTGGTACTGAAACTACTTGTGTATTGGTATTACACTAGTATTGGTACTAGTATGGTTTGTGCTCTTTAGTATTCAGATTGGTGCTACTTATGTACTGGTATATTAAAACTGGTAATTCTAGAACTGGTGTAAATTTTGGTGGTCTTTTTGCCCGGCTACGAAAATTTAAAGATATTTTGTTAAATTCCTTGAACATTATTTACTGGGGCTAATTGACCTAGGGAATTTTGGGTGAAATATAGTAGGTAATTTGGTAGCTGAGAATTTGGAGGTGTCTTGAAGGACACTTAATTGACGCATTAAAGGCCACCACAAACACACAGACACACATGTTCATTTGGCGGATTCCCTAACTCTATAATCCATGTCATTTTTTGCTTAACTTCACGGAGGGTCCATCCTGACAGGTCTTCACTACAGCACCCAATTCCTTGGTTCAAACCATGTCGTTTCATAAGTGTGTCCATACCCTTGCCCAACTTGTCAATAACTCTAAGGAAGAGTTTCCAAATCTCTTCGAATTCATAGGGAACATCCCTTGCCTAACACTTGCCCATAAAAGAGAGTTAGCTAAATTCTCTTGTGAAGGTGCTGAATTGACCAATTACTTTACGCAACTCATGTGGTCTTTCACCTGGGTTTGTTTTAGCTCTGTCTATTCCGGTTCAAACTATATCGAACAATTTATTTTGCAAGGACCCCTTGGCCCTAGATGTTGTCAAAGCCTTTCAGAAAGAGATGTGTTCTCTTAGTGAAATCTCTCGCTCTAATGGAAATAATACTTAAAGTTTCTCAAGTTTTTCCCTTCTTGCCTTCCACACAAGTTGAAATCGAGTCTCTTGGTGTGGACCAACACCTTTGGGCCCTGCCCAACAAAGGGTTTTTAGCTCCCATATCTATCAAGACCTGGGTATTTCTAGCCAACCTTTCGACTGCTTCAATAGAAGAAGCATGAATCAAAGTGTTAAAAGGTGTCCAATCCCTCGATAAAGGTGACCTTATTAAAGCTTCCTTTACTATGCGGTTTCTTGATTCAAAGAAATGTGGCTCAAATACTGGCTTATATGTATGTACAAAGGGATTGATGGAGTTCTCCAAAAGTAACTCTGAGTACTAAACTTAGTCTATTTGGAACATTTACAGTCGCCTTATGTCAAATGTGCTTGTCGGTTTCTTGACCCTAAGGCTTTGTGTGAATCAAGCATCATCTGGTTTGATCATACTATATGTTATGCCCTCAACAACTTTGATCTCATGTTCCTTGAAACTCCTTCAACTCACTACCTCTCCCATGCTCTTGGCTTGGAGGATAGGCCAGAGAACTTGTCTAGCTCAAATGGGGTTTATTTAGTTCCGTTCCCTTATGCTCTCTCTACTCAAAGAACTGGCTGCAAAAAAACATACGCTTCTTTTGGCTACTTATGGAAACTATCTTGGTATTAAAACTCTCCTGAGATTGCTAAAACCTAACAAGGATGCTGAGGATTCACTACTCTTAAAAGACCCAACTCTCTTATATCACCCACTTCCTCGTACACATCCTTTTTGCCTCCAACCTCTTCTTCTGCTGAGTCATATGGAGGGAGAGGGAAAGCAAGAAGCATGATTAGAGGGAGAGGAAGAGGATATCCTATCAAACACTCATTGGATTTGTGAATGCAGGTACTATGTAATGAGGTTGGCAGAATGTATCTGATTTCTAAAGAGGACAATGGGCATGGATTGTTTTCTCATTGTGTCTTTGCAAACCATATTTTAGAATTCTTTTCACCTCATTTGGTAAGTTGGATCTACTCAGCCAAGTGAGGATTGGGTGGAGATTTACTAATTCCATACGAGTCTATGACATATGGTATACTCTAATGAGTTTTTTAGGAAAGGAAAACCCTTGTCATGTGATTATTACTTGTGGAATGAGTTTACAGTGGAAATTGGCAATGTTGGAAGGCATATTTGTACTACGAATCTTTTTATTATTGAGACTAGCTTTGTGAGAAGCCTCCTGTCTAAAGGCCTTAACTCATACCTCCTCATCCAAGTTAATATTCATATTGCTTTAAAAGCACTTTTTGAACGTCTGGCTGACTCGGTCAATTTACTGGCAGACTTGGTCACTAAACTCCAATTCGAGTTAGCAATTCAACAAGTATTAAAAAAAGCACTGGTGGAAGTCTTAACGAGTATAGACTCACAACTCCCACATGTGTGAATACTCACTAAGTCGACGTGGCTCATCGCTAAACTTTCCTTAGCCTTTTGCAAGATTTTAAGTCAAAATGGTTCATTCACTATGGGAGAATCTTGCTATTACCGCACAACATTACCGCATAAGAGGAGAGAGAGATTCAAGAAAGAGAGAGATTGTATGGTGCAGACCTGTCGGCACGTTTCCCGAATTCTCCGCGAGCATTACCGCAATAATAACCGCCCAGATTACTGCAACAGGAAAAGAGAATCCACGTGGCCCATTCCTCTCCCACTTTTCCCTTTCTATAAATCCTATTCTATTTTGTTACTTTTAAGAAATTGGTACCCCCTTTTTGCATGGAGTGTAAGAAATCCCATTCTGATTGGGATTTTTAGTACCTCTCTTCTCTTTGCTTGCCTCATCTATTGGTATGATTCTCCTACTCTACTCATTTGTACTCCATGAGATTCTATATCAAAAAATATTTTGTTTCCACCTCAAAATCTTATGTCAACTATGCATTCATATGGAAATGGCAAGCGAACGATGATCAAAATTGTATTGTCTTGCGTTCATAAACAAATAGCCCATTTGTACAGCATAAGTAGAGAAAGAAGTCAAAATCCAAAAGGTATTTATTAATTTTCATCCTCCAAGAGATATCTACAAGTGCTTACATCCATGTCCAACCCCATGGTAGTGAAATCAACAAATAAATCTATTGATTCATCCTCTACAGCCTCTCCTATTGAATCATCATCATCCTCTCCATCCTCATCCTCCTCCTCACTATGGTTGGTTATTTGGAATGGTTGGGTTCTCCTCGACCTCAACTGCACCATCGTCATTGGCGTCTTCTTGAGATGGTATGGTGGGATCTGCAAAAGTCTCTATGTTCGTATCTGCAAAGATAGATCTGTTCCGTGGTGTGACTGGAATAACATACCATAGTCGTCTTCGATACATACAAGGCACATAAAACACCTGTAGGTCATAGAGCAAACAACAACATGAATGTAGTTTTGTATGTATCATATAATGTTTTAGTGAGTTGCACATGGACTTTACCTGCTCACAAGTACTAGGTTGCACCAAGTTGTCGGTCTTCCCGTGATGAAATTGCCCGGAGTCTACCATATAGAGTCCATTCTCATGTCTCTTAACCTCACCCGCAAACCATCGGCAGTCAAAGAGATATTTGTGAAATGTTCTGAAATCCACTTTGATTATCCTCTCTATTGTTCCACATTCTGTCACCTCTTGGTTGTCGTGTCAAAGTTGCCCATAACTCCACTATCGTGAGTGGTTCGACGCTCATCTATCTTGCGGGTTCGAAAATGACGTCCTTCGGACCACATAGAGTTGAATGTGAAGGCCTGCAAAAACCAATCAAGATAGATGAGAGAGAGAGAGAGAGAGAGAGAGAGAGAGAGAGAGAGAGAGAGAGAGAGAGAGAGAGGTGACACACATACACACACACACACACACACACACACACACACACTCGCACACACACACTAAACACATTGAGTATATTACCCTTGGTAGACATCCTCGCGCGTACTCCCATTCTTTAAGTCTTATTTGTTTTCCTTGTGCCTTGCCTTGGTCATGGCATTGTGTATCCACCCAACTGGAATTAGATCAGGGTATTTGGAAAGCTCTTTAGGAAAGGGAGGTGCTCGCCTACCACCATGCAACCTCTTCCATGCTTCCCTCTCCCTTTCTCTCGTTGTACGCACCTCCACATACATATCCACCCATTTTCCCATGATGGGAGCATTGAGTAGATAATGGTTGTTGACTATGGCTTGAAATTCCCTATCCAAAATCAAGAGAGAACCTTTCCCACTTGGAATGTTTGCGTGTTTTTTTGGATCCTCTTCCTCCGTGTTTAAACGAGGCAATGATGGGTCTATTGTGAAAAGACATACACAAAAGCCGATTGTACAATCCAACCCTCTGCCATGCTTGCCTGAACACATGTACATGAAACCATTAGTGATTAAAGTAACCAATAAAAAGCGTTGTGAATACAATCCAATTCTAATAAGGTTTAAGTCTTAAGATCGATGAATACCTCTGGTTGTGATCGTAGCATTACAAAGTCTTTCAAGGTCTTTAGGAACCTCTCAAGAAAGAACATCCACCTGGAGTGAACCACACCACAAATGGCTATCTCCTCAACAAGATGGAGCAATAGGTGAACTTGGCTAACAAGGATAGAACATGGGAATGCATCCTCAATAGCACAAGTTGCTTCAATCGCTAGAAGTCGAGCTATTGGAATGGATGAAACTTCGATTTCTTTGGAACTCACAAACCTGTAACCAAAAAACCCTTCATAATCTTCATAGTAAAGTTAGTCTTCAAAGTGAAGTTTAGGAGGGAGGATCAAATGTTCTATACCTGACAACTTCTCCCACCTTGAATATTGCATTCTTTACCTTCATGTCCGCAAATCCACTAATGCTAATTGGAAGCACAAACTATTGCACAAACAAAAAGACTTTTTAGTATCCAGAACCCTAAACCACATACACACACACACACACACACACTCACATATACACTCACATACACACACACACACACACACACACACATTACCTGAAGAATCTTGTGCCAATCATGGGATTTGAGCCCATACAGTTGTGTGGATCCTCCTTTCTTAGTTTTAGTGAAGGCACCCTTGAGCGAACGCATATAACCTGTTGGAGTACGGATGGATGCAATTACTTTTTTCATCCGCTCTTGATCCACCCTTGATAGAATCCAAGGTGCCTTTGGAAGAACCATCTTCCCCTGAGGCCCCATGCGAGGTGTGGCCAAAGGAGGGCGCCTCGTTATGGCCCTCATGTCCTCTCTAGCCCCCAGTGAATCTTTCTTGCCTACTATGTGATCCCATATAGATTGCCCAACATTTTTGAACACATGCATTGGATCCAATAGGTGTTGGATTTTTAATGAAGCCCAATAGGGTAGTGATAAGAAACTAGAGTACCTAGACATACCCCTAGGTGGATCATTGGGAGGAGGCAATGTGTTGTGATGCTCGTTCCAATGTGTTGCCCAATCGTCCATGGTCCAATGGAGTGGCTCCATCCCATTGCATGGTGGAGCATAAGATGGATGTTTGGGCGGCAATAAGCGATGGTTATTGGGGTAGATCACCTTACCAAGTAGAGCGGGTCTCTCTGTCACGAGTGAGGGTCCACAAGTTGGGCATGCCCTATGTCCAGATGTCGATAGTTCTACAAAAACAAAAGACATAACCGCATATAAGTGACCAATCCAAAGACATTAAAGAGCGTCACAAAGTATAAGATTACCAGAAATCTCTCCAAGCCCGGGGTAATCATGCATGGTCCACATGAGAATGCACTTGATCATTGTGCGCCGATCATGAAGTGGTCTTGATACATCAAAAACATCTATGCCATTCCATAGCTCTTGAATCTCTTCAATCAAAGGTTCTAAATATACATCCATGTTCTTCACCTTGTGTTTTCCTGGGACTAGAAGAGAGAGCAAAATGTTCCTCTTCTTGGTTGAATCCCATGGTGGAATGTTGTAGTTCACAGCAACCACTGGCCAAGTACTCCATGAGGTAGACCGATGCCCAAATGGGTTTACTCCATCACTAGCCAGACAAAGCCTCAAGTGACGAGGCTCTTCTCTAAACTCCGGCCATGTCTGCTCAATGTGTTGCCATGCCGGCGAGTCAGCCAACACTCTCATAACCCCATCGGTGGAGAGATTTGTCATATGCCATGTCAGAAGCTCTCTTGTTCCTTTGGTGCTGAACATGTGCTTGATGCAGGGAATGAGGGGAAAATGACGAAGAACCTTGCGAGGTATTGTGGTTCCTTGCATTCCCTCTTTGTACCTTGATTCTCCACACTCGGGGCAAGCATCAAGCCCTGCATGTTCATTGCGGAATAGCACGCAATCATTGACACATGCATGTATGCAATCATAGTCCATCCCAAGCCCTGTCACCACCTGTCGTGCCTTCCTTCAATTTTTTGGAAGATGATTGCCTTTAGGCATCATCTTGCCTAATAGCCTATGACAATATTAAAGAACTCTCGTTATTGCATATAACCACGAAAAAAACTCACAACTAATACCTCTTACGCTTAAACGTACCTCAATAGTGCATCGACCCCTGCATTGCTCCATCCAAACATTTCTTGAATATTCAAGATCTCAAGAGATGCTCGTAATATGGGGTAGGAGCATCCCTCGTAAAGAGCGGTGTGTGTTGCCTCTAGCCTCGGATCGCTAGTTTCCATTCGAGCGTGTTTTCTGGGATCGTCCCATAGCCCATAATCATCCACGTGAGCCAAGCATATACGCCAAAGCCGTGCAATTGCACACTTACATCGCGTACATGGGCATGGTAATCGCTTGCTCAACCATCGAGTTCGTTCCGCGCCAACCGACGGACCCACGTCATCCCAATAGTCCTACACACATGACCACACACTAATAAGAAAAAATTAAATAATAAAAAGAAAAATCAAGAATGTTGGTACTGACATGACTGACACTCATTAAAGATAGAGGGGAGGTGGGTACAAGAGGCCATGCAGTAGGCGTAACCTTAATGTCTCATCAGAGATTTTCGCGGTAATACTGGCGGTAATACCAGCTGTAACAGGCGTGGTAATACTGGCGGTAAAATCCCAAGTAAATTTTTTAATATAAAGGGGGCACCTGCGTGGCCCCGCGAAATTGAATGCCAAAAATTCAAAAACAACCTCCTCTTGTGCGCGGACTTGTTTCCCTCTCCATCTCCAAGCTCTCTGTCTTTCTCCCTCTCCATCTCCAACCTCTATTACTCTCTTCATCTCCATCCCCACCATATCCAATTTATTGAGATCACGAATGTAAGTGCTCAAACTCTCTCTCTTTCTTCTCGTTCTTCTACACACACACACACACACACACATGCACACACACACAATGCATACACATTGCACACACACACAGAATGCATGCACACACATGCACTAACATGCACACACACATTGTACACACACGCACGCACACACACATTGTACACACACGCACACACATACACACACAATTTTGTGCACAATCACACACTAATGCTTGCATTAGTGTGTGCATGCATTATACACATACTAATGCTTGCATTAAGGTGTGCTTGTGGATGAATTAGTGTGTAAACACACTAATGCATGCACAAGCACACACTAATGCTTGCATTAGTGTGTGCGTGCATTATACACACACACACTAATGCAAGCATTAGTGTGTGCATGCATTAGTTAGTTTTTACACACTATTTTGTGCACAAATTACACACTAATGACGCACTAGTTAGTTTTTACACACTATTTGTGCACAAATTACACACTAATGCCCGTATTAGTGTGTACATGCATTATACACACACGCATTAGTTAGTTTCTACACACTAATTTGTGTCCAAGCACACACTAATGCAAGCATTAGTGTGTGCATGCATTATACACACACTAATGCTTGCATTAGTGTGTGATTGTGCACAAATTAGTGTATTTTCACACAGTATTTTGTGCACAATGCATGCATTATACACACACACACACACTAATGCTTGCATTAGTGTGTGCTTGTGCACTAATTAGTGTGTTTTCACACACTATTTTAGGCACAATGCATGCATTATACACACACACACACACACACACACACACACTAATGCAAGCATTAGTGTGTGCATGCATTAGTTTGTTTCCACACACTAATTTGTGCCCAAACACACACTAATGCAAGCGTTGGTGTGTGCATACCTCTCTAGCACACACTAATGCTTGCATTAGTGTGTGCTTGTGCACTAATTAGTGTGTTTTCACACACTATTTCAGGCACAATGCATGCATTATACACACACACACACACACACACACACACACACACACACACACACACTAATGCAAGCATTAGTGTATGCATACCTCTCTAGCACACACCAATGCTCACAATAGTGTGTGCTTGTGCACAAGTTAGTGTGTCTACACACTAACGCATGCACAAGCACACACTATTGTGAGCATTGGTGTGTGAAAAAATTGCACACACTAATGCTTGCATTAGTGTGTGCTTGGGCACAAATTAGTGTGTGGAAACACACCAATGCATGCACACACACCCTAATGTGCGTGTGCATGCATTGGTGTGTTTCCACACACTAATTTGTGCCCAAGCACACACTAATGCAAGCATTAGTGTGTGCATGCGTTAGAAGCACACACTAATGCTAATGTGTGCATGCATTAGAATTACACACTAACGCTTGCATTAGTGTGTACTTGGGCATGCATTAGTATACCAAAACATACCTCCATTAGCATTAACATACCAAAACATACCTCCATGTGGGTGTGCGTTGAAGTTGATTGAGACCCCAATGGTCACCGAGAAGCCCAACGGTAGATTAAGGTCCAACACACACACTAGATTAATTTCTTTGCCACACACTAACGCACACACACAATAGATTATTTAGAAGCACACACACACACACTCTAAATGGATGCAAAAAAAAAAAGCACACAAACCATTTCTTAAATAGGAGATAAAAGGAATCCTATCAGGGAGGAATCCTATGCAAGGAGGAATCCTATGCAATAAAGAATCTCACTTTGACTAGAATCCAATGTTAATTAGGGTCCCTTTTTTTTTGTGAAGTTGTAGGATATGGCATCCTATTCCATGCCCGGCTATCAATCCATAGAGGACTTTATCGTCGAGGGCCTCTCTTACAAGGACGCGTGTGATGCTTACTACTCACAGTCTTCCTCCCACCAGTCACAATCCACCTTCGACTTTCGATGGTTCCGAGATGCAGTACACGACCCCGACCTCGAGAGGGAATACCGCGCCCAGGTAGAGTGGCTATCCTCACAGCAGAGTCTTCGAGGGCGGTGCACACCAGCACAGTTGGCTGCCTATGGGCTCTCACCGCTTGCGACACCGGGCGCGGGCAGTCTGATAGTGCAGAGTGTGCCTCCCAGTGGGCCTCCCTCCACCTTACCCTCGACTTTCCCATCACCCGCAGCTCCCTCCACCTTGCATCCGCAGCGATCCACGCCCGCACTGTCGAATTATCTGTCGCCTACACCACCCAGTGGTTCGGGCCAGCGCTCTTTGGGTGGCCAGGTCTCTTTCCGTAGTGGTGGCTCACGCTCTCGTCAAGGTAGTTTCTCATGCTGCTTTGGTAGTGGAGGGGGCAGTGCTATAGATTCACCTCCTCTTACACCCCGACCTCCTCGCTTACCCCTTGGAGCTCCACATGAGGATGAGGACCGTGATATGCCTGTCTCGGACTCTTGTGGCTACTACTATTATATACATCGAGGGGGGGAGGTGGATCTATGTTCCTCTTTGGGGAGGAAATTTTGAGGGCACCTTAACCAGCTGATCCACTCAACATACCAAGATTTCTTTAAATCTTTCAAAGATCAGGACCCAACCGACTTGACGTACATTCACACGACATTGCTCATGCGGTTCCCTAATCCGCAAGTGGAATGCATAAAGAATTTCTTGAAAAATAAGAAGTCCAGTGTGCGGAGGGCGGCAAAGCGAACATTTGAATCTGAGGGTCACAACTATCGCCCTGGAAATGTTCACGACGAGGAGTGGCAGAAAGCCCAGGGCGAGCTGGAGGACGAGGGAGCGGCAGGTGCTAGGGCGCGCACTTGGCAAGTGGAGGCGAGGGCGCAACAAACGCCCACACATTACGGCTCGGGCGGAAAAGCAGCATGGAAAGATAAATTTGTGAGTGTGCGTATTTTCATTTGAATTGATTCAATTTGTGGTAATAAGGTTAGGTTTATGATATTTTTTAATTGATATACAACAAAATATTACTATGACCCGTCCAAGCCGAGAGATCCAGAGATATAGAGAGAGCCACTCCGAATATCAGACATGGTGCTGGCTGTATGAAAACAACAAAATCAATCGGGAAGAATTTGAAAATGCATGTCGTACACTACAGCCTGTAAGTGTGAACTTTTTAAAAAAAATCATTGCATGCAGCTTTATGTATCCATTTGTATTAATTAAAGGTTTTGTTGTTTTTTTCTTTTCCAGAGTCAAGGAGTCCCTCGAGAGGTCCCAGGATCCGAGTAGCTCAATCCTCCAAGTGTTTTTGGGCCCACGCATCTTCTTTTCGCCACAGTTGTATAGCCCCCATGTATCGTCTATTTGGGAAATTTTGTAATATCCAATAGAATTAAACACTTGATTTTGGCCCAAAGTCTTCTTTTGGCCACAGTGTCTTCTTTTGGCCACAGTTGTATAACCGCCATGCATCGCCTATTTGAGAAATTTTGTAATGAACAGTTTCTCCAATATAATTAAACATTTGATTTTGGTCCAATGAAATTGTTGTTTTTTTATTTATTAAATGTATAATAAAAAAAAGGCAAATGACCATTTGGATAGGTCCTACCAAGGACCATCCAAATGGTCATCTGCTTTTTTAAAAAAAATACTCGTGCGTGCGGTAATGGTCGCGGTAATACTGGCGGTAAATACGACAGAAATAAACGCAGAAATGTAGCCGGGCCGATTACCGCGTGCATTGCTGAAGGACCATTACCGCGAGGATTGACTCCAGCATTATCACTCCCGAGATTTTTTGACTTGAACTTTTCCTTTGTTTTTGTGCGTCTATCTGAGCGGTAATGTGCTCCAAATGTCATAGTGATTATGGGTGAAAGCATGTTAACTTGTCATGCTTTTTCATGTCCCGGACAATGCTAACTAGCACAATTTTGACATATGCTAACTAGTACTATAACTTGAGCTACATCTCCAAGATCTATGACATATGATATATCAATAGAAAACACTTGAAACAAGGAATCCAAATGTACAACCTCCGACAAATTTTGATACTATTTGTAAAAAATTTACCGGACGCCCAACTTTTCGAAGATGTGCTAACTTGAAACTGCTAACTAGCACAAAAAGCGCGTCAGGTTAACATGCTTTCACCCTTATTGGTCTAGATAAAGCATTGAACACGACAACTGTCATCTACAAAAAAATTTCCTTTGAAGCAGCTGGAAACCGACTCAGAGGAAATGAGTTTTGCTACATTGTAAAAGTATGAATGAGATAGGATTTTAGGAAGAAACTACCAAGCTTCCTATTCTGTTTCCAACATTTAAAAGTCATAAAGGCAAATTTTGATGGATCTCAGATGCCTTTAATTGGCTTTTTTCCAAGATTACAAAAAGTGTCACGGTAGGACTTAGTTTCATAAGTGACAAACTCAAAAATATATGCACTATCAAAAGAAATGATCTAAGGCGCTTCTCACAAGTAGATATTCAACCTTTGTGGATTGTTGGCAACTCATCTGATGTCATCTTAAACCTACCATTTGGCATTTATTCGATATATACAACAGATATTACCCAATGCTATGAAAATATTCCTTTAGTTGGTGAATATGGTCTTATAAATGTATTAAATTGTCTTGTAGACACGTCCTTCTCTAATAAAGCAAGAGATGGATTCTTTGGCATCACCTTTGTTAAGACAGCCAGATGGGTGAATAAAGTGAGCAAGGCCTTAGCTCTTCACATGAATAGTAGTTAGTTTTAAAAAATCATTTAATAGGTTTTGAACCACTATTATGTTGTACTGGGAAATAACTACTTTCGTCTAACAAGTGGCATTCCTATGGGATTCTCTTGTTCCCCCGCCATGTGTAACCTTTTTTACTATATTTTGAATATAAATGGATTATTAGGCAAACTTCCTAAGCAGAAGGACTCTCTATGCTTATAAAATTTAATCACACCTTTAGATTTATGGATGACATATTAAGTTTTAATAATCCCAACTTTGACCAACAGGTGTTGTATCTATCCTGCTTGCTTAGCAATTGAACCCACCTTTTTAGAACAGGACACAATCATTGGAATTACTTTCACTTTGCATACTAATTATCTATCCATTGAATTGATTATTGAGAATTTCTCTATTGGTAACTTTTCTACTAGATTTTTTTGGAAACGGGATCACCTTAGGCTTTCTGCTGAGTTTGTATTAAAAAAGAGCAACACACCATTCAAAATGGCTCTACATACTTATTTAGGTAGTCTTCACTTAATTATCTACTCTTCGTCTAATGTATTTGCAGCCCTTGAAGAAACTAGGATCCTTATTATAGAATTTCAAGCTAAAGGCTTCCAAAAACGAGTTCAAATTTCCACCATAACCGCGGCTCTGAGTAAAAAAGAATGGCCTGGGGTCAAGTTTTATGCTGCATTACTTAGTGTTTTACTGAGGAAGTAGGCCCCTATCTAATGGGCCTACTAGACTCATTAGTTATGGTTCCTGGGTAAGGGTGGGTACGCGCGCACGTGCACACACACACACACACTGCTAGGATAAAGTATCAAAATTACTATACTGATACTGGTACTACTTGTGTACTGGTACTAGAGTTGGTACTAGTACTGATGGTACCTATGTATTGGTATTGGTATGGATACTTATTATACTAGACTGACACTGATATTACTTACGTACTGATACCGGTGTTACTTGCGTACTGTATGCTGTATTGAATAGGTACTGGGATTTTACTGAACCAAAATGGATCTACGTGGGTACTAGTATTAAATTGCACTAAAATGATACTACTTATGAACCGATGCTACTTTTGTACTGATATTGGTATTTTATTGTACTTTATTGTTGCGATGAACTAATAGTATTGTGCGATATACTGGTCAAGGGACTGATACTTTTTGTGAATTTTACTAGTACGGGGGCTGCTTGTGAGATTGGTACTAGTGCTAATTGTGTTCTAGTACATTATTATTACTCAACTATTGTGACTCTGGTTCTAGAAAATTGATTAAATGCACTAAATGACTCGTTGGTTATGATGACGGTGACAAAATATTGTTATGGTCAGAATGGGTTGTGAATTATAATAACTTTGTACTAGTACAGTATTATCACTCAACTATTGCAACTCTAGTTCTAGAAAATTGATTAAATGCACTAAATGACTGGTTGGTTATGATGACGGTGGCAGAATATTGTTATGGTCAGAATGGGTTGTAAATTATAATAGTTTTAGTAAAAGTTGTTGACATAGTAGTATGTGGTTGCGAATTACATTATGGATATGGCAACTGTGGCCCATTCCTTGTTTATACACTTTCTACTCCAACTAAATGGTTCTTGGGCTTAGTCACTAGTGATGTTTTGCTAATTGCCTACTGGTACTGAATGAGTACTGGTACTGAATGAGTACTGGTACTGAGGCGGTCCGGGGCGGGCAACAAGAAGAGCGGCCTCTAAACACCCTTCGAGGCTCCGATGCTGCTCAATTCGGGCTGGGGCAAGCACAATCAGAGACAGAAACAACCCACAGCCAGAAACCAAACAAGAAAACGGGCACCACCTAGTTGTAGATGCGAACTAGGACGCACGTGATATCTCCTTGTACTCAAACGCACAAAGAGAGGGGAATGCAAGATAGCCACACACACCAAACACAAACATTCACCATGCTAGAGAGAGGTAAAGCGCACAAATCAACTTGAGCAACTCATTCTTAGACTTAAAGACTAGATGCACACAAAGCTTGATGAGGAATAGAGAGACAACACAAAACTTGACCTTGTTGCCAATACACAAATTTTCTTAGGGTCACGGGAGCCCTCTCACCGAGCACCCTCTTACAATTTACCTTTTAGGCAAACAATTCAACAAGCCCTCAAACCACCAAGCATGAAATGGCACAACAACTTCAAGGACAATATACCTTCAACCATCTGATGAGCCAACTTATCAAGTCAATTTGGAGAGAAGAGTCGTAGTTGCAGCATACAATTGCACCCAAAACTATGAATCTTATTTATGGACAAGAGTAGGCTACAAGTGTGATTGCAGAGTATAGTATCACTCCACTCCTCTAGATGGCATAACTAACTTCAAGCTTCTCCATGCACCTATGTGTAGTGATGGAATAGAGCACTCACAATGCACACACTCTGCACAACTAGGCTTGAAGAGTGGTGTGTTATGTGTTGAGAATGGTGTGGTGTAGTGTGATCATGTGATCTTTTACAAGGGAGAGAAGGGCTATATTTATAGGTTTTAGAAGCCCCGATTAGGATTAGGCCTAATCAAGTTTATTTGAAGGAATAAAGATTATGAATGTTTTTATTTTTTTTAATGAGGGTGGGTCTCTCTTGTCCTTTGAGTCACATGGATGTGGGCTCAAAGGAAGAGAATTATTGAGGATAAAATGAGAGAGGGATTGAGTGAATAATTTGGGAGGGCCTACTCTAGTAGAGGGTGCATTTTACAATAAGGTTAGTGGTTAGTAGTTAGTAATTATCACTAAAAAATATTTACAAAATCATTCACCAAATGGTGAGATATATGATGAGAAAAGTTAGAGAAGGGATAAGCTTGTAAAGCAAGGTTGAAGCTTGGAGAAGTTGACATTCACCTCTTTACAGCACCGGTAGAAGAAGCGGTCAGCATGGCGAAGTAACGCGTGTCGATGAAGCTACGTTATCTTCAAACATTGGAAAATTCATGATAAAAGCCTTCATTTGCAGAGGTTATCCTTAGATTTTTGCTGATTTTTTGAAGTTCTTTACAAAGTTGAAGAGAGTATGGTAATATGGACATATATGTAGAGAGAAAGGGGGACACCTAGGATGTAGAAATGGAGGATGAAGGCTATGGAGGTGTGAGAGAAGTGGCAATGGTGAAGAGGGTGAATTAGGACATGGGAGTTGCAGGTTTGGGAGTGGGAAGGAGAGGGAGGAGTGTGTGTGAAAGAGGAAAATGATAAAGTGGAAGAGGGAGTGTGGCTGCATAGCATACTGGGGTCCACCAATAAAATCATAGCTCACAGCTCGTAGCTCAAAAAAATATGAAAACATTTGAGGTGAAAGTTCAGCTCACGAGCTACAACTTTTGTTTGTATCACCTTTTCAAATTCGAGGAGCATGTGATCTTTAAAAATTCAGCAAAACCGACTGTTGTTTCCACTGCACAAGGTCCTTGTGAGATCTTTCTTTGGATGATTCTTTTGAATACCTCCAAGAGTGAGCTCCCCATGGTGCATGCATGCATTCCACATACCCTTGACGTTATTTGGTAGGTCTATAATTGAAGATATTGTTGAGATCATGATATAAGTGAATAGTACAACTAAGAAAATCAAATATTGAGGGGTCTAAAAAAAATATGTACATGTCAAATATAAATAATATAGGTGGAAAAAATATAAAGGGGTCAAAATAAATATCTCTCATTATAAGTCTACCATAAAAAGATGAATATTTTTGGTGGTCTAATTTATGAGAGTAATAGAGAATAGATGTAGGGAGGAAAAATCACAATAGTGAAAAAATATACACATAAATAAAACTAGTTTTTTTGGATTTTTGTTGGGATGGAGTTACACCAAAAATAAGAGAAGCTTGCATGAAATTATTTTTATATGGAATAAAGAGTATGCAAAATGGTAAGAAAAAATATGGTAATGGTGAGTCAATGTACATAGCATAAATAACGCACCATAGGTAGAAATATTTAAATAAATACCAAAATAATTATGAAAAATCCTTTTATTTAGGCCCTATATACAATGAAATATTTACACACAAATGGGCCATAATATATTTTATTTTTTTGATTTTATTTAGCTTTTTTGCTCAACTAGCCCAGTGACTAGCTAATTGAGGGTTTTTAAGAAAATATGGAGAAAGTCCCCTAGCTCACACATGCCTATGTACAGTGAAATGATAGGGATAACCAAAATGTTTGAGTGATTTGATAGGGTGAGGTAGCTTACTATGGCAATTATGGAAAGCCAAAAAACGGCTATCAGTACTAATATTGTTTGTGTACTATAATATACTAGACCGAAGCTACTTGGGTACTGGTATTGTAGACTCTCCTGTACTAGTGCTGAACTGGTATTGTAATATACACATCTAGTACTGGTACATGTACTAATACTTTACTGTACTGTATTGTCATTGCTGCCACTTGTGTGATATACTGGTCCTAGGACTAGACTGTTTGTGTACAGCAGTATATGAACTGATACTGGGGCTGCTTGCAAGACTGGTACTAGTGCTAATTATGTGTTGGTAATGAACAAGTTATGGTACTTAGACTATTTGTTTACTATAAAAGACTAGACCGGTGATATTTTGTGTAGTGGTACTGGTGCCACTTGTGTACTAGTGTTGAACTGATAGTGGTATTGGTACTGGTTTATACTGAACTGGTACTGATGCTACTTGGGTGCTGGGGATACTGGTACTGGTGTAAAAAAATGGGTGGACCTGTTGCCCGGCTAGGATAGTATACGGATAGTGTGTAAATGTCCTTGGGAATTATTTCTTGGGGCGAGTTACCCTAGGGAGTCCTTGGTGTCTTATAGTAACTAGGATTGTAACTAGTGCTGTTTGGGTACAATCTTATACTGGAATGGTACTGGTGCTACTAGTAAAACTGGTATTGGTATTGTATTGTACTGAATTATAACACACACACATACACACACACACTCACACTTTGCTAGGGATAGTGTGTTAATTTATCTATATTGGCACTAGTGCTACTAATACTGGAGCCATGTCTGGTATTGATGCTACTTGTGGATTGATCATGATATTGGTACTATATTATACTAGACTGATACTAGTACTATATTATACTAGACTGATACTGGTGTTACATATGTGTGTATAGTCTGTCTGACACTTGAATTGGATTGTATTGAACTGGTGCAATTGCAACTAGTGTGATATATTGGTATTGTAATTGGTGAGGTTTTATATTGTCTACTGGTTCTATTTGTACTGGTACTTCTTGTGTACGGGCACTGAATTTGTACTGGTTCTTGTAAAGTATGCATACTATAATATACTGAACTAGTGCTACTTGTATACTGGTATTGGTGCTACTTGTGGACTGCTACTACACTGTTCCGGTACTGATGATACTCGAACTGGTGAAGAAATAGGTTGACCCCTTACTCGGCTAACATAGGGTAAGGAGTGTATAGACATTATGAACTGGTACTATATTGTATTGGTACTGGTATGGTATTATATTGTACTAGGATGGTTGCTACTTATGTGATATACTGATACTGGAACCGATATTGTTTGTGTACAGTATTATACTGGAATGATATAAGTGCTACTTGTAATAATGGTACTGATACTACTTGTGTATTGGTATTACACTGGTATTGGAACTAGTATGGTTTGTGCTCTTTAATATTTAGACTGGTGCTACTTATGTACTGGTATACTGGAACTGGTGATTCTGGAACTGGTGTAAATTTCTGTGGTCTTTTTACCCGACTACAAAAATTCAAGGATATTTTGTTAAATTCCTTGAACGTTATTTGCTGGGGCTAATTGACCTAGGGAATCTTGGTTGAAATACAGTAGGTAATTTGGTATAGCTGAGAATTTGGAGGTGTCTCAAAGGACACTTAATTGTCACATGAAATGACACCACACACACACACACACACACACACACACATGTTCATTTGATAGATTCCCTGGATTTGTAATCCCTGTCATTTTATGCTTAACTTCACGGTGGCTCCATCCTGACAGGTCCGCACTACAACACCCTCTAAGGGCTATCTCATTCTCTCTCCTTAGCTCTCTCCCCCTTTCTCTTTCTTTTGCTTACCCCCCCCCCTCTCTCTCTTCCCCTCTCTCTCTGTCTCTCTCTCTCTCTTCCCTTCTCTCTCTCTCTCTCTCTCTCTCTCTCTCTCTCTCTCTCTCTCTCTCTCTCTCTCTCTCTCTCTCTCTCTCTCTCTCTCTCTCTCTCTCTCTCTCTCTCTCTCTCTCTCTCTCTCTCTCTTCCCCTGTCTCTCTACTAGATGGCGCTGCTGTATTCGTCGTACTTCTTGATGATGGGACCACCATACTGCGCCTGAGGAATGTGGTCACTTTCTCCAAACACTATAAAGGTGAGCTCCCATGGTCACTTAGTATTTGTAGTGTATGTTTTGTGGTGTGTATGTGTGCACTTGAGATTTGTTATCTGTACATTGGGATTGGAAGGGTGTTACCTGCAAGTGGTGTTGTGTTAAAGTTGTCGCCTCTATGGCAAAAGGGAAAGATAAGCAGGCTATTGTGGAGCTGGTCTCAATCTTAGGTGACCTATGGCATTGATATGAACTTCTGTTCGAACTATTTGGTTGTGATATGATTCACTTGTTGTTGTAGTCCACATGCATATGCCAGATTATACACAAACGGAAACTTCCACTGTATCACTTACTACGGGGAGGTTTTTTTGCACCTTATGGGCTTAGGAAAGGATTTTAGTTTGTGATGAACTTATCATTGGCATATATATGTGCATCCTTCTGTTTGCATTGTGAAATTTCATTTGAGGTTAGTGAGAATGGGCAATAAAAGCTACGGGCTTTTTCATTTGCATAGTTTTAGAATACTTTTAAAGGTGGTATCCTCTTATAAACACAAGATAAATGCTGCCCGAAGTTAGTGTTTTTTGCTAAAAGATAATGACAAAGGCTCTTGCGAATGGCCCTATATGATAGGATTGACTGAGGGGTTAACATACGACTTGGTATGCTCTGTTATGGATTATGCTAATGATGTGCCTTTGAGTTGGTTATTGAGCTTACCATTACCAGTCGGTTTCATTCTATAATGATCTAATGTTATGGATTTAGAACTTTAACATCTGATCTCTTAGCCATAAATGGGTGATGTGTACAGGGTTATGATTGATTGATTGTGGGCAGAGTGGTTATTAGACTGATGTGTGCTTGTGGGGTTGGTACCGAGCTTACCATTCTTGCTTAGATATGATCTATGCCGACATAGTGGTAGAATATTGATCCTTTGAAAAAGTGCTCAACTTGTTTGAGTATGGTTATTAATGTTGTGAACACGGGTATGACTTATTGTGGTCGAGTATGGTAAGATAAATTTTATGAAAGGTTGTGGATTATGGTAAATACGATTGTAAATGGGATCCTCATAAAGATGTAAATTGTTGTTTATTTGATCAAAATTATGGAACATAGAATCTCTCTCGAAGACCTGAACATCGGTGTTCTGGATCACAATTACGGATCGTGACGTTCCTTGTAAAGGAAATTATTGCTGATTATATGAGTAGCTTCATATTTCTTATTAATTATCTTTGAAAATATTTTTAGTTGGGTGACATCTATAACATGTCGGATACCCATGCACCACCTGCATACGGTGCCAATACAAACTGAAAGTTGTGTTGTTTCCATGGGTGCAGGTGAGGGTTACCTTCTCAACTATGGTTTTCAAAGTTCCTTGGAGTGGAGATGGTGGATTAATCCATCTTCAAGATCTTACGCTATTGTACTTATGTATAAAATCCGTTCTGTACCATGAATGGGAATTATACCACCTTTTCACTGACATAATTTCTAGTGTCTTTTGTAATTTGAAAGAATCCTTTGGTGTTTATGCTATATTGTTATTTGAACACACACACACACACACACAACAACAACAACAACAATAAGCATGTTGTATGAGCAGAGAGATGAAATGCATGGAGCCCGAAGGAGGTTGAATATGACAAAATAGAGCCAAGGAAGCCCTAATGAGCAGATGCACACACACACACACACACACACATACACACACACACACACACACACACAATGGTTGTCAAAGAGACTTCCATGCATGCAATGACCAACCTCCAAGCCAATACTTTTGTATCACGTTGGTGGAAAATTAAGCTACTCAATGTCAAGGTTTTGTTACGTATGTAAAACATACACACACAATTGGCCACCCATGTTCAACATTGTGACAATATTGCAGAAGGACGGACACACACACACACACAGAGAGAGAGAGAGAGAGAGAGAGAGAGAGAGAGAGAGAGAGAGAGAGAGGGAGAGGGAGAGGGAGAGAGGAAAGGTTTCAACTATTCTTAAAGACCACAAAGATCTATCCAACATGTACAAGTTTTCATGAGAGAGAATAGAGAGCAGAAAAATGTTTTAGTGTTACAAGAATAATGCCATCAAATACACCTTACAAGTATTAAACTCAAGGCCTATAATATATATGTGTGTGTGTGTGTGTGTGTGTGTGTGTGTGTGTGTGTGAGAGAGAGAGAGAGAGAGAGAGAGAGAGAGAGAGAGAGAGAGAGAGAGAGAGAGAGAGAGAGGAAAAGTTTCAACTACTCTTAAAGACCACAAAGATCTATCCAACATGTACAAGTTTCCATGAGAGAGAATAGAGAGCAAAAAAATGTTTTAGTGTTACAAGAACAATGCCATCAAATATACCTTCCAAGTATTAAACTGAAGGCCTATAATATATGAGAGAGAGAGAGAGAGAGAGAGAGAGAGAGAGAGAGAGAGAGAGAGAGAGAGAGAGAGAGAGAGAGAGAGAGAGAGAGAGAGAGAGAGAGAGAGAGAGAGGGAGGGGGAGAACTAGTCTTGCTTGGTGGGCCTTGCTATACAATGTTGCTGAGAAAGTTATGCTTAATATGATTAAATAGACATGAACAAAAGATCATTATAACGAAAAGCAATTAAACAAACATGAAATTGAGGTCATTGAAAAAACAAATTAGTAATTTGAAAACTATATATAATTTAGAAGTAGCTTTTCGCATATATGACAAGACATTAACAATTTAAGTGCATTAGTTGAAAGAGATCTTAGTTTTGAATTGCTATGATGTTAGGAAAAGTGTCAGGACACGGGTCTGGGCCAAGGGCCAGGACGGACATGCAGTCAAGGGGGTCCCTATATTTAGAAGGCCAGGGGCTATATAGGGCATGGCTGGGTGGAGATTAGCATGTCAGTTCACCGGTCCTCACATTGGTATCAGAGCAAGGTGGAGAAGGGGGAGGAACAAGAAGGGGGCATGGAGGCCATGGATCTTCTCTCTCTCTCTCTCTCTCTCTCTCTCTCTCTCTCTCTCTCTCTCTCTCTCTCTCTCTCTCTCTCAGTCTCTCTCTCTCTCGATCGAAGGCATCCCTCTCGATATCTCTCGCAGCCATGGTGTTTGTGCATGGAATTGCATGCAATTGCATGGATCTCCTCCGATGAGGTAGGCAGGGAAGCCAAAGACGCAGCACTGTGTGCTGCTGTCCCAAGTCGAGGAGGTAAAATCAAAACCCGCAAGACCGTGGGCATCAACCCTAAGCCGAGGGAAGGCATAGTTTTGGCCAGCACCAAACGGTGCGCTGGTGGAATCAGCGGGTGCGCCCCGGCATGCTATGAAATTCCCGTCCCTGCTGCGAGCCCCAACAAAACCCGTGCAGGCCAGCGCGACGGGATTTCTCCCCTGCACAGTTGCCTGCGTCGCCGCCATGGCGTTTCTTGATTTTGGATTTAGTGGGCGCCCTAAATTAGGGAACCCCCTCTTGATAGGGGCAAGGACCCACGGCTCTATGGATTGCATGTCAAGGAATGCAACCATGCGGCATGGCATGCTTGGAATGCAACCAAGGCCATACCCTAATTTTGCAGGGACAGAAAATTCTGGTGTTTTTTCCACTGAAGCAAACTCCAAACCGCCGATTGTTTAGTAGGCGACATCCAAGGGGGCCGCCTCAAGAAAGGCCTGCCCATGTCGTGGAGGTCGACCGACATGGGGAAAGTATGGCACGCATGCATCTCGTACAAGCTTCACCTCGCCATCGGCAAATAAACCATGCACGACACGGAACTAAAGTATGCGCTGGACAGGATCATCACGCACACTATGCACGGCAAGGTCGTGTTTTCTAGAAACTTCTGTAAGCTTTTCGATTTGCCGAAGCATCAATGGTAATGCAGTTCTTGCGTTCAAAAAGCTGCGGTGATGGTGGCGTCTATAATATTCGTCGCTAACCTTCAAAAACAAGGTATGAATAATTGTTGCACTTTTCTTGTTTTATTCGTTCTTAATATGCAGCTGTTCAATGTATGCTCGAGCACGTCTCACTTGGTCTTCAACGTGTTGTTCTGATCATTGAGCAAGGCTCATTAAGTGCATACACCACTGTGGTGTTGACTACACCACTCCAGAGTTAACCGTTGCAACTTTTGATCATGCATGGCATGTATATACTTACAAGGGAAATGTCCGAAACAAAGCTTTCCTTTTAGTCCTGCTAGCATCTGGAGTATGCTAGGAGCATATCCATTTGGGAAATTTTTTTTACAACTGTATGGTATGCCCATTTCATGGGAGTGCATCGGACAAGTTCTAGTTACCGTATGGCAAGTGTAGGCAAGGCCTATGATTTTCTTATCTTTTCTTGGCACAGTAGGCACAAGTGCTTGGCATGGCCGACCATTTGTTAGTGCCTGCCAAACAGACAGGAGTCTCTTTGCTTTCAGTGATCCAATTACGCAGGTATGCATATCAGTATTTTTCTACTCTTCAATACAAGGTGCAATTGGACAAGGTCCATTATCTGTGTATGGTCCACACAGTTGACTCTATTCCCTATGACATCTGTCATCAATAGCATTTATTGGCAATGAGGCCAGACATAATTATTTGAAGCAGGGCTTCTTTTGATACTTTCCTAGCGCACGCTCGTCCCAGGTTACATCAGTTGGCTATTAGCACTACCAGATTTACGTGAAGCAAGGCTTCTATTTATGCATCTTGTATAGTGACTCACCACGTTTGGCATATGCTATGAGCATACAAACTTGGGAAGGCTTTGGCAAACGGTTTACAAATTATTTCATTCCGTCTATGACGAATGTATAGGATACAAGAGGGCGTATATCTATATGCGACATTTTTTTCTCGTACAACAGATTTGGCTATGAGCCACCTTTACGCGAGCTTTCCCTTTGGAATCTCATGACAACCATTTTGCAACAACAACTACCAAGTTAGCCAGGTTTAAGTTTTTATTGTTTTTTTTTTTCCATGTTTACATGAAGCAAGGCTTCTCCCTTCTGCCAAGGTACTCCCCAATGACTTGGAGTCAAGGGTATTGGCACACACGTTTGGAAATCTAGCAAATTAGGGAATATTCTCTCACGGAGTCCCTACGAGTTTAAACTGTGCAAGGCACTTATGCTTGTGGCTCTCACATTTGAGTCCATCACTATTGCCAAGGGCTTAAAATTATGTATGCACGGCATGCTTTGTCAAAGACAAGATACGTTCTGGAGGGTTTCTGGGTTGCTTTCAACATACAACTACACTTATTCCACAGGCAAAGTGCCAATGCTAAGTCATTTTCATACAATCACGACCCCTGCAAGGAAGGTAGGTCAAAATGTGGTTGTGTTTTTCTGTTACCTCTCTTGTTGAGTGACTCATAGCAGAAACTTGTTGCATGCTTATAGGATAAGTTGCACGTTAGGCATAAGATGCACAAGAGCAATGGCAATCAACTATACAAGTCATAGTCGTTTAAGGAAAGTTCCTCAGCCCAGCATGCTCTTCTTCTCTGGTTCTCTCTTTCTCTAAGGGAAAAATGAAAATCTTCTCAGAAGCTTTTAATACGTGTTTTGCTCATGAGTCAACCTGAGCCAAGGTGTTCTAACTCGCAGCTAAAATGTGGCTAAGATGCTACTCAAATTAGTCTTCATTGGTTCGTCCATTGAACACTAATTTTCACAAGGGCTATGAGCCACTCAGGCTAAGAGCCATTGTTAGGCCAAGGGTAAGACCCAACTATTGGCATTCTTTGGGTGATTGTTCTCAAGATTGAACATATCTACCCAAGGAATTACACATCAACGTTAATGGGCAAGCAAGACTCTTGTCATTACGGATGTTTAGGGTAGCAGTCCACTTGTGTGGATTCCTTGTTCTCTCTATAGAACTACGGAGTGTCTATGGACATATTGTTTTGGGGTATGACCCGGCGGAGGACTGCTACATCACCCCATAGGCATTGAGGATCACAGTTTGATCTCTCCCAGTTAGCCTTTCAAGGAACAAATTTTGCAATCTACCACGCGGTAGTGGACAAATTCAACTTTTGGTTGATTCCAATCAATATTTATACGGTTGACTATGTTGATAACCGTTACCTGCTAGTTGTGCAGTTTCTACAGAGGGTCTTACCAAGGGGTTTGACTACGTAGATGTTAACCAAAGGGGTTGGATTGCGAGGGCAACACCCATGGTTCCCAATGCAATACTATTTATTTTTTTCAGGTAGGAGACGTGCTCCTCTCCGTTTGAATACGGGTAAATGAACATTACGTTCAAATCTCCAGGTACGCATCTTTTGATTTGGTGTTATTTCTTTTTCAGTATGCTTTACTTGGTTTTTCAAGACGTATAAGTACGCTTGAATGTTACAGAGCCATGCCAAGGTTATGTCGGCACAAAGTATTTTGGGCCAAGTGTCCAATCTATTTTTCTGCCTTATGCTGTTACGAACCTACTTGTAGGGTTCAATTTGGCACATGTTGTCACATGGGATACAACATGGTCTAGGAACTCCAGAAGTTCCGTTTAGCCAGTGTGGAGCAAGATAATGAGGGTCCCTGTCACTCTTGTCATAAAGTGTTTAGAGCTACCTCCACACACAAGTACATATTGTACTTGTAGGATGTTCTTTTTCAGACATCCTTAGTTGAGACATATTCCACATGTGGTGAATATGAGTCTCTGGACTGACACTGGCGCCATTATTTCAATTCTGTGTCACGACAAAGTACCTAGGTGCTGGTCATATCTGTTTTCTAGACCATTTTTAGAACGACGTATCAGGAGCAATTTCGTGGCCAGAAATTGTCGGATACTTAGAATGACTTGTTACGGTACAAGTTCGGCTAAACAACATGACAGATGGTTGTTCATACATATAGCAAGGCTCTAAAGTGCTAATGAAAAAATTTCATTGTTTGTACCTAGAAGTGATCACTGTTTCACCTTCTATTATGGTTCAGACATTTCCGCAAGGCTTGCAAAAAGATTGCAACTGAAAGTATTTAGTTTCTTTCCGAACTATTTACATTCCTCTTTAATGTGTGCTAGGCGCATCACATTTGCCATAAGTATTGGCAAGGATCATTATGGATATACAGGTTCGGGTTAGTTTTTGCTAAATGCATGCACACTAGGTGTTATGGGCCCTAGTGTTTAGCAAAGGCTAATTTGGAATGGCATGCATATTCCTCAAGTTGTTGCTTATGAAGCATTTTGCACTCTATGTGCACTATCTCTATGAGATTAATATTGAGTCTACTAATAACCAATAGAGGTCATGGCTCGATTTGGGTGTTTGTGGATTTTTTCCCGTTAACCACGATGGTTATTCCGAACATTGTTGATTCATCAACAATGTACGCTGTTGTGATTCCCCGTTTACCAGTCGTCTGGGAAGACTGTCTGTAAACAGTGGGGGAAACACACCTCAGCACTGTCAGTATCCAAGGGGATTGACAGATTACAAAGTGTAATCTTGGGCTAAAGGATATGCAAAGTGCGTACATTAGCACCAAAAAATCAAATTCATAAGCATTTATTGCTCTTTTTGGAGTACTTACTATCAGTTAACGCATGTTGCGACTAGGTAGTCTCTTCATGTATAACTCAGGTTCTCAACCTTGAACACTGGTTAGAGTGGGGTTGTTTACTGATGATGAAAATTAAGATCAAGTCAAGGACTTAAAATTGGCTAATGAGTTATGTCAACAAGCTACTTTCATGAAAAGTGACAAGAGGTACTCTTTTTGGTACACCTGTGTTGTGATAAACTCGTTTACCATGATCATGAGTGTTCTAAGTGGAGTCTACGTATTACGTTTGGACAGGTACCAGTACCATCAGACGGTACAAATGGACAACAATGTAGAAAATCAAGATGTTACTCTTGGTTTCATTGAACCTCCTACTGAACCAGGTTCCGATCCAACCGACCTGAAGAAGGTGCCACTTGGGAAAACATTAGTGTTCTTAAGAAGAAGTTTCCCACTTTTGTTTTCGAGGACGAAAACTCTTCTTTAAAGGGGGGAGTAATGTCAGGACACGGGTCCGGGCCAAGGTCCAGGACGGACATGCAGTCAAGGGGGTCCCTATATTTAGAAGGCCAGGGGCTATATAAGGCATGGCTGGGTGGAGATTAGCATGTCAGTTCACCGGTCCTCACAAAAAGGAGCCTAAAAAGATATAGCAAAGTGATCTTGTGGATTTAAAGCAGCAAGTATATAAAAAAGGAAGTATTAAATTAGCGCGCACAAAAAGTAAGCAATTTAGTAGAAATTTAGAAGCGGACCGTGAAACCATCAATGTATGAGATGACATTTTATTAAAATAATACTACATTGAGCACAGTAATACATAAGTTGCATTGATGAATTGTAAGTATTCAAAATATACATAGAATAATCAAGGTCTAGTATGTACTAATGAGAAAAAAACATGTAGTTAAACTAAACTAAATGAAGCATTAAAAAACTTTAAAAATTCAAAAAGCATCAATGGACTCTAAAATAAAAAGTGCACTATTGACCATGAGATCATGTATGGATATCGGCTGATTGCACAAGCAAAGGATGATGTTGTATCAAGCTACATAAAAGCAATGTAAATAGTTTAAACAAATTTTCTTACAACAACGCACATAGTGAAAATGCTAAATATATAATTCATGTCATGCAGAAGTGCCATACAAAAGTATGGTGGAGAGTTTGCACTGTGCTATGTCCAAAAATTATAAGAAACGGAAGCCATGCCCTAGCCCATGGTCTTTATGCGTTTTTCAAGCAACCACAAAGGCATGTAGAATTGAATGTAGATAACGAACCTTGCAGCTTTTTTGAGGTAGAATCGTGCCTATCTAATTGAAACGTCCATTGTTGTGAATATTTATGCTTTTTGTGACACAGATCATAAGAGTTTTCCACACACACACACATACACATTTGGTATTTAGTTGATATAACAATATGAATTGAGATAAACTAAACGATGAGAAGGAGAGTATTTTTTAATATAAAAATCAATGTTTTTAAAAAATATAGGGTAATGTAGTTTTACCTGGCTATATAAGTCTTGAAGTGTTTGTTTTCGTGAACTATGTCTAGAGAGTTTTCTTTTAGATTTGAAACATCAATCTAAAACTCTATCTCTCTCTCTCTCTCTCTCTCTCTCTCTCTCTCTCTCTCTCTCGTAAATGTAGTTGCTTATTAGGAGGTGAACCATAAATTATTTAGGGGAAGGTAATGGATGTCATAAATGTAGAGATAGACATGGTCGAGCCTTTGCAAGTTGTAGAGAGATTTGTGGTCTTATCTCTCAAATCTCTTAAAGAAAATGGGATTGGAATGTGGTAGCTAGCATAGCATTCAAAAGTGTTTTATGGCCCAATTTTGTTCAATACAATTCAGTAGACATTAAATAGAGGATGTTGTAATGGCAAAAAATTTAATAGACTTAAAATTGAACATCTTTATAACTCATGTGTATTAGAAGTGGTATATGCATGCTATCTCGATGGCTTTGTCGATTTCTGCAAAATTGAGAAATGGTTCTAGTTCTCCATCAAGAAATATAAAAGCATTGATAAACACTAAAATTATAGTGCACCACTGACCTAGTCATTGTTTATGGGTTTCGTTTAAGCGTGCAAGATAGAGGACGTTGTTTGTGTTAAGCTACATGGAAATAATGTGAATAGTGACATGTTTTCCCGCAATGAATCATAGAGTGAAAATGCTAAACATACAGTGCATGTCATGCATCCAAGAGTATGGTGGAGAGTTTGGACTATGGTCTCTTTAAAATATATTAGGAATGGAAGCCGTGGCATGCCTTGTAGTCTTTATGTGTGGTCCAAGTATAATGCATAAGCATGGAGGTTTAAATGAAAATTACAAACCTTGCAGTGTTATCAAGGTGGAGGCATGCAGCTTGTCCATTTGAAACATCCATTGGTATGTATATATATGGTTCTTTTAGCACATATCACAAGAATTAAACTAGATACAAAAGCTGACATAGAATCTAAACTAAAATTAATCAGAACACGAGTATTTAATATGATCAAAATTATTAGTTCCCTTTTAATGGAATTGGAATTCTAGACAATGTTTAAGAGATCAAACATTTCTAAGAACAACGTTTTTCTCCAACAACCCCTATCATCGAACCAATCCATTTCATCATCACTCACTTGCTCTGAAGCAAGTCTTTCATGGTATGTGGTGGATGACCAATTCATTTCATCATCACTCACTTGCTCTGAAGCAAGTATTTCATGGTATGTGGTGGATGAAAAATCCATTTCATCATCACTCACTTGCTCTGAAGCAAGTCTTTCATGGTATGTGGTGGATGGACGTGGTCATACACTACCTTTTCTACAATTGATGATGGGCCATGAATTAAAGCATGTTGAAAAAAACATGCACAATATCTTTGGCATGCTCAAGATTTAGACAATTTCTACGCTTGGAGTGAATGAAATCGTAGGCAGACCAATTGTGTTCTCAATTGCCACTAGAGGCAGCTACCAATAACACTAAAGAAAAATGCCCCCATGAAAACATGTATGCATTTGGGCCCAATGTCTTTCTACAACCCCTGCTACTTGGGCCTTTTCTCTAGTAGTATATCGATTAAATAATTTTTTGCAACCCCTACAACTTGTGTTATTTCTTTTGTTTATCTAATAGCTTCAAACATCAACCACTACACCTTGCCAATTACAAATTTCTCAGTGTTAACAATCCTTAGGAGCTCTACATAGGGCTTGATATTACTATATATCTTCTCTATATTATGCTGAATACCAGAAATTAATCAAGAGATACACATATTTGGTAAGAGGATTGATAACTCAAATAATTTGAGAGCCATCCTTCCCATCTTTGATCAACGACTATCTCTACCAATGCTACTTTAACAATCTGTAGACCATTCAAAGCATAGTACATCGTTTGCAAGGCGAATTTCACACAAGATTTGAAGGGCCTTTTTAGATGACTTGGCTTGAAATAGGGCAAAGGTGAACTCATACTCCCTAATAAATTTCACTGCATGGTTGGCATCTAACAACACTTTCTTTACAAATCAAAGTTTTCCGATGTATTTCAAGAGAAAGTTTAATAAATGGGTTGCACATGGTACCCATGTGAGCCCATGATACTTCTCTTGAAATGACAAGCCTACTCCCTTACAATTGGAGGTGTTTTTTGTCACAAGGGCTGTGACATTTTGAAACCTCCCTATTTAGTGGATGACATGCTTATACACCTTTGTTAAAAATTTAATGTGTTCTCTTTTAGAGAGGTATCAATCGCTTCTAAAAACATTGAGACCTTGGGGAAAATCATCATTATGTTGATCAAAGATTTTTCTTGGTAGCTAGTCTGTCCATCTAGTGCTATGGTATAGCCAAACATTGACACAAAATGAAGCATTGTTATCTTGAGTATATCCTTCATGGAAATCCTTAACTTTATCAACACATTGTGTACAAATTTTTTTATAGTTGGGTAAAACGCTTTTTTTTTGCAGTGGAAATCAAGGCATAAAAAGTGGATTTCTAATGATGTTGGTGCAACCAAATCTAGTCGGTGCCAAGAGCTGGCACAAGCATGGGTATGGGTGTCTACAAGTGCATGGTAAAGGGATAAAGCAAGTGTGAAGAACCTGGGCATGCAGGTGATAACATAAATGTATGCCTAGGTGGTTTTCTAGGTCAAAGGGGCCATGTACAGGGCTAAACAAGCTCGTGGCTCAAGGTGTCCAAGGTGCCAAAAATACATGGCTAGATTTAGTATTTGGGGTGGTTTTTGAGCCAATCTAGATGGCTCCTCAATTGGAGCTATGAGGGGAAAGATATTGTAGTTAGATAGTGAAATGCTATCGCCAAACTGGGCAGGTACAAAAGGATGCTCATAGCTGATGCAAGCAGATAGACTTGCAGTTCTTGAGTTGTGGTGCATTTCGGTTTTTTGAATTTCCAATCGGAGATTTTTATGGGACAATGAAGTTTTCAAGGGGTCAATTTTGTGTGGCAAATTGACCGCAATAATAGGCGTGCTGGCAAAGGTTTTTTTGAGCTTGCTAGGGTTTCTGAAGGTAGGGTGCATTGTGAAGAGTTGGCCAAAATTTACGGCTCATCAATCGAAGTCATGGGCACCGTGATGCATCCAATTCAATTTGGTAGAAAACCGTGACAAAGGAAAATTGAGGCTTTTCTCCACTTTATGGCTTGTTGTTCAAGGCCATAGGGCGTCAGGATGCAGCAAAATTATTGGCGTTCGGTAATACCAAAGTGCAGCTCCAATGTGGAATGGTCAGGCGGGTGTTGGAGTAAGTCCGCGCACATGCAAACATCAATGACATGGGAATCATATATTCAAGTTCTTATTTATGAATGCAAAAGGGAATGGTGGATGGACTTGGAAAAAGAAAAGAAGGTAAGCTCAAAAGCTAAGGAAATGGACAAAGCATATGAATCTGGAAAAGATAAGGGCAATGTTTTGAAGTAATTTTTTGTTAATGTACGATCTTCATTGAATAAATTAGCCTATTTTCCTAATAACAAGATGGTTGGGAAATACAATAGGATAACCCCTCAAGGTGTGTATATATTGTACATATTTGCCAAAAACCATAAAATAGTGCGATTTCTACTCATATTGCGTGTTTTTTGGCCAAGATCATTGTGATGGAGCACTCCACAAAAATTTAGCCAAATAATAAAATTAGAAGTGTTTTAGTATTTTTTTAAAGATAGGATGGAATTTTTTGAGCAGTTTGGATAATTTTTCTTTCATTTTTGCTAATAGAAGCTAACAAAAGCCAAATACATAAAAAATAATAAGCAAGAATGTCACAATTGGATTTCGACTTCAAACGCCAAATCTCGAAGCTCAATGGAAAAGCCAAAAAATTTTGGGGAAATTTCAATCATAAGACTTGGCGGCCACTCCGACTCACTAATCATCTAGAACAGCTTGTGACAAAAAGGTCCATGGATGTCATTTTTTAGAGATTTTCAATCGGAGAGTACACTATAAGGCCTATTAAGCTCATTGGGTAGGCATCGGACAGGGGGTGTCAGAAAAGTACAGGTATATATAGCCCCTTGGGCCATTTTCCTCTCATTTACACTATAGCCTTTAGAGAGAGCTCCGGGTTGTGGATTTTGGTGACCTTCCACGCTCTCCTATGCCTTGTTTGTTGGCTCTTATTCTCTATCCATGAGGGGTAAGTTCCTAACGATGTTTAGAAGCATTTTGAATATCACATTATCATCCACGGGATCTGTAGGCGACATGACAATACATGTCAATTTGGGAACTTTCGAGATTGGAACCACTAACACCGGCCACGTCAGACATCCATATTACACCAAAATTCAACGAAGGGCTCTTCACTAGTAGAGAAACACATTGCTAAGTCACAGATGCAAAATGTATTAGGAAAACTAATCTAGTATCATCGGTGTGCCGAAGATAGAGGACCTAGATCTGGACCATATTTTACATATGTGTTGGGATTATCATGTTAGGGAGCTTTGGAGAGTTAGGGGTGCATTGGAGGCCCAGTCATTAGTGAACGACAAAATGACCATATTCTTACCGTGAAACGACCTTAAACTCAAAGGGGCTACTCTATACCTTGAATTGGAGCTTCACCAACCTTCAGTGAGCATACAACTAGTGACTAATGACTCCAACTCAAGCTCAACTCAAAAGGGAATTGCCAACCTAATCAAGCACAATAACAAGTGCAAGAAACACAACCAAGGGCTTCAACCTTCATGGTTAACCTAGTATAAGCTATATGGGACAAAATTAGGGCCTAAATTGCAATAATTTGTAAGTTTATCTTAGGCGCGTCGAAGATAATATGCTAGAATGGAAGCATATTTTGCACACATTGGCATAATTTCTCTACCCCTCAGAAAGCTCACATCACACTGGTACACTCCTTTCATGCATAACTATTCTCAAATGCACTCTTCTTAAGATCCAAGCGCGCATAGGTAATGAACTCACAGAAAGGCTTTTCACCTTGCATTTTCAAAAAGAAACATATACCTTCTTTTTCTGCCCACGTTGGAAAAAACTCACGATGCTTGTTGTGCTGAAGATGTAAGAGCCATAATCGCATTCATAAATTGTACCTCACTTAACCTATAATTTCAAACTGATGCTTCAAGGGGACTTTGCAACACTAATCAATAAAACAAACAGCCACTGTAGTTTGTATGGCAATGTTGGTTAGAGATGAAACTGTAGGTCGTTAAGATGCAGTTGGTGAATAGGCATTGATGGCAGTCAAACAGATTGGCTATGAAGTTTGATACATGAAAAGAAATCACATAGCATGTGAAAAGGGATGGAGAGCCGCAATATTAAGCGGTGCGATACTGACCGTTGTCAGGAAGTGCGCAGTGCGACTAGGAAAGCGCCGGGCCTCTGACTGTGAGGATTCATAGCAAAATCAAGCAAGGCGTAGATGATTTGAAGTCAAAAATACAATAAAAAGAAATAAAACTCCAGCCATGAAAGCTCCACTTTGAAAAATAACCAATACTAACTCAAAACTCTTGTGTGTGTGAAGATTAGGTGTAGCCTCCCTCCCAATTGCACAGATGCAGTGCTCATTCGACCTGTTAAAAACCCTAAATTTACGCTTCGATTCTTCATCGTGACCATTTCATGGAAGCTTCAGTACTTCATTGGAGAAGCCCAAGTAGTTATTTGAGGAGGGGAAACCCTAATTGGAGGCCTCACAGGCTCAACCATGTAGTGGAAGCAGCACGGGACTGCACTAGCACCTTGTAAACGAATGGCTGTATCTCCTTGCTCATGTGCCCAAATGAGCTCATTCTTGGCCCTAAAAATTTTCACACAACTTGAGCAACAATGCCAGCATCGTTAATGTGGCATTTTGAGCTATTTAGAGCATTTTTAAGGCTATTTTTGACCATTTTTAGCCCAAAAATGTCACTTGTTGTCCGTAAAAAGCCCAAACGAGCTGGGAAAAATCCCTAAAATTGTGGAAAAATCCCATTGGGCTCAAATTTCATGTTGAACCTCAGTTTCCCACTTGGTAAGCACTTTGGATACGTCTTTCACGCCAGCGCACAAAACGTGCTATTTTTGGCCGAGATTGCCTACATTAAACTTTCTAGGAAAAACGAGCGTGCCACTTTGAAACACTTGACATTTGTACATTCCCAAAGCAAATTAGGCATATATTTATGTGTAAAAGCATTCCATGGTGCCACGTGTAGGGCCTCGCCCGCCCGGCAAGGTATGTACACGACTTCAACCGTAACATTCATTTTTGCATATATTACACTATGTACATTGTAGCATTTGGTCCCACACATCATAAACATTAAGAGTGAGGTAGATACTTTAATTTCACATTATGAACGTGCCATCGCATGACATCCACCCCCTCTATACCTGCACATCCTCCGGCATGTGCCACACATATCTTTTGCAGGTTCAGTCTTCATTCAAGTCAACATACATATCAATTTTGTCATCACTTGCAACGAAATCTAATGCATCATCCTCTTGTTCTTCATCCACATCCATAGCATTTTCATGAGAGCCTTCGTTTTGACCTTCCTGTGAATCAAAGGGATCTGTATCACCTCTTCTTTTGAATAACTTGATTCTTTTCCCTGTAATGGGAATCTTCATTTTTGTCCCATCTAATTCATGCAAGGTATAAGTTGCATTCCCATGTACATGCTGAACCACATAAGGAACAAACCATCTCTTTGAAATCTTTCTTATTGTTGAACATTGGTTTTCAAGACTACTGTCATACACCAACACCCAATCACCTTCCTCAATAGCTTTAGGTCTGAGCCTATGCCTCTTCTCGAATCTGTCCTTATTCTTAACCTTGCATCTTTTAATTGTGCTACTGCAATCTCAATATCTTGGGGCCTTCTTTATAACTGTTGTATGCGCAAAGCAAGAAGGTCTTCCCTACTCATTCCATCTTCCCAAGGTAATACATTCCATGTGGGAATTACATCCTCAATTGGCATTATAGGTTTCTGACCATACATCAACTCAAAAGGCATATAACTAATAACCGAGCTATGAGTTGTACGATCAACCCATAAAGCATAAGGCAACAACCTAGGCCACTCTCCCATTTTACCTTTGCAGGCCTTAGCTAAAGCTTTAATGATAGGAGGATGCCCACGCTCCGATTTACCATTTCCCTCAGGATTATATGCAGTAGTGAGAGCAAGTTTAATGCCCAACCTAGAGAAAAACTCCCTTGCTTTGTCAACATCCAACTCACCCCTATCCACTGTTATTTTCCCAACACAACCATAACGGCTAATTATATCATTTAAGAGGAACTTACATACCCCTTATGTGCTTTTTGTTCTTAGAGCACCACCTTCAACTTGATTGGTTAAGTCTTCTCGTGCAAGCACTATGTATCTCATTTGCCATAATCCCAATGGCATCGTAACCAGATCTACTACCAACTTGTAATGCATGGCCAACGGGTAAGTAGGGTGCAACCCATCACGATGACGTACATTTGAATACATTTGACAGGTTCTTAGGACTCCACAAAGTGAGATATATCTTTATACATACCTTTCCACCAATACCTCTCTTTCATTTTAGTAAAGGTGGCCCATACACCTCTATGTCCAGCATAAAGACTCTCATGAAAATTTTTCATAAGCTCATTTTGAGCGTCCTTATCATTCAGGACTCTCATTAGCATTCCATTTCTTTGTTTTGGACGCTTCCATAAGTACCCATCTTTCAAAAAGTATCCATAGGCCTTTCTCCGTATGCTTTTGAACTCTTGATCAGTCACCCTTTCTTGCCTTGTCAAAGTGCTCAGATAGCGTCCAATGAGCAACCAGTCACCTTGATATAGGTCCTCTGTAAATGACTCAAGTGCATTTGACAGGCAAACATGATCACCCTTGGCATGAGAGATACTATAGAACTGTGTGCCTACATCATCGCCCTCGACAACCATGTCTTCTTCTTTTTCATACCTTGCTCTTGAAAGAATATCTGGATTATCTTTCCTTGCAATATGCTTAAATTCTGGGTTCAAGGACTTTATGTAGGCAATCCATCTCAACATAGCAATGTCACGAGTTGAGCAGCTTGTGATCATTCCAAGAAGGGGTAGACAATCAGTCTCCACTATACATTTGCTCCTATCAAGTACTCTTTGTCACATTTCAAGGCTGTGACTACTCCCCATAACTCTCTTTTTACTTGTGGATAGTTGCGGTGACGAGCACTTAGGACTTTTGCTCCAAACCTCACCACATATCTCTTGCCATCATTATCATCTTGCCCAATCGCCCATCCAATTCCTGTGGGGCTAGTATCCACTGTCACAATTACATATCTTCCACATTCATAGTTTGCTTTTCTCAAAGTTCGAGACATAAGAAACAACTTCTTTAATTTTCTCATGGAATTTCTTCCCATTGAAACTTTTTGTTCTTTCTCAAAAGCTGATACAAAGGCTCTGCTACATGTGCATAATGCGGAATCCAAATAACAAAAACACACGCATGCACCCAAGAACCTTCGAACCTCAGTGACATTTATACATTTCTCTTTCATTCTCTGGATTACATCAATTTGCAGGACAAGGCCTTCTACGATATGGCCCGCACATATGTTCCACAATAAGAACTTCATTCACACCAAACACTGACATTTGTCCAGACAAGGTAAGGTTCACCTCTTCCAACCTCGACAAGATATTATCACAATCATTGATATGGTTTTCCACATACTTTCGGCACCCCTTCGAGTCTAGAGCCACATCTTTATCACTTACATCACATCCTTTGATTGGCACATCATCTAGGAAAGGCATTGTAGTTTGCGGTATGAAGTCATGTAGGACTTTGTTCATACCATTCATCATGTGTGCAACTGAACTCGTTGCCCCCTGAGGTAAGGTGCACATCCTTACTAAGCCCAAGGCTGTCCTCATGGTAGCCAAGTCCCTGCTTTCAATTGCTAGTTAGAATTGATCATACCCTGAGTACAAATCCCATAGAATATATTTCCCTTCCTGCAAATGCCTCTGCAAACTCATCGACAATTGGCCCTATATACACATTTCTTATTGTCACCTTATTTACAGGTTGCATATCCTGAATAAAGCGTAAAGAACCATTTTTCTTCGGAACTGTGAACCACCTGTTTGAATACGGAGCACAAGAAGGCTCCAAGATACCCATCTTGATCTTTTCATTAAGCAACTCAATGAGTTTTGGCAAATGAGCCTTTGGAACGGGAATAGGTCTCAAGTTCCAAGGTACACGAGGGATAGATAAGATCACCATAGGAGCAACAATGGATGGATCAACACACCCTATCTCATAAGGCTCAAATGAAAAAGCTTTTCCGTGTTTGGCAAGCATGTCTTCAAAGCATATCTTTTCATCTTTTGTCAAACTGTCCTCGCAGCCAACCTTTAACTCTCTCAAAGAAGCCTTTGTGAACTTGTATCCAATCTTGCTTGGGTTACAAAGGCTAGGTTACAAAGTAGCTTGCTCCATCTTATTTGTGCAATCTTTTGGTAGAGGTAATGCCACTAGTTTCACTTTCTTTGCCACGGACTTATACTTAGTCTCCACTCGTACATCAACACCTTGAGCATTTTTGAAATATTCAATGACCTTGTACATTTCTATTGAGCATACTTTCACAACCTCACTTCCCACATGCAAATTGCAATCCATTAAAGACTCCAAATCTTGCATAGTATCCACAAAAGAACACTCATCAAACACACCTGCAATGCATTCATCATCTTCTAGCAGACCATTCATCTTCAAACCTCTTCATACACTATTTACATGTTGTCGTTCATCCCACTTTAAGTCCTCACACTCTGTAAAAGCAATAGATCCATAGTCTGATAATCCTACAAAACCTGTAGAAAATGTATCCTTTGCATATACATCATGCGAGAACCTTTCTCTTCTTGTACCACTGCAATCCCGCTCTACAATGGTACATGGCCAAAACCCCTCATATCCCTGTAGTACTTGAATTCCTTGTTCGTATTTGGCAAGGGTTGCTCTCTAAGACTTTCACGGTTCCTTTCATGGTCTACAAAAACAGTAAGGAACTGTAGAGCACGCTTTCCATCCCTGCTCCTTATTCTTGCATAAGCTGACCCATCACCCATCACCTTGGTTTCCATGCGAGTAGCAGTGATGTATGGCTGACCAAGGATAAGGGGGTATGTAGACATCTCCTGCACAAAGAAATTTTGGTCATCTTTCACATCCCCTATAGTCACCTTAACATTTGGACAAGCTCCATACAACTCCCCTGCTGAGTTTTTTGCTGCATGAATCATCCATCCATGATTTATATCAATTGGCCATTTTCCTTTTTGATAAAGGCTCTTTGACATGAGGTTAATTTCTAATCCATGATCTATCATCGCAATGTATGGCTCTTCTAAGTCTCCCACTTTTACCAGTGTCTCACTAGTTGCTCTTGCCCAGTGACTATTCAAGTAGTAGCTCTTGTGAGTGGTCTCCACTTCATCTTCATCATCCAAGAAGCGAACGTGTTTTACTCCTCCCCTAGACTTGTAGCATCCAACAATAGTTTCATCACCTTGTTTGCCATAGACCTGTACACCCTGTGCATTTAAAGTCTCTTCTTCACCCTGTACATGGATAGATTCAGTAAGAGACTGCCGCTTCCTCTTTATGATATCAATTATTTCTTCGTGGAATTCCCGCTTTGCTATACCAAGGACCTCGCCCAAGGTAAATTCCACCTTACTATTTAGAATCCTCTCTTCCAAAACCTTTTTGAGATCCGTTGCTGCCTCTATATCGGATTGGAGTTTGTAGGCCAGACCCTTTGCTTTGGATTTTGTTGCGTCCTTCTTCTTTTCTTTAGAGGCTTCTTGCATAGGCACTTCGCGGACAGGCATCTGTTGCGGGGAAGGTGATCTAAGAGGCACTGTGTCATTTCTACCTCCACTCCTCGTTGCATGCTTTGAAGGCCCTTCATCCCCATTCTCGCACCTACGTTTCTCTTCAATAATGGCCTCATTTTCTTGACATTTGGCAATGTACAAATGCACTGACAAAGAATCTATAGGGTCGTTCCAACCTGTTTCTAGCCGAATGCAATCTCCAGCATCATGTAAAACCTCTGTAGTCATTTTACCCTTCATAGAAGACTCTATAGTGCATGGCCATAGCTCTCCAATACCATTAGATTCCTCTTCTCCAACCTTGAATGATCCTTTTTTCTTAATAGGATCCACCTTTAACCCATAGGCGGCTCCCTCAACCATTGAGATGGCATGGCTAGTAACCATGTCCTCAACTAGTTTCTTCATCCCGCCTTTGCCAAAGTTTGTTCCCAAGAGCTTACCTGTTTCACTTAAGCAAATTTTTCCATCTTTAAAGAAAACAAGATCCTTTGTCAAAGCATCTTTAAAACTTTCACAATCCCTCCTTCCATGGTCAGTACTATCGCACCATATGCATCTATTTACAAAGCCTTCTCTGTTTTGAGGCCTTTGCCCTGTAGATTGTCCTGATGGTTGCCCCTTTTCTTCTAGCCTTGTAAGCTTTAACTTGAGCTCTTGCATTCCCTTGACAATATCATCTAGAAAGGATTTGTCACTCTTTGGAACCACAATCACAAGCTTTATAGGATTCTCGGAAACACTTGGGGATTGAGTAGGGTTGACTATCATCTTGTCTCTTCATCGTTGTCGCTTAGCTAGTAGTGAAATGGCATCTTCGACCTCATTCCAATTAGTCTTCAAACCCTGTTCCGCATCCTTATCCTCAAGAAGTAGCTCTAACTTCTCTTGAATATCTTCACCTGCAGCTTGCAAAAAGAGCTCTGTCTTCTCCGAGTTTAGAGTAGCCTTTTCAGTTCTTAAAAGTTGATCATAACGGCGCTCGAATTCCCTTAGCAGTTCGGTAGGCGAGAGCCCCTCTTTTGGCCGAACTACCCACTCTAAGAAAGTCCTCTTTGTTACCCTTTCAGAGTCCTCCATGAAATACTCTTCCTTCAAGGCTAATTTGAATGCTTCCCAAGTCGCCCCATGCTCATTTCTAATTCCCCTTACATGCTCTCTGATCTCGGGAACCACAACAAGTTCAAAACTTTGCACCATCTCTGCTTCGGGCACTCGATGAAGCTCCATCTCCTTTACATATCCACAAAGATACTTTGTTACATCTTTAACTTTAAATTGGTCCAATTTCTTCACCATAGATTGAAGCGCTTTGGTTGAGGAGAGCTCCCTCCTTTTTGCAGCTTGCTGCTGCTGCATAAACACTGCAAAACCTTGAAACATTTGCATTGTGACAGGAGCAAACCGAACCCCCTGTTGCTCTTTTTGCTCCATAGCTTTAAAACTTTATTTTGAGAACTTAAATGAAGATTTTGAACCCTCACCCTAGCCTACTTCGTGTCGGGTTCACAAAAAACGTGTTAGGAAGTGCGTAGTGCGACTAGGAAAGCGTCGGGCCTCTGACTGTGAGGATTCGTAGAAAAATCAAGCAAGGCGTAGACGATTTGAAGTCAAAAATACAATAAAAAGAATAAAACTCCAGCCATGAAAGCTCCACTTTGAAAAATAACCAATACTAACTCAAAACTCTTGTGTGTGTGAAGATTAGGTGTAGCCTTGCTCTCAATTGCACTAATGGAGTGCTCATTCGACCTGTTAAAAACCCTAAATTAACGCTTCGATTCTTCGATGTGACCATTTCATGGAAGCTTCAGTAATTCATTGGAGAAGCCCACGTAGTTATTTGAGGAGGGGAAACCCTAATTGGAGGCCTCACAGCCTCAACCATGTAGTGGCGGGACTGCACTAGCACCCTATAAAGGAATGGCTGTATCTCCTTGCTCATGTGCCCAAATGAACTCATTCTTGGCTCTAAAAATTCCCAGACAACTTGAGCAACAATGCTAGCATCGTCGATGTGGCATTTTGAGCTATTTTGAGCATTTTTAAGGCTATTTTTGACCATTTTTAGCCCAAAAATATAACTTTTTGTCCGTAAAAATCCCAAACGAGCTCGGAAAAATCCCTAAAATGTGGAAAATTCCCATTGGGTTCAAATTTCATGTTGAACCTCATTTTACCACCTGGTAAGAAATTTGGATACGTCTTTCATGCCAGCGCACGAAACCTGCTATTTTTGGCGAAGATTGCCTGCATTGAACTTTCTAGGCAAAACGAGCGTGCCACTTCGAAACCCTTGACATTTGTACATTCCCAAATCAAATTAGGCATATATTTATGCGTAAAAGCATTCCATGGTGCCACATGTTGGGCCTCGCCCGCCCGGCAAGGTATGTACACGACTGCAACCGTAACATTCATTTTCGCATATATCACACTATATGTACATTGTAGCATTTGGTCCCACACATCATAAACATTAAGAGTGAGGTAGATACTTTAATTTCACATTATGAACGTGCCATCGCACGACAGTGTAGGATGACGTGCATGCACATTGATGTGATGTCGAACAAGTGGATCAAGACAAGGAGTAGCCCCGAGGTTCATTTGATAAAAAGACTCTCCCAATGAAAAAACAACATATGTAAAATGAGGTAAATCAAAAAATGGGAGCAAGAAAAAGGCACACACGTGGAAATTGGTGCCATTTGAGCACACCCTGGGCCATGGTGAAGAAAGGCCCATTTGAGCACACCTCTCTACGCTCCCACATGTGATCAAAGATGCCTAGGAGTCTCTCAAATTTTCCCTTGAGAGTATGGATGACCTTAGCCAAAAATATTGAACAGTATCTGCTGGTGGCACAAGACGAGCCTCAAAGATGCAAAAGCAACGGGCTCACCAGATGAAACAGAGTGTCAAGCCACAAAAGAGCTCCCAAAATTCCTCTCTCTCATTGCACGACTCTTGTGGAGTAAGCTCTGTAGCATGCTGGAGTGTAGGTTGACCCCCCTGTATCACTATCACCTTGTTGGAGGATAGCTCAAACTGTAATGCAGCTCCCATGAGAGTGGCAGACCAAGCAGCTGCACCCCAAGTGTTTTGTCGTGCTATGGAAAGAGCTGGCATCAGTCAAAGGAACCGAACCCAAACCTATTGTACTTCCATAGGGTAGTCCCAAAGACAATGACATTGACTCTCCAAAGGATGGCCACAAGCTGCACATGCTCCCGAGAGGCCACTATGGTTAGGGGACTTGCTTCTCCATTATATGTTAATTTTAGATGTACACAATTTAGACTAAATCCTATTATGTCAAGTTGGTCTCACATCCCCGCTCTTTAGTAATTTTTTTGCATTCCAAATGCCCTCTAATTTAGAGCCTTGTAGCACCCATGTGTGGTAAATTGTTTATCTTAATCTCTTTTGGAATATCATGTCTTGAGTTCAAGACTCGTCCTCGAGGTTTCCAAAGTCCATGATGATAAATCATAGTGCTAAAGGTTGCACAAAAAAGAAAGAGGGAGATATTTCTATGCACAAATGAACTTAAAAATGAATATATTACTATCTCGATTACTATACATTGTGGGAAATTTGTTTCCTTTATATAAATTGGGGAGCTTTAAGTACCCACCTCAAGAATTTCCCATAATTCCATATTTAAGTCACATAAAAAAAAAAAAAACTACTAGGGAACACATTGGGTAGATGCATGAAATTTAGCACCCTCTCTACAATTCATAGTGTACACAAGTAAGAAGACCAAATTGATAAAAATGCTACCATGGGCACACTAATAGAGGATCCTTGATCTTGATACACCTTGGATTGGTAACAATCAGTTGGCAACTTGCCACCAAAAATAATGTCATCTTGAGCAGGCTTTGCCTCATAGAAATTTGAATTGTAGATCACACTACATCCAAGAATTCCCCTCCATGAGTTTGAACATATCACATCCAAGATGTTCAAAATAGTGAGTTTTGTAACACACCTTGTCCATGATTTTACCAAAAACATAGATTGTATATGCATCTCCATAGTGTTTTCTATATGTGATGTTGGTTCCTTACTAGATCCAATGTGCTTTTGAACTTTGACACAGAGGTTCAAACACCTTGAACTCCATCACATGGATTCAAATCAAGTATTGAGAACTCCAAATTCCCCTCTTTGTTGCCCATGTGTCTCTCTCTCTCGCTAAATAATGTCGTTGAAACCCCCATAAAGCTAGAAATTTAGAAAGGATTCCATTCATGGCCATTGCCACACGAGTCATGCCATTGTCTTCCTTGGAACCTATAAGAGGCTTGGAAATCAAAGTGAAAATCAATAGCAACACACAAGAGAAACTACAACGAGCTCAAATTGAAAAGAAAGATAGAAAAAAGAAGCCATTTTCATAAAGCAGGAGAGTTTTTCTTCTAGATGTACAAGCCATAAAGAAGTCATGTTCTTGCAAGACATATCATACCTCTTGATCCGTGACACTCTTTATATTGGCTCAAGAGCTTTAGCAGTTTTTTTCATCAATAACTCTAGCTTGCACACAATTGATATTCATCGTGATGCTTAAACCATACCTACAATCATCAGCTTGAAAATACATGCCATGGATATTCATCAATTTGAAGATGCTACAAATATCGTGATACCTTAGCAGAACAAATAGCCCTCGTGGAATTGCAAGTAACAAGTAGAGCCATACCCTCTATTTACCTAGAGCATGTTTTGCTTTCCCATCCTTTAGCTGACTCTGTGTGTGTGTGTGTGTGTGTGTGTGTGTGTGTGTGCCTCTCTCTCTATGTGGTTTGTCAAGACCCAGGATACATTTATTTGTTGCTAGCAAAGTTAGAGAAATAATGGAACTTATGCGTAGAGTTGTTGCAATAGTTGATGCAAAATTTTGATAAGGAGAATATGCTGTAGTACAAATGCTTTGGAAGGACTCACACCTGGTTGTTAGCTAGGTGTAAGACTAGTAGCTTCTTGTCGGGACAATCTCAGAGAGAGCCTAGATGTAGGTGAGGGAGGTAAGCACCTACAGGTCTTGGAGGTCTTTACCTTTGGGAAAAGCATACTTGAGTTGAATGAATGGACCCTATTCTTTGCCCAAATAATGGCTCGATATCCCATGCAACCAATCCTTCATTTGGGGAACTCCAAAGGAGACCAAGGTACCTGAGAAATACCACTTTTGAGAAATGCATACTAAAGTGGAGATGTTAAGTTTCCATTTGGCTACTACTGCACATCATTCTACCAACATCAATGGAAGTCTTCATTTGGGGAACTCCAAAGGAGAGCAAGGTACTAAGAAATTACTACTTTTGAGAAATGCATACTAAAGTGGAGCTGTTGAGTTTCCATCTGGCTACTACTGCACATCATTCTACGAGCATCAATGGAAGTCAACATCACTCCTCAACCTTGATTGTTCTCCACATTTTCCCAAGACTTGCAATTCCAAGGATACTTGTATCTAGGTTCTTCATTTGCAAGTGGACCAACTAAACTTGGCTTGCCTTGACAAAGAGCATGTAAGAGATAAGTGGTTTTCTTTGGAAGTGAAACATAGTCACAATAGTATCATAATGCATGCTAGAGTTTTGGAGCATAGAAAGTACCACCAAGCACCACGTTCTCTGCAAGAGGCCATATCAAGCACCCCATCTTCACATGGTTTCCAATGTCCACTTCTTGCACAATATTGCAGCATGCCTTCAAGACGCAAGCAGAGTTGATTTCTTATGTCGAAATCCATGACTCCACGGCTGCATGTTAGACAAGGTACACTCCTGGCCTTGTATATGTTGGTGCACATCCGGAAACTAACACACTCCACTAGATGACATTCTCAATGCTAGAGAAGATGATGAGCAAAACAATGCAGAATACCATATTTTTCCAAGAGCTTGTGATGAAAAACCTCATTATTTTCCACTTTCATATACCAGCATGTCTTTGAGAAGCAAGTATACATAGTCTCTTTTTCTTAGGGATCCTCACATCGCATCCGAGAGCTTCTTCTCCCACCCATGTTGGATGTAACGTGCAAGAAGTGGCTTCTTTAAGATCCAAGCATAAGTAATGCACTCACAGAAAGGCTTTTCACCTTGCATTTTCAAAAAGAAACATAACCTTCTTTTTCTGCCCATGTTGGAAAAAACTCACGACGCTTGTTGTCCTGAAGATGTAAGCGCCATAATCGCATTCATAAATTGTCCCTCACTTAACCTATAAGTGCAAATTGATGCTTCAAGGGGACGTTGCAACACTAATCAAAATAACAAACAACCACTGTAGTGTGCATGGCAATGTTGTTGCTTGTAGTCCACGGACCACAACATGTGAGATCCACTTAGTTGGAAACTATGTCCTCATCCACCCTCTTTGCGTTCTAATTACATTGCCTTTGTGAGACCCTGTTTCATGAAAAGCTGATGTTGTTGGGCTCCTTGCTTTCTCTAACCATATAACAGTCTTTGGTGCTATTGGCACCATTGGAGGTTCCTGGGGTGAGAACTCTTTCTTCCTTCAAGTGTGGAGAGTTGTTTCAATCAATTTACACAATGCCTTTAGGCAAATTTACACAATCAATTTGCCTCCGCGTGCATGCCAGCATCCAATCGCACTGCATCTTCAAAAGCCTGTCTTCCATAGTCGACATTGCCCCATTTACGACAAGCACCTAGCACAGCATGCCATACCACTTGAGTGGGATAGAATGGCATGTTCTTGATCATTGTCATAGCACTCTCTAATCGGCCAGAACGACCAACGAGATCAATCATGCATTGAGGACACTTACAAATGTGATTAGATCTGCATGCATTGAACCTGCACCCCAGATAAATTAAAGGCCTAATTGCCGGGTCAATCAAGTCAAGAAACGTCGTGGCCTGTCCAACCATTCACGACGAGTGGAGACTACTTATTAAAATTGTCTCTGGCCAGTTGCATATCGGAGTACAATTAGCTGAGCAGGATCTTGCGTTTGCCTAGCTGACGTGCGTGGCCTTCTCTTGGTAGTTTGTTGCGGATCAGATGGAATCAGACGAAGATTTACAGAGTTCTCGCTCAGATCATGAGACCTGTGAGGACGATGATCAGCATATGGACGTGGATGAAGGTGAAGCCCATGCAGATCTCTGCGGAGGCTACGTATACAATGATTTCGATGAGGTGAAGCCCATGCAGATCTCTGCGGCGCGGAAGGCACAGACGTTGCCATTTACTGTTTTAGCTGAAGAGGATATCAAGCAGCGCCAAGAGGCGGCCATCGAGAGTGTTATGTCGGTGTTGTTCTTGTCGAAAACGCAGGCTGGAATTCTTTTGCGGAATTATGAGTGGTGTCCTAACCGAGTCCACGAGAAATGGTTTGCCGACGAGTTGAGTGTTCGTGATCGTGTTGGTTTGTTGGAAAAGCCCACCGATTCCATCAAACCAGAGCAGGTAATTGCTGAAAGGCTTGTGGAGGAAATGAAATGCAGCATTTGTTTAGAGTATCATCCCATAGAGATAATGCAGGCGACAGCTTGTTGTGACGATTTTTTCTGCCTCTCTTGCTGGGGTGGCTATGTACATACATCTCTAAGTGAACTGGGCATGGGTTGCCTCTCGCTGCGATGTCCCATTTCTGGCTGCAATGCAGCGGTGGGAGATGATCTTATTTTTTCCGTGATGTCGCAAGAGGACAAGACGAAGTACATGCGCTACATACTCAGATCCTTTGTTGAAGGGAAGAATAGAACAGTAAAGTGGTGTCCGGCACCGAAGTGTGAGAATGCCATCGAGTTACGCACCTCACATAAGTGCGCCAGGCGTTATATATGTTGCCTGTGCATGTGGGCATAAGTTTTGTTGGAATTGCTCGGAGGAGGTCCACCGACCTGTGGAATGCAGCATGGCTGCAAAATGGCTTTTGAAAGCCTCAGCCCATCAGTCCCAAAATGCGGCTTGGATTGTCGAAAACACCAAACCTTGCCCGATGTGTAAACGGCCAATCCAAAAGAGTTCGGGTTGCATGCACATGACCTGCACGCCACCATGCAGCTTCGAATTTTGCTGGCTTTGTCTGGGACCTTGGTCTGAACATATTGGTGCAGGCGGCTATACTTGCAGCAGGTATGATGCCCAGAAAGAAGACCCCGAGCATCGTGAAGATGAAAGAAGACGAAGAACGGCCACAAAAACTCTTCAAACTAGTCGATACAACCATTACTATGACCGCTGGGCGTCGAATGAAACGTGGAGGACAATGGCACTCTCTCACTTTAGGGACAGTCACCCCTTGCAGCTGCAAAAGCTTCTTCAGAACTATTGTTTACCAATGTCGCAGCTAGAGTTTATCGGCGACGCTTGGCTTCAGATTGCTGAATGCCGCTGTGTCTTGAAATGGACTTATGCATATGGCTGTGTTTTGTTGGAATTGCTCGGAGGAGGTCCACCGACCTGTGGAATGCAGCATGGCTGCAAAATGGCTTTTGAAAGCCTCAGCCCATCGATCAGTCCCAAAATGCGGCTTGGATTGTCGCAAACACCAAACCTTGTCCGATGTGTGTTGGATGATTAATCCATGTCATCACACAAGTCAACAACCCACGCACCAGTACACACGTGGTCAGGTACACACGTGGTCAGATGCCAAACGGCATGCACCTCAATGAATCGCATGAACGTGTAACTGTCTCCATAACTGTATAAAACCACTCCCTTGGCAATAGAAAATATATCTCATTCTGGCCTATCGCCTTCTTGGGTTCCTCAGGCTTAAGAGCCTCCTTCTCTCTTTCTTGCCCACGCCTCTGCGTGCTCTCTCTCTCTCTCTCTCTCTCTCCCTTTCTCTTACATGGTATCATCGCTCAGGCGACCCTGGCTGCCCTGTACCAAACCCCACCATGCCTCCTGCGCATACCTTGCAGCTATGGTGAAGAGCCTCATGGCTGGTTCTCCTCGCTGCTCTGCGGCAAGCACGCCATGCCTCCTGCTTCGCAACCCCTGCTGTAGCAAAGCACCGCACTTCCAACCCGGCCTAATGGTGATGCTACCATCATTGAAATTTTCCTTGGGAACTTGGATGCCAAAGAGTACCCCACTGCTGCAGACAAAGACTCTCATGTAGATGACGACCATGCTTTTGTATGTAGATGACGACCATGCTACAAAAGCAGATGTTGGTGCTGCTGGTGCTGCCACCCCTACATTCGCTATTAAAGCAGAACCTGCTGCGGTTCAACTTACCCAAGCCCTACCCCTTTCTGGCGCTGCCCAGCCAGCAGGCCATGCTCTTGCCGCTGTTTCTTCCCACGCTGCAGACGGAGGTGCCACCGCACCTGTGAAGGAAAACCTAGAACACCTGCATGCGTCCTGCGCAGCTAACCCTTCTGCAGTCAATGCCGCAACTCCAGTCTTTGCTGTCGCCCATGCAGATGCGCACGCACGCGCCTGTGCAGCTTGCCCTGCAGTCGAACTTGCTGCTGCCATCTCCGGCGCTGTCAATCCTGCAGGACAAGATGACGTTGATGCTGCTGGTAGTGGTGCTGTTGAGATCCCTGTTGATGTCAACCCAGCAGACGTAACAAACGTCGCCGCCATCCCTGCTGAAGTCAACCCAGCAGACGTGACAAAACCGGCCCAACCTCCTTCTCCTGGTGCTGCGAAGTCAGCCGCAAACCAAGCAACCACCTCAGCAGTAGAAGCGGACGACCACCCTACTGCCGCTCTTGAGGTCATAACTGCAGCACAAGGTGATGTGGGCGCTGGTCCTGCCTACCCTCGAGATGCCGCCACCCTTGCGGCCATGCCATTCGTCAAGCATGCCGCAGATGACGCTGCAGCTGCCGTAGGTCCTACCTCAACACCTTCAGACGCTGATGCTGCCGCAGCCCTACCTGCCGCCCTTGATGCAACCACTGCAGACGAAGTGCGGGCAGCCAACGATGCAACTGTGACTGACGTCACACCTGCAGCACAACCTGCAGACGAGCCTACTGCGGTCAATATTGCCACCACCCCTCTTGAATTACCAACTGCTGCGGCCAAGAAGGATGCCCTTGCTTCCGCAGTTACTACAAGTGTAGCCATCATAGCAACCATTGCTGTTGTTGCGAACCTCGCTGCCATCAAAACTGATGGCACGCACGCTGCTGCCGCCCACCTTGCTGTCGACAACGACCCTGATGCAATGGCCTTGGCAGACGGACCTCGTGGAGACGAACCTGCTGGGGCCAAGATTGCCGCCTCCCTTGCAGAAGAGGACGAAGCAACCCAAGACGGTGCTGATATTGTCGCTGCTCCCAATCCCGCTATTGGTGAAGCGGCCTGCATGTCTCATCCCTTCTGGATGACTGCACCATGCCTCCCACTGCTGCTGAAGCTCATCTATGGCACTTTGAATTTCAAGTCGCTTATCTTGAGGCTCACCTCCCTAAAGCCAGCGCCCACAGTACTTCAGCCTTGAGGAATTCAACCTCGCAGTCTCCTCCAGCTTGCAACACTGCACTCTCCCACCCTCTTCATGCTGCTTCTTATGCATGGAATGCTCTTGTAGCGCCCAGCCTTGCTATGCACACCACCTTGCCCTGCAATTGCAATGGACACAATGCGGATGACCATTCAACTTCCTCCGCCTTACTCCCAGCTGCCAGCCCAGTCTCTGGAGTCCCTCCAGGCAAAGAAACCACCCTCCTCCATTACCATGAAGCAATCTACCAAGCTCCATTTGAGGCTGTCAGCTCAGCATGCAATGCTCATCCGAACGCTGCTCCAACTTTCCTTCAAGCTACCTTGAATGCTTCTTCCAATCCAGCATCCATATTGGATTTACTTGATGCTTATATTGTTGTCCCTCTTTCACCTGAGCATCATTTCCACCCTCTAGCCATTGAGAGACCCTTCCACACCAACACTCAAGGCGCTGATACAAGCATGTATACCTTTCCTTCGACACTTACCAAAGACATTCATCTTTCACTGACGGATAGAGTGTTGCAAGATCACTTGCAAACAACACAGGTTTTCCTATCTTCATGGCCTTCCATTGCCTTTGATCCCGGCGGACAAATTGATCACTACGTCGCAACTTCCTGTCCCGAGCCACTCTCTTCAAACTATCACTTTACCATGCACGAGATGCTAACAACCTTCCTTGACAGCCTACAGCAGGCTGTTTGCCTCAACGCTCTAGTCCTGCCCATCTACAATTCTCATATATCAAGTGGCCAACCTCTACAATCTACTCTACTACCAGTACACCTTATCCTCGACATCGACTAACACTCCCAAAGATGGATGTGTGCTTTCATTTCGCTTGTGGGGGCGAATATGTGGTGTTCAAGCTCTTGAAAGCATACATGTCGCGGACCAGAAAGAACCAACCAAAGCTCGTACAAAACGAAGATCCGAGTTGTTGGATTTCTTCATTGGAAAGTCAACTGTTGATCCGGGCTGATCAATTTGTAGCTGAGATGTCAAAATCGCATCATGTAGATTTGCATAAACATGATGTACAAACCTCACGCATGTAGCCTTGCATTCACCATGAATTTGTAACGCATGGATGCCCTTGTATGACGACATGTCTTATGGGGGCGTGTTGGATGATTAATCCATGTCATCACACAAGTCAGCAACCCACGCACCACAGACGTGGCCGGATGCCAAACGGCATGCACCTCAATGAATCGCATGAACGTGTAACATATATCTCATTCTGGCCTATCGCCTTCTTGGGTTCCTCAGGCTTAACAGCCTCCTTCTCTCTTTCTTGCCCACGGCTCTGCGTACTCTCTCTCTCTCTCTCTTTCTCTTACAATGTGTAAACGGCCAATCCAAAACTAGAGTTCGGGTTGCATGCACATGACCTGCACGCCACCATGCAGCTTCGAATTTTTCTGGCTTTGTCTGGGACCTTGGTCTGAACATATTGGTGCAGGCAGCTATACTTGCAGCAGGTACGATGCCCAGAAAGAAGACCCCGAGCATCGTGAAGATGAAAGAAGACGAAGAACGGCCAAAAAGAACTCTTCAAACTAGGCGATACACCCATAGCTATGACCGCTGGGCGTCGAATGAAACGTGGAGGACAATGGGACTCTCTCATCTTAGGGACAGTCACTCCTTGCAGCTGCAAAAGCTTCTTCAGAGCTATTGTTTACCAATATCGCAGCTAGAGTTTATCGGCGACTCTTGGCTTCAGATTGCTGAATGCCGCTGTGTCTTGAAATGGACTTATGCATATGGATATTATCTACCAGAAGAAGATGATACAGTGAAGAAGCAAATTTTTGAGTACCTTCAAGGTCAGGCCAATGAGCGGAAGGCAAGGGGCAATAGTAAGCAGCTCCGGAGGAGAGATCATTTGAGAGGATTTTACTATTGAAGAGCTCACCTGTGTGGAAGAGGGCTTACGAATTTTCTTTCAAATTTCAATAATGTATGTACATAGAGTTTAAATGTTTCCATCTTCTCTAAGAAACAAGGAAGTAAGCCCGCCATTCCCCAGGACTGGGAAGTAGGGAGAGAGTGCGCAGTAGAAGGTTGAGGTCGAAAGAGCTACACCTGATCTCCAAGGCACCAAAGGGAGCCGCCAACGGGCTGCTCAGGAAGAGAGAACTGCATCAAGCTTTCAATCCATGGGGAGAGAGCTTGAGGTGAACTGCATTCAGCCCGGTCAAAATCAAAAGAGGGGAGCAGCTATTGGAAAGTTTTCTTCATGTTATTGTCTCTAGGATGAGGTCTTCCGCTATGAAGTAATTAGTCCATGAGCAAAGTTTTCTTCATGTTATTGTCTCTAGGCTGAGGTCTTCTAAAGGCCAAGGTGGAAGAAGAAGAGCGTAAGTCCATGAGCAAAGTTTTGAGGGTGGCGCTACGAAAAGAGAGGAAGCTATGCATTGCTACAGGTATAAAATGTCATCCGTCTATACCAGGTGTTAATAGGGTAGATGACCTCAATACGCAGAAGATCATGGGTTCTGGTGTTCAGGTTAGCAAAGCTTTTTCTATGGAGACTTGTGCAAGCTGCCATATGCTTGACGCTCATAGAGTTGGAACACCTGAAGCTGTCATGGAACCTTTGCAAGAACAGGAGGAGACAGTAGTTGAAGACCAAGGAAAGAATTGTGGATATGAAGCTTATGTAGATGCTGACATAGCGGGCACGGAAAAGCAAGGGGCTGATCATGATGCTGATAGCCTTGATGATGAAGAGAATGCAGAGGATAAGGTCTCAAGTGCTGATCTTAAGCATTGCAATGCGATTAGGGGCTTGATGCCAATTTGGCATGAGAAGCATGGTGAGCCTCATAAGCTGGCAATCCGGCATGTAGAGCAAGATAGACATAACAGTATGTATTAGACTTGTGATGAGTGTGTGGTTTGCAAGGATAGTGACTTGTCTTTGCTAGGTAAAGAGAATGCCGGTATTCATGATGGTATGGATGTTATGTCTAACACTTGTGAAATAAATGCTGCAATACAAGGGGTTGGGCAACCAACCACTCTGGATCATGAGGAGTAGGAAGTGAAGGTCAAGCTGGCGTGTTTTGATTTGATGCAAGTTGAGAAAGTTTCTCCCAATGCTCACACGTCTGCTTCCATCTTGAAGGCATGTGCAACTTCAAAGGAACAGGTAGCTCATACAGAGATTGAGGAAAAAGAGCTTTTGCAGAGCTCGGTGATTAACAGTGCATTGTTGGCGAAAACTCAAGAGGTGCCGAGTGGGCTATCTATTTGTAACGCTATAACCTGGAATGCACTAAACACAGTATATGTGAAGTATGGCCATGGCGAGAGTATGCTAAAGGCTTTTGACCGGATGCTTCTAGATGTCATGAGTGTACGAATGTACCCCTTTGATCCAGGTGGGGCTCTTGTTTGAGTATCTAGCAGCCGGAGGCAGCAGAGGGAGTGATCTCAAAGCCAACTACAGTGTATATATACGATCTTTTTTTCATATTTTTAGAGCTTTCCAAATGTTGTACGGGTTTCTTGGTGGCATGTGTGTGTGTGGTTCCACAACAAAGCTTGGGTTGAGCATTAATGCTCAACTAAGGGGTTGGGCAAAGATGATGGATTCCAAGTTGTCCTCAACCAATGCATGCGAGAGCTTGGCAATCCCATAGCTAGGGAATGTCTATGCAAGGAGTGAAGCACGTTCAAGTGTGTATCTAAGTGGAAGCTATGGGAGTTGATCTCATCGGGGCCGATTAATCAAGGTTAAACATGTTTTGAAGCTTTAGTTTGGTCGTCATGCAAGAAGTCCCCTAGTGGAGGACAATTGGATATTCATTTTTTCAAGGGACCTTCTTTTATCACTTGTGGTTTCCTTGACACCCATTGCTACCAAAAAAGCCTAAGCAATCAAGAGATACTCCACGTGGGTCTCTCAACACTGCTGACTTTGAGCATGCAAAGAAACACAATGCAAAGAAAAGGCCATGCACACGGTGCAACGCCTCACATTAGATTCATCTCCTAAACATTTTGCTGTAGAGGTTCTTCATACGAAAGAAGAGCACGTGTTGTGTGCCTGCTTCAATGTGGGTCCACCTTTAGCCCCCATGAGTTGATCTATAAGCTAGTCAAGAAATTGAAGCTTACACAGACTCCCTGCTTCCACAAGTATGTGGTAGCACAGATGTCGAGAAGTGATAAAGAAGTATGGGACACGGTAATTCAAGGGGTTGAGCTTATTGTTCAAGATCATACGATGACCCTGGACTTTCAAGTTATGAACATGGACCGTGCTGATTTAGTTTTAGGATGAGATTGGCTGCATGGTTTAGGAAACACATTGCACATTAGTTACGAACACAACTCCTTATCCTTTGTGGCCAATGGTAAACGTGTGTTTTTGCTTGGTGAGAAAAATATACCATTTGCACCTCTTATATGTACAGCCAAGCTTTCTATTTTAGGGAAATCAAATTTAATAGATGAAGTCTTTTTGTGTTATTGCTTGTTTCCAAGTCTTGTGAATTCTCAAAGTGTTGTGGATTCTAGTTATGGTATGCAAAGTGCAATGGATTCTAGTTATGGTATACAAAGTGCAATGAATTTTAATGAAAAGCAAAGTGCTAACAATGTTAGAGCAAAGTGCTCTCAATTCTAATAATGTTCAGCAACGTGCAACTATTGTAAAATAAGCATTACAGGAATTACAAAATTCTCCATCCCAGCATAACTTCAGTTTACTTTCTCCTTTTGCACGGCAATAGTTGAATCACTTACTCACGGAGTATAGTGATGTTTTCTCAAGTGATTTACCACCAGGTTTACCCCCTACACGTGATGTGCAACATGCCATAGAGGTACTGCCAGGCACTAAACCGGTGAGTAAACCACCTTATCGTATGAGTGGTAGTGAGGCCAAGGAGGTTGAACATCATATGGCTGATTACCTCGCCCATGGTTTTGTTAGACCTAGCACTTCACCTTGGGCATCACCAATTCTATTGGTAAAAAAGAAAGATGGTATAATGCACATGTGCATAGATTATTGCGGATTAAACGTGATAACCATCAAGAATAAGTATCGTCTACCTCAAGTGGATGAGTTGTTTGATCAACCCCAGGGGGAAAGATATTATACAAAGATAGATCTTTGTTCAGGATACCATCAAGTGCGTATCCTTTTGAAAGACATAGCTAAGAGTGCCTTTAGAACACGGTTTGGGCATTATGAGTTTTTGGTTATGCCTTTTGGTTTAATCAATGCTCTAGCCACATTTATGATACTCATGGATAGTGTCTTGCGTCCTTATCTTGGAAAATTTGATGTGGTATTCCTTGATGACATTCTCATTTACAGTAAGACTGAAGATGAACTTATAGAACACTTAACATTAGTGTTTGGACTACCTAATACAAATCGTGGCCATGATGCCATATGGGTAATTGTAGACCGTCTAACAAAGATGTGTCGATTCATTCCCACTAAGACTACGGTTAAGACACCGAAACTAGCACAGCTATTTATAGAGAATATATATAGACTATATGGTCTACTAGCTAGTATCATTAGTGATAGAGATCGAAAGTTCGATAATCACTTCTGAAGAGCTGTGTTCAAAAAGTTGGACACTACACTTAATCTTAGTATGGGTGATCATCCACAAATAGATGGTCAAAACGAAAGGGTTAATCAAGTGCTAGAGGATATGCTACGAGCATACGTTAGCAAGAAGCAAACCAATTGGAAATACTACTTGCCAATCTTGGAATTTGATAATAATAGTTCAAAGCATGTGACTACAGGGTTTAGTCCATTTATGCTTTTATATGGTTTTCAACCTAGATCATCCGTTACGGTGGGGTTGGCTACAAAGAAGATACAAAAAGTAAAGGATTTTCTCCAAGCCCATTCTGATATGCTTCGAGTTGCTCGATAGAATGTTAAGCAAGCTCAAGATCAATATAAGAAGTACGCCAATGAGCATCGCCATCTTGATACTTTTCAAGAAGGTGACAAGGTTTTCCTCAACGTTCCAGAACATTCAGAAAGTCTAAAGATGGAAAAAGTTGCTAAATTGTCACCACGCTAATGTGGACCGTTTACTGTCCTCAAACGTATAGGTCAAGTGGCATATAAGTTTGTGATGCGCGCAAGCACAAAACGGGCCTCGACGGCCTCAAACGCCGAGCCCCAGACACACCGAGCTGGCCACGGGTAGTAAATAGGGGCACCACCTAGCTTGGAGCGGCTAGGACGCAGACAAAAGCCATGCAAAACCCTGCTAACACAACACACCGCGAGAGAGAGAGAGAGAGAGAGAGAGAGAGAGAGAGAGAGAGAGAGAGAGAGAGAGAGAGAGAGAGAAACGCAAACGGAGAGATAGTGAAAGCCCCCCTTGAAATGTCGGGGCGAGCTTGATTCAACGTGATAGTTACAAAAGCTTCTTCACTTTGGCGAGATGGCGATGGTGGAGAGAGAGAGAGAGAGAGAGAGAGAGAGAGAGAGAGAGAGAGAGAGAGAGAGAGAGAGAGAGAGAGAGAGAGAGAGAGAGAAACTACTAGTGCGTTCTCTAAGGAGATTCCATGCATGCAGGGTGTGTGCTGGTTGGCTGTGTTGTCTGCCTGGGCTGTGTGTCTGTCTAGCTATTGTTACAGGCTGTTGTCGTCCCTGAGAGTGACCTCTCAGTGTGCTTTTATAGATGTAGGATGCTTTGGTTTAGCTTATATTAATTGGGTTTAAGATTCTAATCTAAAGAGACAAAGCGAGCAACCGGGCCCCAGACGGTTGATTGCTGCTCTGTCTTGGGAGGAATAAGAAAAGATTTATCTCCTAGGTGGGCCTTTGTGACCATCACCTAGAAAGAGGTGGAACATACAAATGGGATTTTTTACAAATTTTGGCTTCTAGAAAGAGAGAATGAACTATTCTATGGTTATTTCCAAAAAAGTGCATCGTAGATGAAAGCGTTGGTGAAATGGGAGCTCCCCGGGCGTGTCGGTAAAGTGCGGGCTGATTTTGATGCCTGCTGGGGCATCCCTTTGGCGTAAATCTTCATTTTTTTTGTTGTCTTTGTGTGCTTTTGGTGTCGCGTCTCCTTTCATCGATGTCACGTTGATGTCTTTGTGTCCTTCTTATTGTGTTTGCGGCATGTATGTGTGTGTTTTTTATAGTGTGTGTGTGTGCGTTTATGCGTGTAGTGTATTGCGAGTGTATGTGATTGTGATTGTGGGTGCATGTACGGGTGAGTGAATGTATGTGTGCGAGTGATAGAGTGTGTATGTGTGTGTGAGTGGTGGGGAGTGTAGGCGTGAGTGTATGTGATTGTCATTGTGGGTGCGTGTACGGGTGAGTGAATGTATGTGTGCGAGTGATAGAGTGTGTATGTGTGTGTGAGTGGTGGGGAGTGTAGGCGTGAGTGTGTGTGTGAGAGAGAGTGAAAGTGAGAGCTTGTATGTGTGAGAGAGAGATCGAGTGCTTGTGTGTGATAGAGAGTATGTGCGAGTGCTCGTGTGAGAGAGAGAGAGAGAGAGAGAGAGAGAGAGAGAGAGGGAGAGAGACTGAGAGTGGGTGGGTGAGGGGCTATAGAAGAGAGGAAGAGCAAGAGTGACAAAAAGAAAGAGAGCGAGACTGAGGGGAAAAGAGGGTGCGGGGGGGGGGGTTACTACAAGGTCAACGGGAGGGGGGGGCAGCATGCCCCCCCTCTCCCTTGTCTCCTCTCTCCCCTCTAATAATGGAGGGGAGAGGCAGTAGGGGGGCATTGGTGGAGAGAACAAGACAGGGAGAGAGAGAGAGCGGGGCTCTCTCTTTGCCGATAGTGAGGGGGGGGGGGGGGGGGGGGGGGGGGGGTGCTCCATCCCCCCATGCACTGCTGCACGTCAAGGGGGGGGATGGACGGAGGTGTCGGCCGTCATCTTCTCCTTTTTTTGTCATTTTTTTGTAATTTGAAATTATCACCCCCCTCTTGGGGGGTTTTCCCATAGTGCTGGAAGTCGAAAAGGCAGGCGAAATCCATTGCAATGCCATCATGATATGGATGGTCCTAAACCAGTCCCCTGAGTCTTGTGTGCGTTCCATATATGGTGAAATAGTACATGACTATTTGAATGCATACAAGAAGAGCAGGACTTCCCATCCTGTTGCTACCAAAGAACCAATCAATCTTGAAGAACTTAATATGCCACGTCCTTTGTATCTATTTGCAAATTTTACAGCCATGCCATTGATAGCCTGGCATCCCACAAAGAGGTGGGCTAGATCTTTTTTTCTATTCTGCATCCCAAGCAATGATCAAACCCGATTCCTCTTTCTTGTATTTTAACGCCCGTTGGCAGAGCACGCCATATTACTTTCCACAAAAATATCTTCATATGCTGAGGCCCATTAGTCAACCAGAGAATCGTCGGTGCTGCCAAAAATATACCATATGCTCTGGGATGAGAGGGAAAGAGAAAGAAACAATTTTTTGAAAATTGGCCATCATTAGCCCTCCCCTTGGAGCTAGAGGCATTCATGCCTCTAGCTCTGCTTCTGATTCTCTGGCGGGTGTGTTGGACAGCTCTCCCTCCTCTAGAATATCTACTATGAACTCTGGATCAAACCTTAAGAAGTACCGTTTGAGCCGCTATCCATTGAATCTGATTTTATGAATGTGGCCATTTGCTTCCAAATATTTGTAACTGCCATTGGCATATCGCCGTTTGACAATGAATGGCCCCTCCCATCTGGGCTAAAATTTATTATCTTTCCTTGTGTCAAACCTGTTTTCATACCTTAGCACTAACATACCTTTCTCCAGACCTTTTTCTTTTAGCCCTTGATTGAATGTGAGTCGGCGTTGCTCTGCCTGCATTGCATAGTAGTTGATTGCTTCTTCTAGGTCTACCTAGCTGCAGCCTTTCTAGATCCAAAATGTGGTTGCGAAGATGGGCAATTGGACGTTGTAGCTGGCTAGCCATGACTCGTAAGCTGGCTATCTACACTTCAATGGGCAAGATGGCCTCTTTTCCATACACCAGATGAAAAGGGGTGAAACCTAGGGATGTTCGAAATGTGGTGCGGTAGGCCCAAAGAGCGGCCATGAGATGCTTATCCCATTCACTTGTGTGATTATTCACCTGCTTTGTGATGATTTTACAGATCATGCCGTTTACCTTTTCCACTAGGCCATTGCACTGTGGATAGTACGGAGTTGAGTGTTGGCGTGTGATGCCTAGCTTCTTCATCAATTCTCCCACTAAATCTCCTCTGAAGCCTGGTCCTCTATCAGATATTATTTCCAAAGGGGTGCCAAAACGGCAACAGATGTACTCAAATATGAACTTTTCTACCTCTTGGGCTGTAATGCGTGTGGTCGCTGCTGCTTCTACCCATCGGGTCATGTAATCCACACCAACTAAAATGTACAGTTTACCTGGCTGGGCCCTTGGTAAAGGACCAATTGCATCAATTCCCCACTTCTCGAATGGGCCATATGAGATGATAGGCGTCCGTGGCTCATAAGTTAGTGTTCTATCACTGGAGATTTGACAAGCTTTGCATGTCTTGCACCAATGATGCACATCCCTGTTCAGACTAGGCCAATAGAACCCTGCCTGTAGAATCTTCCTACTAGTGATGTCTAGAGCAAGTGGCCGCCACAAACATCATCATGGCAGCTTGAGATTACCTCCATGATTTCACTGGAGACGGGCACCCGCCTTAGGATCTGGTCTTTTCCCTTGCAGTAAAAAGTGTCGTTGATAAGGCGGTATCTTGTGGCCTTGCGGACAAGACATGTTTTCTGGCCTTTGGTATACCCTTCATGACATTCTCCTGCATTTAAGAAATTGATGATATCTGGCATAGCATCCCTACCTTGAAAGAGGGGCAACTTCAGTTTGATTGCTCCCACGGGAACATCTTGTATTATGTCCTTTGCTAGAGCATCGGCTTCTTGATTTTTTTCCGTGGGGACGTGAAATAATTGCACAGCTTCGAACTTTTTCAAAAGATCCTTAACTTGACATAATTGGCCAAGCAAAACCTGATTTTTATAAACCCAAGTACCATTTATCTGCTTGATTAGGAGCATAGCATTGCCAAACACATTTAAGCGTTGGATCCCTTGCAAAACACATTGCCCTAACCCAAGAATGAGGGCTGCATACTCTGATTCGTTGTTGGAGTGAGAGTGTAATAGTTTCCCAATAGAGAATACTTTTTCTCTTTGCTCATTGAAAATGACAATGCCGGCTACAGCTTGGTCCATTGCTTTGACTGTGTTAATCCCTTGGGATCTCTGAGGATGACCCCCATCACTTCGATGCTACTGTCACTTTCCTCGGTGGTTGTTGTCTCTTCTCCTGAGGTGGTCAAAGAGTCTCTAGTGAACTCATCTTCTGACGAATCCAAAATCATGTTGCCTTGCTTACCTGTCCTCATGTCGTAGAATATGGACTTACCCTTAGCATCCTTCATCTGGATCATTCCGGTACTCCAGTCCTGCTTAGCTTCCATAGCCATGAGCCATGGTCTTCCAAGGATGATAGGATAGCCCCCCCCCTTTGCGTAGCATGACAAAAATTTCTACCTCCACTTCTGTGTTGAATGCCTTTATTTTGACAGCATTCACAATACCCACGCACTTCACTTTAACGTTGTTCGCCATTTTAGCTCGGCAAGGTGCTGGCCTACTTACTTCTAGGCCTAGATGGTGCATCATTTTCTCACTCATGACGCATATCTGCGCACCACCATCTATGTAAATGTTAGAGATGCGTTGCCCCTTGATGTGGGAATTCATGATGGGTAGGATGTTGTCAAGATTTCTCCTAGAGATAGCCCCAGCTATCCTTGGTCTTGACTTTCTGGTACTTACCATCTTCGTCCACTATCTTCTCATTCTGGTGCAAGATGAAGTAATTGGGGCCAGGTAATTTTCGAACCCTGCATTAAGACATCCTGAACTAAGTCATATGGTTTAGCATACTCACCCAGCGAAAAATCCACGATGTCGATCTTTTGACGAAGCTTAGACACCTGCTTGCTAGACTCTCCTTTCCCTTTCATCTTATCCTCCCTCTGAGAGGCCTCCTTGTGCCTAGCATGCTTCACTCCCATGGCATCTACTTCTCCTGCTTTTCCTTTTCCTTTGTCCTTCTCTTTGAGACACTCTTCTACCTTTGTCTTGCCTTTGGCTTCAAGACTGATGACACTTACTGCTTGGTTTCCAACAGGTGATAGAGGTGGAATGGGAGGTTGTGGTTGTGGTTGTACAGGTGGTCGTAGGATTTGGATTGGTGGAGTCAGCCCTGGCTGCCTAGGTGGTGGTGGCCTCGCCCTTGGTGGTGAAACCTAGTTCTGTCTCCCTCCTCTATTGAAGTTCTATCTTCTAGGGTGAGGAAAATAGTACATGCCATGGACGTCCTCTCCAAAGTTGTAACAAAAGTAATCCTGATTCTGCCTTTGTTGCCCTCTTCCTTGTTCTGGATTTTTGGCAGGTGCATGCCCTTGCTGCACCAAATGGACTGAAATATTCTCTATCTGGTTGGTGATTCGATTGAGCAGGTCTTGTTGTTCCTCACAGCAGGCTCCTGTTCCTGATCTCTTTGGATGGATGTTGCAGGTGCGGCGAGGTGTGGTCGATCCCTTCCCGATTCCTCTCCTTTGGTAGTCCTGGTTTGTAGACGCATCTTCTTATCTTTACGACGGGCCACTTCAACTGCTACCTCATATGTAGCAGGAAACCTTCCCCTTACCTTATCCTTAAGAATCAGCCACAAAACGATCCTTCTTTAGAAAATCGAGCGCTCCTTCACCCTCCCTCAGTGATGCAACCCATCGCCCCCAAAAATCTATGAACTTTGACTCGTAGGCTGCATATTCAATCATACTCCCCTGCTTCAATTCTATCAACAACTTCCATAACTTCTCCAATGTGGTGCCTTCTTCGAAACGCTTTAGAAATGCTGCTCTCAGTAGGTCCCATCTTTCCTTGGTGGCCTGCACGAAGGCCAACTACCATGACCTCGCTTCCACTTTCATTAATAGTGGAAAGATTCGTAGACGTGAAGCATCATCATCTCTCCCAGAGATGACACATGCTATCTCAAAGTTATCCAAGAAATCTGTCGCGTCTCCCCCCACCTTACCAGTGAAGGTTGGGAAGGAAACATTTTCCATTGCAGACAAGATTTTCAAACTCTTTTTCTTTCTTTTTGTTTCCTTTTTAAAAAAAATACAACTGACTTAGCGGCTTATAGCGGCTTTTTACAAGGCTGGGTGGATAACTCAAACCAGAATAAAAATCGACACATTGAAAGAGTGATGGTAATCTAACACAGGGAGGATAATGGGATTTGGGGAGGTGAGGATCTCTCCTAGTGCTGCATCACCAAACAGGAACACAATCCTTTGTTGGAAGAAGATTTTCCTATCTACATGAATAATCACATGCATGTGTTGCAAAAACCTAAACGGGAAAAAGGTTGGCCCATTATCCATCATGTACAGAGTGTAGAGCAACTCACTTACACCCTTACTATACCGGTGGTTGTGATGCATGAAGCGCACATCTTCGTACAATCTTCTACTCCCGGCTCAATGCACACTGGGCGAGAGAAGTCCACTTCGATTGGCCTCCCATTCTGCATTCGCTGGCAGCGATTAGGCGGGCGATCTTCCGTCAACTCTTCACGACCCAAAGAGAGTGTGGGCCCGCTCAAATTTTGTAGATGCTTCAGGCTCGATGAGCTCACCGTAAAAATTGATGTACTTTGTGGACTTTCCTCAAGCCTTGGAAAAGAAGAACCAGGTGCTTTATGCAAAACTTCTGCCTCTTCCTTACCTCTTTTTTCGGCACTCATTGATAGAGTGTGGTGGGCGACGGCAGTGAGAACAACCTGTAGTTCTCCCTCTCCTGGCTCTTGATTCCGGGTTAGAAGGGGGGGTGCGAGGACTTACTTCTTGGATGTTTATGACAACGTATCCTGGCAGCAGCACTTTGATGAAGACTCGCAGTTTACAGCTTGTAAAATTTGGAGGTTTTCGAGAAGCCCTCCTCACTCGGGGCACCAAAATGACGCACGCAAGTGCAAACCGGGCCCCGACGGCCTCAAACGCCAAGCCCCAGACACGCCAAGCTGGCCACGGGTGGTAAATAGGGGCACCACCTAGCTTGGAGTGGCTAGGATGCAGACATCACCCATGCAAAACCTTGCTAACACAACACACCACAAGCGAGAGAGAGAGAGAGAGAGGGAGAGAGAGAGAGAGAGAGAGAGAGAGAGAGAGAGAGAGAGAGAGAGAGAGAGAGAGAGAGAGATACTACTAGTGCGTTCTCTAAGGAGATTCCATGCGTGCACGGTGTGTGCGTAGTGACCCTTGGAGCCAATGTGCATGCTTGATTCACTCAAGTGTTGGTTGGCTGTGTTGTCTTCCTGGGCTGTGTGTCTATCTGGCTGTTGTCGTCCCTGAGAGTAACCTCTCAGTGTGCTTTTATAGATGCAAGATGCTTTGGTTGAGCTTAAATTAATTGGGTTTAAGATTCTAATCTATAGAGACAAAGCCAGTAGCCGGGGGGCCCAAACGGTTGACTGCTACTCTGTCTTGGACGGAATAAGAAAAGAGTTTTCTCCTAGGTGGGCCTTTGTAACCATCACCTAAAGAGAGGTGGAATATACAAATGGGATTTTTTACAATTTTTGGCTTATGGAAAGAGAAAATGAACTATTCTATGGTTATTACCAGAAAACAGCGTCGTAGATGAAAGCGTTGGTGAAATGGGAGCTCCCTGGGCGTGTCGGTGAACTGCGGATTGATTTCAATGCTTGCTGGGGCATGCCTTTGGCATAAATCTTCATTTTGTTACTGGCTTTGCATGCTTTTGTTGTCGCATCCCTTTCATCGATGTCGCGTTGTCGGAAAGTATGCGGTCTAGCTGGGAAGGTGCAGAACCTCTGGCTATGAGAGTTCGTGATGAGAGTCACAAACACTTTAAGGAAAAGCGTTTATGGAAAATGACCAACTCGCTTCCTAAAGATGACTGAAAATCTAAGAGCGTTCATGACAAGACTGTCACAAACCCTCTTCCCTATTGTGCTTTGGAAATTGCTTGTTTTCGTAGGCGAGTTTGTGATGGAAGGATCACCAAATCACATTCAATTTTACTTGAAAGAGAAATTAAAAGCACTAAAACTTCAGCCATGAGACCTAAACTCTCATACAAGCACAATCCCCAATATATCAAAACCCAAACCTCTTTCATGGAATCATGTAGCCTCGCCCCCAATTACATAGTCGGAGCATCAAAGAGTTGAAAGGAATACACGAGCTTCCACCTTCACGACGACCATTTTCTGATTTTGCAAAGATATAAGAGCTTCTAAATTGAATCCCACACACTTTTTTGATAAGGGGAAACCCTAATTCACTCCCTCACAAGCTCAGAAACAAGATTACGAAGAGGCAGGACTACTCTACACATAGATTGAGCAACCATGGAAGCAATTGCACAATAGTGTATTTTTGCAGGTTTTTACACTTAAAAGCAGAATTCTCTCTCTTCCCCATGGCATTCTCAGCTGATGTGTCATTTTTTGGGTATTTTTACCTAATTTGACCAAAATTAGGTCAGTTTTGGCCCATTTTTGACCCAAAAATGCCGTTTTTCATGTGAAAAATTCCAAATGGAGTCGGGAAAATTCTTCAAATTGTGGGATCACCTACATACGTATAAAAAGCATGGATATGAATCATTTTTCATCACTTTTCCATTTTGGATCACTTTCCATGCAATTTTACGACGACGCCTGTAAGCTGCTATTTTTGGCAGTTTTTACCCGCATCAATCTTTGTAGGCGAGGTGAGTGTGCCGCCATAAAACACTTGGAATATGTACGTCATGAAACCAAAATAGGCATCTATCAAGTGGAAAAACACGCAAAGGCGCCACATCGAGGGCCATGACTCCCCGGTTAGGTATGTACATAATAGCGACCGCAGTAGCCGCTTCAGCATATATCACAATATGTACATTATTGATTTTCTTTCCATGCATCAAGAAGGTTCAAGACTGAGGTGAATGTTTTTATTTTACAAAAACGTGTCGAAAAGCATGCGGTCTAGCTGGAAAGGTGCAGAACCTCTAGCTGTGAGAGTTCGTAATGAGAGTCACAAACACTTTAAGGAAAAGCGTTTATGTAAAATCACCAACTCTCTTCCTAAAGATGACTGAAAATCTAAGAGCGTTCGTGACAAAACTGTCACAAACCCTCTTCCCTATTGTGCTTTGGAAATAGCTTCTTTTCATAGGCGAGTTTGTGATGGAAGGATCACCAAATCACATTCAATTTTACTTGAAAAGAGAAATTAAAAGCACTAAAACTTCAGCCATGAGACCTAAACTCTCATACAAGCACAATCCCCAATCAAAATCCAAACCTCTTTCATGGAATCATGTAGCCTCGCCCCCAATTACATAGTCGTAGCATCAAAGAGTTGAAAGGAATACACGAGCTTCCACACCATTTTCTGATTTTTCAGAGGTATAAGAGCTTCTAAATTTAAGACCACACACTTTTTGATAAGGGGAAACCCTAATTCACTCCCTCACAAGCTCAGATACAAATTTGCGAAGAGGCGGGACTGCTCTACACATAGATTGAGCAACCATGGAAGCAATTGCATAGTAGTGTATTTTTGCAGATTTTTACACTTAAAAGCAGCATTTTCTCCCTTCCCCACGGCATTCTCAGCTGATGTGTCATTTTTTGGGTATTTTTACCAAATTGGACCAAAACTAGGTTAGTTTTGGCCTATTTTTGACGCAAAAAATGCCGTTTTTTATGTGAAAAATCCCAAACGGAGTCGGAAAAATTATTCAAATTGTGGGTTCACCGGAATACGTATAAAAATCATGGATATGAATCAGTTTTCATCACTTTTCCATTTTGGGTCACTTTCCATGCAATTTTACGATGACGCCTGTAAGCTGCTATTTTTGGCAGTTTTTACCCGCATCAATCTTTGTAGGCGAGGTGAGTGTGCCGCCATAAAACACTTGGAATATGTACATCATGAATCCAAAATAGGCATCTATCAAGTGGAAAAACACGCAAAGGCGCCACATCCAGGGCCACGACTCCCTGGTTAGGTATGTACATAATAACGACCGCAGTAGCTGCTTCAGCATATATCATAATTAATATGTACATTATTGATTTTCTTTCCATGCATCGAGAAGAGTGAGGTGAATGTTTTTATTTCACACTATGTACGTGCCACGGCACGACATCCACCCCCTCTGAACCTGCACATTCTCCGGTATGTGCCACAATAGCGTTTGTTAAGCACCCAAACTCATGGTAAAACACCATATCTTCACTCTCATCTTCAGTTTGCATATATTTGGATCCATCATCCTCTTCACTTGGTTGTGCATAAAATGGATTAGCATCCCCTCTTCTTTTGAACAGTTTTTTCCTTTTTCCTGCAATGGGAATTTTCATTTCTGTCCCATCCAGTTCACGCAAGGTGTAAGTTGCATTTCCATGCATATGTTTGACAACATAAGGACCAAACCATCTCTTTGCAAGCTTTCTTTTTGTAGAGTGTTGGTTTTCAAGGCTACTATCATACACCAACACCCAGTCACCTTCTTCAATGCTTTTGGTTTGAACCGGTGCCTCTTGTCGGATCTGTCTTTGTTTTTCAACCTTGCATCCTTTAATCGAGCTTTTGCAAGCTCAACGTCTTCAGGCCTTCTTTCCAATTGCCCTATACGCAATGCAAGAAGGTCTTCTCTACTCATTCCATCTTCCCATGTCAATACATTCCATGTAAGAACTACATCTTCAATTGGCATCAGAGGCTTTTGACCATACATCAATTCAACACGCATATAGCCAGTGAGACTGAACTATGTGTTGTACGATCAGCCCATAATGCAAATGGTAGTAACCTTGGCCACTGTTTGGCCACCGTCCAAGCTTGCCTTCACAAGCCTTAGCCAAGGCTTTAATTATTGGAGGATGCCATCTTTCACTCTTGCCATTTCCTTCTGGGTTATAAGCACATGTTAAAGCTAGTTTGATGCCCATCCTAGAGAAGAATTCCCTTACTTCATCAACATCCAATTCTCCTCTATCTTCAGTTATCTTTCCCACACATCCATAGCGACAGATCACTTCATCAAGTAGGAATTTACATACAACTTCTATACTCTTTGTCCTCAAGGCGTGCCCTTCAACTTGATTGGACAAATCTTCTCTTGCAAGCACCAAATACCTCATTTGCCAAAGTCCCAAAGGCATTGTGACCAAGTCCACAACCCATTTGTAATGCATGGTCAATGGGTAAGTAGGATGTAGTCCATCACGATGTCGTACATTTGAATACATTTGGCATGTCACACAAGACATCACAAACTCAGCCACATCCTTATACATCCCTTTCCACCAATACCTTTCTTTTACCTTGGCAAATGTTGTCCATACACCTCGATGTCCTACCCATAAAATTTCATGGAAATCCTTGATGATTTATTGTTGAGTAACCTTATCGCATACTACCCGCAATGGTGTTCCATCTCTTCGTCTAGAATGCTTCCATAAGTAGCCATCCTTTCAGAAGTATCCATATGCTTTTCTTCTTATCCTCTTAAATTCTTGCTCAGTCCAATCATCTTGCTTCTGCAAGGTACTCAAGTAGTGACCTATCAGGAGCCATTCACCCTCATATAGCTCCTCTGAAAAGGACTCAAGTGAAGACACAAAACATGCATGATTACTCTTTGCATGAGCAATAGTGTAAAAATTTGTGCCTACATCATCTCCTTCAACAATCATGCCTTGTTCATCTTCATACCTTGCCCTAGATAGCATATCTACCATTGGATTGTCCTTTCCTACAATATTCTTGAACTCGGGATTCAAGGACTTTATGTAGGCTATCCATCATAGCATAGCAATGTCAAGGGTTGAACAATTTGTAATCATTCCAAGAAGAGGCAAACAATCAGTTTCCACAACTACTGATGCCCCTATAAAGTACTCCTTGTCACACCTCAATGCTGTAACTACCCCCCATAGTTCCCTTTTGACATGCGCATAATCTCGTTGGTGAGAACTCAGAACCTTAGCTCCAAACCTCACCACATACCTTTTTCCTTGGTCATCATCTTGCCCTACTGCCCATCCTATCCCTGTAGGACTCGTGTCCAGTGTCACAATGATAGGTCTCTCACAGACATAGTTTTCCTTTCTCAAGGTTGGTGATGAAAGAAGTAGCTTCTTTAACTTCCGCATGGCTTTTGTGTGCTCTTCTTCCCATTGAAACTTCTAATTCTTTCTCAGCAACCTATAAAGAGGATCTGCTACATGCACATAATGTGGTATCCAAACAAGATAGAAGACACAAGCACCAAGAAATCTTCGAGCTTCAGTGACATTTATGCATGTTTCTTTCATGTTTTTGATTGCATCCACCTTTTTTGGACATGGGCTTCTACCATAAGATATGCCCCACAATCAACACTTCATTAACCCCAAATACAGTAAATTGACCTTCCTGCAAATGCCTTTGTAAATTCATCCACAATTGGTCCTGTACCCACATTCCTGATGGTAACCTTGTTAACAGGCTGCATGTCTTGTATGAAATGCAAAGCTCCATTCTTCTTAGGCACAGTGAACCACCTGTCTGAATATGGCACGCAAGAAGGCTCCAAAATACCCATGCCTATCTTTTCATTGAGAAGCTCTATAAGCTTTGGTAAATGTGCTTTTGGAACCGGGATTGGACGTAGATTCCAAGGTACATGAGGGATAGTGAAGATCACCATAGGTGCAACAACACTAGGATCAACACACCCTATCTCATGTGGCTGAAAAGCAAAAGCCTTACCATGTTTTGAAAGCATTTCTTTAAAACACTTCTTCTCTTCTTATGTTAAAAACTCCTCACAAACAACCTTTAGTTCTTTTAAAGATTCCATTGTGAACTTGTGTCCAGTTCTTTTTGGATCCCTGAGATTTGGTTGCAAAGAAGCTTGTTCAAGCTTTTCCCTGCTATCTGATGGTAGAGGTAAGGCCACTGGTCTCACTTTCTTTGCCACAGTTTTGTACTTGGTCTCCACTTGCACTTCTGGTCCTTCATTGACATTGAACCTCTTCTGATCTTCAAAAGCTTCAATCACATCATACATTTCTATAGAGCAAACTTCCACAACATGGATTCCATCTTGCATGCTAGAATCCACTATAGCCTCAAGCTCAAACATAGTATCTACATGAGAAACTTGTTCAAACAAACCTGAAATGCATTCGCCTATATGGCTGCCCAAGGATAAGCAGGTAGGTAGACATCTCTTGCACGAAGAAGTTTTGCTTATCTTTGACATTGCCAATGGTCACTTTCACATTTGGACAAGCCCCATTTAGATCCCCTGATGAGTTTTTTGCAGCTCTAATCATCCAACCATGGTCTGTGTCTATTGGCCACTTGCCCTTTGTATAAAGACTCTTTGACATAAGATTGATTTTGGAGCCATGATCTATCAGTGCAACATACGGCTCCTCAAGATCACCCACCTTCACCAAAGTTTCTGTTGTAGCTCTTGCCCAGTGACTTTTAGAGTAGTGACTTTTACGTGTGGCTTCATCTTCATCATCATCATCAGCAAATTTAGCATGCGCATCTCTTCGAGAGTACTGGTAGCATCGTACCACACTGTCATCACAATCACTCTCTTGGACATGTATCCCGTGTGCCTTCAGTGACTCTTCTTCACCATGAGGTTGTGGAGGAATAGGCTCAATGAGAGTTTGCCTCTTTCTTTTTATGATATCTATAATTTCTTCGAAACTCGCGTTTAGCTATTCCAAGAACTTCACCCAGTGTAAACTCAACTTTACTGTTCAAAATTCTTTCCTCCAATACCTGTTTCAAGTTTGTAGCAGCTTCAATGTGGGATCGTAATTTGTACGATGGTCCTTTTTCTTTTTCCTTTACTTGATCTTTCTTCTTTCCTGTAGATGCTTCCTCCATAGGAACCTCAAGAGGAGGAGGCACATGTGGTGGAACCTCATAAGAAGGTCCTGGATCCTTCCTTCCTCCAGGTTTTTGTAACCCTCTTTGAAGTAGAGGGTCCTGCATCCCCATTGTCACGTCTACGCTTCTCTTCCACAATTGCTTCATTGTTATGGCATTTTGCAAGGTAGGCATGAACTGATAAAGAGTCCACATGCTCATCCCAACTTGTAGTATAACGTATGCAATCATCAGCTTCATGTAATATCTGTTTTGTCACTTTCCCTTTTTTGGTTGATGCCACTGCATACGGCCACAAGCCATCAACCTCTTCAAAATCATCACAAATAGGCTTTGACTCTTGCTTTGGAATTGGATCTATCTTTGTTCCATAGGTAGCGGCCTCCACTGTAGTGATGGCATACTGGTCGCCATATCCTCTAGTAGCTTCCGCATACCCCCTTTTCCAAAGTTAGTCCCTATTGACATACATGTCTCCCACAAATGGATCTTTCCATCCTTGAAAAACACAAGATCCCTTTTTAAAGCATCATTGAAGCTATCACAATCCCTTCTACCATGGTCTGTGCTATCACACCATATGCATCTGTGCACAAACCCTTCTTTGCTTTGGGATTTCTGTCTAGAAGGTTGCCCTTTTTCTTCAAGCCTGGCTAGTTTTAACTTCATTTCTCGCATTCCCTTAACAATCTCATCAAGCATAGAACCATCGCCTTTTGGATTCCCAGTAGTAGTAGGCCTTGCTTGGATCTCTGGCATGATAGGAGCTGAAGGAGCACCATTCACCACCATTTTGTCTCTATGGCATTGCCTCTTAGCAAGCAATGAAACTGCACCCTCAACCTCTTTCCACTCGGCCTTTAGTCCCTGTTCTGTATTCTTATCTTCAAGTAGAAGCTCTAGCCTTTCTTGGAGTTCAGGACCTGCAACTTGAAGGAACAATTCAATCTTTTCACTATCCAAAGTACCTCGCTCTGTTGCTGACAGTTGTGTGTAACGTCGCTCAAACTCCCTCAGCAGTTCAGTAATGGAGAGCCCATCTCTTGACTTTGCAACCCATTCTAAGAAGGTTCTTTTTGTAACCCTCTCAGAGTCCTCCATGAAGTATTCTTCTTTTAAGGCTAATTTGAACTGCTCCTAGTATCTTCCATGCTCCTCCCTGATTCCCCTTACATGGTCTCTAATCTCAGGCACCACAACTAGGTCAAAACTCCCAATTCTCTCTACCTCTGGCACCGTTTGTAGCTCCGTGCGTTTCACATAACCACGAAGATATTTTGTGAAATCCTTTCCTTCAAATTGGTCCATTTTGTTCACAATAGCTTGAAGAGCTTTGGTTGTCGATGCTTCCCTTCTTTCTGCAGCCTGTTGTTGTTGCATATACATAGCAAATGCTTGAAACATTTGCATTGTACCTTGATCAGAGCGCACACCCTGTTGCTCTTGATGATCCATAGCTTTATATATTTGTATTTAAACCTTTGAGAAGAGTTTTATGAACCCTCACCCCAGCTGCTTCACGTCCGGTTCACCAAAAACGTGTCGGAAAGTATGCAGTCTAGCTGGGAAGGTGCAGAACCTCTGGTTGTGAGAGTTCGTGGTGATGAGAGTCACAAACACTTTAAGGAAAAGCGTTTATGGAAAATCACCAACTCTCTTCCTAAAGATGACTGAAAATCTAAGAGCGTTCGTGACAAGACTGTCACAAACCCTCTTCCCTATTGTGCTTTGGAAATTGCTTGTTTTCGTAGGCGGGGGGGGGGGGGGGGGGGGGGGGGGGGGGGGGCAGCAGGCCCCCCCTCTCCTTGTCTCCTTCTCCCCTCCATTATTGGAGGGGAGAGGCAGTAGGGGGCGGGAAATAGGGGGGGCACTGGCGGAGAGAACGAAAGAGGGAGAGAGAGAGGCCCTCTCTCTCTCTCTACGAAAAGAGAGGGGGGTGTGCGGGGGGGGGGGGGGGGGGGGGGGGGGTTAACGGGGCAGCAGGCGTGGGGGGGCTCCATCCATGCACTGCTGCACGTCAAGGGGGGGGGGGGGGGGGGGTATGGATGGTCGGCCCGCCACTTTTTTTTTTTTTTTCATTTTTTGTAATTGAAAGAGGGAGAGAGAGAGAGGCCCTCTCTCTCTCTCTACCGAAAGAGAGGGGGGGTGCGGCGGGGGGGGGGGGGGGGGGGGTAGGGGGTGGAAGGAGGGGGTGGGGGGGGTGGGGGGGGGGGGGGGGGGGGGTAGGAGGGGTGGGGGGGCGGGCAGGCGTGGGGGGCTCCATCCCCCCATGCATGCTGCACGTCAAGGGGGGGGGGGGGGGGGGGGGATGGATGGTCGGCCCGCCACCTTTTTTTTTTTTTTCATTTTTCTGTAATTGGAAATTATCATGCCCCTCTTGGGGGGTTTTCCCATAGGGCCACAAGTCGAAAAGGCGTATTTGGAAATTATCATGCCCCTCTTGGGGGGTTTTCCCATAGGGCCACAAGTCGAAAAGGCGGGCGAAATCCATTGTAATGCCATCATGATATGGATGGTCCTAAACCAATCCCCTGAGTCTTGTGTGCCTCGATCATGTGAATCGTCACTTTGTTATTTTGTATGATTTCCAAGATGCTTGCCACGGCCAGATCTTTCTCAAACATGCGATAAATCTTGCTTGCCATCTATGGTGAAATAGTACCTGACTATTTGAATGCATACAAGAAGAGCAGGACTTCCCATCCTGTTGCTACCAAAGAACCAATCAATATTGAAGAACTTGATCTGCCACGTCCTTTGTATCTACTTGCAAATTTTACAGCCATGCCACTGATAGCCTGGCATCCCACAAAGAGGTGGGCTAGATCTTTTTTGCTATTCGGCATCCCAAGCAATGATCAGACCCGATTCCTCTTTCTTGTATTTTAACGCCCGATGGCAGAGCACCCCATATTACTCTCCACAGAAATATCTTCATATGCTGAGGCCACCTCGGCTTCCAAATGTTTGTGGGGAATGCAGTGGAGAGTGCAAGAGAGGAAAGGAGAGGAGAAGAAGAGTACACAGTGTGTGGGTGGAGTATGGCTCAATTTGAGCTACTCTTTATTCTTGGTATTATGTACAAGAATAAGGTGTCAGTGGGGGGGCGCCCATAACTTGGGCGATCGAGTAAAAGGCACAGGCGCCTTTACCTCAACAATCTCCCAGTTAAAGGCGAATGTGCCGATAAGTTGAACCTACTAGCTAACTACTAGTATGTACAAAATAGGTGAGAGACTCTCTCAACCTATGCCCACTGGCTCGCTCAATCGATCTACATGAAGTTGTATCGGCTCTAGTGATAGGCGAGCATGCATATCCAAGCTAGAGCCTGCATGTAGATCCCGCAGACTACTCTGTATGGCCTGCAAGACTCCAGTATGCATCATGCTAGTGTCAACCAACTCTTGGCTGAAAATCCCTGCTACAAATGCTCCCACTACAACTGCTAGGTCGGGCCTTGACACTAGAAGGTCGTACATGAGACTCCCAAACACTGACGAAATCTGTGAAAACCTGGCTGTACCTGCCTCCTCTACGCTATCTGCAATCATTGCACCATCAGGACTACTGCTCACGTATGGATGTGTTGATGCCGACACGGGGATGGCTACGTCCCTCTCATCCATAGGTGGAACTGTGTGTCCTAGAACCAACTCATCAGCCTCTAGCATGAGCATATCACAGAACTCCATGTCTGTCATCTCTGTCTGTGTCTCTAGGGAGTAGACCTGCTCTACCTCTGCCTGCACAAACGCCGATGACACGTGCTGTGTCTCACTAGAGCACTGCCGCTCTATCTCTGTCTCTACAGAGTCTATTGACATGTCCTGCACAGCTAAGTGCTAATTGTATGTCAAGAACCAAAACTATGGCGAGAAAACCTGGGAGAAAACTGGCAGAGTCTCCTTTGCAAACTAAGCAAAAACTCGAGAACAAATCTCAACCATAAACTGTGTCTAAATGGCAACAAAGTGGGAGAACACTCGACCACTACAACGAAATCAATGGCGAAGAGCTATCACTCTACAACATGTACAAGGGCAAACGCATAAACCAATGCCAAGAAGAAGTGCACCAAACTTGGATCGAAGGGAGCTACTGTAGAGAGAAAACGCTCTCAAAAGAGCTCACCAACACTCGTAGTGCTCAAGCGTATCAACTTATAAAATCTTCCACAGAGTGTAACCACACTGTGCTCTGCAATTGTCACAATGATGCAAGTCTCAACTGCCAGAAATGTACATGAAATTTGTGACTATCTGTCTATAGCCACACGAGCATATGCAATCCTCACTCCTACAAGAGTGGGTACAAGACACCAATCTGTGTCCGATCTAACAAAACCTATCAAAGTGAGAGTAAACACTCAATCACTATCAAAGTGGGAGTAATGCTCGACCACTATACCATCAAAGAGTACACTGCAAGTGCGCACAAAACATCGTGAGAATGTGGGAAAAATATGACAGAGTTTCTCATGTAACTTGAGCAAAATCTCAAAAAATCTCAGCCATAAAATCAGCAACACAAAACAGCATAAAAGCAACTGTGAAGCCAACTCGGCTATGCGCATGAACAGAGATCAAAATCTCTCATCCACAATTTGTCATACATCAAGTCAAACTGACTAAAAGCTCTCCAAAATCCATGAAGAGAAAGCAAAACAATCTGTGGGTCAATCCGAAGCGCATACACGTATCCGAGACAAACCGTCTCATGCACAAATCTGCAATCCGCATATACAAGAAAAAACCATGGAAAACGCACTACCTGCTTTTGCTTTAGACGAATCTACCAAATACCTCAACCTTCAAGCTCTACATAAGCTGAAATTGCACCTTCAGCTTCTTTGAGCACCCCTCGCACTTCCAAAAGTGCATTATACTCGCATATTGTGCAAAACAGAAAATCTGTAATTTTCTGCATATAGTTAAATCCGAGCTGAATAACAAAAAAACGGTGAGGAATTTACAGAGTATACATCACTCTCAGCTGAGCTCACAAGCTCTCATTGCGTTCTCACGCAAATCTCGAGCTTGCTTGATCTCTCCACCGTCGCGAGCAAGCAAGCTATCGCCTCGAAGCTCTCGACGTCGCCATGCTCTCCGCCATCGCCATTCGCTCTGATACCAGTTGTAGGGAATGCGACGGAGAGTGCAAGAGAGGAAAGGAGAGGAGAAGAAGAGTACACAGTGTGTGGGTGGAGTATGGCTCAATTTGAGCTACTCCTTATTCTTGGTATTATGTACAAGAATAAGGTGTCAGTGGGCGGGCGCCCATAACTTGGGCGGCCGGGTAAAAGGCACAGGCACCTTTACCTCAACAATGTTCTCTATGACTCCGCGAACGGCCCACTAGTCAACTAGAGAATCGTCGATGCTGCCGAAAATTTGCCATATGCTCTGGGAGGAGAGGGAAAGAGAAAAAAAACAAATTATCAAAAATCGGCCATCATTAGCTCTTCCCAAACACTCACGAATTCATCTTGTTTCTCATGTTAGCCGTTTACGACAACAGTTAGTACATAATGATAATGTCATTGACACAGGTGTGTTAGTTGATATTATAGAACCGCCAAGTGTACCTCATGAACCCAAAAAGATTTTGGATTCTCATGAGCTTTGCACCAGACATCATGTCAGACGACACGTGTTAGTAAAATGGCTAGATAGACCCGACGAAGGTTCTACATGGGAGAATGTCTCCGCACTTAAGAAAAGGTTTCCTACGTTTGTTTTCAAGGACGAAAACAATCCTCCAAGGGGGGGTTTAATGTAAAGACATGGGTCCTACGGGCAAGGCCACCGGCACGGCCAGACAGTGTGTAAGCTACGCAGAGGCTATAAGATAGCATGGTTGGGTGGAAACTAGCACACCTCATTACTCTCCTCCTTTCATAGACTTTCCAATTTCCATTGACATTTGGAAAGAGAAGACTCTTGAAGATGACAAAAAACCAAAGGTAAGCTAAACCTATGAGAGGATATTATCATATATGTTATAGTGAAATTTTGATTCCACATTGCTCATTTTATTTTTTCTTCTGTTTACATAGATTGACATTATTGATATTGACAATTTCTTGAGAAGAAGAAGGAGTCACAACATTTTGATCTTGGTAAGAGCCAAAGTATTGGACATTTCATTGGAAAAATGAACAAAGAGACTATTGCCATCTACCACAAGAAGTTCTCTTCATCGCTTAATTTCTCCATGCATGTAGTAATAGCTCTAGCGATCCGTGATGGCTCACATCCATTGTACCCATGATTTGACAAAAAATAGAATGCAATTATAGTGTCTGGACTACGTCTAGAGTTTATGGGATCCAAAATTTCATAGTATAGTGCCATGACATCCTATATGCTTGCCTCTACCCGTAACTTAAGCAAATAACTTCAAAGTTACATAAAGCAAAACTTTCTAAAATAGAGAAAAAGAATTGAAATAGGTAAAACATATATGCAAAGATAGGACTTTGACTCAATCAGCCAAAATTGACCCTTGTAATGTTCTTCACCTTGCCTTCTCCTTGTAATGTTATTCTCCTCTTCTTAGTAGCTACAAGCCATTGTAAAAGGCTTAATGACTTATTGTATGCATTTTGCCAATTTACTCACTCCTTTGTATAACTGTAGCAAAATCCAAATTCTTTAACAATCTAGCTTCTATTTGTTTAAAGCACCATTGAATATTTCAGACAAGCTATAAGCTTTCCGTTCCTCTCTCTCATATCTAATGTGCTTGAAAATTTTTGTTCTTACTTGCTACATGGACTTGTCCATATGGTGCCTTATACAAAAAACATATTTTCTAGTATGTGGACATACGTGTTAGTATATAAGCTTTTCAATCATTTCTAAGGTTTTTCATACTCTATTTTTGAGCAATTTTTTCATATTTGAATCTTCTAATAGTTTTTGCACGCTTTGAGCCAACAAAACCATTAATCCATTCTCTCTTACCCTCACATACATTTGCACACACACTCACCTACTCACATTTGCACACACACGGGCACACACACATGCACACGCACACACACACACACACACACGCATGCACACGCAATCGCATGTACACACACACACATACACACACACACTCTTTTGTGTGTATAATTACTTAAACATTTACACTCACTCATTCGTGCACGTATCGTTTTTCTCTTGCACTCGCACAAACATCACTTACGCTTTCACTCACACACACACACTTGCAATCTAGCTATTCTCTCAACATCACTTTAACCAAAGAGTAAACATGACAATAGTGGACCACCTAAGGTGTTTCCCTTGGATCAAGAGCTCATAAATTAAAAATCATAGACTTACTTTTAATTTTACTAACTCGGAGGAAAGACATTTCCACTATCCTTTGGAGGCTTTATGAAGCTGACCGGTTTAGATCTTACTTTCTAATTTGGAACGTGCTAAATTAAGACAAACTCTGATAAAGGTTAAACCCTTGGACTTTAGAACTTTACCTCCTATGCAAAACCATAGCATAGTGCTTTGGAGGTACCATGAAGTTGGTTTCAAAACCAGCGAACATTAAACTGGCTCTGGTGAATTTTAACTTTACTCTACAGCTCCCCATACATCATACTTGGAGTCTAACGAGTAATTTTAATTATTTTAAATTGACATAGCTAAGTTTAATTTTTGAACCCTTATAAGTGCTTTAGGTAATCTTTTTTGTTTTGTACCTTTGTTCAAGGCTGCTCGGGATAGATTCATGCTACCTTGACATGTACCTTTGACCGAGATAACTAAATAAAAATTATCCTTGCTAGAGATTCGAATGGAGTAAGCTTTTGGCGAATGTTTTTTTCTTTTAAAGTGATTTTTTTTTCTCTTTCTCCTTGAGGAAAACATCTCACTCCAAAAGCTCGCTTTTTTCCTTTTGGAGTGGAATTTTTTCTCTCCCTCCCTCCCCCTCCCTCTCTCTCCTTCTCTCAGTCCTCCACTTTTGTCTCCCTCTCTCTCTCTCCCACTCCTTCAATCTCTCTCTCTCTCTCTCTCTCTCTCTCTCTCTCTCTCTCTCTCTCTCTCTCTCTCTCTCTCTCTCTCTGCCTTGAGAAGGTTGACTACGCAACCTTGCATCCGACACCAGCTCCTCTATTTTGTAGACTTCATGGCAGTTTTTTAGGCATTTCTTCCTCTATTGATCCAGTTGGGTTGTTGGTACCCAACATGCTTCGAGTTTGGTTTCTGTTTTTCTCTTTTTTTGCATAGTCCATTCTCTTTTTTTATTTTTGAGGGAGTGTGTCCGTGGGTCCCTCTTTTGGCTTGCTTTGGGTGTGTGCGCGTGCAGGTTGTGTGTGTCAAGGCTTTCCTTTTGAGCTTGTGTTTGTGATCCTTTGTTTCCCTCTAAGGGCTTGCTTTCCGGGGGGGGGGTGTGAATGGAAGCTTATCCTTAGAGTTTGTTTTGTCTATTTTTCTCTTTTGTTGCTTTTGTTGGTTTGTTTTCTTTTTTCTTTCTTTGCTTGGTTTGGGTTGTCCTTCAGGGTTTGGTTTTGTCGTTTTGGTTTAGTGTCTTGGTTGTTCGTGGTTGGCTTGCTACTCCCATATCGACTCTATCTACCAAGATTCTTCAGCCGGTTTTCACCTAGTTGTTGTGTCAAAGTTTCCTTGAAGCTCCCTCTCTAGTTTTGGTCTTCAAGAGCCACCTTCAGCAAGTGGGTTGTTCCCTCTTTTGGATGACAACTCCTTGTTAGCTCCGGTGCAGTGCTTTGTTACACAACTTGTGTCATCCTCCTCAAGTATATTGGTGATGTGAGCTGCCTCTTCCCCCTCATCTTTCTCACCAAGTGCTCTCTCCCTCCTTTTCGTCTAGTACCTCCTGCTACCATATTTTTCCAATTGGTTGGAAAAATATTTTTCTTGCTACCATATTTTTCCAATTGGTTGCAATCTGCCTAGCATCGAGCTTCCTGTGGCTACTCACTATCACCTTCATTGCTAGTGCCTTTTGGTGGCCTAGTTATTGTTTTACAGTTGGTGACTAAGCTTGTGGTCGAAGTGCATATCCTTTAGAGGCTACTCCATCCTCTCTCCACTTAGTTCTCCAAGGCACATTTTACTCTCTTTAGGAGAGGTTTTTTTACCCTTGCCTTTTGTCTTTTCAATTTGGCCATGTGCCTAGTTGTATCTCGTTTTACAATTTTCAAATTGATGCCTATAGGCCTACTATGTAAACAATGATGTACTTGCTCTCATAATAGGCATTATTTGGGCATTCTAAGAGATTTTCAATTAATAGAATCAACCTACTTTCCTTGCAAAAAAAAGAGGGGGATTGAGAGAGAGAGAGAGAGAGAGAGAGAGAGAGAGAGAGAGGGGGGGAGAAAAAGAAAAGAAAACTCTGTCAAAAAGCTCGCTCCAAAAGGAAAAGAGTGAGTATCTAACTCCAAACCCCTACTCATCCTTACTCTTTTATAGACTTTTGCCCTCTTTTAATCCCAAGCCTTTGATCGAGCAGGTCTGTAAGCACCTAAATCAACTTCCTTGTTCTCTTTTATTTTTCCTAGACTTAAATGGCCAAAATGAGGTGGAAAATACTTTTTGAAAGGTAGAAGCTATTTTTCATGACATAGGAGCTCATCTTTGGTGTTCCTCTCCATATCATAATGAAGACTCCATTCCTCGTATGGGCAAAAAACAAATGATTTAAGAAAAATTCTTGCAGGCAAATGCAAAAAAGCATCAAAACATTGATAAAATACTTGAGAAAAATTATTGCAATCAAATGCAAAAAAGCATCAAAACATCAATAAAATACTGCCCATTTGGCCTAGCCTACATATATTATAGATCCACATTCAGAATGCCCTCCCTCCCCCTCTTAGTTGGAGTCCTCTTGGATGACAGTTAATAACCAGGGTTGTGCATTGCATGGGTGTAGAGATCATGTCTATGCAAGAACGTGAAGTGTAGCCCCATTATGCATACATAGTCAATGCATAAAAAGTTAATGTTATGCACGAAGAGGGCTTTGAGCATGTTTCTCAAGGGAATTTTATGATGAGGCTCACTTTCTTTTGTTAATGAGTATTACCATGAGGTAGTATTCTCAGTAGTATATCTTTCTTTGAATAATGTCCTCTCTTTGCTTTTGTTGGAATTAGGGTTGCAAGGAAGCACACACAACTTGGAGAATATATAGATGCTCAAGGCACACAATGGAGAGTATACGGGTTAGTGCACAATAGAAAGATAAGTTAGGCCTAGAATGATGGGCTTATATACAATGCACGAGGGAAAAAAACTCTTAGTGAGGGAAAAAATGCCCGGGCAGTCCTAAGTGTGTTCACACACATCACTACCTTAGATATGGTAAAAAATCCCCCTTGGGAGTGATGCGGTGAATGATGGCTAGCACATAGTGTATAGGGAAGTACCAAGCCCTAAGGACATGAGCAATTCACAAAGGGAACCAAGCCCAAAGCTTTGTGGAAAGCTTCAAACTTCTCATGAGGTAATGCCTTTGTGAAAAGATTTGCAAGGTTATTCTGTGTTGGCACATAAGCCAAGTTAATCTCTTCTATTGAGAGTCTCTCCTTGACATATTAGTGATAATGCACCTCAATGTGCTTTGTGTGAGCATGAACATCTTTGTTTCTTGCAACTATTAACGCGCTTTGACTATCAATGTAGATGATGTTGGCAGTGTCCTGTCCAAAACCCTTATCATCCATAAGGCATCTAAGCCATACACACTCAATTGTAGTTGTGGAAATTGCACTATACTCAGCTTCATAAGTGGAAGTGGCCACATTAGGTTGCTTCTTGCTCAACCATGATATGCATGAACTATCAACCATGAAAAAAAACCAATTGTGGACACGTGTTGGTATAGTCAAACCTTGTCGATGGTGGAAATGGGCATAGGCTGGGCTGTGTGGGTGTACATGTGCAAGACATGGTGCTAGAGCAGCTATGGAGTGCCATGGCAGCAAGGGAGATGTGGAGATGTATGCATAATGTGTTTTTTTAGGCCGAGAGGGCTCTAAAAAGGTCTTAGAAAGGTGATGGCTTGTGATGTCTGAAGTGCTGATTTTGTGTGCCAAAATGTGGTGCTTGAGGAGATGTTTGAGCAAGTCTAGATGGCTTGTCAAACGGAGCCCTGGTGTGCAAGATATGGCAACTTGAAGTTGGAGGTGTTTGCAGATCCCCAATGGATTGGGCGGGTGTAGTTTGATAATAAAGGCTGAAGTTAGTGGATATGCTCAAAGTGCTCAAATTATGGAGTCTACAGGTCTTTTCGGATAGATGACCGGGGTTCTGGGTAGCAAGATATGGGCCAACCAAGTTTGGACAGGGGCCAGTTTTGAGGCCGCTTTGGCAAGTGCACCATCGGGAGTTTTTTTGAGCTTGCGAGTGTTTTGGTGGATAGTATACAGCGTATAGTGCTGGTAAGAGTTGACAACACGTCAATCGGTGCCTTGAGCGAGGAGATGTGGCAATTTGAAGGCGAATGGTTGACATGGTCATGAGTGATCTGCAATTTTTTTCCATTTTGGCATCATTTGTTTGAAGCCGCACGGATATCAAAGTGTAGAGTTGGCCAAGGCAAGTGAAGTCTAGAATGTAGGGTTTTGATGGGCCTGACTGAATTGACTGAACGATCATTAGACTGATGAGCGGTAGATGGAGGACTTTCAAATTAGTGCAAAAAAAAGGAGTTTAAAGTGAAAGCTGTGGAGATTTTTTGGAGGTTGGACGGCATTGCATCCGAGCTACCATGTGTCAGCTCATTATTCCACATGCTAGGGTAGTAGCCAGATTTTGTGGTATATATAGAAAATGAAGGCTTATGTTTAATATCAAATGAGGATGTCCCTGGTGATGGCGGGCTCCCCTCTAGGCATTGTGTTGCACTATTGGTGTTGCTAAACGGCGGCGTTTGGTGGTGTTAAGCGGTTGATGACAGGTGATTTGCACTAGCAATTCCGATTATGGGCAGCACTCGCCAGTCAGTGGTGGCGCAGTGCTGATGTGGAAGACTTGCCCGCTAGGGGCGCGTTCTCACAGGCCTGAGGGCCCCCCACCCATTAGCCTTTTATTGAAGACAAAGTGGGGCTTTCTCTTGGGGTTGTCACGCCGCCGTGACAACCCCTTGGGGATCTTCATCATGTGTGAGAGAGAGATTGAATGAAAGTGTAGCCCGCCCTCCAGGTGGTCAAAGGTGATAAATTCAAATTTCCATGTGTGGACCAAAGAGCCAAAATGCTAAAAGTTTTTTTTTGCGGTTGAATGAAGATGAGTCACCCATTTGAAGCGTCTCTACATCATGTCGGATCCCCCTTCCCCCATTTTTTCTGCTGCCTTGTTGTGCACTTTCGGGCGTGTGTGGCGGTGTGCCCCCCGAGGTTTTTGTGCACACACACACACACACACACACACACACACACACACACACAGAGAGAGAGAGAGAGAGAGAGAGAGAGAGAGAGAGAGAGAGAGAGAGAAAATGTGTGTGTGTCTATGGAAAGGGCGACGGCGTAGGCGGCATTTTCAATGGGCACGAGTTTGATTATGGTTGTGTGTGTCTATTTGTGTGCGTGCATGGCTGGGTAAATTGACTGAATCAAAGGTGCTCACTAAGTGGATTGGGGTGCTGTGTATGCCCTCAACTATAGCTGGAGGCTATTTTTTTGTGTGCGTTGGGCATGTTCCCCATTCCCCCTCTCCATCTTATGGTGCCCCCACTGAGGAGCACGCTGTTTGCTCCCCGGTGATATGATTATGAAGGAGAATGTGGCAAAGCAGTGGTCGGATTTTCAATGGCAATAAGGATGCAGATGATTAGTATGCCAGCGCCAGTGGTTGCTAGGCCTGTCAACAAAGACAATCCATGTATGGAAGAGAACCTGTGTGTGGAGATGGTGGTAGATACCAAGTGCCAGGTGCAACTTGAAACGAAGGTGGAGCCTATTTGTATGGATTCATGCCTTGAGAAGGTAGCGGATTATGGTCAGGTTGTAGGTGTCGAGAGGACCTCAAGCTGGATGAAAAGGATGGCAGTGAAGCTTTTGTGTAGCTTGAGGATGAGGATACAGGATCCGAGTTTTCTTGTGGTGGTGGTGGTGATGAGAGCGCTAGCTCAAGCTTGTAGGAGACAGGTAAAGAGGACAAGTTCACATCCTGGTGAGGAGATAGATTCTAGCAAGCTTGAGATGGTAGAGGTAAAGTTTCCTTGTTTTGTGCTTAAAGATGTGATGGTTGAAGAGTAGGCTAGTGTGCTTCAGCTTAGGAAAGAGGGCATCAAATGAAGGTGTTGTGCGGCACCATGCTTATGGTGATGTTGGTCAAAGTGGTTGTACAATGTTCTTTGGCAGAGGAGCAGGTACATAGCTTGGCCAAGGAAGACAAAGCTGCTATGGCTGTGGAAGAGGAATAGGTTGAGGAGAGCGGTCTACAGGAAGCATCGGTGGAGCCATGTGGCTCTGTTTGTAGGGATGAGCTTGAGGATGTGGTGCTTGAAGCAGCCACATGTATGGAATGTGAGGAGCTATTGCAAGTAGAGGGGCCTTTGGCCATGGAACAGGTGCATTTGGTGATGCATAAAGAGGAAGAGCAGGTTGTGGATGTGGCAAATCCATCAAAAGAGATGTGCGATTGGGTGTTGAAGGCCATGCTTTTGAGAGAAACATTGTAGTGCGTGGTACACCAGGTACAGAAGTCCGTGGAGGAAACCTCTACTTTACATGGTTGGGAGGGTGGGTCAAATACGTTTGTTTTGAGTGATGGTATGCTTGGTTATGTGTGGTTGGAATTGGCCAGTTTTCCATTGGATGCTAGGAGTGGTGAAGATATGCTATGGGCAGGTTATGTGGATGATTGGATATGTGCTGGACTGCGATTCTATAGGGAGCTGCTGCTGCAGATTGATGGGAATGCACGTTTGACCCAAGAGGATGGTAATAGGCAATGTAGGGAGTTGGGCAACCCGCATGATGGCCAACAACAGGAGCTATATATATATATATTTTGTACATACAAGTTGTGGTTCGTTTTGTGGCTTCACACAATGTTTACTAGGTTATGCCATTTTGATGTGCAGCAAGTATGCTTTTGGTTAAGCATAAATGCTCAATGAGGGGGTGGGCAATGATGGTACAACCAAACCCTATCAATGGTGGATATGGGCACAGGTTGGGCTGTGTGGGTGTGCAGGTGCAGGACATGGTGCTAGAGCGGCTATGGAGTGCCATGGTAGCGAGGGAGATGTATGCATAATGTGTTTTTTTAGTCCAAGAGGGCTCTGCAAAGGGCTTAGTAAGGTGATGGCTTGCAATTTTTGAAGTGCTGATTTTGTGTGTCAAAATGTGGTGCTTGAGGTGATGTTTGAGCAAGTCTAGACGGCTTGTCAAGTTAAGCCCTAGTGTGCAAGATATGGCAACTTGAAGTTGGAGGTGTTTGTAGATCCCCGACAAATTGGGCGGGTGTAGTTTGATGATCATGGCTGAAGTTAGTGGATATGCTCAAAGTGCTCAAATTATGGAGCTTAGAGGTCTTTTGGTATCGATGATCGGGGTTTTGGTTAGTAAGATATGGGCCGACCAAGTTTGGACAGGGGCCAGTTTTGAGGCGGTTTGGCCACATTGGTAGGCGCACCGTCGAGAGTTTTTTTGAGCTTGCTAGTGTTCTCGTGGATAGTATACAATGTATGGTGCTAGCAGGAGTTGAGGACATGTCAATCGGAGCCTTGAGCGAGGAGATGTACCAGTTTAAGGTTGGATGGTTGACACGGCCGTGGGTGATCTGCAATTTTTTTCCATTTTGGCGTCATCCATTTGAAGCCGCATGGATATCAAAGTGTAGAGTTGGCCAAGGCAAGTGAAGTATGGAATGCAAGGTTTTGATGGGCCTTGACTGAACGGTCATCGGACTGATGAGCGGCAAATGGAGGACTTCCAAATTAGTGCAAAAAAAGGAGTTTAAAGTGAAAGTTGTGGAGATTTTTTGGAGGTTGGAGGGCATTGCATCCAAGCTGCCACGCGTTAGCTCATTATCCCACATGCGAGGGTGGCATCCAAATTTTGTGGTATATATAGAAAATGAAGGCTTATGTTTAATATCAAATGAGGATGTCCCTATTGATGGCGGGCTCCCCTCTAGGTGTTGTGTTGCACTATTAGCATTGTTGAACGATGACGTTTGGTTGCGTTACGCCATTCATGGTAGGTGATTCATGCTGGCCATGCTGGTTACGGGTGGTAGTCTCGTTGGCAAATGATCGCATAATGCTGACCGCTAGGGGTGCGTTCTCAAGGGCTTGAGGCCCCCCCGCCATTAGCCTTTTATTGAAGACAAAGTGGGTCTTTCTCTTGGGTTTGTCACGCTGTGCCGTGACAACCCCTTGGGGATCTTCATCATGTGTGAGAGAGAGATTGAATGAAAGCGTAGCCCGCCCTCCAAGTGGTCAAAGGTGGTAAATTCAAATTGCCATGTGCAGCCAAAGAGCAAAAATGCTAAAAATCAAACGAGAGCTCCCATATAGGAGCAAATGTTTTTTGTAAACGGGCTGCTTCTTTTGCACGTCGAGCAAGAGAGAGAGAGGGCTCTGTGCAAGGAGAAGGCCATGGAAACTTGAGGAGTTGCGGGGCTGAAGGGAGCTTTCCCCTTTGTTGTACTTTTCATGCGCCAATGTGCACAAGTGGTTTGTACAAGTTTTTTTTGTGGTTGAATGAAGATGAGTCCCCCAATTTGAAGTGTCTGTGCATCGTGTTGGATCCCCCTTCCCCCATTTTCTCTGCTGCTTTGTTGTGCACGTTCCAGACATGTATCATAATAACTAATATCTAGTTCTCCTAAATGATTTTTGCATGTTAAACTGATCATTTAATATGGGGAAGTGCCAGGGGACAGAAAGCTAGAATATTGGTAAGGCTGGCAGATGAGGCCATAGTAGGGATCCAAAGGAGGGAAAATAGGGATCCAAATGGGGGCCATCTGTAGAAGAGCAAGGTACATGCAATGTGCTCAAAGGACCCCAGGGTGCAGCACATTAAGACTTCCAAAATGCTAAGGTTCCAAAATTCAAAGTGTAAGTCCAAAGGGTCAAAGGCTTAGGAAATTGGATGGTGTGTGTGAGTGTGTAAAGTCAATGCATGGCCCTATTGAGGAGGGGGCGAGCCCTAAAGGTAGGGGGATGAGAGAGAAAGCTTAGAAAACACACACACACACACACACACACACACACACACACACACACACACACACACACACAAGCTTCCATTGGACACATAGGTCATAAAGGACACATGTCAGATGCCTAGGTCAGTTGCCCCCAAAGTGTGCTCAATTCCTATTGGATGACACTTGAAATGGATCAATGAGAATTAAGCTAGAGTAAATTTAGTCTAATTAATTTTAAAACACTTAATAAAAAGAACCAATGATAATTAAGTCTCCTAGATGATTATTGGACAGGCCATGAAGTCCAATAGGAGAATTAGTTCAATTAAATCAATTAGGATAATTGATTAAGCTCTCTCAAAAAGGGAAACAGGGACACATGTCAGAAGGCTCTTCAATATGCCTCTAATTTCCTATTGGCTAAGCTTGGGAGGGTCCAATCAATGGAAAGCAAGAGGAAATAGCAAGAGGGGTCGACCAAGAGAGAGAAAGGCTGATTTTTGCAAGGCAATGAACACACACACACTCTCACACAGTTTATGTGAGAAGCAAGAAAAGTATATCTCCTCCCAAGCTTTAATGGAGAACTCATCACCTACTCCAAGCTTGTGAGATAGAAAGCCTACATCGACACACTCTTGGACTATGGATTCAAATCCAACCAAGAGCCAAGCTCCAATGCATGCTAATCTCCTCTACCATGCTAATTACTAAGCTAATCTATGCTAATAAGAGTGATTATGTGAGGAGAAATACTTCATTCTCGTAGTACTACTCCTTTTTCCTCTGAATCTACTCTCATACCCTTCTAGCTCTCACCATCTCTCATGGTGTGTGAGGTCTTGGGTCTGAGATCCCCGAGGAATTGATGTTGTGTTTAAATTAAGTTTTCCTAGGTGCATGAAGCTTCCATCTTCATAGCCCTAGCTAGTATTTGAAGGAACACAAGATTGTATTGTAAAAATGTCTCTTTTGATGAGAGAACCTTATAATACAAAGCCTTTTGGAGGGGGGACCGGCTACATGTATATCTGGTCCTCAACTGTTGTCAATAGCTTAATTTCTCTCTCTTTTTGAAGTATTGTTCATGCCTAATTCTAAGTAGGTATAGTGGTTTTGTTGCTATCTCTTTCTCTCCAACCAAGCACTCTATGCTATGCTCATTAGGAATCTTTTCTCAATCAAATGCTCTCTAAGTTATGTAATTTCCGCTACACATAAAGTTACTACTCTCCATTAATGTTACATTGGTATCAGAGCACAAGGTTTCTCTTTTCTTGCTCAAGAAGTGAGGTCCTCAAGCTGACTATAAATGGTTGATGTCATTAATTGCCTGTGAGTAAGTAGAATAGGGATTATTTAGCTGTGCAGTGTGCCTACCTTCGTGTAGTTAATGGGGAACACCGCTGAGAGCTATGGTCTTAATTGTGGAGTCCTACGGGGCTTGCCTACGGCTTAACCACAATTGAGGTATTAGAAGCTTAGCAGGAGCCGGCACTGTATTGGTGGTGAAAGACCCTCTCTTCTATTCCTTGCAATTAATGATACTCGAGCCGCGGGTACAGGAGCTTGAGTGCTTTTTCTAAAGGGTTAAGAAGAGTAGCAACTAGGGCTTGAAGTGCCAAAGTACACCTAAAATTTACACCTAAAAATTTGTTAGAATGGCTGACAATAGTAAAGAGAGTGAAATTAATGTTGATAACTTTGATTTTGCTAATGAAAGTGCTACTAATGATGCCCCTATGATTCTCAATTACCTCGTTAGCAGGCTTCAACAAGCCATGGGCAATCCATCCCTCCAAGGTGAAGTACTACGAGAGCTACGTACACAAGGGATCCTTGAAGCTCCCCGCCAAGAAGAGAGAGTGCCTAAGAAGTCCCCTCGTGAGGCTTCCAAAAGAGGTGTCTCTACGGTGTTAGAGGAAGAAGAGAATCCGTATGAAGGGCTCAAGACTTTGATACAAAGTGATGGTGCATCTCCCTCCCAAAGGAGAGCCCAAGTCTCTACCGTAGAGCCCCCACCCAAAGATCGAGAAAGGAGTGAGGCTCCCGCCACCTCTTTGTGAGTTTACGAGCTTCCATCTTGAAGCAGTTTTTGGCCACCGATGCCAAAGACAAAGTGCTCACCGAATGGCAAAGCTTGAAGCTCTCTCCCTACGAGTCTATACACAAGTATGTAGACAAGTTTTGGGATCTCCATCTCAAGCCACTGTCTACCAAAAGATAGATTTTGGAGAGCAAAAGCAACAGTTTTGTGCGGGTCTTTCCGAAGATATGGCGGAGTATGTCAACTCCCAACGACCCCGCACTATTTCTGCGGTTATACACCACACCATGGTGGCCTCATGCATAAATTTCCAACAAGGGGCTAAGAAGAATTCTAAGCCCATGGAGAATAAAGACCGCAACGAGCCAAAGGGGAAGGACTATGTCCAAAAGTCTCCTAAAGGCAGCACAAGCAACAACAAAGCTAAAGAGAAGGGAGTCTACAAAGGTAAGAATAAACTCTCTCCTGAAGAGCTTGAGCGTTATCGCAAAGATAACCGTTGCTTCAAGTGTGGGGAACAAGGCCATGCATACTGTGCATGACCCCAAAAGAACACTCGCAATGAGCCTCCTAGAGCTTCCATAGTCGAAGTTCAAGAAGAGGACGCTCATCACAAAATATCTCCACTATGCTATGCTTGGGGAAAAGTAAGAGAACACGGTGCATTCATTCTCTTTGACCCTGGCTCTACACACAACTTCATCTCCATGGAGTTGGCAGCCAAGCTAGGCATCCAAGCATATGAAATGGGAGAGGAAATGAACGCGGAATGAGTCTTCAAGGGACAGGAGGTCTCGGTCACTCCCTTGATTGGGAAGCCCTCCCTGAACTCTTCTTACTTACCTTCTTCTTACCTCCTCTCTCCTTTGCTTTCAATCCCTCCTCTTCTCGTTTGCTTGCCTCGAGAACGAGAGCGAGAACTCCCTTTTCTTATGCAGGAGCTGTTCCCCGCCTCGCCTTGCCCTCCTTGTTCAAGCTTCCCTCGAGCTTACGTCCCTTTGTTCTCTTCATGCCATGACCTCCTTCGTTGGCTTGCCCATCTCCTCGTTTATAACCCTCATGCAAAAGCTCTCCCTATTTATAAATCTTTGCTTCCCTTACAAAACGCTGCAATGACGTGGCAGGGCCGGGGGTGGAAGTCCACGGAATACAACAAAAATAGCACCGAAGAGTAGCGCCTTGGCATGCGGACTCTTTCTCGTCACAGGGCCGCGCTCATCAGAGCACTGCAGCGCTCGCTACGTCCTCCTCTTCTTCTTCCTGCGCTCGTTGGCTGCTTGCTCGCGCCATCCTTGCTTGGCTTCACACTAAAAAACCCTTTTTATTTTGGTGGGCGGCCTTGTCTTAAGTGGGCGGCCATGCCCCTTTTAGTTGGGCGGACCTAAAGTGTGGGCATCACATTTAGCATACATATTGTCCCAGCTCCACTGGGCGGCCACATTAGGCGGGCACATTGGTCCCACCCCCTTGGGAAACCCTTTGGGTTAATGGCCGTGGCGGTAACATTAATCAAATCGCCTCTTAATGGCACAACATTAGGCATACACACTGAGCAAAGCAATGCCAAGCACAACATCTTTCCCCCATAGTCCTTGTCTAACCTTATCATCTTGAACTTCGATGCCCGTATCAACCTCTCATATAAGCCTGCATACCTTTAAGATGCAAGTATAGGTGATTGCATTGAAGTAAAGCCTTCCCATCACATCCGATAAAAGGTGTCAGAGTTTCTTGCTTGTCAGCAGGGTATTGCCAATTACGACCACTGCCGGCTAAGCACTGCATAAAATGACATCCCGGGTATGAGAAGCTACTACTGCTCCCGCATCCCAAACTCTAGACAATAGACACAACTCCTAGCTAAGACACCGACCGAGCCGACTGGACTGGTACGGAGCCGGCCCCCGGTGAATCTTCATCGGCGGCCAATATCTTGGCGACCGGGACTCCGATCACTGATCTGAAAAGACCGACGCGCTCCACAAAGTGAGCACTTCAAGCCCGTGCATTCATTTCATTTCTGTCCCCTCAGCTGTAGTTGCCCAATCTGGTACGGATCTGCAATCGACTTAAACTTCAAAGTGCCATAACTTCTTCACCGTAGCTCCAATCGACGAGCCGTAAAGACAGGCTGGTAGAGCACTTCAAGCACTGCAGTTCTAAATCATAATCTTCCATCTATGCTCACTTCAAGCATACTCATTTTTGGCATCATTAAGGCATGCCGCATCTGGCATACATTAATCATTAAGCTTGGCCTGTTATCAAGCCCTGATCGCTGCTCAATTAATGTGTAGGCTTCAAAGAAGCTTAGCTTGCATTCCTGTGCTCTTTTTCTCTACATGGAACGGAGCTGCACGACATTCACCCCCTCTAAACCTGCACAGCCTCCGGTCTGTGCCAATAGCACTTCAATCTGCATCTGCTACAGGTACCTTAAGTTCTTTCCATCATCAGACTCACATTATTGGTAAACCTATGAACAAAAAAAAAAAGGCTTATACCCTATCATCAATGTTTTAGCTTAATCATTAGGTAGCTGTCCATCAAAAATCTTTGAACTGTATCTGCCGTATCTTCAAAGCATTCAATCATGGATAACTTGCTTAGTGAACCCCGCTAGACTCAAGTGCTCTAGTTAATGATGCACACGGCTTGACCATTAAGTTCTCTCTCAAGGAACCCTGTCAAGCTCAAGTATGCCTTACTTTGTCTGCACACAGAATGGTCGTCAAGTCCTTTACTTCAAGTTCTGTTAGCAGAACCAACTCAAAAGATGTGAAGATACTTCACCAACTGTCCAAGGAAGTCAACTGGAAGCCAGCCATGTAATCTTATTGACTGCATAACCGAAACTCTTCTGACTTAGCATAAATCTAGAAAACAAAATCTTGTACCATGCAACCTGCTACAATAGATAACTGGTACTCTTCAAATCCACAATTGGCACTTTAGTAGCCCCCGGGATCAAACGGGAAACTAATCATTTGCCCCACTGTGAGCATTCCTTGAAAAAATTTGCACCATCCTCCAGGATCATAGGGAATATACAAGAATTTCCAATTATTAGAGCATAAACATAAATTAGCCCACAAATCTTCATACAAACCGCCTGGATCATATGGTTTATAAGTCAATTGCCCAGGACCATGCATATACCTATCACCTCCTGGGTCAAAAGCTACCTCAAAATCCCCTACATCATAGGGTAGCACCAGATTCCATATAGCATCAGGTAGCATCAAATACTGCCATATCCCCTGTGCAACTGGCTCATCCAATTGTCGATCATCAATCACAGGTAAAATCATTGGCAGTTCACCTTCACTCGCACTAGTATTGAAATCTTGATCATGCATATCTGAATACATCAAGTCTCTAGTAAAATCCTCTTCGTTAGGCTCAAAAGATGCATCTAAAAACAATCCTCTATCTCGTAGAGGCTCAAAATCAAGTAGTGCATCATCTAACAATTGCATAAGTTCATCATCTGCTGAATCTGAACAAACTGGCTCATGCATGATTCTGGATTGATTGGTATCCTTAGCATCTGTATTTGAGAACCCTTCCAAAGCTTCGTCCAGTAAGCACATAAGGTCTAGGTCCACCACTTCGGAAGGTTCCTCCATCTTGCACATCTCAGGTTGCTGTAAACTAAGATTTTCACATGTGGCATGCATACTAAATGCATCTGCTGTAAACTGCTCTTTAAGTCTTTCACCCTCAGCTAAATATCTTTGCACTTCTGTAGCACAAAGTTCAGCATGCACATTGAAAATTTTATCTACTGCCCTGTCTGTATCATCGGCACAATGAAACCAATCATATTCATCAACAAGAGACTGCACTTCACTATGCACCCCCTCTGAATTAGTATCATCAAGTTCATGATCATTTTGCCATAGTGTGGGTCCTGTCTCAAAAATACTTGATAGAGAAGAAGTTTTCTCCCTCTCTAAATCATTAGCATCAAATTCAGGATTAGTCTGCCAGATCGGTAGCTCTAGGTCACAAAAGCGTGTCAAAGGAGTCTGCACCCCCTTTGAATAATCATAATCACGTTCAAGACCAGTTTTCCACTTTGATAGTTGTGCTTCACTAAAACTTGTCAATGAAGGAGTCTGCACCCCCTCTGAATCAAGCACATACTCTTGCTTAACCAAGCCCTCAAAATCTGGTATATCCAAATTCGATAAATCTGGTATACCAAAATCCATGGTCCTATTGCTTTCAACAACAGCCTTGATTTGACCTATAAAATCTGTATCATCAACCAACTGTTTCGCAAAACCTGTACCAGTATCTTCGATTACCTCTATGGTAGAATCTGCACCAAAATTGTTTTGCTCTAATTGTGTTTCAATAGCAAAAGTATCACCTGTAACCGAATCTTCCCACATGTCTACCTGAATATGATTGCAGTCATTCACCTGCACATCTTCCTGAGCTTTAGCCAATTCATTGTCTGGATCCCATGATTGCCTTTCTTCCTGTACTACAGGTATAGGTTCTTTGTAAAATTTACCATGTGTAGTTTGAGGCTGTGGAGACTCACCCTCAAGGACTTCTACTTTATGAACAACATCTGCAAAACCCAACTTTGCATATACAGCTTCAACTATGTCTTCGTCATTAGCCTGAAAAAAAGTAGCATACTGCACAATAAACTCATCAATCACAGCTTCTAACTTTGATCGTATTTGTCCTCGAATATCTGCGTAATCTGGTAGACTTGAACTCTGTTCTTGATAGCATTCATACTGCTCATAACAAACTTGCACAATAGCTTCTTTGAAATACTCCCAGTCATCATTGCAAGCTTTGCTAACTTCTTGAATCTGCTCCTTCACATCTGAACTCACTAATTGCTCAAAAGATTTGATCATCAACTCTTCTGGTATCCCTCTTACCTTGGTCTCCAGCTCATAGCACTCTAGGTAGCCCTCTGGATCGTATATCAAAGAGTCGTCTCTGGTCATACACTACATCCAAAGCTTCATCGATTTGATTTTTCTTCTTCACGGTCTCTATTTCAAGCAGAGATCCTTGAACCAATTGAAGCATCTTTGCAAAATCTGGGACTGTTGACTTATCATCAAAACCGTTCGCACTTAATGCAATCATCTTCATCATCTGCTCTAAATTATCCATCTTTACCTCCCACCCCGGCTCGTTTCACGTCGGGTTCACCAAAGATGTCGGGGGATATGAGTTCGCTACGTGAGCCAGGTAGGCGTTGGGCCTCTGGCTGTGGGAGGTGTGAAAGAGAGAGAACAAGAGACGATGACAGCTCTCACAATCACCGCAATCATCAATTAAATCAATTAATATGTTTGAGTACAATTTAATCCTTAGCCAAGGCGGGCTGTTAACAGCACCGTCACTTGGATCATCTGCTAATTAGGAGCTTAAGCTCCCGTTTACAAGATTATCCGGGCCATTAACGACATCGGACTTAACAAAATGCTTGATCAACTTCTGATGTTGGTGATGGAAATCTTCTTATGTCGCTTGATCTGCCTCTTCTACTTTCAAGATTCTGCAAACCTCATGTAAGTTCATTCTGTCAAACATCATGCTTCAAAAATAACCAACTGTGCTGCAGCTTCCCGTTCTATATGCTTTGCACTGGCTTAATTGTCGTTCTCTAGTTATAACTTCCTCCTGCTCTTCAATTGCTAACTGGCGCTTTAACCCTTGCTTTGCCTGCCTCGTCAAGCCTCCTTTGCTTGCCTTATGCTTTTCTTCCTTCGGCTTGCTCAAGCCTCGACCTTGATCTTCTTTTCTCGACCAAGCCCATCCGGTGAATTCCCTTACCCTTCTCCTTTTCCAAGCTTTCCTTCGACTTTGTTATATTTTCCTCTTCTCCCTTCCTTTTCTTGATTTGCGTACATAAGACTAACCGAGAACTAGCCCGAAGAGTTGCCGTAAACAAGCTCAACAGATGCCATGAACAAGCTCGAAAGAGATGGAGCTTGATTGCCGAGAGCAAGAGCGATGGCCAACCCCTCCTTGAGGTAGAGAGCGGCAAGCCCTCCCTGAACTCTTCTTACTTACGTTCTTCTTACCTCCTCTCTCCTTTGCTTTCAATCCCTCCTCTTCTCGTTTGCTTGCCTCGAGAACAAGAGCGAGAGAGAGAGAGAACTCCGTTTTCTTATGCAGGAGCTGTTCCCCGCCTCGCCTTGCCCTCCTTGTTCAAGCTTCCCTCGAGCTTACGTCCCTTTCTTCTCTTCATGCCATGACCTCCTTCGTTTGCTTGCCCATCTCCTCGTTTATAACCCTCATGCAAAAGCTCTCCCTATTTATAAATCTTTTCTTCCCTTACAGTAGCGCCGGCGTCATTGACGTGGCGCGTGAAACGCTGCAATGATGTGGCAGAGCCGGGGGTGGAAGTCCACGGAATACAACAAAAGAAGCACCAAAGAGTAGCGCCTTAGCATGCGGACTCTTTCTCGTCACAGGGCCGCGCTCATCAGAGCACCGCAGCGCTCGCTACGTCCTCCTCTTCTTCTTCCTGCGCTCGTTGGCTGCTTGCTTGCGCCATCCTTGCTTGGCTTCACACTAAAAAACCCTTTTTATTTTGGTGGGCGGCCTTGCCTTAAGTGAGCGGCCATGCCCCTTTTAGTTGGGCGGACCTAAAGTGTGGGCATCACATTTAGCCACTGGGCGGCCACATTAGCCGGGCACATTGGTCCTACCTATTGCCAATTACGAGCACTGCCGGCCAAGCACTGCATAAAATGACATCCCCGGCATGAGAAGCTACTACTGCTGCCGCATCCCAAACTCTAGACAATAGACACAACTCCTAGCTGAGACACTGACCGAGCCGACAAGACTGGTACAGAGCCGGCCCCCGGTGAATCTTCATCGGCGGCCAATATCTTGGCGACCGGGACTCCGATCACTGATCTGAAAAGACCGACGCGCTCCACAAAGTGAGCACTTCAAGCCCGTGCATTCATTTCATTTCTGTCCCCTCAGTTGTAGTTGCCCAATCCGGTACGGATCTGCAATCGACTTAAACTTCAAAGTGCCATAACTTCTTCACTGTAGCTCTAATCGACGAGCCGTAAAGACAGGCCGGTAGAGCACTTCAAGCAGTGCAGTTCTAGATCATAATCTTCTATCTATGCTCACTTCAAGCATACTCATTTTTGGCATCATTAAGGCATCTGTTGGCCCTTTTAAGCCGCATCTGGCATACATTAATCATTAAGCTTGGCCTGTTATCAAGCCCTGATCACTACTCAATTAATGTGTAGGCTTCAAAGAAGCTTAGCTTGCATTCCTCTGCTCTTTTTCTCTACATGGAGCGGAGCTGCACGACAACGTGGTTTGCCAAAAGACGAAGTTTGATAGGGGGAAGCAACTTGGTTTGCTTCAACCTTTGCCAATCCCTAATTCACCATGGGAGAGCATATCCCTGGATTTCATCTTTGGATTGCCCAAGTCTATCCATGGGAATACAGGAATATGGACTATAGTAGACAGGTTTAGCAAGAAAGCTTATTTTATACCTATCAAAAAGACTATCAAAGGCCATCAAATGGCAACCCTCTTCATTTCACAAATCTTCAAGTACCATGGCTTGCCAATGTCCATAGTGTCGAATAGAGATCCTAGAATGACCAATAATTTCTGGAAGGGTCTCTTTGAGAATTTAGGGACAAGGCTTAATTTCTCTTCATCTTATCACCCTCAAACGGATGGCCAAAGTGAAATAGCTAACCTAACAATTCTTGATCTACTAAAAGCCTATGTAATGAAAGTAGATCAAAGGTCACAATGGGAGAAGTACTTACTGTTGGTGGAGTATGCTTACAATAACACTGTACATACTTCCACGGGAAAAGCACATTTTGAGGTGATACTAATTAGGAAATTTCGGAGGTCATTTGGAGGGCCTTCTAAGAAAATGTATTTTTTGCACTCTCTCTCTAGAAAAAATGGCAAATAAAAGAGCTGGGTCTTTCATAGTAAAACTTCAAAAAGTGTACTTTAAGTAGATTCCTTACTCTTCTGAACATTCGTTCGTAGTGATTGAGGGATAATCCTCTTTTCAGTTGCATTGAATGAACCTCGTCAATATGGAGGGAATGAGGCTAACATGGAGGGACGAATCCGCAGCCGCTATTCACTTTCCATTAAACCTGCACATTTGGCTAATGGTGAACTCCTCAAATGGCACAAATGTTACCCAGAAACGAGCCAAATATCACCTTCACATTGATTTGGACAATGAGTACCAACCATTGATTAAGCGCAGTAAAACAAACACACATATACCTCCCGCTTCCATAGACACGCTCAGAGCTCAAGGAGCTAAACACATAGATATCTTGACGAGAGGCTCTCTCTACCCTAAGAATCCAATAACTAATGCGTCTCCACCGTTTGTCAATCCTACAAGCTTATTGACCTTTGCTGGGTGATGGAGAAAAGGGCCTACTGGGTTATTGTAAATCACTTACAAGCGAAGTTGAAACTTACAAGAGCATTCTCCAAGCTCAACAATGTGAGATTGTTCGCCTTTCACATTTACATTCTACAGATCAGGTTACCATTTTGCAACATAAAACAGAGGTACAAGAACTGAAAGGAAAGGTGCGAAGTTGTCAAATGAAGGACACCATCTTGGGTGGTCGTATCCGAAAGAAGAAATTGCGCAATCTTGAAACATTGCAGGTTGCATCAGGAGGTCTCAAGAAAAGAATCCGAGCATTAAGGTGATGCTTCTTGGTTGGCTACATTGTCTTAGTTAAGTAATCTTTTTGTTTTTTCTTGTTATGCATTGTTTTCATGTGCCTAAATAGTGTTAGTGAAGCAAATTTTCTGTTATTTACTTATGCATTGTCTTCATGTAGAGATTCAATCTATCCTGACAAGGAAAACATTGACCCCAAAGCCAATATAGGAAAGAGATTGAAGCCACTTATAAGTAGAAGTCTGGCAGCAGATATAGTACATGACAAGAAGTTTAAGGTTCTACAAAGAAATGTAGTGGACCGCTTTATTTCAGAGAACTCAGTGCCTGCAAAAGAGATACAAGGCACACTTGATTCACTTGGTGTAAGCAAAAGAGGATATTCGGCTATCCAAAAGTCTGTCTCATCCATCTTTGTTAGGAAGGGTATAAAATCCAAACTTCTACCATCAGCCTCAAGTGTTTGGAAAGAGAGGCTTCAGCTTAACGAGGCACAGGGAGACTATCTTGGACAGCCCTTTCATATTAAAGCAACTTACAGTGGCCATGGAGCGAACATGGCATATGATGAGTTCAACAATATTTTTATGGACCTGCGGATACTACAGAAGAGAATGGTGGAGTTTTACAACATCACATTTGAAGAGTCACGTGGGCTATTACATTTTGTGTTAAAACTGGATGAGTGTGAGCTTGTTAAAGAGAAAAAGCTAGAGCGTGTTACTATTACTTTAATGAATAGAGCCCTCTCAAAGTGTCCCAGTGATGATCCTTTATATTTTAGTGTTCAATCAAAATCTAACATATGGTGGCTTGGTGCGTTTGAGGAAAGCGATATTCTCAAGTAAGCTCAAATGTTCAGATCTACTTAAGTCTCATTTATTTTGTGTTGCAGGTAAAGAAAGAAGATCATGAGATTCTATATTGGGTGTTCCATCGAACTAATATTCCGGAGGTGATTGATCGACAGACTAACCAGGGAGAGGTACTACGTCTAGATGGAAGGGGAGACTTTCAAGTTCAGTGGCATCTTGCAGGTGACCTTAAAACATTAAAGTGCATGTATAATTGTGGAATGGGTGCAATGGCAAAGTCACCGTGTTTGTTCTGCATGGAGCCTGCAAAGGTCATGGACCCAAAGTGGTGGAGAAAAGCTCCAACACGTCACATTGAGGATCCTGCTTTTCGACCAGTTTTGAAAATACCACTTGTGAATGTCCACATTTGTACAATGCATGCCCTTTGTAGAATTGTGGAGAAATTGGTCTACTTATACATCGGGTTTGCTTGGAAGATTAAGAACTCCGCAGAACGACAAGTAGCCTTGCAGTGCTTAGAAATGGTACTGTCGGATATGGGGCTTCATGGTGGCAATGTGAAAATCCAGCGGGATGAAAAGAGATCAAGTGCTGAGAAGGATGTCCCATGCAAACCATCCATCGGTGGGGTGAAGGCACGGAGGTTTTTATCTAAGCCCCAAGGTACAAGAGATCCAAAGCTAACAAAACATGGAAAAATATATAACACATCTTATGTTAGCAAGGTAGAGTATCAGAGCTGGAAAAAGCTACATATTGCAGTCAAAGACCACGAACCAACTACTCGTAACGCGAAGGCTGAGGTTTGGCGATCAATAGACATCCTATTTTTGATGTGCGACAAAGATGACTGGTCACAAGGTGATATGAACAAGTTCAAGGAAAATCTCAACCTTCTGAAAAAATCATTCAAGACAGCATGGACAGACACCCAGATTACTCACTACATGGTATTATAATGTATTTCTTTCTCTCTTATGTGCAAATATGTGACTGTAAAACATTCTAACTAATCTGTTTTCATATCCAGCACATCATCTTCAATCATTTGCCATATTTTATACAGAAGTATGGGAACCCGGCAATATGGAATACCCAAGGGATGGAAAAGTCTCATTACATGGCGAGAAATGCTTATTTCAGGCACACACGACATGGTGGCTCTCGAATCAAGGCTAACAGTTTGAGAGAACTATTTGAATGGTTCTATCGTAGAATCATTCATCGAATGCAGGCAAAAGAAGTCTTGGAAAATTCAGCAACAGCACAAGTCATCAGACATTTACAACAACAAAAAGCTAAAAGATCAATGGCATACAACAACTCCGGAGCTCGTGAAAGTAAACGAAGGTGGAGAGAGACAATGGTGTATGTGAATCACAAGTGGAGAAAGATACTCTGAGTGGATGACATTGTACAAAATTTATGTAATACATGATCTTATACAATTGCTACTTGAAGTGTATCAAGATTTTGCAGGTTCAATTTTGTTTTTTGGCACGTCACCCTTGTAACGAATCATGAGATGTTTGCCATACTCTAAAAGTTCATCTGGGTTTTGTCTACCAAGAGCTAGTGCCATTGCTGTGTAGGTGTAGTAATACGCTGCCCGACCACCTGTATAGCCTGGGCAGTAACCAAAACAATCTCTATCAAACACTTTGTCCACAAGAATGACTTTATCTGCACTTTTGGGCAGCACCGGTCCACCCAGGAAGCGTGATAGTGTCTTGAATGTGTAAGTTTCTATTGAACCCTCTTGTGACATGGAATTGTGAAAAACTACTATCGGCGACTCGCAAAGCTTTGAAAGGTACTGTGCTAGGGCCGCATCCCTTCCTCGATACTCTCTTGTTGGGCGCCGAAGGAAGTCATCCTTGTCAACAATCCAAGACTGCACATACAATGTCAGAAATGACACAAAGAGAGAGAGAGAGAGAGAGAGAGAGAGAGAGAGAGAGAGAGAGAGAGAGAGAGAGAGAGAGAGAGAGAGAGAGAGAGAGAGAGAGAGAGAGAGAGAGAGAGAGAGTTACCATGAAGCTCTCATCCTGCAGAAAGAGGTTTTCTTGCCACAGGTCTACAGATGTAGTTGACCCCTGACCTGAATGGTTAAACCAATCCTCCACTTCTTTGTTACTTTTCGATGGTCTTAGGCTTTGTCTTATTGCTTGGAAGGTGGCTTCATCAGGTAGTGTCTCCTTGTATTTTTCAGCTTTCTCAAATCATCTTCGAAGGCATTCCATTGGATTGCTGGATGTTTCCATTGCCTCATCATCACTACTATCCTCTGAAACAAATCCACTCCTCTCCTCTTGGACTCTGGAAATAATAGCCAGGGAGAAATCCTCCCTTAAATAAAACACACTTTGCACATCATGTAAGAAGATATAGGTCCTGTCTCCAATCCTGAAGTCAGGCACAGCAGGCAACAGCATCTGAGCATGCTTCTCAGTGAAGTTACTGACATCCAATGGAAGTTTGATTTCTGTGGTTTTCACAGAGAGCATCTTACTTCTTTGTACTTCAATTGCCTCAACCTCAAGGTCGACTGTGTCTTCAACCTCCTCGACTTCTTGCATATGAGTTGTCTCCTCGCATTCCTCATCTGGTGCTGCATCCTGCTCCTCTAACACCTCAACAGGATTCTGCATGAGGAATCCAAACAGGCTGTTCAGGTAAATCATAAAGCCAAAGGCTTCCTGAATGAGTTTGCATTCTTTTTGATGCAAAGGACAGGCTGAATGTCGGCAAGAGGGTGG